>NC_084664.1:29679322-30315572 GCF_028389875.1 Rhea pennata
TTGTGTTCCCTCATATCTATATCCTGTTCAAGTCTCCTAGAATGCCAGTCCTATCATCCAGCATATCAGCCTCACTCCCCAGTTTGGTATCATCCGTGAGTTTGCCAAGGGTTCATTCCATCTCCTCATCGAGGTTGTTAATAGAGATATTAAACAGTATTGGCCTCAGTATTGGTTGGACTTACTACTGTTCAATGTTAAGATAGGAGATTTTCTGGAATGCAAGGAATAGTTAGGAATCCATCTTAGAAAGATTACCTGAGAAAATATGCATCTCAGCCTACACAAATGTGTGCACTGTCTGGTTATAGACAGTCATCATCTCATTTTACCTCAGAATTAGAGCCTGAAACAAGCTCTCTATAGGTGTATGGCAAAGTACTATCCTATGTCTCTTCCTTTATCCGTACCTGCTATTCTTGATGCATATTTTTAAACCACAGCAATAGACTCCTTTTTACATCCTCTTTTTTAATACTTGGAAAGATTGGTGCGCTAACTCAATGAACTTTCCCCTGACTGTAAACACTTGCAAGCTTGTTCATGAATGCATATATGTTCAGAACTCATCTGATACATAGGATTTTTTTTCTGTCATTAAAAGTTATAACATTTAAGGCTATTTCTAGCTGTTTTTGGAAAGGATTGATGAATTGTGGAGGATCTGGATCACTACACTCTTATTTAATAATGTTTACATTTCTTTTTCAAGGTTGAATCTATAACTGGATTATATACTGGATATATAATACAAATATCTTACATACTAACATACCATGTTTTGAAACTTGCAATTAGCTGTTTCTGTGTATATTGCCTTTATCTGTATCATTACATGTTGTCAAAAATATTGGTGATTTTCTCTGTACATATTTTTCTGCAAGCTTTAATTATGCTTTACCATCTCACCTGCAGGAGAGGGAATAAATCATCTCCGTAGTATCTGGCATAGAGTTTTATTTTTATTTTGTTAATTTTGTTATTAAAGAAGACCCAATACAGAACTTACTGCAGTGTCTCTTAAATCACATAACTAAAGTGCAATAGATTTTGAGTTTTCAGGAATTTTTGTGACATCACAAATTGTAATGATGTGACTATACATCATACAGTCAAGTCATAATTGCATTCTAATTATGCAAAGAGAAGTATTTATACTAAAACAGGCAATTAGGTGTAATTACACTAATGATGTAAATGTGCAAAAATTAACTGAAATTGATTTGAAAAGGAACTAGGGAAATGTATACAAATAAAACACATTTGATGGCTCAAAAAGAAGCAAACCTCTCTGTTAAATATTAAATCTTAATTATGTATTAGAACATCATGCCAGGAAAATTCCCAAGGTCAATTTTTCTCCAGAGCTGCTGCTTAAATGCTGCTATTTTCTGGCCCTTAAGGAGAGTGAGAGATTTTTCGTTTGTTTGTTTTCCACTTCTGTTCTACCGGATGAAGAGGGAATCTCTTAAGAGTATTCTACACAAAAATATCTATGACTATCTATGAGGTTAGTTATTACACAGTGCAAGAGTAAGTGACACTCATGTTTTTTATCTATTTCCCAAGATTACCTGTTTGTTGCATACAAGCACCTGGAATATTATTACTTTCTTTATTTTTCCATATTTGCCCTCACTTTCCTGTTCTCAGACCCTTGCCTTATGTCTTTCCCTTCTTGTTTACTACAGGGCACTAATTAAATCAAAATTATATTTTAAGATAATTTGAGTCTTAACTGCCTGCTTATGCACTTACATCATGATCTGTAGCAAGGACTTGCAGAATTTTCTTCTACTTTATTTTATTTTTTGACATACTAATTGTCCAAAAATACTGGATAGAGGTGTCCTCCTAGGGGAATACCATCTCTGTCATCCTTCTATGCTTCTACTCAGTTCTGGGAACAGTGAAATACTCTTAAATATTACAACGTATCACAGAGAAAAATAACTTTATGCTTTTCTGGTTTTACTTTATTCTAGATCTGCAAAAAGGTTATGAAGTTGGGAAGTGGTCATCTATTAAAAAGTACTTGTAAATCTCAGCATGAATCTTTATCAGCTATTACTCTAGCAAAATGTGATTTCATTTGTCTTTGAGAAGCATAGCACAAAGAAAAGTGATCTGTTAGTGCAATTTTCAAATCTTGACCAGGACTCACAGGTGACAAGAAATTGAAAGCTAACGTTACCAGTCTAGCCTTGATCTCCTTCACTGTCTTTTTTTTTTCCTCAAACACCAGAAACAACCGCTGCTCTATGGCAGATAAATGTCTGACCTCTCTTCTGCACTCTTGCATTTCTCTTGTGAGCATGAACTGTATTATGCTGCCTTATGGCTTTTAGCTGTATATAGCCTCTCTTCTAGGTGGGTACTCTGCTATGTCTCATGGAAGAACAGGGGAGGCTGCCTTTATTTCAACTCTTTTCTCAATACTTTGATGCTGTGCTTTGTAGATTGATAAATTGATATGCACAGAATGTAATAAAGTATGTTGCAAATAGCTGAACTTTTGGGCTCAGCAAGAGGTGTTGAACAGAAGAAATCCAGCTTCTTAAGGAAACTATCTATTCATTTTCCAGCTTTGAGTCCTTTCCTCTTTGTCGACTTCTGAGCAATTTCAATCAAATTTGAAAAGGGAGAAGAAATGGCAAAGCTAATTAAGTTCCCCTAGAAGTTTTGTTATCTGAGTAGATACAAGAATCAAACCTTGCCTCCTTACCGAAATAAAGTCAGGCAAAGCTCCTCTGTTATATATTCGAATTGGCAGCAAGAGTTGGTCAGTCCAGCAATTGTGACTGGACTGCTTGCTACTCCAGTTTTCCATTTGTAGCAAAAAACACATGTCTATAGAAAGCTTTACTTTAGTGCCTGCGGTGTTTCACAACTGCTTGTGGAACACCTTGTTACTGATTGAGAAAATCATCTTATCTTTTTCTCAAAATCTGTAAGTTTCACCTGAATAGCTATTGGACAAGTGAACATACATTTTCACCATAAGGTCTCATTTTCAGGGCAATAAGTTTTCTGCACGCATAAGTCCCTGCCACTCTAATACTGGAGTTTAGATCAAGAATGTTAAAGTTAAGTCTATGGCTGAAATTTTAAAGGCTGAAGTGAATTGTTAAACAATGCAAGTGAAGAAACCTAAGGGAATATACCGCATCGAAGGTAAACTGAATTTCCAACCCTTTCCCAAACCTTGTAAAGTGACTTGGTTCAAACTGGTACTTTTTTTTTTTTTTTTTTGTATATATTGGTTTTCAGTTTTTGACATTTGTAAAAAAAAATGTGATTAGAAAAAGGATCTTTGTCCACTTCTACTTTAACAAATTACCATCCCCCAAATTGTATGTTTGTTAGAAGTCACACCCCGCAGCAGAAACAAATACTTTCCTAAGAGTTCTTCTTATTTAATTCTCTTTAATTTGGGACTAATTTTTCTCCAAATAATTTTTCTCTCTAAAGACAAAGAAATTATTCCATGAATATGAGTGGATTTGAATTTAAAAGAACTCTTCAATCTTACTTTAAATCTGAAAATACTCAACTTTTTTTTTTTTTTTTCAATTAAATAAACAGCCAGATTATGAGGAGGCAAAAAATATTTGATGGAAAATCAAGGATGCATGGAAAAGGAATAACAGCGAAGTGCTGCTTTGCCATACATGCCTCTTCTTTATGAGATCAGTAGTGCTGAAAGGGATTGACAAAGCTGTGCCTCAGACCAAACTGTAATAGACTGGACAGTCACTTTTCATTCCAGACTAACTTGTATTTATTTTAAACCAAGTTGGTGCACTGTTAAGGTTGTGACATAAACTGACAGAAGAATGGACTTTAAGCTAAGATTAGATTCTGTCCCTTATTCTTTTACACTCAGAGCTTAATGCTGCCCTCTGATATCCACGCATAACTCATAAAAAGTTGGTAAAATAAATAATTTTGTACATAAATCTAGTGTCAGATCACTCTTCTATTTATTATTGGGTTGTGAATTCTCATTCTACTCTCCATTTTATCTCACAAGCTGAAAAAGTCTAATAGGTCTATTTCAGCCTAAATTTGTATAGAGAGTTGTTGATATTACTTCATTTTTGAATGACATACATATTCAGCCTTGGTAAGACAGATACAGAAATAGCACTGGCACAGATTTGAAGAGAGAGAGGGGCAAAGCTGGTATTTAGGTCACACTACAGATGAGTCTCAATAGTTCTGACTGAAATGCTTTCTCTAATATTTTCCTCATATTTTTCACCTCTTAGAGGTCAATACCGCAGAAAGATTTGCAGTCAGTGGAAGCAAGAGTAGAAAGTAATTGCTTCCTTTAAGCTTTGCAGGGGATAGGTCTAAGATATGGCTACATATCCCACAGAATTCTTCACTGCTTGCAATCTTGGGAGTCTTTCAGGCATTAGGGAATTCAGTAGTATGATGCTGCCAGGAAGCGGGGAAAAGATAGCCAGAACATCTGTGTTTAAACAAGACCCCTGTGTGAGCAGAGAATGATTCAATAGCTGTCTGTTCAGGGTGGTCTTCTGAGAGGTTAGATGACCCAGGCTTCTGTCTTTTATGATTGAGCAAACCAGAGACTAGCTTCAGCAAGAGACTGAACCATGCCAAAGTATTCATGAGTTGTTGATTAATGTGATTTCATGGCATACATCAGAAACTCGTAAACTGAAACATCTAAGATGATGAAAGAGTCTGAACTGGAGTTCCATCCATCCCAGGAGAGAATTTTATGACAACTTGATTGAAGGGAGAAACAAAAGCAGAAATATCTCTTTCAGTAGCTCATTTTCTACAGAGGGAGTGACATGTAGAGAGCATCTGCAGCTATCATTCCCAAGCAGAGGTGGAATTACATCTTTTAACCAAGCGCTGTGATGCTTTTGTGCAGTACAGTTCAAGCTGAACCTTTTCTTAGCATTTCTTATGAGGTAACTTCAATTGCTTCCCTCAGTCGTCCTTGAGTATGATGTTCTCACTCTGAAGTGGTTAACTCTACCCAGGCATAGAGGCATCCAAAAACCTGACTTTAGGTCCTGAGTTAAACTAGTCTGCAGGGTGCTGAGAAGTTGGAGAGCTGCAACACTCAGCATTTCATGGCTTTTTTCTCTCTTTTATGAGCTGAGCCCAGCTGTTTAAGTGTGATCGCAATTCTTTTTTTTTTTTTTTTCCAGAAACATATTGGTTACAGGGCAATACTCTCTTCCAACATCTGTTTAGCACATTACTCACATATTCAGATTTTCCTGCTCACTCAGCATGTTATAGCTCATTACTATATAATAAATATTCTTCTGGAGTAGCAGGGAAATTTCTCAGGCTTCAACTCTGCTTCAGGTTCAACTCTGATTTGATCTCAAATCAGAAACACTTAGTTTTGACCACTGTGACTTCATATGTGGATTTTATGTGTGGTTATGCCCTGTGGTGTTAGCACCAAGATAAAGGGGCAAATTGAAAGGTCCCCTATCCCATGCCATACGACTCAAATTCTGTTTTGAATGAGGTAAATCCTGTACAAAACATGATCATTCTGATGAGATCTGCAACATTCAAGTTGGCATAAATGATCATTTTAGACCATTTGTGACCAATGTGAGAGAATCAATTAAAATGTTCTTCCCGTATTTCCGGTTTGGGTTCTTAAGAGGATAAATTTTGGATCTTAAGGTCCAAAAGAAGGTTAAGATCCTTCTTTAAAATCCTTCTTGAGGGGATGAATTCAGCTTTATGTATTTCTAACCATTCCTTACTTCATCGCTTATGTCTTAAATAACTTATTGTTCGGTTTTGATCAAATTCTAAAAAAACAGTGAAATAGTCTTAAAGGTAAGTTCTTATAAGGGACATGAAAAACAGCAACTGCCGAGCAAACAAGCGAACTAATTTTTTTGTAGAAATAGTGACTAGAATTTTACTTCTGAATTTCTGTAGACTGTATAATTTTCTTGGAAGATGCTAGCTGGCCAAAGACGGGATATATTCAAAGTTGAGAATACACTGCACATCCATTTAGTTAACCATGAGTAATTCAGGATGAGCTACAGTATGTGGTATCTCTTGGCTATATTCCCAAGCAAGGTGGGAGGTGTTACTAAGAAGGTATACAGACCAGAAATTGGAGGAAATTTATGCTCAGTACTTACGTTAATCATAGAATTGTCTTATTTATTCAATCTCTCATTTAATGCTAGTATAGATCTGTATTGAACACAAGCTAGATTTCTCAAGAAGTAAGTAATTATTTGGCAAAATGCAGAATTTTCATTGATTATCCTTCTAACTATTGGGAATCATAGCATTAGTCACATTCCTTTTTTGAGTTTGTTATCTATGTTTTGTTTTACTAAATTTAAAGACAGTTTTCACTTTTTGTTTGTTTTTAGGCTTTTATAAATATTCTTAAATTAGATCTCATAGTAGACTTCATCTGATGAGAGCTGAAGGTCAACATACAATGCACACAGAAGGAATCATTATTACGTAGGATCCATATTGTAGAGTCTGAAACATAACCTTAACTTTAACTATAATTTTCAGCTATTTAATTTGGTATCTACATGCTGCTACAGGTTCTACTGAAACTGTTGTATTACGAAAAAAAATGTCCTTTTCAATTTTCTTAGGATTTTATGATAGTCTGTCCACATCATATCTCTTCCTCTCCATTATTCTTTTCAGCTTTTATTTTATTGTCTATAATCCCATGCTTTTCTTTTGATCATGAGGTCATCTGTGTCTGATGATATTGCCTAGATTAAAATAGAAGCTTTCTGAAGTATATGATCCCATTTTTTCATCATTTCTGTAACTTCTTCTTCATGCATGCATTGTACTTCATGAAATATCTTCTTTTAAAATATATATATGAAGAATCTGAAGCAGAATACGCTGAAAATGATACTTAAACATCCAATGAGAACTCAGTTGGCACATGCAGGTGCATACTGTGTGAACCACTGTATATCTAGAAAGTGTCGAGCACTCTCGTCCCTTATTACCTTAGGGACCTTACCTTACTTTCAAGGAGCTCTGAATATCCGCAAACATAGCAGAAGGTGCTAAGCTTGATAGATGTACAAGCAAAATGACACAACATATCTATAACCAGGATATAGGAAATATCAACCTCACAAAACAGTGATTGAAAATTGAAAGGATCTGTCAAAGGCAGTTTTCCTGTGGTCTGCAGGTGATAAATATATCATTTTATTAGGCAGTCACAGTGACAAAAAATACAGGAAGTTTGGCAACTTTTGCATACAAGACAGTAGGCTTGCACAGATGTGCTCGTGCCTAGCTATAGTGAATTTATTTATCTAAGGTCATGAGTGGTATAGTGTAAAATGGAGGTTTGTAGAAAAAATATCCTTTGAATCACAGAAAAGCTAAAATACATCAATCTTTTTCTTAAGACTATATATAAATTCCTCTGCTAAGATATAGGCTGAAACAATGAGGTTACAAGGCATAAAAATCACATAGGCCAATAATGCTAGCTGTGGTCAAATGATTTTCTCATTAGCATTAGACTACATATGCAGAGTTCTTGGCCATTGTGTTCCCAGCTGGCAGCTACCACTAACACCTGGACCATTAACATCAGAATTAGCAATCTAGAAAATTGTTCCTTCTATCACTTCCAGCTAATACTGGACTCCAACTAGCACTCTTCCAAGCACACCTGCAAGAACGTCTAACAACTTCAAATATCCAGACATTAAAGACTGTGGAAGGTTACATGAATAGAAAATAAGATTACAAATACTTTTAATACTCTGTAAGTGCTGAGAGTACGGATTCTGTCGTGGATATAATTTCCTCTTTTAACTCTTCATCAAACAATTGTGGTGACCCTTCCCTTAGAGACAGAGCACAAATCATTTAATCAGACTGAAGTTCTCTGAGTGCAGATCTCTATTGAAACCAGACTTTTTTAAAGCTAACAGGAAAATACAATAGTTACTTCTCCGAAGATGATTTCCTTCAACAGTAAATACTTCTATTGTCAGATTTAACATTTAAACAATGAGAGGAGAGGTGAGAGATAAGTGATTATTTACTTATACACTGATTTTATTTTATTTAGATAACAAAAACATAAAAATATTTAAACTATCAGTGATTTAGAGAATCCACCAAGTTGCCTAAAACCTTTCTCAACCAATCATATTACTGTTATCTCCTCTTGTCCTCTTGTTATACTCCTTAAATTTGTTACACTCTGCATGTGTTTAATTTTAAATTAAATATACCATAAAGGAACCATAAAAAGGAACTTTCTAACATCACAGGGGCTAAAGTGTAACTTAAGCCTACATTTCTCCCAGAAATAACTAGTAAGTAAATAACAGTATGATACCGTTGTGTTAGCGCCAGCACATCAGCAGCCCTCCTGATCTCTTCTTCCATGGATGCAATAACTCAGATAGTATAGATCTCTACATTAAAGTTGAACTGCATGTTGGGATTTTTCTTTGAGAAGTTTGATATAAGCACACACGTGCAAGTGTGTTTATCCCCCTGATAAGCGGTGGAGTGAATTAATGCATTTTTATTTAATGTATTTGTCCTAACTTTCAGATTTGGAAGCTTTATGCATCCAACTTTTGGATCAGCTCCTCTTTTTCATAATTCTATCCCCAATCCACCTGAATCAGCTATGTACCAAAATACTCAGACAGCTATGTCTTAGGATTTGTGCACCTAGGATTTGTGTGTCATTTCTACTCTATTTGGTCGGTCAGTAAGGTCAATAAGGCAGAAATTTGAATGAGGGATGGAAGTCACAAGACCTTCCACAGTCCTGTATTAACTTTCAGGTACACAAGTTAACCCCAGTATCAATATTTATCCAGGCATATGACAAAAATAACTCTAGAGAAAATTAGAGAGTGTAGGAGACATGGACCAGGACTGCATAAACTTCATAGTACATTTCTCCTTGATATTTTTGCTTAAGAGAGATTCCTTAGTATCTTTCTTTTCCACTTCAGCACAATTTGAAAGGTTCCCGGTTGCATACATCTCAGACAATTACAGGAAAGCTGCAGAGTAATTTGGTTTCACCTAAATAGTGGTGCCACATAACACATCTCTCCGTCTGAAATTACAAGATACTTTTACAAGATACTTACAATTTGAACTTGACACTTGAGTGAAACGTAACATCATGCTGAGGATCTGAATTCCTATAATTTGATTTCAGAACAGTACATTCATTTCATTTGCAACAGTACAGAAGAGAGAACACTACAGTCAATTATGGTCAGATGTGCAGGAATTTGTTTTGACTGTTGAGATAAACTATGTCATGATTCCAATGTGCATGAGAGACACGTACAGTACTATTTTGCCAGATGTAAAAAAAAAAAAAAAAAAAAAAAAAGAAAAATGAGAACTTGTATGTAGCAAAAATAAATACAGTTCTCAGCTCTGAGGAGTCCTGATCTGGACATTGTTTTGTCTGCTACACAATGGGATAAGGAAATTCCATTTCCCAGCGCTCAAGAAATCATATTTCTTTTAATTAATAATGAAGGGACCCTCAGTCGTCAGCAAATGGAGAATCTTTCCTTTGCTAAAAACTGTCTAAATCGAGAAAAACAATTTTGCTCAACTTGTCAGTGTAAGCATTTACTGGTAGGTAAACTTAACTCACCTCATATTTTACTACATTCACAAATCTTGATATTTAAGATAGTTTTTGTCATTTTGCTGAGGTCTAACACATATTATGACAAACCACAACAACAAAAGATTAAATGTAATATCTCCAATGAAGATAAATGGATGGAGCTTTACCAAATCAATTGTTACTACACTGACTTACCAGCTGTTATCCCTGCCTTTTGTACAGCTAGCATAAAAGGAAGGGCAAAGAATTTATATGTTTCAAGTACTTTAACTAATGATTGATTTCATTACTTCAGTACTTTGGCATATAGATTTCTGTGAAAACCAGGCCCCTATCTCCCTGAGCAAAATTATTTTGAAGGCGGACAATGCAGAATCTCTTAACACTAATTGACTGGTGCTATAATCAGTCAAATTATAGTATGATCTGTATTAATGCTAATTACAGTGGAGAAAGATTATTGTGTGCCAATAGAACAAAACTGAGAGAGTTAAGGAGATTCATATGCTTTTTCCATCTTTACCACTGATTTTCTTTGTAGATTTTGGCAAGTCATATGGACTCAGGCTACCATACATTATGTTTGGTAAACCTGCTTTCCAAAATTTTCCTCCCTCGTGCAGTTGCTTGAAAGAAACTGTGTGAGACTAATTTGTAGGCAGCATTGGAAGCCATCCATGTAAAGTACTAGAGAAATATTAGCATTACACTGCTTTCTAAGTATGTTGTACCTATGCACCTGTCTGTGTGCAAAGGGACATCCATCAGCCAGTTAATCTACCTCCAAAAAGTTTCCATGACTGAGGCTATATCCGTGGCATCTGATTTGCTCTAATGAAAGATCAAAATGAATTACTTGAGCCTAGAAGTGTTGAATGAAATTAAAAAAGAAATTGAAAGAGGAGGGGCAGGGCCAATGAGAGTGCACTGTGATTATATAACTGTGATCAGATATCTACCATATGACAAAATATTTAGCTTTGTCACTGCTTTCTCTTGGTACCCATCATTCACATTCTCCAGTTGGTATGACCTGGAGAATGTGAATGTGTAATGTTATGTCTCACGTTTATGTAAGTATCCCAGGATATGGAGTTGGAGGCTTCCTGAGCTCTTCCCCATTCAGTCACATCCAATAAAAAAACATGATTTTATCTTTTTCTTTCATCATCACTACTTGTTTTTATTAATCAGTTTTTCTCTTTTGTCTTCAGTGGAGGGAAAGACTGTTGAAAATGCCACACTAGAACAGTAATTAATTAAAATTTTAGTAGCCTTTCTTGTTGAATCTTCTTGCAGCTGGAAAGATTGTCACTTATCAAAAGATTGATATGTGTCACCACAGAATATCAACTAGAATTTTTGAGTTTAAAGGATGCATAGCTAAAACAATCTGCCTTTTCTGTAAAGGCCCACATATGTCACATAGGATGCAGCTGCTTCCTTACACGATGCTTGGTGAGTACCAAGACACTGCTACTTTCTCTTGGGACGAGGTTCAGATCTCAAGAGACCAAGACCTGAAAATGTCAGGGACAGATCTGGAATTTAAGCTGCCAGCTTCTTATTATCTCGAGGCCTGCAATCCTTTATTTTTATTGAATGTTGATTGTATATCTGGAGTAATAAAAATTAGAAGCAAGAAATGGCTTAAGCTTTCCAAATATCTTCACTATAGGCAAAATCCAGTGAAATTCAAGCTGTTTCCATCTGTAGTCTTTCTTGATAAATGTCTGAATTATGTCTGAATTATTTTTTCCTAATATTTCAAATAAAGAACTTTCATATGCACTCAGAGAAAAAAAAGTGTTTTAAAAAATCTGTTTTTCATTATGGCATCCTTCTGGTCTGAATCACATGATTGTCCACCCTCTATAGGGTGGATAGGATTATTAAATTCCTTTAAATATGAATTGATTACTGTCCATCCAGATCTGATAGTTGGCTCTGAAGATTCAAACAGCAATTTTAAATGTATTCTACATGGACAAGATCTATCTCACATGCTAGTGTTTGTAACATAATTATGGTTACTTGAAAACTTTTTGTTTGTTGCCTACTTAGGCAGTTTACAGAATAAAATAACAGTAAGAGTTTTAAGTAAACCAGTTCAATTTTGATTTAGCTATACATGAGAACCTTTTTCAAATGTTCTCAAAATCAAATGTCTCAGCAAAATAAGAAGCCTATAAAAAAAAATCAAGTATGCAAAATTAGTAAGAAGTAATAAGCCTAAATAACTATGATAAAGGCTTCATGACAGGACTGAAGAGAAGTAAAATTATCAGGATTTATCATATCTATTGTATCAGGCAACCAACAAAAGCAATAGCAAAATTTTAATTATTTGTAACTTTCTATAACTTTCTGTGACTGTTTCTGTGTCTAGTTTCCATTTCAAAGAAAATAGTTTCCAAAAGTGTGAAAAGAGATGCCTTGTGTATTTTTCTGGAATACTTGAACAAAAAAGTCATGATTTTCAATGTTCAAAATTGGTGGTTTAGATGAGATAGCAAAATAGCTTCTGAACTCTTGAAATTGTAGTTTAGCGTGAATTAGTGTCTAATGCACAGGACATGAACTGGTAAGTCTGGAAAATCTGAGGGTGAAATAAAAAACATGTGTACATATGAAAAAGTGCCTGAGTTCACATGTGGTTAAAAACACTCACTCATTACACTGCAATGAACTGTCACTCCTACAGATGGATCCATTTTAGCTTCTAAGTTACATACCAATATAATAAGCTAGGAAGCGTAGGTAACCACTGATAGTCTTGGAGCAAAACTTTTGAAAAAAAGGAAGAGTTAACAAATGCTTTCTCCTCTAACTTAGAAAAATTAAATCTCGTATTTTTCACAACAACATATAAATCTGAAGTCCAGTCTCTGATGTTTTTGATCAAAGTATGATCAGATTCTGATGAATATTCTACATTTAATATGTATAGTGGAGTTTAACTGTTATGAACTAATTTTAGACTGTTTCACTCCTTATATACCATGTGTCAAGGGCAGCACATGTCAGATGTGGACTTTCTAAGGCAATAGATTTCATCTGCTTTGCACCCATAGGACCTTGAATGTTCTTTAAAGTTTGATAGTTTCTGTGCATCTCTTACGTTACTGAGTTTCTCTAAATGTTACTGTCCATTAGGTACTAAGAGGAACATAGAATTACTCCATTTTATATCTGATTTTATAAAGGTTTCAATTTAGAAGACCTCGAACAGAATATCTTGATGGGATGTTATACTTTTATATGTCTTTCATAATTCAAATCTTTGCCAGTCAGTTTTATGTAACGAGCTTAGACCATCCATGACGAATAGGTTCTTAGTAAGAGATGACACTGATTATTATTATTATGCAGCAGAGAATGAAAAACATGGGACAGCTTCTCTTTTTGCCAAAGAAAGTGCAGAAGTTGTTCAAAATCTTGACCAAGGAGTCTTATTTAAGGTATAGTCCAAGCCCAGCACTTAATACAGGAAACCTCCTTTTAGAACAAGGCAAAATAGGAGAGTGAATACTTTTGCAATTTGTATATTTCATTAAAAAGATACAAACTAGTTTCTTTTTTCACTCTAATGTAGATTTTCTTTCTTTTCTCAAGGTGTCTAACCTCTTTTCCCCTATATTTGTGAAGCTAACATAGCAGTATTTCTATTTAGAAATGCTGATTGATGTTTATTTTTGTCCTTTTGCAATGAAAGATGGCCTTTTCTTTAAAATAAACATAGTAACTGGAAAAAACACAAGAATAGATTGCCCATGGATGATGTGGAGTCTCCGTCCTTGGAGATACTCAAAACTCAGCTGGAAAGGTTCTCAGCCCACTCTGCTTTGAGCAGGAGGGTTGGACAGGACAACCTCCGGGCTCCGTTCTAACCTCAGCCATTTTGTGATTCTATTAAATACAATCTACAAGTTCTTGTAGAAAATCTGAAAAGAGTAGCTAACAAACTATTGTTTTTCAGCCAGAAATAGCAGAAAACTTCTGAAGCATAACATCAGTGAAAAACCAAATATTTTCAAAATAACAAAAATATTTCAGAAGAATAGAAACATTCTGTTACTAACTGTACTTCTTGTGTTCTTACGAGTTCACTGCTTTTCCTAATTAATCTTGGCCTCACGGTCAAGGGCATGCACTTCAGTGATAGTTACATGTATCTAATGCATGTATATATTTCATGTTCAGTTCTTTCCTTCTATATCACCAATTAAGCCTCAAAATAATTAATATCAATGACTGTATTTCAAGCATTGTTCCTAGTTGAGATTCTAGAGTGTCCTGAGGTATTTCATTACATATGGAAACAAACAAAAAATTGAATACGTAAGAGAATTTCATATGGACTACAACCTAAGTGGAACACAGCTAGGACAGATAATATTTTATAATAATTCATCTTGAAGTTAACTGGAGTGTGGTAGAACATCTTAGCAGCAAATACAATCTAAAATGTAATTTATTTTCCATCAAAAGTTTGCAGAGATGATATCTACCTTTTTCAGTAACTGACCTAGAAAGGTCCATTTCTGCCATAACAGATACACACATACTCCATTGGATTTCAGCAGAACACCTATATATCTGATTTATTAGTATGTAAAGCAAACAGTAATGGAAGAAATAACAGCAATTTTGATGGCAAAATGCAGAAACAGTGCTTGAGAGGGAAGATACAATTTCTTAAAAAGAAAAAAAGGTAGCAAAAGAGATCACAAACTGGCAAACAAGGTCAAGCAATAAATAAAACTGCAGTTCAGTCCATATTCAAGAACAAAAGTTGTTTACACATCTAGCAAGAAATATGTCAAGCTTCAAAAAGCTGGTGTCAGACATCATCCAAAAATATAAGGAAGGAAATATGACTCTGAACATCAACGTACAAATAATGAAACCTTACAAATAACAAAGCTGACAAATAACAGACAAATAACAAACCTGAGCTTTTTAGCTCAGGCTGTTGTTGAGCTTTCTAAAGCTGTCTGTTCAATATGGCACTTTAGTTATATTAGAAAGTATGGTCATCGTTGATTTGAGGAATATATTTCATTTCACTGTATTGCAAGCTATTTGCAACAAAAGCTGTTTACTGCTGTTTGTTTTGCTTGTTTTTTCTCTGTTCTGTAACTGAGTGAAGTTCCATGTACATGTGTATTGCCATATGCTACTGGCTGAGAGATGTTTTTCAAATCAAGTATGAAACATAGCAAAGAGAAGAGATTCTTAATGCAAAAGAAGTTGCAGAAAAATGATGGCTATGGTGTTTTTTGTCTTGTCCACTCTTTGATGATATCCTATACAGTAACACCTCATTCTGGAAGTATTCTTTTGGCTGAATCATTGATATTTGTTACTAAAAATGTTCATTTTTAAAAGCTGGGGATATTTTAACAGATCATGTGGCACAGATCATCTGAGCACTGGAACAGGTTGCCCAGAGATGTTGTGGAGTCTCCTTGCTTGGAGATATTCAAAAGCCATCCAGACACAATCCTGGGCAATGTGCAATAGCAGACTTGAGCAGGGGGTTTGGACCGGAGGACTTCCAGAGGTCCCTTCCAACCTCAACCATTCTGTGATTCTGCGAAACATATGTGTTTCAATACTAACAGATATTGCCAATCACAAAGCTGACTAAAGGACACATCATGCCTCAATCTCACTGTGACACATACGTGGTCTTGAGCATATATTCTGCCTTGCACTTCTAATGAGAGGCTGCAGTCCTTTTAACTCCTCTTTTCTTTCCTCCTGCCCCATTCATCCACACCAATTACATGATACTATGACCAAGTGACATTCCATTATTTCTTAAACAATGCATCAATTCTTTCAAATTCTTTTAGTCGATAACAATGAGTAACTAGTGGGAGACAACAATCTGGAAAATTGTCATCTTCATCCAAAGCCAAACTGATTAGATGAGTAATGCTATTAAATATTACTGTAGAGCTTTTACTTTTCACTCACAGTTTCTTTTACTTAAATAAGATACAAGAAATGCAATCTTCACTGACTATTTCTTCTATATGTACTTAATGTACTATTTTAGAAGAAAAATCTCAGAAATTACATTAAATACTTAAATAGCTCAGTATCCATTGTCAAAACAAAACTGCTGTTCTTCAATCATGGGAAGTTACCAAACTCTCAATATCTTCTATCCTATTATCCTAGGTAATATTCCTTCTCTAGTTGGAAATATGTACACTGCCAATTAAAGGAACATACCTTCCTTTTGCTAATAGTACTGCACTTAATTAGAAGTTTTGATGCTTTGCAGATTAGATAAGACAACAGCACATCTGTTTAACATTGCATATGTAAGATTTGTATAACTGTGGTTATACAAACAGCAATTGCCTTGGTCAAATGGCTCCTCTGTCCTTTAGTGACTTCAGATGGTTGGATTGCTTCCTGATAGTCTCCTACTTGTTTTGGTTTAGGAGAATCCAAATATTTTAGTTAGTATTCCTTTATTCATAACCTCCACTACATATGCTAATGCCTGTTAGCTATCTAATTACATATCTTAGTTGCTAATTTAGTTAAATATATAACTAGGATTAATCTGTAACAATTTAATTAGCAAACTAAAGCATTTTGAAAGGGGAAAACTTGTTAATCTATCCCTTATTTCAAATACCAAAACCAGAAGCAAATTATACTAGTTTCTTATTTTGCATATACATCATTTTTGTACAGGGCTTTCAGTGTTGTACTTTAAGTGGTCGAGATGCAAATATTTATTAAGACTGAGGTTCTGGCCAACAGTATAAGTCAGAATATAGTTAGAATACACAGATCTTTGCATGTAAAGTGGTTAGGGTCACAGAAAAAATTCCATTTTTCTACCACTCTTTCTCAGCTCTCTGTCAGGAGGTAGTAATTATTTTCTTCAGCTGGAGATACTGTTCCAGTTTTACCCCAGGTAGGATGGCTGAAACTGGGTTTAAATGTCAAATCTATGTGATTTTTTTTTCTGCTGAAGAGTATTGTTTTCATTAATTCAGTAGTGCTTATGAAAAAACTATATGTCACTGGTGATTCACTCACTGCCTTTGACTTCTGGCTCATTTTGTAGAACAAACCAGTGTATTTATCAAATAAAAAAAATGATCCAGAGTAAAGATATATGTTTATTAAGTGTGATTATATCATCAGCTGAGACATTGTGCATGTGAATGTAGAAACAGTGCAAACTGAGGGGAGAGGGCAGATGATCTTGGTGTAGTTGCTTTATTCCTTGTTTTAAAACATCTAAGTTTTCTCTTCCTTCAAAAAAACCAAAATCTTAGTAGAGCAACACACTTTCCAAAGTTGTCTCATAAAATAAATGTTAATAAGATAATATTTATGTTAATAAAATTCATATATAACAAGATAGTGTCTAAAAGCTGAACTTGAAGTATTTCTGTGAGTTGTCTATCAGCACATTTCAATACCTTAAATTCTTTATACATTTTGGCTAAATTCTTTATACATTTTGGCTAATATGCGTGTTGGTCCAACATATTCTCATTAAAAGATATTATTATCATATATTTAGAATAGCAATATGAAAAATGGACAGACACACATATATGTACATCCTTTCAGCATGTTCACATGTTCATAATTCTAGCTCCATGAATTTTGAATCAACTAGACCATCAAAGCTGAATGCCTGGAATCAGAAATCAGAAACAGACCATTTTTATTAATGCAAACAAACTCCTTCTGTCTTTGGAAAATAATGCTATAAGGACCAAACTGTGTAAACACACACTTCTGCTCCTCCAGATTTCGGCTTAATTAACTTTGTTCCTGCTCTTCACTGATAATTACCCTCGGTTCCCTTTATGTAACCAAGGGATCTCTATGACTTGTAGCTCAGGACTGTAGGGACCGTAATGATTGTGTCTGCACTCTAGCAACTATTTAGTGATAAAAGGAGTAAACACAAGTGCTTTTGGGTGGACAATTCAGATTTACTCATTTTCCAATATCTTTAAATATATCTTTGCATTTTTATTTATATTCCTCATCACAGTTGGTATCCTATTTATATTTTTACAATCCAGACCATTCCTGATGAAGAATAGCTTTCAGGAATTGTTCTACTTTATTAGTGATTTTATGATTATGTGGAGTCATCTAATATTCTAGTGCATTAAAGAGCAGTTCCTCATTTCAGTTCACCATGTGATCGCACAATCAATTGTACTGATAAAAGTGAGGGGAGCATCATGGTCCGGAATAAATAGCCTGGACTACAGGAGACCAGTGCTGCCCAGTTTTAGGCTGCACATCAAACCATGATCATGCAGTCAGTCATCTCATGACATGTGTGATTTATTTACTAAAGGATCAGTAGAATATTGTGCAGATGATCATGTGTAATTCATCAAGACATATCAGAGGAGAATTATGAATTGCTGTGTTCAGCCCTTGTCAGAACAATTCTCTCCGCAGGTAAGTAAGTCAGGGATTTTAGATGCTTTTACACCATCGAGTAAACAACAAGCCACTTATTGTAATAGGCGCAAATTAAAAGCTCTCTCTTTGGTCACTCACCTTTCCTTTTTTTCTCAAATGATAACCTACTGAAGTAAAGGAGGTAGCTGCCAACCAAAATCTAGGTCCTTAGATGGAGTTAGAGCAAGAAAGTTATTCCAAGCATAGGAAGATAAGTGAAACTAAAGTATTCACATCACAGACGATGTACATTTTTGTTGTTGTTAAATAATGAAAAAAGAGTTCTTATACTGCAATCAAGTGCTACAAATATTATCTATGAGAGTGTAGGCAGAATTAGTACCTTCAAAATCTCTCAGCATGTAATCACACAGCAAGCCTCAGCACAGTGCAGCTCTAAATGAGTGATCGCTCTGTACCACGTGGTAGGCTGCAGTGTAGACATGACCACAGTCTGTTTGTACACTCAAACTCTCTACAGTATTCATCAGTTCTGGTATCTTCTTGTCCTGTTATTTCTGCTTCAGATATCATTTTATTTTGCATAACAACGTCCATTTACTGAAATATATGCATTCTTTTATTACTAAATGCCATACTATGAATAAAAGTTATTCAAGTGATGCTTGAATACACTGTTAAGAGAAATCCTTCACTGGTAACCTGCTTATGCCTTGCACATCACTTTCCTGGCTCCTTTTTAGTATGTTCCTAATATAGAGAATCTCTATTCTCATTTCTGTTATAGAGTTGCTACCTTCCTTCTGCTGCCTCTGTATTTCTTCCCTTCTGATAGTGATTACATTCTCTTCCAATTACCTCAGTATTAGCTTAAAAAGACATCACTATTTTCTCTCTTTTGAAATGAGTACATTGAAAAGCATCAAAACGAAACCTATGCTGACAAGAAGACCAGGTGTTTCTGTCAAGCTTTTTCTGTGAAAAATTTTCAGTTTCAGCAGAGAAAAAACCAGTCATTTAAGCCTACTTTTTTTTTTTTTTTTTTTTTTTTTCATTTATTTTTAGAAGGAGGGAAGGGAAGAAATTGGTTTGCAAGCCAAGTATTATAATGCAATTCATCTCCAGCTTATTCAGAAAGAGAGCACAGAAGAGGAAGAGGGGAAGCAGGAAGACTCTAAATATGGGTGCATCTTTTGCATTTTTTCTATTTGAAAAGTTTTTATTAGCTCTAGTGTAGGCATAGCAAGTCAGCACTTCCTTCATTAAAGATTAGCAAAGGAGAAAAGTGGATGAGGAGCTGTTAAGGCATTTCAGCCAGATTTAATCCACACGTCTGTCCTGCTTCTTGTAATGGTCCTAAGACTGTGACGTTGTCCTAAGACTGTCCTAAGACAGTCCTAAGACTGTGGTGAGTCCACACTCACCATTATTTATGACTGTATTTTCTTTCATTAAAAAATTTTATTACTCCCCAGTGAATGTGCCTGCCAATTCAGTGCTACCTTTCTTCAGATGATCAGTTTTCTTGAAAATACCATTTTACTTTTCATCAACTACAAAACAAAATTTGATCTTTGAATAGTTAGAAGTATTTTTTCTAGAGGATTCCCTCCTACCCCATCATATCCATTTATACAGTGAAAAGTAGTGCACTTACTCCAGGAAGATCCAAGATCCATAACACGTCCATCGCTGCTATCCTGGGATCATTTTTTTTCTTGAGGAAACAATTTAGTGTGTGTGTGTGTGTGTGCATGCATGTATATGCTGATAAAATTTATAAATAAGAAAAGATTAAGTATGAGGGAAGAAATTAATAGGTGTATATACATATACATGTATTTATATATGTGTATATATATAAAGTCAATTTGAGGCTGATGGAATTGGACATTTCTATAGACAGAGATTAATGCACATAAAACACATTTGAATTAGTGTAGCTCAACTCCAACTTGATGGAGCCAATTAAGAACCTGAGAAGTTACTTCATCCTCTATTTGATTTTTACTTAGTTTGCAACATTGTTTTTTTTCCAGAAGTAAATTTCTTTCAATTAGAAATAAGATCCTCAGTTTGCTTACGGAATGCCAATAAAAGTTAAGAACTCCTAACAATAATACTATCTGCTGGATGAAAACTCACAAATTAAAGTTTCTATATTATTTTTATCTTATGTGCATATGGGTATATGTGACCATCTCAGCATTCAGCAAAAAAATGCACAGAAAACCCAGCAATGATAAACATCTTAAATCAGTGTCATTCTTGGATAAGAAATAGAAATAAATTGATTCACTCACTTTCCTGACAGTATCCATAGGTAGCCATAGGTAGTAACATTTTATTGAACTCCCACAGATAGCATCTTGGAAAAAGTTACTGACTTCTGCAGTGATAGCCCACCAATACTGCACCACAGTACAAATTCAGCCTTCCAAACTGCCTGAACTTGTTCTAGTAAATAGACCTTGGAGTTCTGTATTTATTGTACACAATCTTTTTACTTCATTAATTTTTTTGAATCATTTAGGGTTATCACTAGTTAAAATCCATCAGAGAGAGAAGCATGAGGCTTTGCAAATGATATAACAAAATAACTGAGATACATCATGAACCATCACCCCAGATGACCTTTTTAAAAAATAATAATGTTTTATTTCCTTTGACCTACTCATATGCTAGAACCTGATATACAGCAATACCGATTGGCACAGCAATATGGGCAGTAACACATATAGATAAAAACATATTTAAGACTTTCATGGTGACTCCTGTTCATCTTTCCCAATCCCTGCTGGCAAAATGCTTTCAGCTTCTTAGTTCAACCACTGAACGTTAATGCACACTCTTGCTGTATGATATAGAAAATGCTTATTTGTGTGTTATGAAATGTGTTGCAATGCTTGGAACATAATGCAGTTTATGGTTTTTGATAAGTATTCTAGGTTTCTGTTTTCCAAATGTACGAGTATGTGGAAAACGAGCAATAGAATTCAAAACAGATTAATCCATCATCAGGAAATGAATGTGGCTCTTGAGTCTCTTGAGATATTAGCATTTTCATCATGAGATGGGAAAACGGTCAAATTGATAATCTATGGGCTAGGGAGGACACATAGAGTGTGTGACACCAGGAGGTGGCAAGCCATGCACCTTTCCCATGTTCCAGAAACTCCTGCCAGGTGCTTCAGGAGGGCCCAGCCTCCACCAGAGCAGAGAGCTGAGCTCTGCAGGGGACTGGGAACTGCAAGGAGGCTGAAGCACCGAACATAAATGCAGTGGAAGGAAGGACAGGAGCCTCTGGCAGAACTGCACTGCATGTGAGAACGATAAAGAACAAAACAGCCCTGAGGCCTTCTGTCCCCTAATTTATGAATCAAAGCCATTTGTCACATATATTTATGGTGCCACTTTCTATTGCTTACGATTTTCCCAATTTAGGTAATTCTCTTCTGGCCAGCGAAGAATCCTAGAAATGCTTCTTTCATTGCATTTGAGGTCACTTGATGTTCTGGTAAAATGCCTCCTGAGTACTCATTTTCCTTTTTGAGGCATAGATATTTCATTTAAACCTGTTTTTAAAATATTTTTGCTTCTTCTCCCATTTTAGGAAATAATAACTATACCATTTATTAAGCAGTTTTACTTAGCATATCTTTTCATATCTGCCATAGATGTGTTTAGATATGATTAAAAAATATATATAAAATCATTTTTCGCTCATTTTCTCATCCTGACTGTCCTATTTTTGACTTATTTATGTTACCAATGATAATCCTTCCTCCTTCATTTTCTGCATTTTTAGTACTGAATTTGCAAAATAGTGTTTCTTATGACATTTCTTCATATATGTCTTATGAAGACAAAAACATTTTTCCTATTATTTTACTCAACAAAAACCAAGCACAACAGAAACATTTTCTCTGGGAAGGTGCTGACGTATGTGATATATTTTACCACTTTTCCATTACACACATATATATAAGTATACTTATATAATCTTTTTTTCTTTCCTTTTCTTTTTTAACTCTTCTTGGTCAGCTTTTCTGTTATATCTAAAATACTGAATTATTTCTAAAAAACTATAAAAGAAACCACTACCTGCCTTCTCATCCCAATATCTGGTAGTGCACAAAATTCCCAACTATATTTTTCTCTCTCTTGTACTGAAGAAAATAAATTTGTTTGTAACTAGCTTAGTGGTAAAGCATTCAGATTCTCACCTTTTGTTTTATTTTGTGGTGCTATTTGATATAAAACAAACAGTTGATAGGACAATATAGCTTCATAGCTGGAAGAGTTATAGCTGGAAGAATCACTTAGGTTAGCTGACCCACTGCAAAAGTTGCCGTCTGTGAAATCGAGTTTTAAACTTCTATAACGATATGGCTTCCTTGGGAAGACTGGAGGATGAGAATAGGAAACTGGAGGACTGGCAAATGGATTGTTCTTAACTCCTTTCTATATGCAATGGGATGCCATATAATAGATTTCACCTAAAATTTTCTCTTGATATCAAGGTACATTTTCCTTGTAGGAAATTTTGTTTGATGCTTCAAAGCTCCCTACTTTTCTTTTCTTTGTTTTTCTTTCAGGATTCTGAATTATTCTCTATATCTCTAACATGGACACATAAACACATTTCTGCTGATGTGTATCTACACAAATGCATATATCTACACAAATACACACATATTTAACCTAAAAGAATGAAAACTAAGAGGGGATATTATTGCTTCCTGTAAATGAATCAAAGAATTAGGCAAAAGTAAGGGAGGCTTTTTCAAGCTGAAAGAACATGTTGGCTGGAAAAGAAATAGTATCAGCTATCCTTTCAGATAGCATTTTCTAAATTACAAAATTAATAAATTTTGCCTGCTTTGGGGAGTCATACCTTTGAGAGGCTCTTACAAGAGCTGCTGGCACCAGCCCAAGGCTCAAGGTGCTGAGTAGCCAGGACACAGAATCAGAAGGAAGCCAGTTTTGATCAAACTCCATTAGTGAGTGGTTACAGAATAGCCAGTTCCATCATGGAAGGCTGGAGGCACAAAAAGCAATTAATTTAAAAAGCAAACAATTCAACTGGGTGAGCTCTGAGCTACTGCCATTTTGATACTGCTCCTTCCACTTTGATTAAATAAGAATGAGTCCTATAAAGTCTGATTGATGAAATAGAGACAGTATCTCTACTTTTGCCTTTGCCATAGAGTATGCTAACCAATGGCAAAGTGTCTGTGAATTAAATTCTTTGTATCAATAAAATTGTCCCTAGCCAAGTTGGTGTGTTCTTGATACTTTCTACTCCTTGGAAGTAATCAGGGCTTCTTTGGCACTTGGATGGGAGACCACCAGGAAACTTTGGGTATAAAGACACAAGCCAACTATTCATGACTGAATTCTAGATGACAAAAAAACCAGATAAGTAAGAGAGCTGCATTTGGCCTGGCTTGTTGCTACTGTTGGAGGAAACAGAAGAAGAGCTATCCCGCCACTTAGAAAGCTTCATAACCTCAACTGAGATGCTTGTGATAGCTATGTTCTCTAAGTCTCAGAGTGAGGACTAATTTTTTCCATCTCCTGATCTTGCCCAAAGACCCAACTTACTGCCATTATATCAAAAATAAGAGAAAGGAGTCACAAGATATATCCTCTGGCAATGTGCAGGCAGCTCAGGCTTTCCAGAACCTCAGTAAAGCACTGCTGACTTTGTCATATGTTCTGGGAGGTGAGATACACTAGTTTTACCTTCAAAAGCAGCTTATGTATTCAAAATACCTAATGAAAATCATTGGAGCGTGGATATCTTGGGTAGATTTCTATTATTATTGTTGGCCTGCTACATGAATAATTTTGACCCATAAACCTGAATAAACACAAAGACTGAATGTGATAACAATTTAGATAAAAGCTCCAGTATTTAAGTTCAAAGATTTAAGTGATGTTATTTGCACAGAATGTAATCATACAAATATATATGTGCTTATGTATATTTACTTACATACCTAGCCTCACTGTGGAATGCATTTTCCCATAGTAGTAACCTTCTTGTAACTGTTATTTCTGTAGCTTTCAAAATTGTATCACATAAAATGCCAGACTCCATATTTTTTGTAATTTGTTGTCTTAGGCCAATTCCTTCAACTTCTTCTTGCTTTGTTTTGTTTATAAATCTTTAAGGTAAACTGTTGGCTTCAGGTTGTGATTGGAGGTGGTTTGAGAGGCATTGTTAATACAGAAATTATTTTAAAGCCCAATTACAGTCCATTACTCATTTTTAGCACATACATTTTCTGATTTTTGATCACAGAGGGTTTGTAAAAGGAGAATAAAAGACCTTTGAATAGGTTCCTTGGTGGTACATTGTAAACTTCAATTATTTGTTCCCAGATTTTTTTTTTTTTTTCAGTAGAGAAGTGAAATCTCTTTTAAATGGAGCATGATTCAGAAACCCCTACTAAAAAGGTATTAAACATTCCTTCATTAATAACAGTAATCTGGAATCCCAGAGTGCACTGTCACTTTAAAATGTAGACCTAAAGATTAACTTCTTTCTCTGCAGTCCATCATTAAGCTGAAGTCATTTTATAACTGCAACATTGTAGCCACCACCTCTTCCCGAGAGGGAGGAGGACAGCATGCTGCTAATGCACGGCTGTCACTCACAAACCTGGCTGCCAAGCAATTGGACAAAAGCATCGGTCTGTAATACTCGGAGATTTCTTCCCCTATATTTTTCAGTAGTTTTACTTCTTGACTTCCAAAGTACAATAACCCACCACAACCAGTTCATGGTATAACCATAGCACCAAGGCGAAACCAGACAATTCTCCTTCTGAGGCAGAAAAGCAATTTTGCTTTTCGCCTGAACTTCCCCTCTACCACGTACAGAGACTGGTAGATTCTCTCTTATGCGTAATGACTTCTGACAGCCACTGATTTCAGAGGGAAGAGCTTGATAACAGGTTTCCCCTCTCCAGACATGGCAGTTTTCTCAGCTAGGTGAAGGTTCACAGAGAAGCTGGCAGGCTCCTTCTCTGTCACAATTGTATTTTGTAAAGTGAGATCATCCAATGTACTTGAAAAATCTTAACTTCCTCGGCTTGGAGAACAGTCCTAGTTCTGAGTGTCAGAGGGCTTTTTTGTCCTTTTTATTAATAGCTGATGTTTGCACTTTTCTCCAGTACCAGAAGAGTGTGAGGGAGAGCAGGATGCCAGAAAGCCAGTCAACTGATTTGTTGAGATTTTCCTCTCTCTGCAACAAAATTGTTCTGATTTGAAAACTAAATTCTCCCTATAAGAGCACTAAAGGTGTGCCAAAAGGAGCACACTTCTGTCAATATATGTGTGTGCGCGTGTGCGTGTGCGATATCACATACAAGATATCACATGCACACACATAAACGTATACACACAAATTAACTCTTGTAAATACCTTATGAAAGTCCTTATGCTTTATACCATTTTCTTTCCACCACACGTGCCTCTCAATTTCTAGCTTCACTGAAGACAGAGTGAGGGGAGAGAGAATGAGAATGGAAAGCGCGTCGGGGTGAGGGGGGGGACTTTTATTTAAAATGCAGACAAATCTGCCTTTTCTGCTTGATGGCCTGTAACATTTCCATGTAGTGTACTTTGCATGGCAGAATAGCTACTAGTAATAGAATTTCTCACAGTGGAGGTTAATTACTTTTCAGCTACAGCAAAATAAATTTCCTGTCAAGCCCAGTGACAGGAATATGCCACTGTCACCATTTATACCTACAGTTTTAATTCACTGTTAATATCAGATACCAGCTTGCATTCAGGAGGCTGATCTGAACAGTAGGGTTTCCCAAAGGCATAGGACAGATTGGCACTAATATAGTATCAAGATAAGTGGAAAAGAGTGCTCTTCACCTCTCCCCCAGTGTACTGCGAAGAAGATTAACTGGCTTGTCTCTCACTTTAAAGAACAAAAGAGAACCTCACACTGATGAAATAAAAATGACATGGTAAAGTGAACCCTAAAATACAGGGTACAGCAGTGAGGTGGCATAGCTGCACTAACCTTATTCTAAGCAAACTTACATAACATACCACCTCCTTTCTCTGCTCCACAGCAATTTTCTTCCAGCTTTAAAAGTCCATATTTTGAGCCTAAAAATTTTACTGCAAAAACTGAACCCTGACAGTAACCCTTACATAACAGTGAATGATAGAACTCATTTCTCTTAATTGTCTTCATATTTCTCCAATTAATTCTCTCTTTTTTTTTTTCTTAAAAAAAAATCTCTTTGGCTGCAAACAGACTAATGCCATATATCAACTGTGATATGCATTGGCCTACTCTCTTATTTAATCAGTACAAAGTTTTACGTGGAGTCACATTTGTAATCTTTAAGAACAGATGGCAAAAAGTCATAACAAGAGTATGCCTAGGGCTTTCTAACCTCAATTCAAGATAGTCAGTCTAGAAGGGAAATTCCTTGACTCTTTTAACTTCCCTCATCTGAAATCATGTTTTCTAACATTTTAGTGATTTTAATGATTCTAAGGAAAGTTATATTCTCCTAAATTTGTCCGATTGTGCACCTGAGCTCAACAAAGTACAAAGGCCTAATTATTATACCCCTTAGGAAATATTGGGAAAACACTTGGCTCTGCAGTGTCTCGTTTTTACCAAAATTAAAACCAGAAAGCAGAAGATGAAATATCAAGAGTTTCATCATGCAGGTTTTTTCCCCCATACAAGAAGGCTCAGATGTTTCTAGCTATCTGTGCTCTTCCCCTTCCAGAGGAGAAGCTTTCATAAATAATAATATCAAGATTTCTTAGGCCCTAAATCAATTGTCTGAATTTCTAGGCTATTGGGGCACAGCAGGATGGTGTCAAGATGAGACTTCAAAGGGATATGAAAAAGACAGAGATCTCATTCAGAAGCATGGTTCCCACTGAAAGTCGTGGCTTCATACGAAGCTGGGTGGCGCATAGTACACTTAACAGGTGGGTCCCTGATGGCATTGAAGATGGAGTTTATGGAAAAATGGAAGATAAAGTCTAGATCACTGCTTCACTTTAGGGACGAGTGTATAGGGAAAAAACAAAAGATAAGTCACAGCTTCTCACATATGAGATATTTCGCTTCAGGTCCAAAGATAGTCCTAAATAGGAAGGTATTAGATTTAATTAATTGTACAGTTATTTAAGAATCTGCAATGGAATTTCTAGGAGTTTTTTTTTGCAAATCACAGGATGCATCAGAGTTTTCTGAATCTCTAAAAAATCCTTCAAAATCATTGCTGGAAATGTAGTTAGAACAATTGGGCCTATTGAAATTGCTTTTTTCAGAGTATTAGGTTTAATTTTGCCAGTTAAAGCAGCGATGAACTTTTGGCTTAGAAATGAAGTTAGCCCAGAAGGGTACTATTGAACATAGTTCAAATTTCTGATTCCCTTTCTGAGCTATTTGAAACTGCTTTATGTTGCTTGACTCATATTATTCATCTCAGTGAAAATCTGTATTAGTGAAATGTCAGCTCCTTTGTGGCAGTATATGGGCTTTTTAAGGTGTCTGTAGGTTCATAACAATATTAAAACAGGCACCTTTCTCTCAGAAAAAGTTCCCATGGTATAGCTTCAACCTTTCACAAAAAAAAAAGCCCCAGGCAGCAGGGTACAGCTCATAACTACAACATCGAAAAGATCACAGTAGTGTCATTCAGTATTTTAGAATATGCATGTATACACTTTGGTTTTCGCTCAAATATCCACCAGCAACACCTAAAATTATAAAAATAGATTCTTAATCTGCATTTTGCACTCTCTGCTTTTCATTTTGCTGTCATCTGCTGCTGTTAACATTTATATTGAAACAAAAATTCTATGCTATATTCTATACCTTCTGCTTGGAACCTCATATCCTGATTCTGAAACTTTTATGAAGCCTTAAACAGAAAACTGTAACATCACGCAGAAAACAAGCAACATGACCAGATAAGCTCTGGAGAAATCAAGTCTTAACTGTGAAAATACACTGAATTCCATGTAAAATAAAACAGAAGGTATGTGAGCTGCCTACAGATGTATGTATGTGATCTTACTGGCTGTTTTCATTTCCCTCCTTAAGCTTCCTTCATAGCAGCTGTTCAGAGTAGGAAACTACCACAGAAAGAAGTCATCTCAACTTATATTGTGGTAAGTTGAATCCTATCTTGCCTGGAAGATCAGGCACAGCTTCCCAGGAGATCCTGCTGTTGCTGAAAATAATTGCCTATGGTTAAAGTAATCTGTTATGAAATGAGTTAAATGTATCATATGGTCACCTAACAGCAGTATAATTTACATATATTGCTTTCATATTTTTCTATTTCCACAAAGTTAAATTAAGACTTCAGCAAATATATGCAATTTCTATAAATGAATGAGAAGGAGGTATTATATCCTTCACTTATTACACTAGGCACCTAAAATCTGCAAACACACAGCAATTTGTTTAAGAGAGGAAATAGGAGATGCAGGGAACTTTGGCACCTATATTATAGTTGTAGGGCTATAATGAAGCAAAGCTAACAAAAATCTGCACTTGTGACTTAGAAAGCATCTCCCAAAGACA
Organism: Rhea pennata; assembly: GCF_028389875.1. Classification (NCBI taxonomy): domain Eukaryota; kingdom Metazoa; phylum Chordata; class Aves; order Rheiformes; family Rheidae; genus Rhea; species Rhea pennata. Next base: position 29,708,005 of record NC_084664.1, read on the forward strand.
GTGATTTCTTTTCATTTTTGATCTTTCTTTTCTTTTCTTTTTTTTTTTTTTTTTTTTTTTTTGTCATTCCACGCATGTCCTTATTTCTCACATCTAATATAGCATGCTACAAAATTATTAATGAGGAAGACTATCTTCTAATCTTAGCTGTCTTAAAAACATTAGCAAAGGATGACATTTATCGTCATATTTCTTATTAAAGCTTGGAAGAAAGAGCACACAGCAGTGCATCTTGGAAGTCATAGCTGTGAAGAAAAGCACTTTCTGCTATTTTCTCACTGATTGTGGCTAATGTTAAAATAATTACTGGTAAAGGGTCTCCCTGCTGCTTGATTGCCAAGTTCCACAGTTCTGATGACTTCAGGTTCTTCCTGATGTTAAAACTTTAGCTGGCTTAGTTTGGACTATTATGTGCGTCTCTGTCTGCATGTTTTCAACATCCCCTGAAACTCTCTTTGTGAAGGACTTAGCAAAATCAAATCCTTAATGAAGACACATTATAAGGGACCTGTGCATTACAGTGATTTTTTTTAATAAAAAAAATATATTAGTTAGTGTTGATTGAAAATAAAGGACAAAATGCTATGTGCAGACTCTGGACTTCATTCTTTGTCCTGTTTTATCACAATCTCATCACTAAGAGCCCTCTGGGAGCAACACTACTTTAGAAAGGAGCAGCAAAGAACCTCTTCTAAAGAAGCACCCATCCACTGATTTCTGTTTCTGAGAATGTTTTACATTGTAACTTGAGATTTTTATTTCCAACTGAGAGTATCAGATTTTCCGTTTTAATATTGGGAGCCTTTCAAGAGGCTTTTCTTTGACACTCGCTACAGTTGTTAACACACCAACTTCCAGGAAAGGTGCAAGTTAACTAATTAATTAATTAATTGAGTGAAGATATAGCAGTAATGTATGAATTATAAGTCTCTAAAGGATGTATGTAATTTTCACCAACAGGCAAATAATAGCATTAGGATTCATGCAGGTTTAATCCAGGCATGTGATGTAAATACTTTTTCCCAGTTTCTTCAAAAATGTGGCATGTACAGGGCCTGAACATACAGGGCACCCCTTTTTATTGAATTTTTCTTGTTCATGGTGATGCTATTGTGACCATACTGCCTGTCCCAGGAATACATGTTGGGGTAACCTTTCTAAAACCCTCTTACTTTCCCCTGCTCTCTAAATCTGCAGCTGTTGGTAAATCTTAGTCGCAAATTGTATGCGCCTGGCCTAGGTTACCATTATTTATTTCAAAAGAAAAAAATAGCACTTTGCTATGACTGGCAGATACTGTCACAAAAAAATTCTTAGTATTTCAAATTATAACTATGTGGACAGCATGTGCTTTGCAGCAGCTGTTATTTTTAGGTGAAATACCACCACCTATAGAATGTAATCAGGATTCCTGATATAATGTAAAGTGGAAATATAAAGATAGCTGATTATTTTGTGTTAGATCCAAGCATTTCATTCTATCACCTGTCTTTTTTCATCACCTCCAGTGTGATATCCTGGAATGGAGTTCCTGACATGTAATAGAAAGCTGTGGTGAAAACATTAATATGTTTCTTAGTTCAAGCAGTCCATGTTCTCTCAGAAGTAAATGGAAAGTCTCACGACCTTTTCATTTACTTCTGAGACAACAGGCTAGAGAGGAAATATTTTGCCAGCTGTTTTAGTTTTAAATTACAATGCCATGATTGGTTTCATTTCTGGGTCACCCATAGCAACCATTACTTGAAAACGCAAGAACAGTCCTTGCTGCGTTTAAAACCCTTTGAGGTTAAAGTCCAAATGCTATAATTTATCTGACATATTTTTTACAACAGTCAAATTTACCACCCTGAAAAAATCTGTTCTTCCTTACACTGTCTCTCTCTTTTCAATACATAATTATGTGGGTGCTTGACACTAAAATATCACTTTCTGTACCTGGAAAGAGATCAGTCACTGAACTGAAAAAGGTAATTCATATCATATACATGCAATCAGTGGCCAAAATAGTGTCTTCAGTGTAAATGTGTCTTAGGTCAATACAGAGGTCAACAAAATTGAATTCACTTTGGTCCAGTGCAGCAGCAGATTTAGTTTTATTTCAGTTTTAACGGTGGCCATCAACTAAGCTAGATATCAGCTTAGTCAGACCATTGTATGTAAGGGAATCTGACTGAATCTTATTTAAGTACAGCATGTAAGCTGAATATTTCTTACATCTTCCTTGTAGATGGGACCATTTATATATGCATTATGGTTTAATGAGTGATGAAGTTAGTGTGATGAACTACCCTATAAAAAGATGTCTAATTGACTTCTGCAGCTATGGCTGGGTGCTGCTGGTTTTTCCTCTACAGCCAATTGTCTAAAATAATCAGGGTCTGCCCCCACAACTGATGGGATGTAACATGGCAGAGCTTGCGTAAATATGGCTAAATTCTGTTTCATGTGACACAAGGTGGCTTTGTACATGCAGTCTAGGGGGATTGTCTGTGACATGTGCTGTGTCTCAAACTATGCCCAGGCACAGTCTGAAGGAGAGATACCTGGCACAGGCCACAGCCAGGCCAAGGTGCATTTTGGCAATTAAACAGTACAGGTGATCTTTCACTGGAGCTCACACCTGCACTCGGACCTTGCTTAGTTTGCTAGCGTAGACACAGCCGTAGAAGCCACCCAAGCCCCTTCTTCCATCCTCTGTGAGATAAAGGAGGGCATCAGGCAGGAAGAAGTGAAAACAGACAAGGTAAATTTGGTCCAAAAGTGGAGTTAGTGTTGCATCTTCTATGTAAGAGGAAATATCCCATCATGAATCAGCATTACATCATTGGACCCTTAATAAACTGACTGGAAACAGAAAGTGATTGGATTCCTATCACAAAATATTCTAGGATAGAGAATCACAGGAAAAGAAAAAGAAAAATGAGAAAGAAAAAAATAAATATTTTTATGATCATCAAAACACTGATAAGCCCTCTGTATGTTATATTACTTATGTTTCACTGTAAATCTTGACATCAGTGTACATGCTAATTATTCTGCATTTCTGATATTATCACTAAAACTCCTAAAGAGGAGATGTTCACTAAAAATACTAGATAAAATAAAGAGTGTGGGGAGAACAAAAGTAGAAAAATCTGATTTATGATCAGCAAACACTCTTGAACTTCCATCATCAAACATTCCCTCACTAAAATACTAAAATTTCTGAATCCACTAAAATGGCTAACAGCACTGCACATTGCACTAAGCCAGTTCGTAATGGGAATTATCTACTTGCAAGCAGTATTTTGACTTTATTAATATACTTTTTAATTTCTTCTTAAGAACTGCAAACATGTAAAGTATAGAGAATAGACTCCTTCTCCCAAATTAACTTTTAGTAGCATTAACTCTGGCTAACACCCCAAGTTTTTTCTCTCCCACCACATATGTTGAATTTCGTGACTGCTTGGATCAGCTCACTCCTTTTAAAAGTCCTATATGTTTCTGAATACCATGACTTGAGTACGATCAGCTATGGTGTAATTTTAAACATCAAAGCCAAGTTCTGTCAAGCATAAATTTGTCTTTTATTGAAAAGCTGGATGTGTAGATTAGTTAAATTTCAAGAAGTTCTCCTGTGATAGGAAATAAAGCTAATATCAAATCTGACTGAAGAACAAAAAGGTTTAACAGTAGCATCAAAATAGGATTGATCAGCAGACTTCAACATAATGTCTCCTATCACATCAGCTGCTGCAGCCTAGCTGCCCTATATGAGCCACTTGACAAAGTCTGCCACTGCAGTTACTGCAATATTTATAGCAGCACTGTTTATGCTTCTACAGTTATAGCTGTGTCAGCACTTTAATTATAAACCTTATTTTTCCAAAGATTTACTACTAAGCAACAAAAAATCACCCTCAGCTGCACGTTTGGATGTGAAGTGTTCTCAAGTATATATAATTTGCACTTAGGAATCATGGAATGGTAAGGTTGGAAGGGACTTCTGGAGACCATCTAGCCCAACCCTCAGTGGAGCCCAAACAGGGACTGAACCCACAACCCTGGCATGCAGCAGCACCATGCTCTAACCAACTGAGCTAAACCTGCCCCCAAGAGTGAGTTATGCCAGATTCAGTGTCTATTGAAGGCAATGGAAAAATAAAAAGCTGTCGTGTATGTATAACTATTACTGTTGTTCAACATACGAGTGAAATAAAGAATTTTAGATGGAAAAAATACCCTTTATCTTATACATTTGACTCTAATATTGTAATGAATTTTCATAATTGTATCATTAGCATATAGCCAGTATGCAGTATACTAAAACAGTTAAGTTCATATAGAGTAACCACCAGATATTAGATTATAACTTTCACTACAAAAAGAAATTTTTTTGAATTACTGAGTGCTGAGAACTGTGCATTTCAAGACTGAATATTTCAATACTTGTCTATTTATATTTTTTTTACTTTTTACCATTTGGAGGCAAAAATAATGTAATATTTTATCTTCCAACTATATTTAAAAGATTGAGAAACTGACCTATTCAAGAGAAGACAGGATATTTCATTATTTCTTTCTCTTCAATGTTCCATAAAGCATTACAAAACCTTATGAAAAGCATAAACGCAAATAGACACAAATACAATTGAATAAACACAAATACATGAACACACATACCACTTTTAAATGATCTGCCATGTGTTTATAGCAAAATTGGATGAATTATTCATTTAGAATAATTTTTTTGACCAATTTTGACACTTTTCTTCAGTGTAATCCTACTGATTTTCACCCTTCTCCTCTGCAAACCAAGCAGCAATACATGGTTGAATGATGTTTGACAAACTCTCTGACTTTTTTTCCCTCAATTATTTCATGATTTGTTTACAGTTGTATGTTTTGTTCACCTAGTCCTGAATAACAAGGATTATTATCGTTCCAAGTACTATCAATAGCATATGGATGTTTGTTTCCATATAAAATGGAATTAGGACTCTGCAGAATTACTGAAAGTGTTTCTTTATACTGATGTTCTGATAGTGAGATTAATCAGGTACAGCTCAAACAATGAATGAAACAGGTCTCTGTACAATTTCTGAAAGGCTTAGTTCATTTGTCCATGAATTGCATGTGAAAGTAGACTCTATAGCATTATCCCTTGCCAGTTACCATTCTTTTATCTTCTGCTGTGGTGCCTCTATGCACAAGCATATCAACAACAGGAGTTCCCATTTAACAGCTTCCAAGACAGGTAAAATCGTTGTGAGTGTCTCATAAAATTGTCACATATGAGCTCATTGCCAGGCATCCAAAGCCAGTAAGAAGCACAGATTCTCTTCAGAAATGGTGTTTCCTATTTCTTCTCCTGCAAGACTGTGTCTGAGGTTCGCTTTGCAGAGATATATGTGCCACTAGGATGTAGCCCACCTGCAGTACCATATGAAGCTCTGAAAAGCGATATCCTTTCTATATTAAAGGTAGAGGTCTCCTTGTAGATTTATTTCTGTTCAAGTGAGTGTTCCTCACCATATTTTAGCATAAAAATAGGTGATTTGGGGTTTTATTACCAAGAAATCTGAATACCTTCTGGAGAACACTTCAGAATCCTTTCATAAACAGAATTGCATTGAGTCAATGGAAAAGTTAACATCAAGCTTTCCAGTGCCCATATTTACTCACATGAATGAAAAAAACATATTTTCCTCCCTTTATCTCTCTTTAATGTAACAAAGAAAATTCCCTCATTTGAAAAAAAAATATCTGCACTTAAAATACTGTTTAGGTTGTTACTCAGCTAGCAAAAGACAGGTAGCCAGCTATTAGGTTGACACAGCTTCCTTCAGTTACTGCACTCTTTTGCTTCATATTGGCATATGACTGGGGCTCCAAGTTTCAGCTCTGAGTTTCAGATCTTTTGTCACTTTGTGTCAAAAAGTTATTTAACTGAAGTTCCTTATATATCTATATGTAATGATTTTTCTGTAACACTGCATACAAAGAAGTGTCTTCAGTGTACCTGACAGGACATTTGGAAGATAAATGGTCACTTAGAATAGTTAAAAGAAAGAGGAAGAGCATTATGCAAAAAAGCTATTCACAAAGGGTAGTGTAGTTGAATTTAAAGCACTGAAGGCTATTGAATCATTACGGTGATGGACTGTCTTTGCTATCTACAAATAATACACTGATCCTCTTGTCTAAAATAGTGAGTTTGCTGTATTTAATCAGCAATACTAAGGAACACTAATCATCACTTCAATTCAGATTAGATTTCAGAAAATATCTTAAAAAAAGACATGCAGAAATGCATAAAAATATAAAATGACATCTTTTATTTGACATTTTATCTGTGAAAAGCAGAAGAATTTATGTGTTCTTAAGTAAGTACTCCATCCACAATACAAGTTTGATAGGGTAGTTGTGGTCTGATTTAGCCATGAAATAGCATGACAGAGCACTTTTTTTGAAGTCAGAATTGTCCACACTATCAACAACAGAAACATACTAGTAACTGCTTTAAACTTCAGGTGTGAAAATTCTGGAGAGGCGTACAGGAAACCTAACATAGACCAAACAAGTAGATTGAATCACCCGTCATTCTCTGACTGATGGATCCCTGCAGAAGAGATACATACAGGGAGAGAGTAGGTTGAATCATGACACTCAAAACCAATATTGTTTTATCTTGAAAGGATATGAATGAGATGAAGTAGTGCATGGCAGTGAAATGGAAATTAAGCCCTGTGCTCAAGATGTGCCCTGGTTTAGAAACACTGCAACTGTAGCTCATTAACATCGCGTAAGGAAAACGGAAGAGGAAGTGGCTTGATCTTGGATCAGGATGACAGCTTTCTATCCGTTTGGTAGTGTGGGTACTGCCTGTTGGCAAGCTACTCAGAAAACCAATGCAGCCTTTAGGCTGGCACAAACATGAAGACCTGATCTCAGGCAGACCTGAAAGCTTTTATGCAGCGATGCAAAGGTGCCTGACTTCCCACGCGCCCTCGGAGCCCTGCGGCATAACCAGTATCACCGGACATGCAGGAAGCCGTTCTCCTTGCCACCGGGTGATTTGTAAGCTCTGCAAAACACTCAGTGCCAAATTTATTTTGACAAGCTCCATTAAACTCTAGGATTTTAACTTTGTCAGGGAGAGGTTCCACATGTGGGACTTCTGATTTAGACACATCTAAGAAATAACTTTATTACACACTTCAGTAACTAGCCGTTACGTAGTTTTTAACTGTTTGAATTAAAAGACATTGTTTTGCTCCTGAAGACAAAGGGATTGCTGAAAACCAGATTTCTGTGTATTTCTAGTTGGGATTACCACACCACTCATGAGGCATTGAAATAGTTCTTGGGTGGCAACATTCTACCTCGTCACAATTACACTGTAGAAAATCACAGAATCACAGAATCACAGAATCAGTAAGGTTGGAAGGGACCTCTGGAGATCATCTAGTCCAACCTCCCCACTCACCTAGAGCATGGTAGACAGGGTTGCATCCAGGCGGGCCTTGAAGATCTCCAGAGAAGGAGACTTCACAACCTCTCTGGGCAGCCTGGTCCAGTGCTCCGTCACTCTCACAGGGAAGAAATTCCCCCTCAGGCTCAGGCGGAACTGCCTGTGCTTCAATTTCTGCCCATTGCCTCTTGTCCTGTCACACGGGACAACTGAAAAGAGTTTGTCCCCGTTCCCTTGACACCCTCCCTTCAGGTACTTGTACACATGGATAGGATCCCCCCTCAATCTTCTCTTCCCCAGGCTGAACAGGCCCAGCTCTTGCAGCCGTTCCTCATAGGGCAGATGCTCCAGCCCTCTGATCATCTTCGTAGCCCTACGCTGGACTCTCCATGTAGCTCCATGTCTCTCTTGGACTGGGGAGCCCAGAACTGGACACAGTACTCGAGATGAGGCCTCCCCAGGGCAGAGTAGAGGGGCAGGATCACCTCCCTCAACCTGCTGGCAACACGCTTCCCAGTGCACCCCAGGAGACCATTGGCCTTCTTGGCCACAAGAGCACATTGCTGGCTCATGGTCAATCAGTCATCCACCAGCATTCCTAGGTCCTTCTCTGCAGAGCTGCTCTCCAGCAGGTCAGCCCCCAGCTTGTAATGATACTCTCAACGTAATGTAGTCACTAATAATACAGCCCATGCTATTCAATATGTTAAAATCTATTTTATAGTCATGCATCAAAACAGAAATAAAAATATAATTTGTTTCCTTAATTATTTAAATTAACAAATTAATAAAATTAAATAATGAATTAATAAAGTAATAATTTTCAAAAATAGATTGTTAAAATTCAAAATAGAAAAAAAATAAAAAAAATTGTTTTATTAGAAATAAGAGGTTTCTAATCCCCATGACAATTTTTTTTGCTGCTATTTTTGAGGTAAATATTCATTTTTTTTAATTGCAGATCTTAGCGATAGATTATACCTTTTATCTTCTAATGAATTCTAAGTCTGCATGGTCTTTAGCACCTAAGATAACCTAACATCAGCATATGCTGCTGACTTTGACAAGACTAAAATGATGAGATCTTAAGTAACAGATATATTCTCTCTGAAGAACATTTTTTACAGTTTGGATATCTTCCAAGGAAAAATCATATAGCATAGTTAACAAATGATACTGACATCTGCCTCTCACAAAAAGCCAAGGGAGTCTTGTAAAGGTCACAGTGCTAAATGGCAGAGTAACCGACTAAGATAAGCCTACGTATTGTATTGAATACAATTTTATATTGGGAAAGTGGGGACAAAACAGAATAATTTCACTTTTTGCTGTGTGCACAGAGACTGAATCTGAGTCCTGAGTCTTCAGCTGAAGCTGAAGGTGAGTGTATTCTTTTATGTTTGTAGAATGAATTTTTGATATAAACAATGTTGGCTTTCTTTTCTAACCCAATGTCTGTCAATGAAATGCAAAGTTCCCTGAAATTTATATTGTTCTTATTAATATATAAATCTTCATTTTTTTTCAGTTCTGTGGGATGATTAATATTTTCCAGCTTTGGATTTTTAGTGAATATAAAAAACAATCATAAAGAAAGCTTACAGACAACACCAAGGATGATGTTCGGTGTGCAAAGTGGGACATAGAGAGACTCTTTGCCTTCTACTCTTCTAATTCTTTCTCAGCTTCAGAGCCCTCATAGCTATCTTATTCCCTGCTGCTTTATGGTAGCATAATTTCTATGGCCTCACCTGTTCCTTACACTGGTAGAGGTAAGAATAGTTTCATGTCAGGCAATTATAAATAGGATATGTCAGCCACTACTACATCTGTAGCAAGCCACTCTGAAGGAGATAAGTAGCTGTAGAAAGGGTTCACCCTGCCCATAAACCAGCAGAACCGAGATGGATGAGGGCTTGCTATGCCTTTTTACCACAGGATTAGGAATATCCAGTTGTTAAGCTTTGCACACGGATAATAAATCTGACTATCCTTTTCAACCAAGGCTTTTTAATCAGCAGAATGGAACAGATCTTCCATCTCATCCTACTCTTCAACACATCAAAGAAGTTTTCAAGAAAGCAGCAATGGCATGATCTTGATCCTTCCTTCTGTCTGTAACAACAGATATCCAAAGACGTAGTGTGACAGATCCAGACTACTCTGTAGCATTTTTTCTCTATCTTTTGTCTATCCTATCCTCAGTAAAAAAAAAAAAAAAAAAAAAAAAAAAAATATATATATATATATATAATCAGCAAAAAATCAATTATTTTAAAGTGAATATTCATTGTGGAATTTCCATTGATCTGACGGTAACTCTGCATAACAACAGCATGATGATTTGATGAACAAACTTTAGATCTTTTAATCCCCCCAAAATTTTTTGAGTTTACCTGTTGTATAACAGGGTAAGGCAAACTGCATTTGTGAGCAAAGTCTCTGAAGAAGTATGTGCTCTTTTTTTCAATTAACACTGAAAAACTTTTATGTATTGTTTATGCTACTACAATACTAAAAATATGTTACCATAGTATTAAAAAACATCTTGGCACCCTCTCTACAAGGAAGAAATAGCCTTATCCCAGAGGACAGTACTGTCTGAAAAGAAATTATTATTACATATAGTTGAAGCTCTCTTACAGAGCAAAAAAAAAACCTGACACACTGAGTAATTTTTGGAAGAAGAGGGGAAGGGCTGTCATAATAAAGCCAAGAGTATTAAATACTTTAATATCATTTTCAACAGTATGGGGCCTTTTCATATTAACTGCTTCTACTAAGCAAATATTGTTCTGCAGACACATATTTTTATACTAGTTATTTTAATTATATAGTCTGCTGGAAATGTACGCTGAGGCTGGCAGTTCTATGTGCCAAATTGTTTGTTTTTATAATTCTGTATTTTATAAAAAATAAAACAAAGATATGGGTTTCTAAGCATTAGTTTCCATGACTCACCAGGCACAGTGCAATTTTAGTAGTCTGGGCCGCTTGACACTGTTAATAAGTGTAGTGGTTCAACCAGTAGGGAGGAAAAAACATTTTTTCTTAGAACCGTTTCACAGAACCGTTTACAAGTTTGCTTTTTTATGTTGATCATCAGCATCGTGTCATTATTTTGGGATGGAAAGACTGAGCAGGGCTGAGTATACAAAAAGCAATGAAAAAATGGCACATTTTGAAGAAGTAAGTACTGATAGGAAAAGTGAGGTATGTCAGCTGCCTACTACCTTCTGCACTGAAGTAAGCAGAATAGGACTATAACAAATCCACAGCCAAAATTATTTTAAGGATAAAGAGACTATCCAAGACAAAAGCAGTATTTTTCGCTGTTGTTTGATGAACTACGGAGAAAATTAACCATTTCAGCACTCGCTGAAGCTCTTGGAGAGAGGAGGAAAAGACTGCAGCGCGCTACAGACTGCTGCAGCCGTTCACTGAACGCTGTCACAGAGTCAAGCTACAAGAAATAGTCCTACCATCTGTGTCTTTAGGGGATCTATATCAGTTTCAGTCTTCAGATTTTATTAAGTTTCAGTGTATTGAATAGCTTTTCGTAAAAGCTTACATGAACCCAATCATGTATTTTCTCTGCTATTTCTCTTATTAGCAAGTAAATAATTGAATGAATGGTCCATGTTTGAATCTGGCCAAAATGTATGTTTCTTTTTACACATGGATGCAGAATTAAAAACTGTCTCTCCAAACAAGTGAACCAGAGCCGTTCTTAGAGCACCAGTTATAAGAGCTTGCAAATCATTTTGAAAGTCTCTTAATTTCTTTTTGCTACTTTTCCGAAGAGATCTTCTTACTTTGCATTCGGAATTTTCTACTTTCTAAAATTATAAATTGATGATCTTGCAAAACAACTGCCGCAGACAATTTTTACACACATCGCTTCATTGACTTCAGTGGGATTGAAAGAAAGACTTTAGACCTCTCTTCTGAAAGATATTGTCAGTGGACTTCATTTAAGGTTAGCCAGAACATAACTTTGCATAACTCTAGTCCTGCTTTTTCTCTTTCAACTCCCAGGGAGAACTTTTGTTAGATTATGTTTTCAAATATACTACTCTTTGCAAATGAATGAGAAGAAATGTACCTATTTCTGAAACTAGAGATCAATTGTAAGGGTTCTAATAGTTCAGAATGGAAGCTAAATACACAGGCTGTACCAAAATGATACAGTTTGAGTGAAGCTACAAATCTAATGTATTCACACAATGTACATTTTAAGGATGCACTATTATATGCTGAATAACTGCACTAATGATATGTGTTCTCTGTGACTGTACTATTTACTTGAAAAGGTATAATTCAGCATTTTTCAATAGGGCCAAATTCTCTATGTACAAAAATTCCCCATCGATTTCCATGGCATAGAAATTAATAGAGCGGGCTTGGTGAGCCATCAAAGCACATTACAGCTAAATAAAAAGGAAAAGTTAAAAGTGAAATTTTAAATCAAGAAAAGTGGTACATTTAGTGATTAAGGAAAATCAGTCAGAGATGTACTTCATATTATTAAATTTGGACAAATAACTGTTATCTGATAACTAGAAGCTATAGTAGGCCTATTCTGGGATTTAGATTTCTACCTTAATTTGTGGATTTAGACTTCCACTTTTTTTACATATACTTTTCTGTAATGTGATTGAATTAATCCCTGTTTTTTTAAACATTTCTAGAACGCAACTGAAAAAAAGCAACTGAAAATATTAGATTTTCTAGTGTTGCTTGGTCTTCAGCATTTACAGCATGCCTCTCCAGTGTCACCAATGCAAAAAAAAAAAAAAAAAAAAAAAAAAAAAGACCATGAACAAGTTTTCAGACTGATTCATGAACAACTTGTTTGCCTATCAGAGTCTTGAGGAGACAAAAATAATAAAACAACATTAAAAATAAAAATATTCCTTATTTGGGAATGACCGGTACTTTGAGGCAAATTCCTAAAGACTTCCTCAGGCATCGCAGAGCTGCAAGGGAAGCCCTGCTGTCATCTTACTGGGAAAATGAAGCTTTACAAAGGAAGAACATTTAGTTTTCTTGGATTTCAAGTATATTTTTCTGAAGATGTTCCTCTTTCCTTTAAAAAGATATTGTGAAGACTGTCCCTCCAACAGAATCACTGTAGAAATTTGCTCTTTTAAACACAAACACTTCTGTTTCAAATAGAAAAACATTTTATAAAGCTCTAAGAACTTGTACTACTTCTGAAAAGTCACACACAAGTTTCCAGTTTCAGGGACTTCTTTATACCTCTCCTTCTTAAACAACCAAGATTAAATGACACCAATTAGAAAAACTATATTGGTTGGACTTTCAATTCCTGTCTCTTGGTGGCAAGCAGCAAACTCTACCAGTGAATGCAGACTTCCAACAGAAGAGCAGAATGTGCGTCATTATCCTTTCACACGTTTACTTTTTCCAAGTACAGATCGGCATTATAAATCACAGTAAACTAACTTCACCCATGTCACTGGAACAGGTCTTAAAGAGCATCATGATCAACAGTGCTCTTTATTTGTGGCAAAGTGTTTAGTCCTGCTCCTTTTAATCCTAATAGTCGAGCTCTAATGAGCATTCTTGTAATTTTTAGCTTCATTTTCTATAATACATTAACATTGAGAGTTTATATCTCTTTTGCATCAAACATCTACAGTGTCAGTCTCACCTGCTGGGGAAAAAAGTGAAATTGATTTAATTGAAAACTGCTTAATTGTTTAGAAGTTCTGTCTTCTGAAGGCAACATCTTTCCACATCTGAAAATGATAGCCATGCTTGTGTAGCAAAGGGATCCTAAAAATAAAAATTGTCCCTGAAAGCAAGAGGCTATTAGTAATTCTGGTTCAATTCAGAATTTCCTCTGCCTGGAAAAGAACAATAAGCCTGAATTTTATCTTTTAGATTCGTTCTTTGAATAAATTAATCTCCAATATAGATGGAAACAGAAACATTTTTTTCCTGAAAATGTTGACTTAATATGATTTTTAGAAACAGAAAAATAATAAAATAAAATACAATGCGATAAAATACAATAAAATAATACAAGATATAAAGAGATGGAAATATTGTTCTGAATGGTCAATGTATTTTTTTCATTTATTTTCATGAAGTCTTGATCTAGAGTAATGAGGTATACATAATAGATTCTATTGTCTGCCAAGGAAACTTCTCAAAGAAGTTTTATTTTTGTTTGTATCAGTTAGTTAAAGGAAACTAAGAGAAGATCTTTTAGTATAGCAAACCTAGTTCATACCACTTAATAGAGCAAATTCTACTGCTAGAATTTTTGAGAAGACTTGTTCGACATAGGATTCATGATAGCTATATTATTTGATCATAACTTTATGAATAATATTCAAGGTGATAGTATGCAGTTGTCAAGACTGAGAGGAGAAATGCTGTCAGGTGATGAAACAGCATTGTTCATATACAAGAATATGCCTCCTCTCCTTTAGCAGGTCTTTCTTGTTCTTGTAGACAACCACAGACCAAATAATATAACAGTGATGTGCTGTACTTCTGTTTGATATAAATGACAGAAAACAGTGGTGTGTACAAGATTTGGATGTAATTTCCTGATGCAAATTCAGGCTCCAGTTGTTGCTAGCTTGGAAATTAAAATTCAGAACCAGAGTATTACTCTATGCACCTGCACAAAGATCCAGACACATCTTTTTTGGATCATTGGATTTGGGTTCTGCACTCCACCTGATAATCTCTTTCTAGTTTAGTTCTTAGAGTATTATTCACTTAAGCAAAATGGTAGCAAAATAATTGCTTCTCGATGAACTTTAGTAGAACAATAGCATTAGACAATGGCTTCTACAAAAGTGTTGACAATAAATAATCACATCAAATAAGTTTCTCTCTTGCATGTGTTGGAACAATTAAAGTAAATTCTGAAGGTAGTTTTAAAGCTTAATAAGGGGATTATAATTTCCACTGAAAACAAAAGCAGGAGAGCGTATAATCCATATGTATCTTTGAAATATCTCTGTCTTTAAGGACCATAAACTCATCTTGTTCATGTGAGAGAAACTCATAAGGCAAAGCCTTGTCTTTGTTTCGTCTAGTGTCTACAGTCTTGCAAAAAATAGCTTGTATAAACAACATGTTTAAAAAATCAGATCATCTTGGCTACAAGTCCAATACCGTATGTAAAAAGAGATGACACACAAGCTTCTCCAACATGTTTAGATCAGAACTGAGATGTCAGAAAAAATCCTAAGAGAATCACTTTCTCCATGTAAGCATTAGAGGTACTGTATGTAGGTAGACATAATTTACATTATATAGTATAATAGATGTTCAGCCAGATGTTGTTACAAAGAACAGAAAAAGATTACATTACTAATTACCATTTCTAATGGTATAACACTCCAGCATCTGTCACATTTTTATATCCCTTTCCTGGATGACGTATGATCTATAGTTTGCTCCCACAACTTAAATACAGAGCAAACTGCAGTCTCCCCTTTCCTATTCAGGACAAATCTACACTTAGTGTCTAGGTTTCATCTTGCTTTTTTTCTGAGAAAACTTACATGTACTTTGATTTTTGAAGATATGAGTTAGTTAGTTAGCTTCTTAGTTTTGGCCCTAATTTGGAATCCTCATTCACCATGAGAAGTATTTCTGTGATCATTCCCAAGGAAAAGTGTTGTAGGCTATAGCAATAGCAACTAGTTAGACCCTTAACATGAATATATTTCGTCTACACACTGATGCAAACCCCAACAAAGACATTCATTTATTCTGGAATAATTTACAGCAGTAAATTATACAAGTCACACCAAAAAAACCCAAAAAAATGGCAAGAAGAGGGAAATGAAAATAATTTTACTCTGTGGCAAGGGAGATAATATGAACTTGTATGCAGGTAAACTGAGGGGTTAATCTATATTAGTGATCATTCTCTTCATCATTGGTATGAACTTGCCCATTCTAGATTTGCCAACCTGCCTGTGTCCATTCATGTTCATGGACATAATTGTTGCTGGTACACCAGCAAAGATGGACATAAAACAAAACTTACAGAGCTCATATGCTCAAGATTAGTTTCTCTTCTTCCAAAGTAATAATACAGTATTGTTTCCTTAAGTCTTCGGTGTCCTCCTCTATATATCATTAACAAAATTTTAATTTTGTTACAGTGCTGAGGTACAGAGCTTGAGATTCAGTGCAGGAGACTAGGGACTACAAGTCACTCTTGGTGCTCTAGATAAAGTGATAGATATCACATGAGCAGACATCAGCATGAATAAGTATAACATTTTGATTACAATAGCTTCTTAGGGAGAAAAATCATTTGAGGTGCTTCAAGTCTAGCCTACTTCAAGACAAATTCATGACTATATTCAAATGAATGTTTGA
This sequence comes from Rhea pennata, assembly GCF_028389875.1. Classification (NCBI taxonomy): domain Eukaryota; kingdom Metazoa; phylum Chordata; class Aves; order Rheiformes; family Rheidae; genus Rhea; species Rhea pennata. The sequence continues at coordinate 29,723,846 of NC_084664.1, forward strand.
AAACACTGTGTTGCAGCATTCAACACATTTCTAATCACATCACTTCATCCTCCATACTATACCATGAACTGGAAAATTATCTGAATTTTTGGTCTATTTAAATCACATCCAGGTACCAGGAAAAGTTGCTATAATGGAAGAATTCACTTAATACTAAGAAAAACATCTAAAAATAGATGACCATATTAATCAGGAAAAGCTCAGTTCAGTAACATTCATACTAATTACTGTTAAAAGGGCTTTGTAGAAAATGCTAAAGAGACATCCTTGCATCTTTAACCACATAAAAGATGGGACAATTAGAAACTTCATATGCGAGAGGACAGATTTCTTTTTTGATCATTTTTTTAACACCTCAGAAATTCATGCACGTATTTTGTTTTGTCTTTTCAAAACTTTATGAATGACTTAGTATTATTGTGAATGTGTGTATATATATATTTATATGTAATACTTATAAAAAATCAGTTTTGCATTTATTTATTTGGGTCTTTTTTCTCTTTCTTTCCTTTTCTGCCCAGGCTATTTTCAGACTTGCTTTCATCAAGTGACTTTGAGAGAAGAATTTGACCTTTTACAGCATTGTTAATACTGCAGCATGGTAATTACAGTCTTGTGGTCTTGGAGAAAATGTTCTTTCTATCCTTTTTGAAAAAAAAGAAAAAAAAGAATTATGTTCTACTTTGCTCCTCTCACTGTCTCATCATCCTCCCACAAACCAACTGACAGGGTGCACCGAAGGAGTGCTAATATGAGAAGCATGCAGTGACTCCTTTGCATGCTTGCATTAAGTTAACAATGTTTGCATTTACTTTCCTTCTCAGTACAGAAAAGAGGTGGTAAAATTTGTTGCCAATGTTGTAACTAGAAATACACTCGTGAGAGACAGAGGTGTACATAATGACCATTTTTCTTGGGTGCTTCCTAGTGTATAGTCTATGGATTGAACATAATTTCATTTTCTCCTGCATTTTGACTGTAGGAGTACATGTCATTTTATTATACACAGTTTTTTTTTTGCTGATAGTGTTTCTAGGTGCTGGAGGTTGACTGACAGGTCAGATGTTTTCTGTCTTCCAGGAATTCTGCAATATTTTTATTTTTATATTTTGTTACATTCCATTGTTTTCTTGTGTGCTTTTGTGTTATTTTTCAAAGCTTTGGTTGGAATTCTGAAAAGGTTAAAAGTAACTATTTTACAATATCACAACTAAAAAATTAAGTACTAGCTGAATAGATTCTTCATGATAGAAAGAAACAATGCCAATATGTTCATATAAATGGATTTTTTTGTAGAAAGTTTTTAATTTTAATAAGGTTCCAGCATATATTACTACATGTCTTTAAATTTTATTATCATAACATTGTAGACACCAGCTCAGTAGACTGAAGTTCTAATGCTGTTAGTCACTCTGTTCAGGTGAGCATCTACACTTGGATACAGTACCTAAAAAAACGTAGACAAGCTTTACAGTAGTCAGACACTCAGTTTTACAGGTAACACAGTCCACATGGCTGTTTCACCGCTCTGGAAAGGGGATTAGGTTTTGCTTTCTCAGGATCAGCAGACACAAGGTGGAAGATAAAGCTTAAAGCATGCTTCTCCTCTTTCTTTGTCTTTCTGATTTTTTTTTTTTTCTTGTGTCTCTGGTCCAGTTCTGGAGAACAGCAGCCCTGAGAGGCCCCTGGGTCTCTGATATTGACATATGTATGGATGTATAAGTGTGTCTTCTTGTGCCAAGACTATGACTGCTCTGAAAGACCCTTCACAGGAATGTATGGAAAGGTTGCTTTTTCTGTTGCTCCTTTGTCATTTATTACTTTATTACTGAGACAACTGTGTCCAGGAATGACCTAAACCACTGTCTAAAACAGACAAGACACATTTAAAGAAGTAGAGGTATAATCAGCAAGATGGGGAAAAGTGAACACAGTAGCTCTAAAAGGACCAAGAAAGAAATATTGTCTCTTCAAAAAAATTCGTTCAGTGCAAAAGGGTATTTATTCTATATGGTTCAGAGCCTCTAAAACACTCCCCCTCTGTCATGGTCTCTGTGGAAAGCTCCAAGCACAAAGCAGCCATCCAACGGAGAAGGGAGGATAGCACAACGACTAGCGATTACGGGAAGCATTGTTGAAATAGAAACATCCAGGGGAGGAATTAAAGTGTGTGTAGGTGAGATAGAGGAGGAAACAGCAGTTTGTGTGTTACATCATTTCTCTTTTACTGTTGGGTTTTTTTTGCCCCCCCCCCTTTTTTTTTACTTGCAGCTGTGTCAGATTTTCTATTTTTATTCAAGCCTTTCAGCTGAACAAAGCAGAGCCTCAGACAGATGTGCAGAGCTCATCTCTGATAGTAACTATATGATAGTAACAGTTTGCAGGCATGATTCATTTTCATTTTGCAATTTTTAGTTGAAAAGTCGTGTGTATTTATAGAAAATATGGCACACATCAAGAGGTGTTAAAATGCATTCTGTTTTGCTTCAAGAAGGATTATGTACGGACTTCACAATTTGCCTATCTCAGTTCACAATAGCTACTATATTTAAGGTCATTCTTATGGAATGCCTTTTAGTAAGAAGAATATGAGATAAAGAAAGATATTATCAGGTTAAATTCTGTTGTTGGTTATTTTTCTGCAAAATTATTTTCTCTTAGTACCTATTTGAAACAGAAGTTGAAAATGAAATTGATATATGCCTTTAACAATAGAAGCACTTAGAGCTGACTGAATAGCAGAAATCTCATTTGTGATTTAAAGAGCTGAGTTAGATTTCCTGTGACTTCTGTAGTCATGCCCTGAATTATTTGAGGGACTGAAGATATATGATATACTCATGGAAACGTTCATGAACCTTGAATGTTTCACTAGCATCACCAAAAGAAAGAAGACTGGCCATGCTGAGTGGCATTAAGGTCGACCTGATGCAGTATCCTTTCTTTAACCATAGGCATAAGAAGATATCTAGAGAAGAATAAACATGAAACAAACACATATGGTACTTTTCCCTACTACTCTTTGAACTCCAATTATTTTCAGGTCAGATGTTTTTTTTTAATTGTATATCTTCCTACACATTCTATAAAAAAGTGTTGCAATGACTTGAAAGTCCAAGTAAGAAAGTAAAATATTTATATTTATTTGCTTTATTGATTAACAAATATGTAGTACATTGAAAATAGAAAATTGATAAGAACAGAAAATGGAAATCATTAATTTTAATGGCAGGGTGGATAATATTCTCTAAATGTATAACAGGAATCCAGTTCTAGATATCTTGGGTGATCATTGCTAGAGAGAGCAAAGAATGTTTCAATAATGATGCAAGAATGCCAAAGTGGAAAAAAAATCTTATATGAATTTGAAAACTAGAGTAATAGTGAATTTAAAATGAATAATTAAATTATTATTTTTATTATTAATAAAGAATTTTAAATAATAAACGTAGGGGGAAAAGGATGATATAGTGGGCAAAAACTTGAATCCATGAACATGTAAAAGCATTGATATGGATTAGTTGTAAATAAAAAGAGGGACAGAAAATATAATCCCCAAATTATGTCATGAAATAATACTTGTCCAGTGTTATTTGAATGGCAGATCACAATGTGAATAAATAAATGAAAAACAGTCAATTAAAGATGTTTCTGGAGAATGGATGTGTTTAGCTAATCCTGTGTCATGTCACAGATTGTTAAAATGTTTCTCTCCTCAAGCAAAAATGGCATATAATTTTGGTGTCTATTTGGGGAGGAAGGAGTGACTCTTCCTGAAAACTGAGCAGGATGATCCCCTGATCTCTAGCTACCTCCTCATTTTCCTCTTGCATTGCCAGCAAAATGCCAGCTGCAAAACTGATTTTGCATCTAGTTGTGATTTCAGAATTAAATGCAATGCAATTAGTTCCTTTTATATGTTTAGTAATCTTGTTAAGACAACTCATTAGGTATCTTGGCAATTGGAAATTACTAGGTTTCAGAACATGTGCATTTCCTTTGTGAATACCAATTATTCCTAAATGAGGCAATTGTTCTTTAAAGGAAAAGGAAAAAGTGAGTTCCAAAAAAGTTTTCTTGAGTTTATACATTGCCCTGACCTTTAAAAAACTCAATGTGGAATTTTTGTGCTTTCTCTGTAAAACTTTACATGTACGTAAATACTTCAATGATATTCTTTTCCTATAGAAAATCTATCCAATCATGTCAAGAATTTGAAAAAAATAATACATAAATTGCTTAGGAGAAGCAAATATTTTTATCTTAGAAGTATATAAAAACTGACTAATATAAATTATGTAGATAAGATTTCTAAATCTTACCATTTATAAACACAAGAATATTATAATATTTCTTATTTAATTCATGCTATTCTTGGAGAACATTACAAAGCAGTTGATAGGAAGTAGCTCCAGCTGCAAAAATCAAATCACAGAATATTGTTAATTTTTAAAACAAATGAGTCATTTTCTAAGTCTCAGGCAACATTTATGTGTCACATATTATTTCCACAGAGTTCACATTTTCAATCCTTTTGTCATAGCTAGGAGGCTAGAAAAAAGCTGAGTATAATGTGTCCCACAAGGATTCAAGGTCTATGCTAAGTAATCTATTCTGTATATATATATATGCATCAATCTAGGCATCTTTGAAAACAGAGGCTTTCCCCAGTGAGTAAGAAGTACATTCAGAAGAACTTAGTAGAATTAACATGTTCAGTAAATGTTGTTGGGAACTAGAAAATTCCAGAAGTTCAAATAAGTCTCAGGTTTAACAGAAAGCCAATATTGTCAAGTTTACAAAAAAATACAAAAAAAAAAAAAAAAAAAAAAAAAAAGGCTTTATGTAAGCTTTATGGTATTTTATCTTGTTATTTTTAAATGCCATATAGTAAAATTCATGCATGCATAAAGATAACCACAATATTTTAACATTTCATTTTATTTTATTTTCATATATTTCAAGACAGACCAGAATAACATCTCTCTGTATTGAGTTATCATCTTCCTGAGAAGAATCAGTGGCCAGAAAATATAAAATCTGAATTAAGAATTCTGTTTCATTTTATCGTTCTCTTAAGACTTGACCATTATTGTGAGAGAAAAGTCAGAAAACCATGAAAGAAACAAGAAGGAAGGACAACCATCAAAGAGCAAGAAAGGGCTCTCAGGATCTGAACTTAGATCACACCAGATGTATTAGTTCTGTCTTATCCTGATGTGATTCTAGGCTGGTGTCATTAAACCCATATCACAAATGACTAGCGATTTCACTCTGAAAGTCAGCATTAAACAAAATTGAGAGAAATTTTAAGACTATTTACATTGCGGTTAAAAAAGCAAGTTCAGAGCTTTCTGTTGGGGATCTTGACCAACCAACTTATAAAATCAGAAAAACACGATCACAAAGATCTGGTTTGTTAACTGAGAAGCTGTGAAGAGAAAATGTGAAAATTAAAAGGTTGTATGTTGAGAGAAATGGTTAAATGAAAAGATGTCTCAGAAAAGTTTGAGTTTCAAATGTCCCTTCAGTACTTTACTCTCGGTATATCCAAAACACTAGTCATAACACTAGTGCTACTGGGATCTTTTTCTCACCTTTTTCATCAGGTCTACTTTTTTAATGCTTAGCAATACCGCCAAAAAATGTGTGCCAGTACTACTGAAACAGAAAAGCTTGCCATAGGAGACGCTGAAAGGTTTTTAACTAAATACAGCATGTGAACAGAAGAAAAGTTTAGATATCTCTGCAGAAACACATTGCTTTCATCTCTTTCCACTTTTGGCCTCCCTGGCACAGTTTTCACCTCCTTCATCTTTCTGACATTTTCTGTTCCTTTTCAGTTCAAAACATTTGTGTGCCCTTATTGCCATAAGCACACAATATCAGCCAAACCAGCAGTATCCTAACTTGGTTCTTTGCTCCATTATCAAATACAATAGCATGAGCACTTCCAGGCATTTGTAACTTACTGAAATTGATGGAAAAAAGCAAAAAAGTAGCATCAACAGAACTTGTGAGTTTGTACTTCTTTAGAGTAAAAAATCTTGCTTCCACCCACATCGCGCTGCAAAACATAGATTCAACAGTCTGAAAGTAACAGGACAACAATATCTCTACCAATAATAAATCTAATCAAATACAAGCTATTGTGAGTAATGGCTGCCTGAGATTTAGTTTCCAAAGACAAGGCTTTTAAAATATCCAATAAAATCCAGATGTAAATCCACAGTTGTAATACAGAGTATATTGTAATGTTGATCTGCTATGTCTGGCCTCGTCCCTTTTCTCTCTTCTGCTAAAAGCTGGAGTAATGATAGTCAATGATGATTCACCTCCTTGAGCCACTCTGGTGCATATCCCAGCCTGAGCCTCCTGATGAAAGGCAGATCTCTTGGATCTGCGCTAGGTTATGCCCAGAGGGCTGAAGACAAAGCATACATAGGCATCTCTGAAGAAAAGACCATTCAGATCATGCAGTAGGATAAACTGCCAGCACTTCACAACTGATTTTAAGAATAACTCTATCCCGAATGGAAATACAAAAGTGGTGTGTTTGAGACTTCAGCAAACTCACTGTTAAAACACTGAAAAAGTGAGTCTTTCTAACTGAAAATTGTACAAAACTTTCTGCCTGAGTCAACAGTAGTATATCTCAGGCTGATTTGGCTGAAGAAGGTTAATTGGGATATGGCCAGAACAGATGGACCCTGGATCATCCATGTTCTACCCCTATTATTGTTAATATAGTTAAGAGAAGAAACACGGACGAAGAGGAGGAGAAGGAAGAGAAGGACTGGAGCAATTACCTCAGCACATCAGAGGCCTTGACTCAGACTGTGCTCACTTGAGTGGCAAATGGAGACTTCTAGGAAGTGGAACACTTGTGACTTTTGGCAAGAGGAGGACATCAGAGCTGCAACTGCAGAACAGACAATAGAGTGCATTGTCATCTAATTTGCAGATGACAACAAAATGGGAAGAAGAGTCTGCATGCTTGAGAGCAGGACGGCTATCCAGATGGACCCAGACAAGTTGGAGGAATAGGCCGATACAGACCCGATGAAAGTCAGCAAGGACAAATGTAAATCCTGCAGTAGAGGAAGAATGCCTCTTTGCAATCATACAGGCTGGGGCCTGCCTATTTGGGGAGCAGCTTTGCTGAAAAGGCCTTGGGTTTGTTGGCAGACAGTGAGCTGAGCGTGAGCCCACATTGTACCCCAATAGCAAAGTTAGTGGCATCCTGGTCTGTATGAATGGGAGCACAGCCATTAGATGGATGGAAGTGATTGTCTCCTGCTCTGCTTAGCACTTGATACACCACACCTGAATACCGCATCTGGTTTTGGGACCCTAGTACAAAAGAGACATCAATAAAGTGTAGCTGGTTTTGGGCAGGCTACCAAGATGGTGGGGCCTGGAGCACTTGCCCTCTGTGGAGAGACCATCAAGGACTCAGAGTCAGACTCTTTACAGTAGTGCATGGCAAGAGGATAAGATATCAAAGGACATAAATTGAAACACCATGCGTTCTGACTGTAGGTAAGGAAAAATATTTTCTTCACGAAGACAGTTCAGCAGTGAAAAAGGTTGTCCAGAGAGACTGTGCAGTCTCTTGGAGGTTTTCAACACCTAGCTGAAGTCTTGAGCAACTGAGCAACTCAAGTCCTGAGCAATCTGGTTTGATCTCAAGGCTGACTCCTGCTTTCAGTACGAGTTTGGACTAGACTCCTCCTGGATTCCCTTCCAACCTTCATTCTTCTGGGATTCTAACAACCTCAAGCATTTACCTGCAACTGACTAAATCTGACTTAACAGACTAAACCTGGAATCAGTTTTCTATTTGTCTTCCATTTAATAATAATTAATATGCTAGATTTGTGACTAGAAAGTGAAATATTCATTTCAGAAGTTCTTTTTCTGAGGGGTGCCCCGAAAAATCAGCAGTTTATCCTGGAAACCAAATAACTCCATAACACTGGGGATTCATCTGTGGCTGTTCTTCAACTGTCTGCTTTCAACTAACAGGGGAAACACAACCTGCTCAGCTCACCACCTATTCAATAAAAGGCCATAAGTCTACCAAATTCTTGTCATTCTAGCATCTAGGATTTGAGTCTGGGAAAATAGCAATAGCAGTATGACTTGTCCAGAAAGTTCATATATCAATGTATTAACAGTCTTACTAAGAACTGAATACAAAATATATCATCTATAGATTACCTGAGGCACTGGGTGTGATATTTTCCATTTGCCCTCAGTTATTCTGCTATTCAAAATGACGTATAATTTGTCTGTGGATCAGCAGACACAAGCATCCTAAAATTTTATATCTAGGGACTTATCAATTCTGTGTGTCTCTCTCTCTCTCTCTCTTTGTAACTATCCACTTTGAATTCACTATGGGTAAAGGAGCGCTGTTCTTTTGATACAGAAGTGGAAGTAGTAACCACAAAAATCTTTTTCTAAGATCTAAAGTAATTAGAAGTGGCAATATGAATGTTACTTAGAACTCTGCAATACAGTATCAACTTACATAGCAAAAATGATACATATGAAGTCTATTCTTTCAGCCCTTTTTTGCTATTTAATCTAGCATTCTATTTTCCTTCTACAGAGCTTTTGATAATCATTACCTTCCTGATCATGATTGCATAAACATTTTCACAAATATCTATAAAAGGAACAAAATTCTTGAATCTGGGAAAGAGGGAGTGTACGAAGCTACAAAGTTAAGCTTTAAGATCCAAAGACTGGATTTTGGAACTCAGCAAATTTAATTTAGTTATAAATTGTGTGATCCTAAACAAGTGCAGATAGCCAGCTGAATCATTTATCCAATATTTGTTATTGCTGACAATTTGAAAACCAAAACTGATGTTTATCTTTAAACCTACACAACAGTAGAAACGTTGATTTGCATATAAAAGAAATTAGGCTGTGTTATGGTACCTCCCATAGATGCCTAAATGGAAAACCATTTGTTCAACTAGCCATGTATTATTATCCTAACATTATATGACTTTATAGTTTTAAGTAAGGGATGATAGTTTCCTCGTAGTCTCTGTGTCTTACAGACAGTCAGCATCTCAGTGGATCAGTAGTGGGCCATAGATGTAGTTTTTATTCAGTGACCTAATTTGCCTTTAAGCCTTCATTATTTTGATTTTTTTCAGGTTTCTCCATCCCATAAAGGCTTCTTTTGTCATTTATAAAACAACGTTAATCTCTATTGCTGCAGCGTAGATAGTGGAATGTAGTGCTTATAGTGCATTGCTCTTAATCAAGTCTATTTGTTTTCATTCCCATTTGAGTGGAACAAGTTTTCCTCCATAAAGAATAGTCATGGCAGAAAGCTTTCTGGAAGAATATAAAATATCCCACAAAATATTTTATGCCATTAAAATCATGTTTTTGATATCTTAAAAATAAATTCAATTAGTTTTTAATTATTATGAATAGAATCTGCTATAAGGAGGAATCAATCTGGCTATTTCAGAAAGGCCTTTCTTTTTCTTTTCAAAGTTTTAACAAAAAAAAAGTATTTGAATTGTTTTGAATAAAGTGAAAAATTTCTGTTCTTAGTTTTGCTAAAGATGTTCTGCTTGGTCTCAAGCTGCAGAGATTGTTCAGACACATGGTTTACGCCCACTGTGTTTGCAGACAGTCCTGAGGACAAGGCTCGCTAATCTTCCTTCTGTATTGGAAGCAAAGGCATTTGCACACTTACAACCTCCATGTGCCCAAATGCATCTCTCATACATATTTGTTCAGATACTACTGGAAGTAACAAAGTAGAAAGTAGAAAGGAGGCAGAATACGATATTCACCTCCCATAAAACTACTTTGGAAGGCTGCACTCTTTTGCAATACAAAAATATCCAAAAATTTGTAGTGAGTCTGTAGTGGCAGCATCAAGTTCTGGCTATGCTGCTGAAGTTAGAAATTAATTTATAGTCTATCATTTTGAATTGTCTGAGGTACTGACATGCTCTTATTCTCAAGCGTGCCTGCTGCTGCCAGAACAAGATTTACAGTAATAAAAACTATACACATACCTCCAAATAAGGTGCTCATGAGGCCACTAATTAAGTCATTTGTACTCTACCACTTTCACTAGTCTGCAGCTTACTGTTTTGATATTGTAAGCTTTGTTTCTGTTGATGACTCTTCCTGTAGCCAAGCATATCTGTGTCAAAAAAAATATATATATATATCATTAATGCAGTTTATCTGTGTCCAGTGTCTTTTGTGAGCCTGGATCAGAGAAAAGCCATCCTGTGCCAATCTAACTGACCCGAACACTTCATGCACCGTTGTGTGATTAAATCGGTTCATGATGCTCTAGGAATTAAAAACAATGTCTAAGAAACTTAGATGTAAGTCTTAAATTTACTGAAAATTTTTGGAAAACAATGGAAGGCAGTTTGTACGTGGCTTTACCTGTGCTCTGCTGGCTTTTAATATTCACCAACTTTTTTTCTCCAGCACAAATTACTGGCTTTATCTTCAGTGAAACTATCTTTTCAGTGTAGGATTAGATTAAATAAAATAATAAGCATGATGCTTTTAAACTTAGTGCAGTCCAACTATACTTAAAATATATCTTCAAAATTTGCATCTATACCTTGGAATATACATTGATATTAAATGTGCTCAGTAAGCTAAGTAAGATTCTATATAATTAATAAACATTTAATGGCATTGATTTTTATAGCTTTTTTTTTTTGAATGTCTTATCAGTATTGAGCAGATGGGACATAACTATGAAAAATTATATTTTAAACATGATTACTATACTTGAATTTCATTTGAAAAATTTTGTTTAGTGAAGCATTTACAGATACAATTTAACTCCCAGACGAAGACTAAAGTTAAGATATTTCTTTTCTGTTTAGCACAATGATATTTAAATGATGCCTGTAGTGCACAGGAAAAAAACAGAAAACAAAAAATAAAGCAAAAAATCCAATGTTTTTGAAGAAAGCTCCACGTAAGATGTTATTTTGTAATAAAATATTTGATTGATTCTCTATTCAGTACTTAGCAAATCCTTTTTTTAATACTAGCCTTAACAATGTTGTACCAAGGATGACTTTATATTGAAATTTTGGATTACAACACAGTAGCACAGTTTGTCCGTTGCAATTTGTATACTTAAAGCATAATCTTTTCATATTAAACTTCCCTTTGTAGTCTTTGAAATTAAGTTGGGGGAGGGAGGAGATTCAAATTTTCTCCATAACCTACTTTTTGAAAATATTATACATAAATAGGAAGAGAGTCACGAATTGGATCAGGGTTAAGAATGGAAACATCTGGGTATGAATCCACCCAAGATTTGTCTGCATAACCATAACTGAGGTGCAACACTGTAACTAACTTCCGGTTATCTGTTCTTTATGGACCTATGCTGTTTATTTTTAAATCTTTAGGGAAACTCATACTTCACTGAAGAGGAATAAAAGTCCTTGAACACAAGTGTAAACAGAAAACTGAGATTATTGGGATGCTTGTGATATGTTTTACAGTACAAACAATATGTCACCTCCCCCTTAATCTCAGATTCACCCTATTGCCTTACGGCAAAGCTATGAGCTGCTCTATTTTCTCTCAGATTTTTTCTCACATTTGTTAAGTCATTGTGTTTGGATTTAGCGTTCTTAATATCTGAGAGAAAAGTACTATGCCACATAATGTCCTTCTCCTTTAGTCTATTTTGCTATTTCTTGAAACATAAAGCTAAACTCTAAACACCACATTCGTCATTATCTCACAAGGCTGCAGATTGTCACATCTGTGTCTCATAGATATGAAATGTGACCAGATCAAAAAATAGTGTTTTACATGTTGCATTGGTGCAAATGACTGAAAAGATGCATAGAAAAGAAGAATTATGCCTTTATAGGAGGACAATTTTATAATATAATAATAATGTATAATATAATATAATAAATATAATATAATATTCCTATAGGTATCTGAGGAGAGGTAACTATCTTAATAAATATAATATAATATTCCTATAGGTATCTGAGGAGAGGTAACTATCTTCTCAGATGATCTAATCTTGGAATTTGTGCTTGAGTAAAGATAGCTAATGGGAGTCATACCAGAGTAAAGACTTGACCTAGAAAGAATGACAATTTTTCAAGAAATCCAGAAGGAATTAAATCAGACTGAGGAAGAGAGAAATGAAATCACAGCAGTTTATTTAATTTTTCCTTTATACAATGCAATTCCTAACCTTAATTTGTATTCATTTCCCTTAGAGAGTTTTGATAATAGTTGAGGTCTGATAAAGTGCCAAAGAAAGCGGTTACAACAATACATTTGTTTATTCATTGGGATATATATTTGAAGCAAGCAAGCTATCTAGACAGCTAGTCAATTCAAAGATTTTCTTATTGGTGATGCATTCATCCAATTCTCTCTATTTTCCCCTTCTTTGTGTCTTTGAGACTTGCTTCTTGTTAAATTAAGCCCCAAACCAGTATCAAGAACATAAATCTCTGCCAGAGATACCTCTGACAGAGCTCTGTGGCCATTTAGAGTTATTCTTCATTTTTTTCTGAAGAGTTTCTAATAGTTCCATAGCATTCAAGGGTCTAAGTCAAAAGAGCTGGATGGCAGCGAATAGCTGCAAACCACTGTGCGTAAATACATAATCTTCCTGCATAAGAGATGCCATACTGATTTTCATGGGAAGTAAGTTAGAAATAGTTCTGAGGTCAGCAGAAATCTAACCAGTTTGAGGTTAAAACTACCAATCTGTAAAAATACCGGTCCTGGGGCTTTAGCTGTGTATGTAGCGGTGAAAGATATGATATCTTTCTACGTGCTTTACAGCATCAGAATCACTCACTGAGAGGTTATTTCAGTGAGTTATCCAGAAGACTGCTAGTAACATACATCAGGGCCTGAATTGTTTCCTTTCCCTTCTGCTTCCTACAGGGAAGGATTTCTATGTTAACATTATTTTTCACAGGGGCTCAGGCAAAATAACAAGCCTCTGACCTTGTTCTCACTCGGCACCTCACCTGCTCTTGCATAGATACACACTGTAGACACGACTGGCCCTCACATACCCAGGTAGAAATGATTTGTATTAAAAGAAAACAAAATGCAAGTTGAGAGCAATCATTTCAGGCATGCAGCAGGCATGGTCCCTCTCTAGAATGCCATGAGATACAATATTCTCCCAGGAGAGGTTAAACATATATCTTCTTATCCTGTCTTATTCTTAGAGCAAATTCTCAGACTTTGGGGATGAAGCTGGGGCATTTGCATATGTCTGATTCACCTGCACTGCTGCCAAGGAGAGAAATATTCTGAGTTACACTGTGGGACATCTCAACAAAAATGAGGAACGAAATATCTTCCAAATGTTTTTGCTTTTTTCGCAGGATAATCCTCTCAAACTGTGATTCTTCACCATAAGCACGGTGTCAAATCTACCATACCAGTACAATCCTGGCTATTTTCAAACAATATGGATTTCACAAATATTGAAATATATTGTGATGGAGGGGAGAGATAAGGAGAGAGCATCTGTGGATATTGTCTCACAGTAAACCTACAGCTTCCTTGTTTTCTCTGAGAGCCTAAAGCTCTGCCACGATATATACCTGGGAGGTTAAGAGAGACTAAACATTTTTTGCGCAGATCTAGGCCTTCGGGGGGAGAGAGAAGGCTACCACACAATACTAGATTTGTCTAGTATTGCAGTACTGCTAATTTTTTCCAGTGCTCAGCAAAGGAAAGCACTGAGCTGCTGCTGCTGAAATGCTGAAAAACTGGAGCTGAGGAAAAACCGAGGAAAGTCTGAGTTGCACAGGAATAATAAAATGCTTGGCAAAATATGAAATCTAAAGGTATGTGTGGTTTTTTAGACAACAAAGCTATTTTCACCAGGGCTGGTAGACATATTTGAGAAACTGATGCAAATAATTTCAATAGGTTTTGTATATGCAAGCATTCAAAGCCTGTAATATAGTGGAGTTCAAAAATAGTATCAGAATGTAAGGTGGAAGCACCCTGCTGTTCAAAACAAAACAAAACAAAAAAAAAAAAAAAAGAAAAGGAAAGAAAGAAAGAAAAGAAGAGAGAAAAAGAAACAAGCAGGAAGATTACTGTTCCTCTGTGCGTTTTCCTTTAGCTTTAAGAAACTGTTATGCAGCTGAAAAGATTATCTGGTGCTTCCTAACAAAGCTAGCTGGCTGCTAGCAGCCTCTTCATAGAGATTGGGCAATTTTCTGAGCCCCCATGCAGTGACAAAGTGAGTGCCAGTGATGAGCAGAAGAGATGTCAGCGATGACCTAGGAAGGAGGAGAAAGCGCAGCCCTTGACAGTCATGGTGGCGTGGTGTGGACAGAGAGCAGCATCAGGAGAGCCAGGGCTTCAACAGCTGCAGGCAAACAAGGTAACGTGCTCTTGGAGCTCTCCTGCAAGCATGTCTTTGCACACTGGGATATGATATTTTATGACCTCCTTGGCATCAGTGGTGTCTGAGGTATACTATAGGCAAGTGGAGACCCTCCTCTTTTAGGAATTATCAAATTAGAAGCTTGCAAGTCACAGATCAATCTGCAGATATTATCCCAGCTACCTCACAAAAGTTACAGCTCAGAAATAGTAACAAATAGTGACAGAAAACATAGTGTAAAGTTGGGACCCACATAATACAAAAATTCTAGTCACACGCTCGGTGAGACACACACACAGGGAAACAGTTTCTTATGGTTCAGTTGTTCATGTTCCATGGACAGATGCTTATCACTTCTTTTTTATGGTTTACTACTCAGTGACTCAACTCAGAACAACATTTCAACTCAAAGTCTGGATGAAAGATTAGACTTTAACTGAATAAAATTTCTTTTTAAAGACACAATTTACTGGTTCACTTTTCATATACAGCACTGTCTGCTTCAGAGAGTTCTGGTCCGACAGGAAAACACTCTTTTTTTGCGAAAAGTACCTCTTCAAGCCATTTAGCTCAGCCATCTCTTGTTATTTTGCTTTTTCCCCTCCATCTCTTACATATTAGGATAGTATTATTTGTAAATGAATTTCTAAACCACTGTTTTATGTTCTTTGTGTGTCACAGTAGATTTTGGAACTGTCAAGTCAGAGTGTTTATAAGCCAAACAGACAAATGGCTTGTGGAAGAAAAATAACTACAAATTCAGGGGGCAAAATCACATTTTTTTTCCCTCTGCCCTACTTAGAGTGTTTATTTTAAATTATTTAAACAGTATTTTTGTTGTCATACAAAAAACATTAGTTAATGTGTAAAAGACACCCTGTAGACTGAATCTATATCTCATCCAGGCCTTAAGAAACTTCTTCGCACTTCTGTTTAAGTGTTTTCTTTAAAGACTAATGAGTTAGTAAATGTCAGAGTGCACAGAATCAGAGAATAGCTCAGTCAGCAGCTTCTAAATGAACGACTTATTAAAGAATTTTTAATACAGCTTATTTGCATGTGCAAATTTCAACTACTACACATGCTGGCTCTTCCAAAAACATTCAAGTAGCAGTTACTGCTTTAGAAACAATGGAAAAAAGCTTTTCTTTTATTCCTTTAATATCTATATTTTTAATAAAAATATTTTTAAAAATCTTATTCTTAGACATACACATGAACAAAAAGCCTATGTTACAATAATCTCAATTTTTTTTGAAAGTTAAGCTTGTTATATCAAGCTTATTATTTCTATGAGACTGAATTATATAAAGGCAATGAAATAGTCTAAAGTTCCCGTAATCTTATATACTTTATATGATTTCTCTGCATTTTACATTAGTCATTAGATTAGATACAATTATATTTAACACCACCAATATGGTGGAATTTCTACTACATCAGTGAGCCTATAGACAAATCAAACCCTAATCTGATCTATGTTAAATGTAAGTATAAATGACAGTGTTCTGTTACCAAATAGGCCAGAGATCATTGACAAAGAGAAGGGAAATAAATACTTTCAGCTGACGTCTGATAAACACTTGCTATAGATTTGATCTGTTTCCTGAGTATCTCATCACTTTTTTGATAGCTTTGCTCAGTCTAGCCAGGTATTTCCTCTCTACCTAGGATATACCTCTTCCTCCATATATTCAAGAACTTACCTCCTCTCCTCCACTTCCTACACCTGCTCTCTCACATTGTTTTCTGAAGCAAGCATCTCTTGTCTCTGCATCCCTCTTTCTCTAGGAAGAGCTGCAAGGAATCCTTCCATTTGCTAAGGTAATCATTGTGGGAAAAAAACTCATGAGGATACTTGGAAGAAAAAGGAGAAAAGGAAAAGAAATGGCTAGAAAAGAGAACTTAAGTCATCAACAGTTTTAATTCAGCATTTTAACATTACTTGTTCCATTTAAGAAAAGCCAACTTTTCCTTTTCAAAGCACATTTTTTGTTTAAAAATTAATCTACATTAAAAGAAAGGAGTAGGCTTGTTTTAAAGAATCAGATAAATAACTTGGTGGGACAGAGGAAGGGAATTAAATACTTTATTTTGAGCTGTTCCAAACAAAGTTAACTATTTGCTACTTTTGTCACCATCATTAATGGCCAATTTAGCAACAAGCAATTATTGCTTGTTGCTAAACCAAAGAACAATCTCTCTGGCTTGCAGCCCCTTTTCTAGGTCACATCTTGGCACAACTCGTATGCTAAACTCATCAATCGCTCTTGACAACCAGACAATCAGCTTGCCCATACAGCTTCCCTTTCCATCTTGTCCTTTTTTACCTAATTCTATACCTCTTTTCTTCATACTGTATCCTTTGTCAGGTTAAGATCATATACCTGATTTATATACAAACTGCACTGATTTTGGCCAGATACAGAGTAAAAATCTGAAGCTCAAAGTTGATTTCTTGTAGAAATAGTTTCTCAAGCATCTGCTGTTATATTGTAAAAACGTTCAAAGCTTTCTGCTTGTGGGAGTACCGTAATATATCAGAGGGACTCTATCTATTTATTTACTAACACTGTTTACTGTTTTTAACTTTAATAGTCTACAAGATTGTTGGTAGAACACAAATTGAGCATTGTCAACATTTTGATAAGATTTTTAAGATATTCTAATATTTAACATGTTTGCTCTGATTAAGTGCTAATTTAAAACAAAACTGTTCCTTGTCTGATGTTTTCAAAGACATAACTTACTGTGGTACTAGAGCTGTCATTGTTCTAATTAGCCAAGCCCTGAAGCTTTCCTATGGAATTGGTTTGTAATCTATCTTATGTTTTAACAAGGAACAGTTAATGTATTTCATTGATAATATACAAAAAACATCTCCTTATTGAGAAGAGAATTTTCACATTGATGTTGTTAAAGGTTATAGACAAAATCCTCCTTCCAGATGCACTCACCGGGAGAATACACAGTTTCATATCTAGTATTGTCTGCTCTACTACAGATACTATAATTCAAGCAAGACAAATTTTTAGCAAATAATTTACTTGTTAAAAGCCTGATTTTAGTCACTGAAAAATGATTTGTGAATTTTGGCTGGATACACCAGGTTTCGAGCAGTTTTTCAAGGTTAGACCCTCTCTCCAGATTGCAGGAGTAAGAGTCATTGCCCTTTGTCTAGCAGCCAAGTGGTTACCATGCTTCACAGGAGGCAGCAGCCAAGGTCAAGCTTTCACTTGACAGAGGGTGAACCCTTTCTCCACTGCACAACACTAATTATTACTTGCTCAGATAATCTCCATTGTGGTGTTCTGGTCTATCCTACCAATGGCATGACACTTTGCATAAATAATTAAATATTTGCTGGAAATTGTGTCCCACATGCATGTCCTACTTACCTGATAAGGAAATTAATCACTGGTGTGTGATTTGCACACATTTTTCTTCTGACTCAAGGTATAAATGGTCCAAGAAACCAAAGCAGTATCTGAGGTACGTGGAATGTCTTTTTTTTTTTTTTTTTTTTTTTTTTTTAATCAAATGGGGGAAAAAATGTCTGAGTTTGTCTAGCTTCCTGTGTCTTCATGTTTACTTATATAAAATTGTAATACCTCAATCAACAAGAAGCAGCCTCTGTTCCTTCATAATATGTAGTATTGTGGTGACTAAGCCATTCTCTGGCTATATGGTTTCAAATACTTTCAAATCTGAATAAAGATGCCTTACTTTAAGGTGGATATACTAGACTTTGCACTTTTCCTAGATAAAGGAAGAACACTCCCTCCACAGATTTTTATATATTTAGCTCTGCTTTTGCTGTGCTTATTTGCCAAGTGCCCCCAAAATATTTCATTCCCCATGGAATGTTGTGTTTGACTTAAAATTTGTATTTCTTTGATTTTTATTTTTTTACAACCAAAATGTTTTTATTTAGGATTGATCAAAATCTTTTCTTCATTTAGAATCATGGTTTCTAACATACAATCCTTTATTCCTTATATTCCTTAGAAATTTTGGCCTAAGACTTGGCCATGCTCTTCTTTAGTCCATCAACTTTGTCCCTCCTTTAGCCCTGTCAATTTTTAATCCTTCTTTCTACACCAAGTATAACTCTAATTCTTGTTTTTGACTTTGTTTGACCGTAGTTACTATCTCTGTTCTCCACACTTTACTCTAGCCTTGCCTTAATCGTTGAGCCTAGCCATCCACAACTTAGTCATATTTCCTCAAAGCTTTAGTTCTACCTCCTGTAAAGAGAAAAAGATCTATATCTCCAGCTATTCCAAGAGAATGTACACAAAGTTAGAATTCTGCCTGTGGTACAGGTGTACAATAAATTCCTAAATATGTCATTAAAGCTTGTGACATCCCCCTTTCTTTTAATTTGTTATTCACTTTTCCTTTACATCCTAACCCAATTGCTTACTGTGACAATCAAATTATGATGATAGAAATACCTCCTTCCTCATTCTCCTTAGATGCCAGGAATAGTAGTAGGGATAACCATTTTGTAAGAAAATATGCTAGGAAAGCTGATGTCCACAGTGATATCAGTTTAGCCAGGAGATGCCTTGGTTTGCTGGAGAGTTTCTGTAAACAGAGAAACCAAAGATAATGAATGATCGAAACTGGGGTCCTAATATTTGCATCTAAGTTTAATTATTATTATCTAGGGTCTCCAAATAATAACATTTTCAAATTTAAATAAAGATTTATGAGAAACATATCCTTCCATAGAGGATTAAAGTTAGCATTAGGAATTAACAAGGTCAGTGAGACTATGGTTTATTCAGGAGTAATTAATTTATTTGCCATACCAAGAGGTTTTGGTGAAAGGCAGCTCTAAGAAGAACTCATTCATAGAATTGCTGGTGGAGAAAATGATAGATTTAAAGCCATGGTTAGCAGTGAGATTAAGATCTATTTTGGAGAAGCCACAATCAGTGGCTATGTAAAGTTACAAATCATGCAAAAACATTTTAGCACTTCCTGGAAGAATTTCTCAGATGCTTTCTCAGTCAGTTCCTTTTTCCTTCTTCTTCTGAGGTCCTGGCTCTGCAGCTGACCTGATGTGATAGCCAGTGCTGCTCCAGGTCCTATGGGTTACTCCCACTGCCCCCATGCGCCCTTGGCAAACAGGCCTGGACCACCACAGCCGCTGAGACAGGACCCTGAATGGACAGCACACCTCTGAATGGGACACCCAAAGCTGTCCTGGCAGGCTTCGCCTAGAATTCATCCTGTTAAGGAGGAGGATGACCATCAGCCACATGAAACGGTAACCGAGAAATTGCAAAGAGACTTTTGGAACGGAGAAGTTAGCTTGAAAAGAAGTAAAAATGAAGCATGAAAATTTGTTGTGTTGTGGATATTGGAATGGAAGCAGCAGCAGTCAAAACGAGGTCTGGCACTGCCCGAAGTTGCCCTGCGTCATCACGAGCTCTGCAAAGGCCACACAGAGCAGCCTTCCCGTGGGACACCGTGAGTGGCCTGTGCTGAGTGCTGGTACGGGGTGCAATGCGTGGGGACCTGCCGTGGGTGTGCGTGCGTGAGCCATGGGGGGCTTTTCTCACCGGTGTGGGGCTTAGCAGGCTGTTGGGAGCAACACGGGTGCACACAGAGCTGGAGCATCCACATCTCCCGGAGGAGGGATGTGCAAGCTGGAAAACCCACCTTCCCAGGCAGTAGTGCTTGTGAGCTACGTTTCCACGAGGTGGGGGTTCACAGACCCTGTGGGGGATGCGGGTGCGACCAGCGCTTTGTGGAGGTAGTCACAGAAAGCTGTTCAGATGTCTGCAGTGCTATACTAACATTTGGTAAGCCTCTAATACTGCGGTTCATCGGTTGAATTGTTGGTATTGATTGTGAATGCATGGATCACTAATTGTTGGTTAATTATGTGTTGTTAATTAATCAAACTGCTCTTATCCTGATTTGGTTTAAAATTAGGCTGAAAGAAAAGTCTTTTTGCTCAAAATTGCCGACCAGTAGCAGAGAAGTCATGAAATGAGTAAGATGGACAAGAAAAAGATGACAGAGAGAATAGTGGTGAAAGGAACAAAGGATAGAAGGGAGGAGGGAAAAAAGATTCGCTTTCTTTGAGCACTGCTATAGGTTTTTCTTTTTGTTAGGTATTCTTGAATCCATCTAACTGATTTCTATAGCAGAAATGTGTAATTTCGTATTAATTTCAGAGGGAGAAATACCTCATAGCTGTGAAAGGTCACTCACATAAAACTTGAGAGAAAGACTACCTAAATATGCACACAATAAATACAATGACACCTTGCTGCTTACTATTATAAATAAATCCATCTAAACTCTGTATTAATCACCATCCTCACTTGCTATGAGCTAGTTGGTTGACTGAGGTGAGGTATCCTTTGCTTCTTGTTTGCTGTGAGAATTGTCAAGGAGTTCTCAAAGGGGAAAAGGATAAAATTAAGAGTCCTGTGTGTCACAGACAGCTCATAAGTATTCTTAAATATCAAAAAACTTAGAGGGATTTGTTCCTATACACTGCATTTTTTTTTCACACAGGCCCTATATTAGCCAGCATACACAATACTGAGAAACACAATACTGAGAATTTTTTTCAAAACAGAACATGAGATCTTGGACTGGTGGCAAAAACATAGGGTTGGTTTTTGGCTCTTTCTGCTTTTTTCCTTCATTTCATCTTGCAGCTATTTAAAAATAATTTAGAATAGGAACTAAGTCACTGATAGTGGTTAGTATTTCTGCACCTGATACCTGCATTCTAGCTGAATAGCCTCTAATGCAGACAAAGTGAAAGAGCTGAAGGTGCTTGTGTTTTGTCGATGGTGCATGTTTGAAAGCTAACTTGCCTTTCAGAGGAAATAGGAGAATTACTTTCAGATCAACAGTGCAAGAAATAGGAAAAGGTATATGGATAAAGCAAAGTTTTGTGAGAAAAGTTTTACTATCTTTGTATAAAAATAAGATATGTATATGTTAAAGTTTGTTCGGGGCTACAGATTTTTTAATAGGTATAATTTTTGTAAATCACAGGCACAATTTTTTTTTTCTACTATTATTTCCACCCCGATTTAAGTCATTTAGATGTCAAGGGACCGGCTAAGAGTACACAATTGCTACTTAGATGTTTAAATTAGCTAAATTGAGCTTGAAGTTAATTACTTTGCAAATCACTTGCCCAGTAAAGGCCAATTTGACAAGTTGAGTATATATAGTATTTGTTTATACATCATGGCCAATATTCATGCTTTCTTCCTCCATACAATTTATGCAATCTTATATCAGATTCTGTGAAAGAAACAGTGTCATCCATTCCCATCACAGCGTCCAAACATGATTACTAGAGAACATGTTGATGAACATCATTAATTATATGTCAATCTTGTAGTCCTTTAACAACTGAATCCCATGTCACTTTCTCCATTCTTTTGCGCATGACTGATATTCAAATAATCATGCTCATTTTTTTGTATACTGGCACTCTCTCTGGCAAATTCCTCTCAGCCTTCTGGAGTTCTCATGCTGAAAAAAAAATTGTACTGAAAATTAATATACGTGATCTTCAAGTTAATTAATATACACTGCCTTTTAAACTAATTCTTTTATCACTTCTCGGTGATATCTGCAGCTACTAATGCAAACTTTTCATTTCAGTGAAAACAAAACATTTCAGTTCACATCTTCCCTCTTAGTGTACACCCTACTGTATTATAATAATAAAAATAATCTGTTTTTAAATTCAAGATATGAAATCATCATTTTGAAATAGTAAAGAATCTTTTGGGGGGAGGAAACAGTTAAAATACAACATTGTATTTTACAACATATATTTATTATTTTTTTTGAAACAAGTTTTGGAAAAACAGTTGTAAATTTATGAATGACTGAACATCAGCAAAAGGATATTCTCCCTAGAAAATGATTTCATCAGAATCAGACATCCTTCTGTGTCTTTTTTTAAGAAATCCAGAAAAAAAAAAATGAAATTCACAGTTACATGATAATCAAAATTTTGTTATAAAAAGGTACATCTTCTTCCAGAGCACTGACTTTTTTTACAGTTGTCTTATAGCTTTCTGCTGCCAATCACTGTTGAATACAGAATGAATAACTAAAGTTGTTGATTTTAAAAACTCTGTGTCAAGACTATTATAAAGGGTCCCAAAATACTAAGTTTGCACCATGAAATATTAAATAGATGCTGTTGAAGACTGATGATAGGCTTGTGATCTCAGAGTTTGGGGGATTTCTTCTTGTTCTTTAGCTTGCCTTTCTTTACTGGTTATCCCCAGGCATGGGAAGTCAGAATGACCCAATTTCCAAAAATGAGTTGTAATCACTAAGGAATTTTTTTTAAGACATTTCAGGATATAGTCTGAAATCCTGATGGAAATAGCAGTGAATAGCTCATCACCCTCAAGGAGGATGAACCTGAACCATTTTCTGAGACAAAGACAAATCAGGTATATGAAAACCTGCACTGAGCTGAGATACCTGCTAGGCAAAATGTCTCTTATTGCTAAATGTAAAGTTTCAGTTCTGAACTTTATAGACGTGATGTAAGAGGTTAGGGGGTTCTGAGATGTAAAATGGATCTGAGGCTGCTGGTATCTTTAAGATCAGGCAATAGGTTGAAAAGACATCTTGTTCAGATAGGGACTGATAATACAGAAATATTGTGCTATTTCCCACTACAGACTTGATCCTGAAGAAACTCTCAGATGGAAATAGCTGATACTGCTACTGTCAAAGGAGAAACTAGAAATCTATAGCAAAGCTCATCTTGCTTTAGCTAGATAAACAAACTGAAGAGATGAACACAAATCCTTTCTTTGGGTATTTATTTCTGTGTCAGGAACCAGTATTTCCCTCTAGGTTTTCCTCTCTAAACAATTATACCCGTTGGAATATAATGAATGACTCAGTATTTCTGTTCTAATATTATGAGTTACTATGACTATATTAACTAATGTTTGTACCCTGCTTTTTTTTCCTTTCAGAGCCTTATTTAAAATAAAAGAAAAAGGAATTTTGACATCTTACATGTACTGCTCAGTCACCTTTGTATGTTATGAAAATCCGAAAATCAGTAAATTTGGAAAAAAAATTAAAGTTTTTTTTTTTCTTTTTCTGGAAGACAATAATATCTACTTAATTAGGCACACAAAAATAGGACTTGTTCCACACCAGACATCATATTCTAATATTCCAAAGAAGTTATTCAGCAATGCCTAAGAAATTTTAGAAGGCTGAAGGACATAAAATATGTGTCATATTTCCCCTTCCTAATAGCAGCATCCTGGGAGTAGCAGCCATTAGGATGAAAGAAAACAGGCAGACAATTTCATAGATGATGGCAATGACTGTAAAACAGCTTTGGAAATCATGCAGCAACCACAGCGATAAACACTGCTGAGCAGTTAACACACATTGGAGGTAACAGAATAAAACTTATAAATTCGTGGCAAATCATTAATAAAAACATCTGCTCATCCTATAATGTGAATGTCACATGGCTTAAATGTGCTACATCTTGTGGAGGACAATAGTTCATAACACACCAGTTAAGTGGAACAGAATGAGTATCATGTCAGGTACAGATAGGTTGTGTGCGTAGTGTTGTGAGACAAAAATCAGGACTAATACAGACGAGTATCTAGAGGTCAGAAAGGTAGGAGATGCTTCTTTAACATAGAGCTGCCTCACACTTTCGCATGTGAATCTAATATAGGCCTTTGAAGGGTTTAGACATCTTAGCTGACCCCTTAGGAACTAACTTAATAATTCATTAGTGTGGGCACGTCCCAAAGGTGGAGGATTAGAAAAAGTTAATTTCTTCTACTATTATGAAAGAAATACCACTGGCAATAAGGAAAAACAGTGTTATCCCTACCATAGATGTAAAGAAACAGCTGAGATAGGCTGCCAATGTCAGTTTTTGCAACACAGACAGTTTTAGCAGCACTGTGTGGGTACATGTGCTGTGTGTCACCAGCTCGTTAAAGCAGCCAAGCTTACGAATTGCTTTTCCAAGTCAGTCTCACTGAGTATAGTTTAGATTCTGTAAGCAATGCACCTTGAAGACAGAACAGGTAAATGGATTCAGGCAGAAATGAATCAGCTGAACCAGTATCTAGCAATTCAGCGAAGTATGTTCGCCCTGAGGGGGTGCAAATGTCAGCAAAGCGGCACCGTTCGTGAACAGGCTGACATGTGCTTCAGTGCTCTAGATTCTGGACGGTAGCACCATAGCTCGCTACCTGAGCTGTGCTCCTAATATTTACAGTAATGCACTGAGCCGAGCTGGGAGCAGTGGAATCACCTGAGTGGACCAAAAGATTTGATGATGCTAACTACTTGATATTTATACAATTCTCTATTTAGCTTTATATTTTACCAAATTCAAGTGGCTTATATTTGCTAATGCTTAATCATTAACTACCTTCTGGTATTTCTGTAGACCTGAAAATATACAACAAATAAAGAAGGTTCTTATGAGGGTATTCATACAGTTTAGTTAACCAGGTTAGAAGATGATTATGTTTTTTCAATTCCCTGAATAGATGATTTCTGGGGCCTAAAATAGAGAACTCTGTTTTTTGTATGGCCTCCAGTGGGAAACTTGAGCACTTATGCTGGCATCCAGCTCTGAATATCTTTCTGAAGGCTTTTCTCATTATCTATACACGGCATTTGTGAAAAATCACCCTGTAGGCAAGTTGACTGGGCAATGCGGGCACCCTCAGAAGGCCATTTTGGTGTGGGGAAGTTGTCCTCACAGGCAGGGAAAGGGCAGTAAAGACGTGAAAATATAGCTCACGAAACTCTGCTACATTCTCCTATGGACAGGAGTATCCAATACTAATTAATACTAGTTAATCCTGAGGCTGGATGGAGCTCAGTCCAGGACTTGGATAACGGGTGTTCCCAGATATAAGCTGGAACATCAGAGCTGCTCACATGGGCAGGACACATCCTAAACTGATGAGCTCAAATGCAATGGTTGGACTGTATGGAAAATATTATGCAAGGAAAGTAGTTGCACACATTAGTGGGATATCTAACGTTTTTAAACAGCTAAGTTTTTCATTAATTTGTAGCTTGCTTTCACCTCAGATGGCTCTATGCTATATTATATTTACCCAGTAGGAGGGGGACTCATCTCATCTATCTTGCATCATCAGTGTTAGAAATCTAGCTGTCCATGGCTTCCCTCCATAGACAGTGAAAAGAGGCAGCCCCTGCAGCAGATTATCTGGCCTGGATGAAGATCTTAACTGTCTGGAAATTTCTCCAGAGTTTTAACTATTGACGCTATCAGGCACCGGTGTTAATTATGTTTCTGCCTGACAAACCTGTTAGCTATGACAAACCCATGAATATACAGTAGCTTTCTCTTTACCTTGTTTCCTTTATTTTTCTCTCTCCTCCTTTCAATATTTTTAAAGTCACTGTGCATTTTTGAAGGCTACCCTGAGCCCTCTGATTTTTTTCTACATTGTTGACTCAGCAATTAACATTGGTTTCAGTCTATACTGCCTCTTTTAGCTTTTCCATTAAACTATTTACAAGTGAAATTATTTTAGAAGTTCAGTCCAAGTCAATTAGCATGGTAACTTCTAAGCAAAGCAAAACTACAGCTTGACACTGATTTTTTGTGGGTCACTGTATTGTTTTTCCTTTTCACAGTTGTATCTCAACAAACTGGAATTCAGTTTTGTATTTTAAAAATCCTGATGCAGACTTGTTTTTTTATCTCGTTTCTAATTTTATACTATCAGCTTTGCCAACACATTTTCATTGAGCAACATCTAACAGAAACATATCTCTTGAAAGAGCAGGAAAAGAAGGAAGGCACTTTAGGGAATTCTTGATGTAATTACACCATCTTTCACAAAATTAACAGAGGAGCTAACTTCCATAAGACTTATTCACGAAGAAAAGATCCTGAATTTCAATTCTGAGTTAGGACACATCTCTAACATCAAATGTCTGCTTTAGAGTGGTAACACTGTAAGCTGGAGGCAGCACTATTTCATCCTATTGCCTGTGTAGTATAACTGCCTGACCTTGAATCAGGTGAATTTCAGTCCTTTCATGCCATTATATTTATCCTGTGTCAACAGGGTAAAACCATAATCCTGTCCCATGATAACCGTTCTTCCATCACAACAGCAGGACTGCAAAGAGCCATACTTTGATGTAGCTTGTGTTACAATTTGTAAAAACTTCAGGTTTTTCATTTCCCTTTTTTGAAAAGAATACTGTTTTGCAGGTGATAAACAATATAAAAAATAACAGCAAGTTAATAGGGATCTAGATAACCCCTTTGGACAGTTACCAAATGCCCCTTCCTCAGCCAGGACTGCTGATGCTAGCGGAGGGTAGCAACCCCCATTATTATCCTAATATGTGGTTCCCTTAGCTTCTTCATCCCTGTTTTCAAGCTGGACAGCATCCTTGTAGTTGTAGATGGCTACTATTAGATTCAAAAATATTCAGATATAGCATATGAAAAAGGTGAAAATAACACAGTGACCTGCACATGCAGAAGAGAAGAACATGGACCCTTATATGCTGTCTATATATTGGAAATTTTTCATATGCACCTTCTGTATATTCTGAAAAAAAAACTTTTTGGTTATTCTTAATTATGTCTTATTAATGTGAATTAGAGAGTGCTTCTCCTGCATCTGAAAAAAAAAAAAAAAATCCTTGTAAAGTTGCTCCTTTGTGGATATGGGATGAAGTTCACCATTTAAATTTTATTTTCTCTAAGCACGGTGAGATATTGCAGCCTCGCTAGTGTTGTAATATGGAGGGGCAGTCCCTCCTAGACTTTTTTTCATCCAACATTAGTTTTCCGAGAAATGTTTCACTGGCGCTCTTCAACCCAATAAGATTTGCTCAAGCTAGAATGAAAGTTTGTATGAACAGTTAATGCTTCTTAGAGCTGCTGGCAGCACTTAAATACTGTTAGGCTTAGAAGAGAACATGTCCTATAATGGACATATCAAAAAAAGAGAACAGTGGCATTGTGCCCATCTTTGACAAATCCCATCTATTTGAATCCTCTCAATCCAAGGAGGAAAAAAATAGTGACAGGATATTGCAATGGGCTGCACACCACAGCTACAGCTGCTTCCATCTAACATGCCTTTTAAACTGCCTGGTGCCAATACTAGAAAAGGAGAACACCTGCTTCCTTACTCTGACTAGAGTTATGTCATTTGGTTAAGGTAAAAATGTAATCCGGAACTGCATTAAATGGCTCCAAATATCAGAGCAAGTGGGGAAATAAATAAGTACCGTAAAAACGTGGCAATCATCTGGAACATGGCAGCAAAAATATACGTTCCTGTGTAAGCTCTGAAAAAAGCCTGGAGGGATACGGTGTCAGCAGGGAAAGTTAGTTAGGATGTTAGATACCTGTAACACTTCAGTGAACAGTGCAGTGCAGAGAAGTCGAAAACAGGAAAAAAATCTTAGCGTATACTGGATCAAAGGGAATGACTGGATGTAGCATCTTGTATTTCCTGATAGGGTTGAAAATTAGTAATCCTTCCTTGGCAGTTGGTTTATTATTATTATGACAACCTCAAGCAAACTACGATTGATGGCATTCATTCCTACTCCTGACCATGTTATTGAAAGGGCTTGCTTTTTTCCCTCTCTCTTTTTCTCCCTCTCTCCTGTTTTGAATGAAGAATTTGAATGAGTGTTTCCATTTATATCTAGTAAGTACTGTTCACAGAGAGCTTTTTCTCCCCCCGCTTTGTAATTCACCCACATCAAACTGAAAATACAATAAAGGCATGCTGTTCTTTTAAATCACGTTGTGAGCCTGGGCTAACTCCCATTGCCATTTTCTCTTTAACACAAGTAATTATACTCTTCAACTGCCCTTTGACTCTCTGTGGACCAAGGGCAGTCCTGCGTGGAAATGAAGTTAATTAATTCTGTTCACTGGAGTGGAGTCTCTTAACCGTGGTGAGGTAGCTTGTTTCCACAGGTTTGTGCCGTTAGCTGTAAGCAGTTAATTTTATTTTTCCTTTCTAGGATGCTCCTGTTGGCCCTAGTATCCTGTCTTTGCAAATGGCATATTCAGTGTGAAGAAGGAGTCCAAATCTTCATAAAGAACTGAATGTGACTCCACGAGGAAACTGGCAAATTTTGCAGGTAAAAAATCCCAAATCTTTTGGATCAGCCTATGCAAATGATAAGGCCAGGGCCTGCAGCACAAGTTTTAGCAAAGTGCTGAAGCACATGTTTATTTAAGCATGTAATTAGGACTTGCTATTTTCTTCTCAGAGTGCTTTACTGAAGAATGCAATCTTAATTCACCTAAAATTACTTGGGAATGCATAAATAATATGTAAATTGTTTACAACAAATAGTTTTAGCTAAATATAACATTTAAAATATATGTTTGGAAATAGCAAAAAGTTATTTTGACATTGACAAATAGAAATACTCTAACATTCAAGCTAGATTTACTGATACAATGCAGGTACCATCGGTCTGTGCATATAGTGTCAGTTTTCTCCCTTCACAAAAAAAGGAAGAGGATTAACTCTCTCTTATCTGTATATCTTTGGCTGCTATTTTCAGGTTTTCTGATTGAAAACTGCAATCAGAACCCAATAATATGTTTAAACCACTACCTATATATGTCATTTTGAAGTGAAGCAGTTATATTTTGTATTCACTAATTAGGTTTTTGTTGGTGAGGGTTAAAATGGCTTGAAGTCTGGTAGTTACTAATATTACTTGAGGCAGCTCTGTTCCAGACTATGCTCCAGTGAATATTTAACTATTTTATATATACGGATTCTCGGTAGAGAATATAATGCACAGACATTCAGTCAAACGGTCACACAGTCAATGGGCCGATGTTTAGGGTACTCTAAGGTGTACTCTTACTGTACCCTTACAGCCAGCCACTCTAAGGTGACTGGCCTCAGTTCATATCAAGGACCAGAGCATGGATTTTAATTTAGTATCCCCCATGTTGGCTCAGTGACCAGCAACTGAACTACTTCTGCTAAAAGATTAGGCTATTTTTTTCTTTTTTTTCCTCTTCTTTTTTTTTTTTATCAGGTTCTGTATTTTTTTTCTGAAAATAAATTTTGGAGGTGATAGTACCATTGGGCATGGCAGTCACAATGTCCCACAGCAATAAGACATTCTGAGGTACAGCATACCTTGCCTCATCTTTCAGTAGTGTCCAAAATCATGGAATATTTTTAGAGTCAGAAGAAGCTGGGAAGCTGGGTCATTTTTACATTTTCTCATGCCTACCTGCATTTTGGGGTTCTGAGAGGAAGAGAAAATATAAATCCTAATTTAAAGCATGAGTGATTGTTCTCATAATATTTCAAATCCAGTTAGAACTAGAAGGCACTGGAGATCCACCTGGGAAAGCCTGTCTTAAGATTTGAGTCAAGTTTTAAGTCCGCACCAGCTGGATAACTGTCCTTTTTTTAATTATTATTATTATCTGCAAGGCACCAAACTTATTCAGGTCTCTATCTACAAACCAGATTCATTTAGGTAACAACTTTCTGATTTCTCCAGCTACACCCAGCAGGACTCTAGAGGATTAGGCACTTAGCTAGATTTATACTCTATATCCATATGTATGATATATATTTAGGTGAAGGGCCATCACGCAGATTATGACAGCTTAGTAAACTATATAACTCGGTTATGTTAGAATAAGTGGTCTTCAGTTACAACTATAATCAGAATTCTGTTCTATTGCAGAACAATTAACGAAACAGACACCAAAAAATTAAATTTCCACTAAATTAGTCATTTAAAAGAAATCTGTCTCTTGGAAGCCCTTTTTAGATAAAAAGCCAACTTTCAGTACTGGCCATTTAAGTCAAGGACAGTGAAAAGCAAGTCGCATTCAATACAAGAATTCAAGCTTCAAAGGGTTATCCTGAATTGGTTCACTGACAGAGAATTATCCAAGCAAAGGTCAGGCACTCATTAAACCTTATCTGAAGCCAAAGTTATATGTTATGGTTTATTGCCTCAAGTACCAATTAATAAAGAATTAAAGAAATGAAAAACCAATGATTCATACCTTTGCCGGGAGAACACTCATACTTCAGCATAATCTAAAATATTAATAGTCATTTTAGTCATGTAGTATTTTATTAGCCACTTAACTTTGTAGGTTTTATCAAAAGATATATGACATTCATTTTTAACAAAATACTGAGGAGATTTGGGGAACATTTACTCAAAATCTAATAAAGTAGATCTGAGAGATATTTTCAAATGGAAGCCTAAAACACAGGTATCAATTATTAATAAAGAAGAAATGCTTAATAATAGGGGTCTGGTAGAGGCCATAAAGAAGTGTTGAAATATCACTGTGATATCAAGGGCAATTGTCTTCTAAGGAAGCTGCAACAGAAAACATTAAGTGCTGTAGCAAGTGTACGAGAGCTCTAATGCATTTTGCTCAGAAGAGGACTTCTATCAGGCTTACTTTTATCATCACAGGCATTTCATTAGTTTGACATAGTCTAGACAGCTCTCCTCAATGTTCAGAGAGTTAAATGCTCCAGCTATAGCAATTCCCATTCACCTGCATGACTGTCTTCAAAATACTCTTATTTGCTATTATTTTCACCAGCAGCATATGCTCCAAACCACCTAAGGCTCTGAACTGATGCCCTTTAGCATGCTAAACTGAAAATATGTTTGCACCTGCAGATGCCAACAAGGTTGCATCTGTCACAGAGCACTTTCTATTGTCCTTGTTATCTGTCACATTAAGAGCTGGAAAACACAAGTCATTGGTGATTCTGAATGAAAGAAAAATGGCAAAACTAATGTCCAGCCAGAGAGAGAAAGCTGAGACTGCAGATAACCTCGGAGGTCAAATAAAAATAACACTAAAAAAGACTTGCCTGTAGCAGTGAAAACAGAAGAAATTGATGCAAAAAAAAAAAAAAAAAAAAATCTGATAATTGAGTCCACACGTGAATAAACTTGACTACTTCATACATCTCTTAAAATACTTTCGCCTCTCTGTTTACACAAAGAAAGAGTTTCTCACCACTGTAGTGACATCTGAGCTCATCATGGAAAAGCTTGTCCTTCATGATTCTTTATGTTTTAATACTCAATATATTTAGTCAACCACTGTTATCTTTTACTTCTCCTCTGTTGAGGCACACAGGTTGCTGCACAATAGTCAGTACATTTTTGTGTATATTTGGATATTTCTTACTTGCTCTTATTACATTCCCCTAGTCAGTATCTAATGAGATCTGGTGGTTTGCTCTCTGAAATTTCTTACATTCTTTCCTCACATATTCCACATGTGCATTCTTCTACACGACAAATTAAATTAAATGCTGGCAAATTGAATGATGTAGATCCAAACTTCTTTGAACCTAATATAGGAATTTTCAATCACCTATAAATCAGGTTCTTGAATTGTATTTAGACTGATCTCATTACTCTGCACAGTGTCATTGTCATACTGGAGAAAAATATATTATTGAAATTATGAAGTACTACATAACACATAATCAGTGTAGTCTTTAAGTAACATCTCAAGAGTATATTAGAAAACATTATGATTCCTTTTCTTTCTGAAGCACATGAATCTGTTCCCATTTTTGGCATGGGACTTTCTGTCTAAGCATTCTGCAAACAAAATAGATCTGCAGCAAATCTGGAGCTACCTGTCCAGGTGAGTACTGAAGCACTGGTACAGTAGTGGGGGGTGTCACATAGATTAATTAGCCATTGCATTACAGTAGCTTGGTGTATATTGCCTCAGGGGCAGAGATTTGACACAGCCTTTTACAATTAAGTTTAACTAAAAAATTGAAAGTAGGCTATCTTCTCATATGCAGTGTCATGGTGCTTAAAAGCCTAGTTATATTCATGCCTGTTTCACATTATCAAATCCTGACACACTGGAGTACAACTTTGCATTGAAGTTTTTTGGAACTGAGACTTTAAAAGCAGTGAAACAAGTATGGGAGGGCTCTTTGTCAGATGTATATATGAACCCCTGTGTTTATCTGGTGGAAAGATTCACAGAGCTGAAGAACAGACAGGATGGTTATATAAGCTCTTCTGACCTGTAATGTAGCCCACACGAATCTCTACATCAATCCTGTACCAAGCCCTACAACCTCTTGTGGAGGTAGCAAGTATTATTTCAAAATATAAGTAGGCTTTGTTCAGAGCTCACTGATAGGAACACTGCATACCCCTGCATATCTGGCCGATAATTGCCCCTCAGTGTTAAAAATGTGTTTTGTTTGAGCTTGTCTGGCTTCTCTCTGGCTTATCCTGTCTTGTCTGGCTGCTTGCTGCTAGACAATGTCATTGACATCAGGGACTAATAATTCCAGTAAAAATTCTATTTTCAACAATGTCTGCATGCCAGGGTTTATCTCTTACCATGTACCTGTGAGGTTTCCATCTCTATTCTGCAGAGAAGAAAAAGGTATGGAGATATGACGCACTTTTTCAGGCACTCAGTATAGTAGATTCTTCGGAAAGCTTGCCTTTTTAGGGTATTAGAAAGGTTTACTAGCCTCTTATGGTTTTTATTTTTGTAGATTTTAAACAATAGGAAACAAATGTGCTTTTAAAGGAGGAAACTAATTGTTATATATTATCCTCTGAAGTGTGTTTAAATATTTCTCTTTCAATTTGTGCAATAAGGGAACTATTTAAAAGATATAGCAGGGTGCCTGCCACTTCTGTCCCCTGTAGGAGGAAAATACATAGTAGCATATGCCAAGCCTTATTCTCTTCCAAATGCTAACATGAGCGGATGTCAAATCAAATCTCTCATAGAAACAGAAATGCAGCTGCAGGTATTATGTTTGGCAAATCCCTTCTGCTACTGATCTTTCAGTTTCTGTTTCTATGTTTACTTCATTTCCTCAGAATAATTACCAGAAATTTGCATCCCAAGATATAGTATGGATGTGTGCACGTATGCATATGCATGCATGCATGTGTGCAAACACTTTTTAATCACTATATTGTAGCTTTTGACTAATCTGCCAAGTGTCTCATTGAAAATAACAAAAATCCTAGAAAAAATAAATGAATAAGATACTCGATGTGTTTATTTTTTCTGTATCTCTGTTTTCTTTGTGTATGTACAAGCATTCTTTAGGAAGAATAAAAAAAAAAGTGAATTATGTTATAACTTAGTCTCTGCAATAGATTTTATTTCATATCAATTTTAGATTGTATGCAATTCTGTAGTGTGTATATATTCTGTAGTGTGACTTCCAGTACAGTGTATATTGAATTTTTTTTTTCATTTTCTGTCCCCTCTGGCTTCCAGTTGCTAAAGCCCTAAATTTTATTCCATCATTGTTTATAGAAACCTACCCAAAAATACTTTTTCCCCCAGACTATTCTGTTAATGTAAAACAGAATGCACTTTCTCTGCTTTACAAAATAGAAACCTGTGAAGCCAAAACAGCTGAATACAGATCGGTTTACCTTCTGGCCTTCTCTGATTAAATCCCAAAGGAGGAGCTAGAAAGTGCTGTATGGTTTCAGAGTTCCCTTCTGAAGACAAAGGCATCCCTGACAGACAATTCAAACTTGGGTATTCAGCACCAGGCATTTGCAACAGCAACAACTGGATTTTTGTTCTTGTTCCTCATTCGTATATAATTCCCTGCACATTCAGAGGATTACACACTGTTTATGCATCATGAAATCTCACTGAGTCCTGTTTCTTTACAGTACTTACTCCTGCTGCTAAAAGGAAAATAGGCTCTAACAATCCTCTTTTGGTGCCAAAGCTGCTGCTACTGAATGAACACATCCCGCCTGCAGTAGTCTGATTGATCCCTGTGATCCCTGCATCCAACAGGAGTTCAAAAGAATTCTGCTACTCAAAGGACTAAAATTGTATTCGGTTAAGATTTAGTGGCAAACTGAAGCTCGTTTGCATAACAGCAGACGCTATTCTACCTTTCAACTCCATAGCATAACAAAGTGATGCTGAACTAGTTCAAATTTTGGATGGCCTTGACACCCTCTAGAGCTAAAATCTGGCATTTCCTAGCTGTGAATCCTCCCATTTGCTCCCATGGGCAATAGCTCATGTTGCTGAATTTAGCCACAGGTTGTAGCTCGACATTAAAGCAGGATAAGCATACTTGGGACAAATTCAAAATAATAATTTCTAAATAATCTAACACATGGTAGCTCCTTGCACAATTACTGTTAAGGCCATCTTTGCAGCTTATCAAATCTCATTGCCTTTAAAAGCTCAGTTCTGCTGCTACAGAGTACAAACCATACATCCATATAACTCCTTGCAGTATTTGGTAGGCTGAAAAGATAGGTTTAATAGATTGCTGTGAAGAGTGGAGAGAGGAAAGGTTTTTCTGTAATGGAGAAGGTGTAGGTGTTATATGAAGCCTGGCAGTATGACCCACATTAATAAAAATAGATGTTTAGACTGGAGGGACATTATTTTTGTAATTTCCTTTATATTGGAAGCCAATGGTCCACCCACACACTCAAATGCTTCTGATTCTCAATTTAATTGTCCCTTTTTTGGAGAGAGAAAGGATTAAAATCTATTATATGCTACGATGATCCAAAATAATTTGCAGCTGCAAAGCTTGAACATTGACAAGTTTAAGTATATCAAGTGCTAGAAAATATTGGTCCAGTACTGGTGCTGGGTCAGGTTGCTAGTCTCATGCAGCAAACCTTCTTTAGGTAAGAATAGCTGAAAGCTAATGTTATTCTTCCAGTATAATTAAGGCCGATTTTAGTTCAAAAGAAGAGCTACATCCGAAAGGGTTGCCAGAAGGCTAATATTTGTATGCAGATACCTCTTACAAATTAATTACATAGATAACAATATGTGGCCATACCATTCTGGTACAAAACTGGCCCTTAATAAAGCTATCAATACTCACAATTCTCAGTGCTTCAATGTCATACAGAAAAAAGGATGTGTTCTCCACTACGAAATTATGTCGCTGTTTTGTTGTCATGTTTTGGAATCACTGTTCACAGACGTATTAGACTAATATTTAAAATACTACTTAAGTATTTAATAAGGAATATTTGGTTCTGTGAATAGACTATGCAAGATGAATTTGCACTAAACAATGCGTATGTGATGTATGCATGCATATTTGTCCAGATATAATATTTAGAACTGTACTTGGTGCAAAAATGGACCTTCCCATCATCTTGGTTAGTTCTGCAGATACACTCTTTAGTGAATTTTGAAACTTCAAAACCCCAAGGAGAGTCCAAAGAATATCAGTGGCGTGAAGCTTACTCCACAGTGAGTATTTTTTTGTCATTTGAGTGGAAGTCCAGCTTGGAAATATCCCGGCCAGGCTAATTTGCAACAGAAATGGATATGCACTTAGGAAAGCACTGTTGTTTTATTCACCGAAAGGTAAAATATAGTTTATACCTTTCCATAATTATACTCAGAGTAATATCATGAAGTACGCTGCTTTTGTTCGTACCTTGCTATGCAGTCATGAATGCATTTACCTTATATTTTATACAGTACAGATGTAATAATACTACATAACTTTCTCATTACATATAGGCAAGCTGATAATTGTAATGTCCTTTGAGATATGTATTTTCATAGTATCTAATTAAAGAGTATGTGTTAGTAAATAGATTCTGGTTTTATAAGTTTTATAATTCAGATTCTGATTTTTGATTTTTTTTATTTTTTAAAAAATCTTTTATATTCATAAATAATATCCTTTCTTGTTCTTTCACAACATTATTGAGTGATTTTGCTAGATTGATTGATGTCTAGCGAATTTTTCTGGGAATTAATCACAGTCCCTTTTGGGAAAGTGTTTTCATCTTGTCACTAACTCTCAACAAGATATGCCGGGCCAAGGTCATTAATGTGTTTGGATTTATAATAGTGGAGTGGGGGGTGAGGGAGAAAAACTAATTTCTGTAGCTCCTTTGCACTGTTGTACTGAGCATTTCTATTCATTCAGAGAAAGAGCAGAAACTTGCCTTCATTCTGGTAGAAGCTATTCCTATTCCAGAAACTGCAAAATATTCCACGGTGACTTATAATAATAGTGAATACTCTCTTAATTTATTTATTAAAAGTTAAAGTAATTAAAAGGGGGTCAGAAGTATTAGATGTACTTTGCCAGAGAAGAATTGAGGCACAGATAAGATTAACTATTTAAGGCCATATATTAGGCCAAGTGGGACAGCTAAGAGTAAATTTCAGGCTTCCAAGTGTAATTTACCAGTCATACTCGTCTGCGGTCTAAGAATTGGGAATTGCAGGCAAGAGTCTTGAACGTACCTGTGATTTTCTGTAGAATATTGAATATTGTCTCTCACTTGGCAATACATGATTGCCTAAAAATTCTGTAAAATAGAATTGAACTTAGGAATTAGGTGGGGGGAGGGGAAAAAAACAAGTTTGGAGGTTTGGCCAAAAGTCAGTGAAAAGTTAGAGGCCTGGCCTCCTTTTAAACAATAATCTCCTGTTTAACATTCTCTCTAGGGATGTCAGGAAATTAAATTCAAGTCTCCCCACAAATGGATTTGTATTTGGATTGCCCGTTTCCTAAGGAAATGCTCAAAGCAAGAGGCTGTAAAACAAGTTTCCTTAATTTCTTGGAGCTATTCCACTTAGGAGCAGCCTCCCCCTTATTCATTGGGCCTACCAAAATAAAAACACCAGAATGACAATAGGTTGGTGGTTCTGGTATTCATACGCTCATTCTGTGTTTCATGTCAGTGAATATGTCTACTTTATAAAGTAAACTTGTCTTGAGACAAAATACAGAGCAAGCGACTACTCCCTAGCAAGCTTCCATAATATCCAGCCTCATTAAGGTTGAGGGCATAGCTGAATAACTGGATGCAGGCTTCGGTGAAAAAACAGAATTTGTATTGTCTGAATCCATTGCGTAACTAGTGCTTGTGTCAAGCTTTTGTTTCTAATCTCTTGAACTTTATTTTAAAATGTTAGTTTCCAGACTCAAAAGTCCAGGCAAAAGTTTATTTGCACATCTCTAATAATAACACTTTTATCAGATATCTAATTTTCTTCATGGTGATTGCATTGAAGAAAATCACAGGGACTCTGTGTAGGATAGCTAGCTTCCTAGGTAATTTATAAGCTGACTTATTGTTAAAAACAATAATTTACTATTTGCAACCTATTGTGCTAATAAAGATGGAAGTCTTCAGATATGAGGCAGGAAAGAGCTATGCAAAAGGAATAGTTTTTCACTGAATGTGAAGCATAAGGAGGCTGATGATATACAAAAAGGTACATCCCAGCATCATAAAGGTGATGCTGGAGACCATTTATTTTTCCACTCTATCAAATATGTTACAGAGTATTTTACAGCTGATCATAAAATTATATCTCAGGAAAAGAGAGTTACCCCATTCTTCTAGACTGGTGTACATGACATTAGTCCAACTTCATCTTCATAAATTACTTCAGGATCTTGAAAGCCCTGTGCATCACCCCTGTAAAAATGTATTTGGTCTTTTAAATGTAGGGAGGAGAATGCTGACAAAGTCTTGCAAACATAGGGAGGAGAATGTTGATAAAGTGTGTGTGTGTGTGTGTATATATATATATATATATATATATATATATATATATAATTTGTGCATTTCTAATTTCAGAAAAAGGTACAGACTGACGGGGATGTGTACAGACATACTTTAGGCTACCTAGTTCGTAACTGGGGCTTTAGTGAGTAGGGAAAATAAATAAATATAATAATAATAAGCAGTAGCAGTAGATGTCTCCAAATATAGGGAAGATGCACGGCCGGAGACCCCAGGCAGCACTGCTCGGTACCTTCCCCTTTCCACCCGCGACGAGGGCTCGCCGGCACTTGCTGGCACAGCAGAGGGCGGCAGGGCTGCAGCCGGCGCCGCAGCTTCCCCCGCTGCCCGCCTGCGGCCGGCGCCGGGGCCGGGGCCGGGGCCGGGGCCGGGGCCGGGGCCGCGCGGGGCTGCCCGGAGCTCGGCTCCCCGCGTCGCGGCCGCCCCCGCCGGGCATCGCTCAGGGATGCTGCCACCGCGCGGGGAAACGGGGATGCAGCGGCCGGAGAAGGGGGCAAGCGGCCGCCCGGGAGCCCCTTCTCCGCGGCCGCGCTGGGGAGTGGCCTGGGATGTCTTGCTGGCTGCTTCTGACAGCGATTTCTACTATCACCTGAGGTTCTCCCGCAACTGCTAAACAGTACGTGTAGATAAAGGTAGCGTCTTCGGCATTAAAATCAGGCCTAAGGTCCAAGCACAAGTCCTTGATCCGGGCTACAGATTGCTAACCCCTAG
The DNA here is from genome assembly GCF_028389875.1 of Rhea pennata. Taxonomy (NCBI): domain Eukaryota; kingdom Metazoa; phylum Chordata; class Aves; order Rheiformes; family Rheidae; genus Rhea; species Rhea pennata. The sequence continues at coordinate 29,762,613 of NC_084664.1, forward strand.
CAAGCAAGACTGTCACAATCTGACATGGTAGCTCAAGCCCTCAGGTACCCTTTATCCATGAAAACTCCCAAATATTCCATGCTACTGTAACCTCTGAGTCAGCTGCCAGAAATACTAGGCACGGGGCCATCTGCATCCAAGCCTGCTACTAGCTGCATGTTCAGGTTACAGCTGAGTCCTGAATCTGAGCTGAAAAAGATGTTTCTAATTTTGGTTTTAGATAGGCCCATTTCTGACTGCAACCTGAAAGTCATTGGGCCAGAGAGTAGACACTTGTAAATTTATTACACTATATATAAACTGGCTTAATTAGCTGAGCTGACCAGGAGACACAAGTAAGATGTTGGAATGAGACTCATACTGTCCACCGGAGCTTTTTGATAGATCGTGAAAAGTGTTCACATGTGTGTATGCATCTGTGAGCAGAGGATAAGAGAGAGTTCCCAAAGGAACATCCAGGCTGTGCTTGTCACTTGTGCCAAATTAGGGTACGTCAGTGCAAGGCACCTCCTGCCTTCAAGCAAGACTAGGGGCTCACTTGAACAAGGCAGCTGAAATTCTTACTCCTTTCATTTTTGTCCCTTCCATGCCAAGAGGCTTATAGACTCGAGTGTTATAGGGACTAATGACTGATTTTGCAACTTACTGTAGGTTACTTCATTTTGCCGTGTCTTACTTTTCGTTATTGCTGAATAGACCTAGTGAACATACCTTCTGTGTCAAAAGTTCTGAGCATTACTTAAGTAAGCATAAGAATATGTGTAAGACACAATCTTAGTCACAAAATATAGTTGAGATTTATCTGACCTCACCAAATTCAAAGCAAACTCTAACTGAATAAAGGACCAAGGCCATATCATACCTCTGCCAAGCAGCTAATGAAATTAGTCGTTATTTGTTAACGCTTTGAAAATGAAAGCACTTTTATTGCTCAATATTGCTACAATATGTGTGTTTCAAAGATAAGAAATAAAAGATTTGAGGAAAGAAAAATGTCCCCAAAATATTCAAATTTACTTTTTCATTTTCATTTAGAAGAAATATGGAATCATTTTGGGGAATAAAACATAACAGTGCTGAAACCAATTAAAATCATTATTAATTTCTATACTTATCCTACCTTAATGTCATGGTGAAATACAAGTATAATTCAAAAGGAAAAAAACAAAGCACTGGTGAATATTTTCAAGTCAAAGTTCCATGCAACAGATTGCTTTTAAATAGTTCAGAGGCCACATTAGCCCGTGGGTCTGATGACTTTCCTATGCCTTAAATTTGCTAGTAAGGCTCTAATAGCTTCAAGGTTTCTGCATTTCCTCAAGGAGGCATTCACTTTATCAAATAAAATGTATTTGTGGCAAGGCCAGGAGTGAAGAGTCAAGTGTGAAGCACTAATCTAGCACAGGGTGAGTTGGAACTACTTCAGTAAACACAACGAAATCTGTATCCATTCTCACATAATATTCAGCCGATTTCTAACCAAAAGCATTTTGAAATCCAGTAGGCTCTGATTAACCCGATTCCAGAGGTCAAACTCCGTGATTGCTTAAGCAGGCTCCCATCTCTTCGCCTCGGTGCAATTCCAGCTGTTTACCCTGGCAGTGAGTCTGAGCCCGCTCTTCATACACTCATCCTGCCAGGAAACAAAAGCAATGGTATGTGAGCTATCTCCAACGAAAACGAATCAAAACAACCTCAGGTTTTCGATACCAGCAATGCCCATTCAAAGAGTCCAGAAATCAATGAATTCCTTTTTATTTATATCATGACAAGGTGGTGGGGGGAAATCAGAGATTGAAATAAAGAGTAAGACACCCTAGAAAATCAGAAGCTGCAGATGCACACTTTGAGGAGAGAAAAATGTTATGCTGAATTCACTGAAAACACATTAAACCTCTGTATGTCATCTCTCAGCTCTGATCAGCTAAATATGAAATCCAGTGTCACCTACCTTTTCTGGCACCGGAGCGTAATTTGACTTCCCTGAATGATCCATTTGTGGATTGTTTCGCAGTACGTCGTAGCCCATTGCATGGCATAACCAGCAATGACACTGGTGACTCTGCAAATTCCAACAGCCTCTGCAGGGGATTAACTCAGGGAAATATGGTCAAGAAGTAAAGTATCTTTTTGTTTTCGTTTTTTTTTATATATATCTTTTAATCTGAAGAAAATCCCACTTATCTCCCAAAAAGATTTTGCTTGTCCCCCTCTTTGCCTTCAAGAGAGCAATAGTATTTATGTTTTGGGCCCTTGTATCAGATTATGATATAGTAAATAAGGAAGAGTTTTTAAGCCCTTTCTTTGAACTAGTCTCCCTTAAGCCTGAGCTGTTTGCTTCTGGATTTAGGGTGGAGGGAGGAAGTGGAGAGAAAAAAGTATTTTTTAAAAAAATAAAGAATTGCTACTCTCTCTATGGATGAAACAAAGTGTGACTTCCTCCTCCTTGTTTTTTAGCAGACCAGAATTTTTGGAGAACAGTTCATTGTGCATCAGGTTGTTGGGCTGCCAACTCCTACATTACTGTCACTCCACTCAGTCTAGCAGAACATTGATTTCTGTACAGAGAGCTGAGTAGGGAAAAAAAAAAATCCAATATTCTATTAGACAAAGAAGAGCAGCAGCAGAGAAGTTGCAGCGAGCTTAGCACCCCAGTGAATTTGAGTGGATTCATGCGTGCGTGCATGCGCACGCGTGTGTGTGTGTGTGCTAAGGGAGGGACAGCTATTCACTGGCTTTCCTTTGAAAGCATAAAGAAAGCCACAACTATATAAGAGGGAAAATGAGAGATAACCACCAAAAAGAATAATAGAAAAGATAATAAAGGGAAGCAAATAAGAAACAGGGAATAGCAAACAGTAGAGGAATGAAGAAAATGGAAAACAGGAGGAGAAATAGGAAGGGAGTTTGGGACCTGTCAGTAAGAAAAAAAAATGAAAAAAAGCAGTCATAACTAAGTTAGAATTAGTTTGGGAAATGTATCTGGAAGTAAGGACTTTTAAAATTTAGGCTATTTATTTTTCTCATTTTGAACACTTTTTTTTACATTTCTCAGTATTAATAGATCTAGCAACATCATGAAAATATACATATTTCTAGCTCTTATATCACAGACATGCAGCCCTTTTTAATTAGAAAAATATTCGCCTTAAGTAACTGGCAATTTGAGGATTTTTTTACTTTACTAAAAAAAATTTCCTGACCAACATATGCATTTAACTTTTATAATCCAAAAAAGAGATCTAAAACCAAATTTTTCAAGAGTTACAAGGCTCATGCTTTGCAGAATTAGATTCCCAAAAAGCATCAATTTATATTTCTACATTTGCTCATCAGAGCTAAGCAGGTCCTACAATATATATATATATATATATATATATATATTTTATAATTCAACATTTGTCTCATTTTGGAAAGAAGCTGCTCCATCTCATGCAGGCTATTTGCAAGAAGAGCTCTTCACCAGGTGTAAGTTCTTCGTACAAAGTGAATTCATTTGCACCTGCTTAAGGCTTTCCAAGCTGTATAGCAGCTATGTCAGTGCTGCTTTCACTTATCAAATTTACATTCAAAGTAGCTAAATTGTTTTGAAAGTGCATCACAGTGTGAAGTCCTTTCCAGCTCCACTTGCTATGTAGAAATGCCGAACATAAAGTAGAAAAATGGTATGTATTTGTGACAATTGGTAAAGCACAAAACAAGAAAAAATATTTCTTTAAATAAGGCACATTCAATCTTGGCAAAAACCAATCAACCAATCAATATATGCAGATAGATATGTAGATATCAGATGTCAGAAAATGTATTTATGTTAATAACAGAGTTAGACAATATAGACTTAATACTGGAGGAATGAGAAGTAACAAATGCACTGTTAGGGCTGCATTCCAAGTATGAATAGCAATACACTGCCAGTTCAGCTCAGCTGGATTTCTCTAGTGCAGTATTTGCAGTACTCTGAAAGCTCTGAAGGGAGCTGTTACAATCCAACTTGAATACATCAAGTTAGGTGCCTAAATATCTGACAAAAAGGCAATGATATAAACTGCAGCTTCTTATCCATGTAAATGAGCTTGTAACGCAGATGGCAGGAAAATCTCGTTAGGTTTGCTCTTTCTTGCAGAGATGCTCATGCATCCTGTAATGGATTTGTACAACCCTTCCTCCCCCTCAGACACTTGAGGAGTGTCTGGTATTAGGCCAATAGCAAAAAGGAGAGCCATGCCGGTCCATCCATCCCAGTATGCCCACCCAGTCAGTCACTGGCCAAGAGCAGATGCCTAGGTAAGTTTGTAGGAATAAGTCGAATGCTTTCTCAGCTTTCAGAGGCACATGACCGAGGCTTGTCTCGAGCCAAAATGCCAGTCTGTGTGCACAGATAAATAAAAGAAAACACTTCATCCACAGAGCAGAGCTTTCCAAGGCTGTAGGGTGCCAGTTCATATTTAGTAGTTGTTGGAGTACCTTCTGGGAAATGGAGCTCTGCTGAGTGGTAGGGCTGGGATCCCTAGCATAGCAGCACTAACGCTGCACAAAATGCTCCAAATGAAGTAACCATAGTTTCCTTGTAGATTAAGAAGTCCTCACTGTATTTGTGGCAAGGTTATATACTCTGTGAGGGATATCTGAGCCAGGCAAAAAATAAATAAATAAATAAATAAAAGATGGAGAGGAGGGATAGGTTGTGAGAACAGAAAAATTCTCTAGGAGATTCGATAGTGGCATTTTAGAAGTGGTACTTCTGAGATGCTTGGATTCAACTGGTTCCAGTCCTATCAAACCTCATGCACTAGGTGGCAGAGTTTCAAAGTTTTTTCGTGTCTCACTCTTCCAAATAATGCTATCTCTCACCTGGCTGAGGCACTGTGCCAAAGCCTTCCTTCACACAGCAGGTCACGCTGCTATACATGATTGGTCAGCCAGGCTTGCCTAGTGAATATGCTCAGGAGAGAGGTATCATAAAAATTCCAGTTAAACTGAAAATCCAACTTCTTATTCTAAAAAAAGACTTTTTACTAGTCCTACCAGTGTTTTATACTAGCTAAAAATGTACCTTCACTTACTCCTTTATTTTTGTCCCTCCGTTTTAAGAGGGACCAAGCTCAAGCTCTTTTTCTTCCATAGTGTCAGTTGATGTCAGCTAGAATGGCAGCTGCTCAACAAACAGGCCATATACTTTAGAGCTGAACTGAGAATTTAGGCGCTCAGTACTGGAAATGTGAAATATTTGAATATTTTTCTGTGCCCTTGCTACAAAGTCTTGCATCATATGCAAACCCTTAGCAATTTACAGCTCCTATCCTCATAAAGTCGAGCAATTTAGCTGTAGAACTGTAAGCATTACAGAAGAATAAATCAACATCCCTGCTCCCACAGAAATAGCCTGGGATCACAGGAACAAGATTAGAGACCAGAGAAACTATCCAAACGTGTGTAGCATGTTACAGATTATATTACAGCTCATATAGCTTTAACTCACCTGTGAGTCATATAAAACATAAGAACAAATGTAAAAGTGGGTCATGCTGAGACACCTCAAATTTCATTCCGTTTTCTGAAGAAGTTACTGTCTCATTATCTTGGATTATCCCATGGATTATAAAAGTCAGTGAGGTCCAATGTATCAGAAGAGAGCAGTGACGCAGATTGTTACACCAGGTCTGAGATCCTTATGGGATACTTGCTGAAAATAACTGCAGGTAAAATAATGCTGGAGATCATCAAGTATCTCTGAAAAGGAAAACTGTAGAGATAATGAAAAATGTTGACAGAGTAGCCAGAATGAGACCACAATGGGAATTATCTCTCTGGATGACCCAGCTTTAATTGAACTTTACTAAAGCTCACAGATCATTTAAATTAGAGAGTAAGAAAATAGTTTTTTAGTTCAACTGAATTGACTTTGTAGACATACTTACACTTATTATAAATAAGTGTAATACGGTATTATAGGTCTTATCACATTTATTACAGATTAATTCAGTAATATTATTTTATGCTACCTACTTGTTTTTTACTTTATTTGAGTGTTTTTATGCACCTCCTTAACATTTGTTTGTATCTTCAGCAAAGATTGGTCAAAAGCCAAAATGACCTTGGTACTGGAATACTTTATACTAACTGCAATATTGCACCATTTATTTAATGTCTAGGTATGTGGCCAACTGCTTGAAATATAGTTCCTATAATGGGAACCAATATCCCCTCAGATCAACTGGCAGGTGATCTCAGCCTTGTTTCAGAATTTCCAGATATAATTACAGCAAATTTGCTAACAATGAATACATGTCAGTTTAGTTTAATTCAGACATTTTAAGTCCTTAAATCTTGGGATGCATTTTGCCCAGCATGCATTCCCTACCCCATTATCCTGTTTAAACTGTTAAAAACCTTGGCCACTCTTACAGCATAAATCAACATGCCAAAAGGCTATTCAAATCAACTAAACCTATTGTTGAAATTCTATGTAACCTTTAGAGTGATTCAGCCCTTTGTTCAGGGATTTTTATAAGGAAAAACACACAAATATTAAAAGTGTGTGTTCACCCCGTGTTCCTAGGAGAAGACAAAAGCACTTCACATGCTCTTAGATGTAATTTTATTTAGTGGAGACAAAAGAAATAAGCTTGACCTGGTAATTCAGTTGCTTCTATTTGATCAAATCCCTCTGTTTACTTTATTAATCTTTCTGTCTTCCTATAACAAATTCTGCAGTTCTGCCCATCTGACATGTCTTTTGTGGTTCTTATCCATTTTCTTGGTGGATATATAGGCATAACCTCCCCTGATTCTGTCATGGAAACCACTTGGCATAAATTTCAGTACCCACTGCTGTGATATTTCAGAGGGTATAACAAAAAGTTGCTAAATATTAACAACCTTTGGAAAACTCAAAGTCTTAAAAAGTACTGCTTGACCATTGTATTTCTTTAACGAATGGTGTGGGGATTAGCTATAAATTTGTAGCAGATGCTCCTGGTGAAAAAAAAATACTAACTGCTGCTCTCTTTACAATTTAAAGGGCATTTTATTGGGCTTTCTGTCAAAGATATTTTTCATGTATCTTGGACGTATGGCTTTTAATTAGGTACACGTATATTTGCATGGAATCCGAATCAGCTATGATCTGAGAATACAAAATTAACTAAAAAATATAACTACCATCTAGTTTTGACAATTAGCAAAGCTATCTAGCTGGAACAGTATAAGTCAAATAAAAATCTCTGGTAAAATGTTTTTCAGGACAAAATTATAACTTTGGCTAATTCAACCATGACACAAGAAAATCTCTACTTGATAAAAATTCAGTATAAGGTATGTAGGAGCTCAGTGAAAATTTTTTGAGGTTTTATTGAAAATGTCATGAGTGGGGTTTTTTTTGCTGAAAAGTTTGCACATTCTTTGGCAAAATAAACTGGACTGTCTATTAACCTACAGTTTCTGTCTCCCTTAGTGCATAAGCTAGGAAACTCAAATTTCTGTGAAATTCAGATTTCTGTGAAAAGATAAAAGTTTTATGAACTGAAAATGAAAATTAAGCTTTATCAATAAAAAAATGTAATCTTTCTTTTTCATTCTTTTTTTCTTTCGGAAAACATGAACTTCATTAACTATCATCTGACATCACATAATGTGACGTGAGAACTAGCAGGATTAAATGCGTATAATGTTTGTATGAGAAACAAATATCAACACTCTTTTTTTTCCGTTTATTTTTACAAATATTCAAATTCTGCTATTGATACATCCTTAGCAGGTAGTTCTTTTTCATTGTCAAAAGTACCCACAAAAATAAGATTCCCACTCACCAATTAGCCTTTTTTTTCATTTTCAAGAAAATCATTGATAATTGCGGCTTGCTTTAAAAACACGCTTGAAGATTTGTTTTATAACAAATGAAAAGTAACATTTGGAAGTATGAGCTAGTTTCATTTTACTCTATGGTTGAAATAATTCTTAGTGGAAAGTCAAACTGCTTAAGAAAATATGGCACTGCAACCTTGTCCTCTTCTCCTCCCTGTCTTCCCAGAAAAGCTCTTGACTGGCTTTGCAACCAATTTTTCAACACATCGATATGCATTCACTCTCCACGCTTTCTACTTTCTTCTTCTTTTCCCTCCCTCGCTCCACAGTTCCGGAGTGGGCTGTCCTCTTCTCACTGGGCAGAAGGCCTGTTGTTTCCAAGACAAAAAGCTGGGGCTTTTTTTTTTTTTTTTTGGTGACGTATTTCAGTGCAGAGCACTGTCAGCACTTCAAAACCAAGAAAGGAAGATTGTTTAGGGTTATCTGAATGACTGAGTTAGCAGGGTGCCTACTGGGGAGTGAGCTAGAAAAAGAAGACTTTGCCGTAGTGCATTTTCTGCAGAAGAAAGGCCAAATGGAGACAGGAGCTGTGACAGATAGTTTGATTCTGGAAAGAACTGGGCTGGATGGCTCGGACAGCCAAATTTCAATGAGTTGGCAATACCTTCAAGCAGCACTGATTACAACAAAGAATTGGTTCGCACACTGTTGGGAACGGAGTGGTCTAACACAGTCTATTAGAACTGTCGACCACAAGAGTTACCTTAACGGAAACTGGAAAACTGAGTTCTTGCTGAGGAATGCGAACGTATAGCTTGCCTTATGCCAGCCTTATGCACATTACCTTGCTTGTTGTATAAGTAGCTAGTAACACAGACTATACCTACATTGCACGAAGCTCTAACATCTGCTATTCAATTTGCCTTTACAATTTATGGTATGTGAATGTCTCTGTAAAGGTATATGCAATCTGTAGAAACTGGTCCCTATCGCTGTGTCTGAGTCGAAGGAAGAATTTAAATGCTTGCAGTTCAAACATGAACCTCAGTCAGACTCCGTGGCAGGATGGGATCCCATAAGCGTTTGCTCTGCTGTATTCCCTGATGTAAATGAAAAACTAGGGAACATAGTTTCTATATCCAGATTATCAGAGAGTAAATATGCTTAGTGTGCACCCCATCAGTCCTAATATAGCCTTATGAAGCAATCTCCATTGCTGCACGCTTTTGCAGAGACTGCACTGTGAATTGTATGGGAGTTCTTGAATAGCAGTGAGAACAGCTAAGCCAGTGATGCCTGTAGACATGTTTAGTAATAACTGCAAGGCCTTGGACTGGCTGAAAAAAAGTCGAAGATAAGAAAAAACAAATTATTATTTTAGAAAACATTTTTTTCCTGTCATAGAACACATTTGCTTCAAACAGTCAGTGTCCAGTCTTTGAGAGAATGCCTTAGTTTTATTTCCAATATTACATCGCTAAGTCCTTTTTATTTTGCTGTTCACTTTTAATAAACCATTGCCTCCCAGCACTGCACTATCCTGAACACCTGCATAGCAGGTAGAGAGAGGAAAAGCTTTGTAATATTGCTGCATCAGTTATGTCTGCTGTCTCATCTGAAATAGTCTTGCTCATTTTTGGAACTCTCCTCTAAGTCCAAACAGCAGAGTAGTGATGCCACAGTCACACATTCGCAGTCGCTTTGCACTTCCTACCCTGTTTGGGAGCACTGGGGTGGATCATCTCTGGGCATGCTCTGATAAGATTCTTAATAGAGAGAAAAAAAACAGTTTATTCATGGAAGAAAAATCTTCTCTAAATAATAGCAGGTAGAATGTGTTTTGAAGAAGCAAGAGGTACAGGAATTGTGTCCTAATGTATATATGGTTAAAGAAAAATAATTCTTATAAGTACTTAAACTCGTATATTGGGTGAAAACATTACCATTCTTTTCAGTGTACTGTCACTTTTAAGCTAGCAATCCTTGTTTCTTTGCATATGCACTAGCATAATCAAGTACTCTGAAGTCTCCACTTTAGGTTATTTTCTTAGGAAGTCAACCTGTTGTTTCTTGTTTAATTCTCCTATGCAACACTGGTGATAATAATATATCTCTCATGTTTAAAAATATGAATTTATATTTGCAGCATTTCATTGAATAACAGAATATTTCATTTAGGAAACATGAAATTGAAAACCACAAGTCTACTTTCTAATGCAAGTAGTTTAATGCAATTGCTTCATGAAGTACTGCAGCTCTTGTAACAGTGAGATCTTAAGGAATATTTTTAAGTCTAAGGATGAATCTAATGACATCTAACAGGATTTCAGAAGTCCCCCCAAAATCAAGGAGAATTAGGAACAGAGAGCAAGCTACCAGGATCAGTCCATAGTTTTAGATTCCTAATGGTTTGAAATCTTGTGCCAAATGATCTGCATAACTAAGTCCCGTTTCCCAAATTCAAAGCTACAAAGTCTCACTGAAAGTTTGTGACTGTCTACAGTGAGGCAAGTGTGGACCTCTCTACTGTATGGACTTCTCTCCTTGATAAAAGGAATCCCCTCTCCTTCCCTGTGCATTTATATTTTATTCTTAAGGAAGTAATAAAAATGGGAATCAAGCAGAAACAAATTATATATATATATATGTATATATATATTAAAAAAATCATCTCACTTGTTTAGAACCTTTTTAGCCACTGGCTGTATAAAAGGACAGTAGATTTAAGATATGAATTTCTGCCAAATGATGTGGTCTTCTGCTTGACCCTAACACATAAAATTTCATTTTGTTAGTACTATATCAATTACCAAAACTCGTGCGTGAGCTGCTGATTATAGTTTAGGCAAACATGCATCCTTGATTCATTTGTGAAGACAGAGATGAAAAAAAGTGCAGAGAAGATAGACATTATACCGAATCCACCCTAAATCACATATATTGTAGCTTAAGAAAAGTAGCCTTCACTTTCCTGTGATGCTACTGGTCTATATCTCTATTTTACTGCACTTCTGAAGACAACGTTAAACTGTCCTGCATTAAAACATCTATCACAGGCTGTCATGTGCACTCTGATCCCCAAGTCCATATATTGGAATAGTAGGGATTGCGCTGCCTCCAGTGGTGCAGTGTGGATTTGGGTGCAAAGAACGTTTAGTAGGACTTTTTTATAGTCAGCCCACAGTTTACATTAGCTTTTTACTGCCTTCTCCTAGCTTCATAGATACTCTTTCAGTCTATTGAGCTTACTTTTTTAGCCTTCTTCAGGGAATCACAATAGAGAGTTCTTATTTTCCTATATTTGAGAAAAAGCTTTTTGGAATCACCATTGTTTCAGAATCATTTTTGCATAAAATTTAACTCCTTTGAAGAAATACCTCTATCTAGTAATTAATCTAGTTTCTGTAAATAACCAGGGAAAAATGTTCAGGGGCTCGCTGGAGTGTAAATATGAAGTGTAGGCAATGAAAATTGCTTCATGCAGCCACACATCATTCAGCTACATGTCAAACCCCTCTCCACTCTCCCTCCTTCCTTCTCCCGTCTCAGCTCTTAGGCACACACAGGGAACACAGCTGTACTCCAGCTGCCTCATCCTGCTCTTAATGAAAATACTATAAGCCTCCTTTGGACCCAATTTGCACTACAACTTTATTATTGAGAGTTATCGAAGCCAGCTGTGGGAGAATCACTTTATTACTGGGGAAAGTACTGATGGCAGAGACAGATTGCCAGTGCTGAAGCTACTTGTCATGTACTCAACCTAAGCAGGACCTCCAGGACATGGCATGGGGAAGGAAACCATGCTCTCATGATCTCATCATTAGCATGTCTTTCAGACCCTTGACAACCAAAGTGATGCTTCACAGCTGTTGGTAGCTTCTAAAGGTTAGCAAAGATTTCGACTTACCTTACAGGAAATTAAGGTGGTGGAACAGAGTGCTGTAGCACTTTTCGTGCCTCAGATTTGTATGTTCTTTGACAACCCACTCTTCACAGAAAGCTACTTTTTATTTTTGTAGGTATCTTTTGGTTTGTTAATGAATATTTCCACAATTTAATTTGTTCCATCAAAAAAATCAGTTTTGGTTAAAAATTAATAGTCTTTGACTTTGAAAAATACTTTTCTTAAATCTCACTGTCAAGTTTGTTTCTCAATACTTTTTTATCAAGCCATATTTAAAATTATATTTCCTTTTTTACTCTCTCTTTTCTATACAGTATATCACCCCATGTCCAACCGAGAAACTTTTATTCAAAATGAATTTACCTGGTCACAAGTTGTTTACACCGTATTTACAGTTAAGGCACTGGGTAATTTCCTGGAAGTGAATTTCCTCACAGCCTTTTTCTATGGTGTCTGCCAGACCAGACTGCTAATCTAGTTTCATGTTCCTAAGGAATGGATTTAAACATGTCACATCTCTTATACACATTCTTTTAATCCTGAATCATGCTGGCCTCAATATGAGATGGATAGTCCCTCTGAAAGAAGATTAAGAAAGGATATTAACTAGAGATAAAAATTGCTTTCTCACTTGCTCCAGCAGGAGAGGAAAAGACAACTCCCTGTGACTGCCAACCAGGGGAAGGATACAGACTTCTATCTTAATTTCAGAATTACCTAGTACAAAATACGCATTTGGGTGATTACTGGCACTGAATACCTAATCACCAGCAATGCTGTGAAATGTGACAGTATTTGTATACAGTATGCTACTGCTTGCAAGGAATATTCTTATCATATTCTAATTATTAATAAAATTTGCTCTTGCTCTACAAAATTGGAAGTCTCAGCTTTTTGATACTGTTCTTTATTAGCAATTCAATTAGTTTGTAAAACAGTTAGTTTGCTCTTTATTATTACTGTTATTAGCGATGACCTCAGTGCTAGCAGGGAGAAAGAAAGAAATTCTATCCAACAGATTTATAAATTTTCTATAATGTATATATTATTTTTATTATAGAGTTTTCATTCAGTATTATGGCCTCACTCTCCCAGCCGCTTTACAGATCCAAAGTAGGCTTCAAAAACTTTTCTGAGATAAAGTCTGAATAATTCAGTATAATCCCCTTCAATTCTGCCAGGACTAATTTAGTTCTGAACTGTTTTTGAGTTCAATGAATAGGAACTCTGCAGTTCTGCAAACCCACAACATAGAACTTCTTAAAATTAAAAACAGCAAGTGTAATCTTGGTCCTATTTTTTAGCAAAAATATTTACATTGATCTCAACTATTTTAACCAAAATTTAAACATCTTATAAATGATTTATCACAGAACAGATTTTTCACCCCAGATATGTTCACAGAATCATTAAAGACAGTTATACAGCATCAGCACTGAGGTTGCAACATATAGTGACATATCAGACTGTTAGAAATAAAGACAGTGATATATTTTTAATTTTTTTTTTTTGGGGGGGGGGCTAGATTCTGCGATAGCTAGCTCATATAGAATTGTACCTTATTGTGGGTATTCATTTCAAAACTTCAAGGTCTGGGCAAGTATTTTAAAAGAAAACAATTCCTTGTGTTTTTCAATGGTGTATTGAAAAATAGTTGTGTATTTAAATATCCCAACTAAGATATTTATAGGAATACCTGAGTAGAAATAGTCTTTTGATGCCCACTAAGTCTACTGACAAGTTTTCCAAAAAAAATGCACTTCTCTGAAGGTTCAAAACCTTCTAATTTCCAGCTTAAAATTATCTATTGTTACTTTTCAGCCATTCGAGACCAGGTAGTTGAGATATGCTTTTAACTTAAAAAGTAGAAACCTTTTACTTTCCTTTCCTTGGTGCTCTTCCTTGCTGACATCTTTAATGAGCTCATAACAAGAAGATATATGTATACATATACATATATGCATATACATGTACATGTGCATATACATGTTGGGTCTCAGTTCCTTGTGTGCTGTATGACCATGTACCTTCCTCAGCTCACAGCACTGTTGGATGTAAGGCAATATATAAGTGCAGAGCCTGAACTGATAGACATGCAGGGTCTCTCTTGTGAGCAGACAGGCACTAACCCTGTGGCCAGATACAGAGGTCACATCCTAGCACTCCCTTCTGTGATCTGATCCACAGATGTATCTTGTCCTCTACACATCCAAGAGAAAGGGGACAGTAGACGGTAAAAATTGTCCCTGTGAAATGCCCATTTAACTTGCAAGCCCTCAAGGTATCAGTGCGTGAGCTGCGACATTTCTACACTGTTCTGGGTGGCCCTGCTCGGCCAGCGTGTCGATAACTGGTGACCTCTGCTCCAAACCTGGAAAGGCACCATGAGCAGCCTTGCTTGCAGGCTGTGCGCACACCACACTGGAATCAGCAAATTAGACTTTCCTATGGATAACACACTCGATCAGCATGCCTGTGAGGCTATGCTCATCCATGCAAAACAGCAGAAGAGGAGTTACTGCTGGCCTGCTCTTCTTATTCATTAGTTGACCAGTTGTATTCAACGCTGGGGCACAATAGGAAAGACCACAGACACAGATCTGCAGAAATTTGAACCAGTATTTCTCAGTTCCCAGAAAAACATCTGAAATATCTAGTTACAGTATTCTAGAAAGGGAATTCCTAATTCTGATATAGGCTATTTGTTTTGCACAGAATAACTCACATTTCACTGGACAAAAGAAGGAATCTATAGTCTAACAGTGCGCTCAGCTCTGATGTAAGAAATCTTATGTTTCCAACCTTGCTTCAAAGAATATGGAAGATTTTATACAAACCATTTTTCAAAGAGAGCAGAGACTGGATTTCAGGTCCACTTTGCCCTTGCTGGTCACACTACAGCAGCTCAACTTTTCCATACTATCCTGTAAAGAGAAAGCTTTCTCCATCTTCAAGACATCTCTGGGACATCTCTAGGATTTGTTTCTCCCTCCTCTGGCCTACCCAGGTCCTTCTCTTCCATTCATTTCATCTGCAGTCAGATCTTGATTTTTCATGGGAAGGACATACATTTTGAGAATCAAATTGGTGGTGAATGCAGGCACACGCAAGCTGTCCCTGTGCATGACATCCTGTATTTGGGACACCTGCATGGATGTGGCACCCATTCCATCACTAGCTCAAACTAGTGGAACAGTATAATCAGCTTCAACAGAATTATGGTTTTTGTTATTGTGTTTTGCTTTATTCATGCCTCCATTACCCTGGATAATTAAAAGTTGAATGTATTGGTTGAAGAGTTTGTGATGGGCACTGGCTCTGCTGAATTGAGTACTGTAGCTAAAGTTTTCTTTAAAGATACCCTGAAAGTCCTGACTTTGAATTTCCATTTCTCCAAATATTGTTGATTTGTGTCTTACTTACAACATCACTTAAAATAGCAGTAGGTTAATGAGCTGTTAGGCTCATACAGTGATTTTATAAAATTGAAAATGTAACTTGCATAGAAGTATATGGAAAACGATCCACCAGACCATCATATAACTTTTGGAACAGTTGTGATCAGCTGCCTGGTTATGATTCTTTTGATTTTTATAAATATTTAGGGAAATTTAAAATAATTTAGTGAATGAATAGCATCTCTGAAATAGTTATGTCTTGCTTCTTAGGATCTGTTCAAATTCATTTCATGGTGCCAATTGGTACAATATTTTTAAACTATTGTTTCCTTCATGCAATGCTTTGAATTTCTGTAGGAGTGTCAGGAATCAAGATTCATTCGAGTAATTCTTCCTTAATCAACTCTGTAAGGAATCTATACATACATACACAAACACATACATGCACACACACACACACATATACATACCTTTTATATTTGTGTGAGTGTTAATTCCATGTATATTGATACAAGTGAGATGGGCACATACTCTTTTCATTGAAAAATAACTTCCCTGTCATCATTTCCCATTGATATATTCTATGCAGGAAGATTTCTCAGTGAAAAATTAGTCTAATTTTTTTTTTTTTTTTGTATGCCCAACTTTAGTTCACTTGATCAAGTCAAATAGCAGCAATGAATCAGAAGTTCATATTGACTCTTTCCTGAGTCAATCTTTCTTCGTCTTTAGATCTATTATTGCCTTTGCTATTATTGACCCCACACTGAACAATTGCTCAGTCTTTCTATGTAAATATAAGAAATATAACTTTCTAATTTCGTTCCTCTTACTGTCTTCTGGTCATCTCTCACTCAGAGTTTTGTTAGTTCTAGGTTATTCGTGGTTCTGAAAACATCACTGATATTCTTGCCTCTGCAGACAGTTGTCACTATAATTTCTCTCCGTGAAATTAATATTACCTAACAGAAATTTTGCCTTCAACATGCTTTTCTAGCATTCACAGTACCCATGTTTTAACTAGACATAAAATTATTTTGAGGCAATCATCTGTGGCCCAACATGCATGCTGAACAGCTGAACTTGTATAGCCAAGCCTTCAGGACAACTGCCTTTTTCTTTCAGGTACACTTTTTCAACCTTTCAAAAGCTGAGAATAACTTTTCTTGTTGTCTGTGTGACTCCATTTCTAGCCACATTGTTACGAGACAGCAGGCTGCTGAGGTGGTGGAATTTGTCTATAGATCTAAATGGATCACTGTTAATGCATACCAACCCGATACCCTTTCCACAGGGAGGGAGGTGAAATGCAATCTCTGTTTTCTCCATGCTGATTATCTGGCTGAAGCATAATCAAAGCCATCAGTAGTAATGTACTGTTCTCCTTCGGACACACTCCATCCAACACGCATTCAGGTTGTCAAAGACAAGGCAGGTACCCCTTGCTGTGAGGCCGGAGATTTAGAATAAAGTTGAGACAGATGATTGAAAATTCTGTCGTCTGTATTATACTGAATGGGAATGTCTGAAGTTCGTAAGTGTTTTGCTGTATCACAGCCTTAAACTGTCAAGGATCACACACATAGCATTATAAAAAATACCAAGTGAAGGAAGGATGAAATATACAGAAAATCGCACCTTATAAGAACTTAATTTCAGATCTTTAATATAATTTTACTTATATGATTATTTTGTGTGAAGAAAACAATAATTTAAATCAAAAATTCATAAAGTATTTCCAAGTCTTTCAACAATACTTTAAAAACTGAGAAAATTCTCATAAACTTTCCTTTGGAAATTCAGAAAATTTGATGAGTTCCTTAATGTTTTAGCTGAAGGTTTGCTTTAATGAACACATGTATGAAGTAAATCTTGATGTTAACACATGTCAAATGTGGAAATGTCAAAGCTAAACAAAAATTAATCCAAATTATGAAATAATTTTAAATAATAAATGTGTTGAAAAGTGTAGAAAATAACAGTAAGAATACATATCCTTCAACGTGATATTTGAGAGGGAGGATTACCAAGTTATACTTCCAATTCATTCAAAACAAAATATAGAATAAGCCAGAAATGTATAACTTTGACACACTAGCACACAAGTCCTCTTCATGTTTAACATTCCTTTTTTTGACTTTACTTCTTTGTCAGGACAAGCAGTAACATAAGAAGAGGTAATGAAAGCTTCTGCACAGTACATGTCTTTGTGTATTTGCCCTGCAAATTTATTAAGTAGTAAAATGTTTCATCTTTATGTCATTATGAAAGCAGATTTGCATTGTAAGTTGTTGTGGTCACCTTCTGATTTAAATACCACAGTCAAATCTAAAATAAGTGTGTAGAAAAGTGTATTTTTCTAAGAATTGAAAAAATTTCAAGTAAATGTTTCAGAGGTACCCAACCAACATACAGTTAAAGTCATCTCAGAATTAGCCAATTGATTAGACAATGAAACTCAGGGGGTATTAAAATCACTAGGATGTTTTTGAAAAAATTGAAATTAAGGAGAGATATTATTTGTGAGTAAAAATAAACACTCAGATCTGAAACCTAGAAAAAATCCAGTTTACCAATACAACAGATATTCCAGCTTTTTAAATAAGTCTCTTTCAAACTATGAAAGAAGTAAATATACTTATATATATTGAATGTATTTCTGGGTAATATTAGAGCTTAAGTATGAGCTGGAAAATAATCTGTTATTCAGAAAATTAGAAAGATGAAGAATTATTTTCAAAATCACAGGCAGTGATGTTCTTGCAATGATATCATTTAAATGGTAAAATATCTATTTCCAAAATAATGGCTGATAGGGTTTGCCAACTGAGCAGTGATATATGTTGCTCTCTTGAAATGGAGGACTCCTTCCATTAACTTTCAATGGGAGTTAAGTGTCTAAGTACATTTGAAGAACTGAGCCGTAGTATTGTGAATGTGTTTATCATAAAATCCTGAGAAAATAGACTTTAATAGTCATGTTGAGTCAACAATTCACTGTCTACACATAACTGATGTTTTTCTTCACTTGAAACTATTTACAGAATATTTTTTTTTCCAATTGACACTGGACATTTGGAGTACACACAAACTCAAATATTTTGTAGCTAGAAATATCTGAAAATTATGATTGATGAAATGAAAATCAGGTTTTCTGATTACTCAGAAGAGGCACTAGGGTATGATATGAAGAGTCTGGACTGTTTAGGTGCCAGTGAGACAGTACAACCCTTTTCACAAGCTTGGAAGATGCATCTGAAAAAGATTTTACAGAAAAGCACCTCTTTTATGTAAATGTTACCATAGCCATTCTTGTATTGTCTGGGAGATGCAGCATTGTTTGTCACCTGATAGTTCATTACAGAAAGAAGATGAAACATCAATTTTCGTATTAAGAGATAATCTGAGGGGGTATACTGATAGCTAGAGTAGCTTTTTGTGTTAGACTGAAGCAGAATAGAGTGATCACTTATACAGATAAAAAATTACTTTGCAAGAGCCATTTCCCATAGGTGTTGGTACACTTGTTCCCAATCATACTGAGCAATGTGAATGATCAGTTCAAAGGACATGGATGAAAATATGTTCTTTGGGGTTTTTTCACTGTGCTGCTTGAAAGAAAAGACATTCACACCCTTCTGAGCTGCCACTCAGCTGCGTGTAAAGAATGTTACAGCTTGTGTAAGTGTCAATTAGACATAATTATAACCTCAGTGACCTGTCTTACCACTAAACCACTTAGCAGACTTTATTCTGTCTTTGCAGCATGGAGATTTGAGGAACAATTCTGATCCCAGTGACACTGATATAAATCAGGAGACACTGCACTGAAGTCAGCTGTGTTACACCCATACAAATACAGCGTAAGACAGGAAAGGAAGCCAGATCCTTTGCTTTATATTGGCTCTAAGGTTGCAAATCCATTATTTTTGTATCATCTTGTTAACAGTATTCATACATAATGGCAACTAGAGATAAATCAGTCAGTTGCTATAATGGGAGTCCATTGTTTTTCAAGCCAGTCAATAATTGAAATCTAACAGAAGATAATCCCATGGGAAATACTCCTAATTTCTTAGAAAAAGATCTTTAAACAAACACCTCTCTCTCTGTTATCTGAAGTTCTTCTGAGCTCTGGTTTGTGCTTGGGCTTTTATCAGTTCCACTGTCTAGATATCCTATTGTTCAAGGGGTCAGGAGCCTTGTAAAAGTAAGAACCTAAATTTTCACTTAGTTTAGGTCCTGTACTTCAATGAAAGATTTCAGTACTCAATTCAGATATCTACCATCAAAAAAGGTGCCCTACTTTCATTCTTTAAATGTTCTCTAAAAGTATTTGCTACTTATTTCTAATGCTCTCTTCCACTTCTACAACCACTGGCTCATGGCTGAAAGATTTCTATGCAGCAGGCAGTCCTTTTCCCAAATCAGTGAGCAGACATGTTTACTGCCATTCTTAATTTCAGGTAGTTCATTTGGTATTTCTCTCCTTGAAACCCAGAGGATGGTTTTGTCACTATAAATTAAACCAGCTGAATTCCCCGGCAGGTATGGTATAGCTTCTGTGAACAGTATCTTCTCTCATTATATTTAAAAGTTAGCAAGCTCGTTTTTATTAACCACTGCATTTCTTAAGGTTTACATTTCAGACAGGAATTCTTTAACTGGAAGTATAATGCACAAAAGCTGATTTTAGAGTAGCAGTTTCAGCTTCCTTTGTCTTTTAAAATACACATGTATGAAAAATCACCTTTTTATTATTAAAAAATAACAACAAAATATGAAGGAATTTGCAAAATTCAGGTACACTTTTATATGTACTTGTACTTTCCTCCATCAAGGCTTGCTATTAATTTTTGTGAACCAGTAAGTAGCGAAGATGGTCTATAAGATTTTATCATGCAAGCTCATCACTAGTGGATATGCGCGTCAAATGGCTCTGAGCATTTTCAGGCTTCCAGTTATATCAGTTTCTTGCAAGCTCAAGCTATGGATAATTAACAGATCTCTCAACTAGAAGACATTATAAGGTCTACAAAAGATTCATTTTATAATGTTTTCAAGTGTCATAATTAGTGGTACAGCAGCATAGGCTAATAGCTAAAAGTTAAGAATGAAAGATCCTCAGTTTTTGAATGTTTTATGTGCCTCTGAATCTCCATTTTGGTTTTGGTTATGTCATTTTAAGAGCTTAGTGCCTACTTTCCTACCATCTGGGAGCCTTTCCGTGCTCAGCTTTATATTCATATGACCTCATTTTCACACCTTCTGACTGACTTCCCACTGACTTTGATCAGGTCATTAGTACTGGGGAAAATCAGGATCGAGACATTTAGAAATTAGCACTGCAAACCACATCTCTAAAGTTAGTGGGCATTTGGCTATTAACCTTTCTGAGCGCCTGCAACAGTTTCTTTCAGTGAAATAAGGAAACAATCTAACTCAAATGAATGGTTTGAGCCAATTAATTGCAATGAATTACACAAATTAATTGATATTGTAGGCACTCTGAAGATTATAAGGATTCAGTCATAGCTATCACAGCTATTATTCCATCACAGTAGTAACAAACTGATTTAAGGGACATTCTCTTGTAATGTGTGGCAAAGCTCTAATTCAAGTACCCCTAACACTCACCAGCGTAGCTTGCCACCCGACACTTTCAGCACTGAAGCAAGTCAGAGATTAATACTTTAGAAGTATTTATATTTATGTGCACCAGGTGAAAACTAGGTATTTTGGTCTCTATAATGGCCACTTCTTGCTGCTGAATTGGGAAGCTGAATAGTTGTTTGTGTGACAGGAACATAAAAGAAAATAAATTTGGGCACACCTGCTGTTAAAACAATCTGGCCGTGCTTTCTAAAGTGAGGCAGCTAAGATTCATATTAAAAGCTATATTTTAAGGCCAGGATTTCTGGTTCTTTTTCCTGATTCTGACATTGGTCTGTGGCTACACACTCAGGTTATTTACATCTCTGTTTCAGGTCCCAAACTAGTCACACAAGTTATTTATTAAAATGTAACTCACTACATTTACAAAGCATGTTGATATACTTGTGTGGAAGATGTCCGAGAAAGATGTAAAATTATCATGAAGTATAGCGTGCATACATTTTCTATGTGATATAAAGCTGAAACCCTAAAATTTTTGCTCGGTCTTTAGTTAGGAAATTGGAATTTGCCTGAACAAAGGTTGTGGGAGTGGGGTTGCCATTAGCTGTCGGGAGGAAAATTCAGAAAAGCAACTAAAGCGAAGCAGAAAAAATACTTTAACAACTGTCTTTTTAATATTGTCACTCTGGTGGGCAGTGACTATGACATGTGTTTTCTTAATTCTTTTCCTTCCATTATCCCTTTCCTACCTCCTCACTGTAAGTCATCTCTGCTAAATAATACAAATATACAGTAGGAACCTCAGTTTACATTAATACATAAGTAGACATGACTTTGCCCTCGGGTAGGTCTAAACAACAAATCTCTATGCATGACGAACAGTCTGTCACACTCAGCCTTATTTTACAGCCTCTCAGTGTATGATATGTAAACCTATTCTAACTGTATTTATATAATTTGTGACGGAAATTACTGAAAGCAAAGTAATTGCCTGCACAGCCATGCTGATCAACGTAAGAAAAAGATTAAGCACCATCCTGGGTAAAAACAGTCGATACCAAAAACATTAGTTCACGTGTCTCTGTAAAAGCAAGATCCTTTTCTTCCCGTAATTAAAGTATTCTGGCAATATGGCAAGTTAACTGTGATGACACGCGCAGTAACTGCGAGTACTGGTACTAGGAAACGCAGGTGTCTTGAAAGCAGTGGACAAATGGCAGGTGAAATCACAGAAGTGAGGTGAGAAGCTGCACGAAGGGCCAGGAAAGCCAGGCGGGTCAGCCTGCGGTTTGAAACAAGCACGTGGCGATGGGAATAGCATCTCTCCTGCAGAAATAACAGATTCACTGGAGTGGTAACCAAACCAGCGCACTTCAGAGGAGCACTGCGCTGAACACAGGCTTGCACCTGACTACATAAAAGCATACAGGGGAGTTTATCACAGGAATCTACTAAAGGGCAGACGATTATTGAGTAGAGAGGGGCCGACTCCATCCAGGCTAGGATTCCAAAAGTTGACATGTATTATTTCTTAGGTGCTTTCATTTATTATTTTATCAAGTGGAAAATAGTCTCTTTTAAGGATTCTCAGAAAAATCTAGAACACCTGAGTACATACCACAGAATTTAAATAAAATGAGAAGCAATTCTAATATTAAATTTAACTTTAAACTGAACTATTTTTTTCTGAGTCATCACTGTTTCACTAATATTAAAATATTTTTTTCCATATAACTTATCCCTTCACCTGCTAGTTTTGGATGACAACAAACAAAAGACTATGACAGAGATTACAACTTTGCATTTGCCAGCCCTCTTAACATGAGAAAGGAGAAATAAGACTGATATTTATATAGAAATTTCTAGAGATCTCAGTCTGATGAACGAGTTCTTACAATAATGCTTGCTAGCCCTTAAAAAAAGACATAAACAAAGAAAAGAGTAAGGAATTCTGAAAAACAAAAGGAAAGTATTTACTAAGGAAACTGTTACAAAATGGCTTGTCCAAGATTGTTGTAGTTCACACCTGCACCTTTTTTAAAAAAAGCTAGTTATCTCTAATTCTCTCTCCACTTGCCAAATAGTGCTTGGCTGAGATCTCTATAAATTGGCAGCTCTCCATTGGACACAGATTAACAGGTTATAGATAGTATCAGAGAAGCTTATAAGTTATGTACTGCTTTATATCAAATGGTTGCTTTTCTAGGTGCTTTAATGAGGACATCAAAAATTAAATTCAGTTTTATACAGAATGCAATAGCAAAGAAGAGGATGAAGAAGTAAAAACTGAAAGTAAGACTAGTGCTGTACATAGTGCAGGAAGAAAAGATTATGTATCCACAGTGGTTGCCAAAAGTGCTGCAGAACTTTCAATAAGCATAAATTTAGGCGTTTATAAAACCAAGAGTACTAGAAGTAGGCTTTCTAACTTGCACAGTTTCAAAATGTGTGCATAGAAATTTTAGCAGTTTGGGGCCATGTTATTTTGGCTCAGTGTGGTTTCAAAACCCTATAAACTGAGAAGTATGATCATATGATTATTCTCCGTGAATAACTGTGATGCAGTTCTGCAGTGTCTAGACATTTCTTTGAGGTCTGCTATCCACTTTTTTTATTATTATTATAAGAGATGTTAAGTTGACAGTAAAACTAATTTGGCTACAAAAAATTCTATTGAAAATTTTCAAGAAAATAAGGTTATAAAATGACCACTTTTTCCTATTAAAAATCTCATTAACTTACTGGACTCAGACTATCACTTAAGATAGCTATTTCAAAAGTAGATATTTTATAGATAATATCTTGTTTAAATGGATTTTAGAGAAGCACGGAGAGTTAAACCAAATAGCTCTATTAACTGACACTGAAAGAGCGAGCTTTAACTTACAAATAATAGTTCTTGTTTTGATGATTTCTGTTGGGCTTTTAACAATACAGCTCTAGTCAGAAAATATATCTATGACATTTTTCTTGTTGACATCAAATTTGGGGGACATTAGGAAAAGATGACCTCTACATCTGTGGAGGTCCTTCTTTCTGAAGCATATTTCTGCCTTTTTCAGTTTAATCTACTAATAATCTCATTGTTTGTAACCAAGAAAAAAAATTGACCTCCTAATCATATAATGCTAATTCTTTATGCTATCATTTAAGATTCATGATATTAGCAGTGACAGGCAGTGTTGACCATCCTAGAAATGAAGTTTCTCTCCTACCTTCAACAAAAATGACAAGAACTGACATACATAATTATTAATGGAGATAGATAATCATACTGTACAGGGAAATATTTCATTAGAAACTAAATCTTAGTCAGCCTGTAAGAAGCAGTTCTGTGGACAAAGTTTCCTGAAATGCTAACAATCATTTCAGAGCCACCATCTGAGTAAATACTTTCAAGCATATTAACTATTTGAAGAAGTTCATTTCCTTCAGCTTGGATGAACTTTACTTACATCTTAAGTTATAGTGGTTTGTAGAAGTCACATTGGATCTGAGACCCTCCAGATAGGCATAATAATATGGAGAATTAGGCACTGTAATATCAAATTAAGCCCAATCTGGATGAGATAAAGATCCTCCAAACCGGTATAAGTACTTTAAATTTTTTATTTATTTGTTTCAGTGTGTTGGGTCCTCTGAGAGAATAAAACTTAGGAGCAGTTCTGACCAGTTGAGTAGACACTCAAATCTGTAGGGCTGAAAATGCAGTAGTGAAAAAGGTTGAGATGATAGCACTGTATTTAAAATGCTTCTCTGGAATTTAGAAGAATAGATACTGAATAATGTATCGAAACATACAATGATTTCTTCAGGGAGGTGTCTTTTTTTTTTTTTTTTTTTTTTTTTTTTTTTTTTTGGAATAAGTCTTTCTATGGCTAATAGTGATCTTCATAAGAGTACTCCCTATTCCCCATTACAACTGATTAAATGTAAATATTTTAATTCAAGGACAAGAAATTGTCCTTCCAAACAGGAACAAGAAATTGATTGTTCAACACACAACAAATAGATTCAAAATCTAACAAAATCATAATAATGGGATATTATTACATAAAACCTAAGTTTTATGACACTAAACTTTTATTTAGAGAGGTACCTCTTGAGCATCTCAGGGGAGACGATAGTCTTGACTGAATCTTATGTGATATGCCAGGAGTTTCATCAGTAAACACCCTGAAGGTGTCAAAACCAGAACAGTGAGAGGGAAATTAAAAAGGTCAAAACTGACTTTGAAGAAAAAATGGAAGAGATTTCAAACTGATATCCAAAAGCCATTAAAATAGATACAGAAGAGGAAGACCACAACAGAGCCAAGAGGTTGTTTAAGAGGAAGTTAAATGACTTGTTTGCATTAATTTTCACTCTCAGGAATTTGGGAAGATACCTATTGTTTTCTGACATATGACAATGAGATGCTGCTAAGGTCCTATATGGCACCAAAAAAAATCTGTAATTTCATGCATAACAAACAAGAGTTTTGAAATCTTAAAACTGCAAAAACTGAATTTTTTCTTTGTATGTATTCACTATTTTATAGGAGTGTAGGACAGAAAAGCAATGCCTCATATGTATAAAGAAATATTTGGGGAACTGGAGACCATTAAGTTTTTGTCTATTTTTGACAGCTTGGTTGAAAACAATCGTTAAAAACATAAGAAGAAGAAATTAGAAACCTCATAAAATCAGAAGTTCAAGCTTTTGTATTTCAAAGGCAAAAAATGCTTCATCAATCTCTCAGTATGCTTTGAATATGTCAAAATACAGAATAAAAACAATCAAGTAAAACAAGGGACATAATTTCTTTAGACTTTTAGAAGGTCTGATTCATTCCTCAGGAAAGCAAACTAATGTATAGCAGGTATAGGATGAGACAGGATCAAACAGCACCTAATGGAGAGAGAGCAAAGTTTAGGAAAACATAGGCAGCCTTCATCTTGGAAAAAAATGTAAGAAATGAAGGACTTTGAGCATCCTTGATATAGCTTCATTTATACTTATTAGTGAACTAGAAGGGAGGCAACTAAATGGTGAACTCTGAAATGGCATGAAAAATATTCTGTCATTCACACTGAAGGAGGACACGGAAGAATTTCAGCGACAAAATGAGTTAGATGAATGAGTAGCAGGATAGCAAAATTTATCAGTGCTGATCATGTGGGAGGGAGCTATCTGAAAAACACAGTGCATAATGCAGCCTTCTAAATTAACTATATCTAAATTAACCAACAGAACCCTGACCATCCTAAGGCACTCTTAGCAGAGGTCATCGTCGATGTGTTGCAGTCATAAAAAGCAATATGTTGCAAAGCAATAATGAGAATGGATGGTGGTGGTGAGAATGAGATGATGGAATGGACAATATAGCACCTTTATTTAAATCAGTAGTGTTTCCTGGGATACTGTCCATAACAAAAGTATGTTTTGAGAGTAAGAGGATATTTAAATAGTGACAAGCATGATCAAAGGCACAGAAAAGTACAATTCTAAGGATAGATTGGAAAAATTGGAAGTATTAGATCCAAAAGAAGATGAATTGCAGAAAGAATTTTAAAAGTATATAAATAACAGGTGAAATTTGTATTTCATAAATAGTAATTCTAAATTGAAAAACAATGTTTTCTCTAGTATCCTCCAAGTATACTCATTTTATAAGTGAACAAATCTGAAATAGGAAAAAAAAATCTTTTTCATACTGCACAATTGAGACCATGGAACTCTTTGCCATAGGAAATCAATAACTAAGTCCTCTTTTACAAAGCACAGTAGAAGTTAGTGTCATGTACGGCAGCAGAATAAAAGTGTATCACAAATATCAACAAAGAGATGAAGCTTATCATGTTTGTAGGAAAAAATCATCTTTTTATATAGGTATTTAATTCTGGTACATTTTTGAATGGTACATTTTTGTGTGTTTATGCTGTTTGTCATAGAATCTTTAATCCTAGAAAATAAATATTCAAGTATTGAGTCCTAATCTGAACGTATTTGGATTGCTAAAATGTCCGTGCACATCAAAATTGCTCCTTAGGTCTGACTGAGTTGTAAGGTTTAACTGTAAGTAGGTAGTAGGATTTTTTTCAAAAAGGGTAAAAGTATTTAAATAACTTTTTTTTTCTATTTCACTAATTATTTATCTAAGTTTTGGTAATGTATCAGTCCAGTCTTACTGAGGTAGGTAGTGAGGCACTGCAGATGTACAAACAAAATACATGTCTGATCAAGACCTTATTGCAGACATCTCTTGGACCAAAAAGCCTCATTGCTCTGCCTGCACAATATATTTTCTAAATATTGCATCTACTTTTGCTGCTCTCATGATTTCTCAGTTCCTTTAGTGTGGCGAGCAAAAAGGAAGATTTGTATCACAGTCTGCAACTCACATATCATGGTGTCAGGCAGATCTATGGACTATCACCTAAAGAACTAGACTCAGAAGTCAATAAAGGTGTAATCTGAGGGTTTATCTTTAATCCTCACTTTCAAGTTTTCAATATAAATATTCCATTTAGTATACAAAAGATTATTTAATCTTCTTTGCTGGCACAGAAATGCATGTTCACACCCCTCCAGCCCTCTGCCTTGTTGTTAAGAGGAAATTATAAATAGTTAAGTATTTGCTATGCATTAGCTAATGTCCTTTTACCATACAAAACGCAATCCAATTCACTGAGTGTGTTTGTAAGGGAAAGAGACATAAATGGTTTGATACTAAGCCTTTTTTCTTCCTCACATGTTGCTAAAGCTGGAAATAAAGAGGCTTTTTCTCTTACTTCTCATAATGGGAATCTAATGAGAACTTTAATTAGTATCATGAATATTTTCTTTTCTTTCTACATTTTAAAGTCATCATTTAGAATTTCTCAGTCAAAATTTTCTATTTTATCTCTGTTGTGTCAGTTCTTTAAAAAATTTACACAGTACTGTCTTTCATTTGGTTTTATTTAACCCAAATCATTGCCAAAATGCTTTTGCTATTGCCAAAATAACTTCAGCAAAAGCAACCAAGAATCGGTTCTTATTAACAACTAGATCAGTCAGCCCTTGAGAGGAATATTTTCCCAGTTACAACCGTTTGTAAAAATGTTAATAAAGGGGTCTTTTGTGTATTCAGTGAATATATGAAATGACCATTGAAGGACAATCTACTGCTACTTCTAGCAATTCCTTGCTTTTTGTTCTGAAATAGCTATTTTAGAAAGAATGGTTTTACACTCCTCCTTGACTTTGTTTCTGTGGTATGTTGCACTTCTTTTGAGAACAGAATAAAACCTTATTCCTATCAAAACATAAGATTCTGATCTTTCTGGTACAGTTCCTACTGAAGTTAACTTCGTGACATGCATGAGCGTCCATATTTGATGGGCCTAGTCCTGCAGGCACTGCAGGCTTCTGTGCCAGCCTAGCATATCCTTCCACTTGACCTGGGAGGTATGAGCCACATCAAGTATTCCCACATCATGTTTTATGTTGCTTTTGAAAATATCCTAATGTTCATCAAAGCCCTCATTTCCCAAAAGATACTTTTATTAGTCTTTATTATTATTATTATTATTATTATCTTCCTGGCATGGGATTCTGCTGAATGAGAAACTCCTGTATAGAACCTATCTCTGCAGAAGTGTGATTTAATAAATAGGCTTTGAATAGACCATGACTCAGTTCCCAGCTCTGATATTGGCTTTATGAAAGATCTTAATTCATGTCCTCTGCTCCTCTCGCTGCAAAATGAGGACAAGGCTATTGATCTCTTATGCTGAGCACTTGAGATTTACTCAAGAAAAATCACCGTACAAGAGGTACTTGACGATGATGATGTTAAACTCTATACAAAAAGTGCCAGCATATTGGGGATCATGTACCTAACAAATAAGCTTTAAATTTTCACTGCAACTTTTCTGGAATATATATTTCATAGTCACTACAAAATGAAAAGCTGTTACTGGTAAGGTCATGATAAACAGTACAAAGGAACGTATTTTTAGTGTTTTATTATGATTTTATAAAGGCTGTGTACTATCTTCCACAGGGAGGCTAGCAAACAAAAAATACATTGAAGGTGGCAACTAGAGGAATTTAGCTGAAACTTGTTCTGCTTATTACACTGTTTAATTTTGTGTATAAAGTGAGAAATCATTAACACTTTTATTATCCTGAATGTAAAAAAGGAAACTTCTGGAAAAAAATGGTGTGAATTTATTTTTAAAACATTTGGTATTTCTATGCTTTCCTGAAACATTTATGTGGGATGACTGGACATGTAGCCTGACTCCATGATAGGACTACCACTCAGTGAGCACAAACTCACAGGCAAATTGTAAAAAAAGGCTAGACTGCTCTTTTTTACTGTCCACCTGTAACCAAGGCTTCTGTTCCCACCTCCAAGGTTGGAACTGACCAGCCCTATAAAGGTAACTGGCAAAATTCCGTCCACTAGTGGAGTAGGGAGAACAAAATCAACTGATGTTCTCTAGAGAAGAAGACTTCTCCTGGATGGATGATAGAGGAATGCTGAGGTTCTAACCTCACCTCTGCCTTGGCCTGCAGGGAGGCTTAATTTACTTTGCAATTCACAGCAGGCTTACCTGATCTGAGTGGGCAGAGCTGCATTAGCTCTGAGGAGAGAGTGCAGGTTGACAACCTAACTACAGACAGTTCACTATAACCACTTAGTCTCAAAAGGTTGCTAAAGAGGTAAATCATCTTTCAAAGCACTTTAAAACCTTCAAAAATGGAGTCAAAATACTTTAAACATTATTCTTTTTGAATAAATTTGTTTTGAATTTTAATTTGCATTATAGCCTAAGTCATTTAAAGTCTTAAGAAGTATAAGAAAGTATATAAGAGAGTATATGTCTTAAGAGTATTAAAAAAAGTATGAATACTTTTTTTTTTTTTTTTTTGCTAAAAGGCATTTATCATTTGAGCTATAGAAAGGAGCAAGCTTCTTGCTAAGTGTGTGCATTTCTCACCATTACTCTCCAACTCCCAAAGTCACATAGCAAATCAGTAGCTCAGATAGAAATAACTCCCACGTCTCCTGATGCAGTCTGGAGTCCTATCCTGAAAACCACAAAAGTTTTGTTAACAAGGTGTCTAAAGCAGCTTATTCCTTCAGGTCAGAAGTTTAAATAAAGTCCAAGCTACTAATATTCTGAAGTTACCAAATGTGACTCAGCATGGGTCATTTTTATCCAACCATAATTTTTGTTTCTCAGCAGAGGAAATGAAAGGGAAATTGTGTAGTTGCCATTTTCAAATATAGTAAATTAAGCCTACTTCCTTCTGAATGGATAAAAGCACTATCATACTTAACACTAATTCTTAGAGATGTGTCAGCAAAAAGAAAAAAGTTTAGCTATTCACAGGTGTTTTTGGGAGGCAAATATTGACGAAAATGCTAGATAGGGTGTGTGTCTTTTCACTCTGTATCGCACAGCTTTCTCTCTCTGTGTAGAGCCCTTATTACCCAAGGCTATCCAGAAAGTATCTCCAGTTAGCACACAATTCACTTTAAAGGGGAAAAATAAATAAAGCTATTAGCTTTCTTGTCAGTATTTCATTTTATTGTTTAGAAGCAACAACTCTCTAATAATTTCTTACTCTATTTTCACTCATGGCCAGTGCAAATTCTCAACAGTAGGTGCAATTTGCAGCTTCAGCAAATTCGTGACAATTGCCATTTTGGTAGTCGTGTAAGAATGTATTTTCACTTGGTGGCCACATATGAATCCTTGCTTGGCCATCAGGACAAAACTTAAAAGTATTGTTGGCATAAGGAGGAAAAAATTTCAGAACATTATGATGGTAATATTGACACTGCAATGGAAAGACCATCTTCCTGTCAATTTACCCTCATTTCTTCCAGTAATTTTTCTGTTTTGTTGGGTCTAAGTTCTCCTGGTAAAACAACCATTGAATATATTTTGAAGTCAGATTTTTATCCTATTTTTCCTCTTTGCAAAAATAAATTCATTCTTTTTATCTTAATATTCTTCTTTCCTATTAGATATTTATTTAATCATATGGCATACATCTGTTCATATTGCTTCTGTAATTCTGCACGGAGTGCCTCCTCAAATTATGTACATCATATCATATATTTCGAGTGACCACAAGTCATTCACAGATCTCAGAAGTCACTGTATGGACTCCTGTTGATTTCAGGGTATTTTATGTGCATTAGGCCCTTAGAGAATTTTCTTTCTCTTGCTGAAATTAGCAACAAGACATATGTGAAACAGAGTCCAGCCAACAAACACATAACTTTTTTGTTCATAGTACAATGTCTTTGCAGTCAAACATTGATTTATATATTTTTTCTTCTTCAGACCACATTATAATCTCATATCTAATCTGTAATCCATTTGATCTCTAAATCCATTCCAGCATACCTGCCTTCTAGGAATCTCCCCTCTATTGAATATCTATACATTAGTTTATCCTCCCACAGATGTATTATGCTGAATTTGTCCATGCTGATTTTTATTTTCCATTTTTTCCCTTATTGTAAATCTTTCTTGGCATTTCTCTCCTTTCCTTGCTGCTCACAACTTTTTACAATGACCAGGAGGATTATATTGTGGTATTGCTTTACAGAGTATTCAACTAAAATCACAACCAATTATTATACAAGAAAGTTTTTAATTTATTAGCCTTTAGGAACAATTTTTAGGCTTTTCTGTGCTTTATGATGTTTCATAATTTACTGACTTTTAACATTTCCCTCCTGAAGGAATCTGGCTTACTCGACAGGAAGCTTTAATTGGGGAAGAAGAATCTGCAGAGCTAAAAATCTGGTTCTAATAGGAGTCAGATTTTACAATGAGAAGGTTGAAATGTTGCATGGAGAAAGCTGCTCATTACCAGAGAAGTGTCTGAATCCCAAACGGTACATGCTTCACTGCAAAGAATATTGTTGTCAAGGAAGAATACTCAGCATTTATTATCTACTAATTAGAAATTAGCAGTTTTCCATTGAAAGAATTAATGGGAATATAGAAGAACATTTGTTTTTCATAATACTACTAAATAAAGGTATTTTCAGACTCCTGGTAAGATTCTAATCACTTAAAAAGTTTTCAATTGCTTAGTTTTATGCATGTGCTTAACTTGATAAACATTAAATAAGACCACTGGCATCCCTGGAACTGGAGATGTTGTATGAGTTTAAGAGACAATGCAAGTTTTTCCAGAATTACCAGCCTTAGATTTCTATCTGAACGCCTGAAATCTGGACTTCATTTCACTTATTTTGTCTAATGTAAACATACCTTGCTGCATAATCTAAATATTCATGTTTAACAACAGTAACTCCTGCCATACTGATTGAACAGCAATACAATATCTTCAGATCATCTGCTAAAATA
The DNA here is from genome assembly GCF_028389875.1 of Rhea pennata. Lineage (NCBI taxonomy): Eukaryota > Metazoa > Chordata > Aves > Rheiformes > Rheidae > Rhea > Rhea pennata. The sequence continues at coordinate 29,794,706 of NC_084664.1, forward strand.
GAAGTGACTTTCATTTTTTTTCTCCCAAATCTTGTTTTTGATAGCTGCTAGAAAATATTAGCAATCTAGGAACTGGACTGATAATGGTACTATCTTGTCCATCACAGAGCCATAGGTCTTCCTGACAAATAGGTGTCTTTTTTAATGTCTTCCATGTGATGTCTTTATTTAGATCATTTAGATCCAGAGTCTTCATTTCCTTCTATTATACTAAAGAATCAATCTAGTTGAATTGAAAATGATAAGATGACATTCGTCTCACAGAGAACTGTTACAGCAGCAGAGCAGAGGGAATATGAGTCTGCGTTACTGACCTTCTCTCTCATTCTAGCTTGTTTGTTTTATCACTTGTTTTTTCTACTGTGTCTCAGACGAACAGCATCTTTGGGACTGGAATTATCCTTCACCACTGATAGAGTCCAAAATTGGGGTCCTCATGTAGTTAAGGCCCCTCAGCACTTCCATATGTACGGTACATACTAAAAGGGTAGCAATTTCAAAATACCTACATGAAGATACAGGACTCAAGGGATGAGTCAAGCACTGGAACCCTGAACAGAGAGAGAGAACATTTTTTTTCCCTGAGGCTTGATCATGAGCATCCAGACAGCTATTGTCCAGAGAGGCTACCACAGCACTTCTCAGAAGCTAAGGAAAACAAGATCAGAAGTAGAGAATATTTTACACCAAAAATTACATGTAGCCAAACTGACAGAAGAACTGGACTGGAGACTGAAATTTTGGAAGGGTAGGGATTATCCTCCTCTGCCTTGTACTATGGTCAAGACAGCCTGCAGAAGAGCACAAAGTGGGATGTTGCCAAGCGTGTTTTCTCCCCAGTACAGACAGTCAGTTAGATCTGCTGTTTCTGCTGTCGATAGAACACATTAGCAAGGGTACATTTACAGCAAAAGCAAGCCCTAATGCAAGACTGTGTATTAAAGATACAAAATATTTGGTTCTGGAGTTCCATTACATTATAAAACATGGTCTTTCTTTGGTCTTCTTCTCTATGGAAAAGAAGCTATTTTCTTGCCAGTGGTTTTGGATGGGTTTCTAACTCCTATCACGTGCAATTTCCAGTTTATCTACAACAGAAATTTTGTCATACTTCATTCCTACTCAGAAATAAAATGGATATTTAACTATACAGATAGACTGGTTAATTTAAGAAACCATTCATCATCCATCCATCGTTAAAGTTATTCTCAGGGTTGGTAAATTAGATTATTATTAGAACAAGCATTCCGGCTAGGTTTGTGTGGTGCTTACATATGAGGGGAATTTATTTATTTTATTTTATTTTATTGGTGAGTGAAAGATATGTTCTTTCATTTACTCTTCCCTCTCTCAGGGCAACAAGACCTAAAATCCCCCTGATTCCAGTGGTATAAATCCCTCACACTTTGAACTTACTGGGACTGCTGCAAAATTCTATATCTCAGCATGTCCACGTAAATCCCACAACAAAGCTGCTAAACAAAGTTGTTAATCTAATTGGGAAGGAAGTTGGAAAGTATACTCATTCGTGGCAATATTTTGATGTTTATTGAGCCCCAAATATGAACATCTCTTGAGTTCACTCAGAGCTAAAATTCTTCACCCTCTCCTCATAATGAAAACAAACAAACAAACAAAAAAAAAAGGAATAATTGTTATTCTCTGTTTAACTGGAACTCTTTAAAAATACATACAAAATCATCCTTAGAATTTTCTCTGGTCTTTGCAACATCTTTTACTTCACATGACTCTGGTCCATTTTTCCACCAAGCATCAATAACAATTTCTGATCACCTCACTGTATTATACTTAATTGTTGGTTCTTTACTCACGTTTATTTTTCCCTTATCTTTCTATTGTGTAAAAGCTGCTTTCTGCAGAACAGTTGATACAGAAGGGAACAACTGATTTGGAAAGACAACTAACCTGAACCAATTGATTAATTCTGTCTGAATAGCAAAGAACTGGTAAATTCTGCATTTTAAATAGCTTCTCAGAGTGTTTCCTGGATAAGTATATATCTGGACAGTCTTCTCCCTTTTTGTATATGAAAATCCTTAGTTTTACTGTAACACAGTTAAATAGTAAAAGATAAAAATATGTAAACAAGAATGTGGTAATTTTAAGAACTTCATTTTATCAGTATCAATAGAAAAATATTCATTTGAAATATCTGTTTAATCTTTGGGCTACTGTGAAATGGCCACCAAAAACGAGATTCTTGCTTCTTTAGCCTGTTATTACAGACACATTTTGTCTTAATTTGTTTTGTCATTCTTACTTCTTTTTTTTACTGATATCATTAATGAGAGCAGTGTTTTAATGTTCTAGTCTCATTATTACAGATTTTCAAATGTGGATTTTCTATTTCAAAATACATATTATAAAAGTAGTAAAGCAACAATGGAGGTGTTAATTTATATACACATATACAATGCTATGTTCTTTGTAGATTGCTATGGATTCTGCTTCAATCTAAACTACACTGGATTTCATATGCCCTTAAGCTACTTCTAAATCAGTTTTGGATTATTGTTTAACAACATTATATTGATGGATTCTTGTTAGCTGTTAGTGTACATATGCTACACTAAAACACCAGCGAAGTGATGCTATCATAGTTGCTATTTTATGAATGTGAAAACAGCTTGGGCATAGATTCAAGGCATTTAGTTGCACAATTAGACATCGGCTAGTGTGCGATGCATTTCAAACACGAACAGTTGGCCACGTGGCAAGTTGGCAAGTGTCTGCATGCAAATCAGTAAATTCATTCTGAGATTTTGGTAGATGTTTCTACCAACATCCAGTGCAAAGTCCATAAATGTTTTCAAAACAAAAGAGAGGGTTAGAAAATGGTGAAGTATATCTAAAAGTAAGAGTGAACTAATTAATTGTTAAAAGTGAGAGTGGACTAATTGATTGTTGTATTGAAATATCGTATTGAACAAAACTAGCATGATTAGTGGAAGGAGCACTCTCCTTCAATACAATTCCTTCTGATGAGTTTGCAAACTCAGGTACAGCCTTAAGCCAACTGTACCACTGAGAAAAGTGATTCTGATGTGCATGTGAACCACTGCTTTCACTTGTCCATAGCAAAGAATAACTTATTTCTCATTTTCTATGGAATGATTTTCCTTTTTCTCCGTTGCACTCCAAGCTGCTTCCTGTCAAATCATGATTCATCTTGGTCTCCACCTACCCAACTTGCACTGTGACATACTGAATGAAATGTCCTGACTGTCCAGCCACTTGCTGAAATAATCTCTGAATAGAGTAGTCCAGTTCTTGATTCCTATACAACCATGAAAAATGGTACATATCTGCCACATATCAAATGAGACAATTTCATGATTTTCATGAAATGAGACAATTTCATGATTTTCATGAAATTGTCATTTTTCATCAATGACACTCACTCCTGAAAGTGCAGGCATAAAAAATAAACAATCATCCCAAATAGTTTTAAAGTAATCTCAGTTCACAGTGAAGAAACCTAACAGTATTCTGAGTAGTATGTTAATCTAAAGAAAATATGTTGGTAAATTAGCATTTCTGCTACATATAAAAGTATATTCTTTTATCACATTTCTTTTAATAGCAGTTCAAATGAGGATATAATAAATTAGGTGTGCATATTCAAAAGCATCTTCTAAAACTGCCGGCACACATTTTTACATGCAAAACTTTAGGTCGGCCCATTCACAAATTTGTCCTTTATTGTGCAAATAAACATAAAACAGTATTTTCATTCTTTGAACTTTGTACAAACTGAATTGGCATAGATGTAACACAATCCAAATAAGGAGCATATACTAAGTCAGAAATAGTGCAAGTCTTTCAATCAGGGCCATATACTACCCTTTGTTATCTTCCTTCTTTTTCCCAAAACCTGCAGGGTTGTTCATGCAAATCACAGTTGCTATAAGTACACAGTGCTTTGGGAAGTTCTGCTGAAAAGAAAGTGAATGAACTGGGAAGTGAGATCTTTGCAAATTATCTAGATTCATGGCAGTGACTAGAGTAATTGAACTTTTTGACTGCAAACTGCATTGACTATAGCTATTCAGTAAAACCTCTGATAACCAATCAGAATTGGAAGAAATATAAAATGGTGAAAAGAGCTTTTGAAATATTGATGTTGAAATTGGGGTAGAGTCCTTTATGGAAAGGCAGGTAGATGATTAACTGAACAAAAGAACTATCTTGCATAGAGCTGTGTATTTCAGTATTGAGGGGAAAACTGACACATCAAATTTATACAACAAAAGGAAAAGGTTTATCAGCATTTACATGAATTATATAACAGCTATTGTTAATGCTTGGAAAAACTACAGTGGTTACAGAAAAAATAGTCATAGCACAAAGAGCCTAAAATGGTTGGCCACTAGATAAAGCATGCGGAGAATGAAAAGTACTAAAGGATTGTTCATACAATGAAATAGCTCTCTTTCTTCTCCTTGTAAATGAGTGAAAAAAGTGTACTAGAACTCTTATTTATTATTTATTAGTATTTAGTATTATTTTAATTGAAATACTGTAAATATTTAGACTTTATACGTGATGCCGTACAGAAGATGGTGTTAGACTCACCATTAGTTGCATGCAGAAAGTATAACACTTAGAGAGAGAGGAGTATAACTTCTATTTTTGTTTTCTTTAGCACGTGGGCCTGGGACTTGCAGATCTTCTCTTTTGGCCTACTGCTCAGTGCACTTATCTATTAAGTAGAAGACACAGCTTTCCTTCCTCTGGGACAAAATCCATATTGCACACAAAGTTGTCTACTCTGGACATCCTGCTCTTCCCTCCAGCAGCTCTTAAGAGTAAGATACAAAAGGAGCCTTTGAGACAAAGATCACAATGTTCAACTCTCCCATTTGCAAGCCTGAGGCACTACAAGCACGTGAAACCTTGCTTCAGGAATGTGACTCCCATTCCAGCCAGGACAGAATATGGCTTGGGAAATAGAGCATTTCCTGGAAAGTACAGGATCTGGTTTAAAGTCCCCAGAATGAGAATAGTATGGAAACAGACCCTTCTTCCTGGACAACTGCTTTGATGTAGAATTATTACCTTTTTCCTCTTTCTTCTAAAGAAAAAAAAAATAGTCCCACTGTAATTTGTTACACCTCAGATTATGGGATAAACAGCATCTCTGAATACCTGTTAAATTAACTTTTCTAAACGACTTTACCTACTTTCAGAGCTTTCTTGAGGCTAAGGTGATGTAAGTACCGAGGTACTCAGACTGGGTCAATTGCATTTTGGAAAATATCCACAGAGGCATGAGGAATTTTTTAATAAAAAAAAAAAGGAAGAGGTAGCTAAAATACAGCAACTCCAAAGCGGGCAACTATTGAGTGATAGTATCCTGGTAAATTCCCTTTGGGCATCTAAATCATTTTTTATTACAACTCTTATAGTAAAGGACTCATCCCTGTTGAGTGGAAGAATGCAATCAGTTAAATATTGCAGTTACGGGGCAGAGGAAGAGGAAAGAAAATCATGTTGTCTTGCTTGTGCTTTTCTCTCTGTTTCCCCTTCTCCTTTCAGACTTCCTCCCCTTTCTTCTCTCCTCCTTAACCCCAGCCTGATCTGCTTCCTGCTTCTTCTGCCAGTATTTCTGTTTGTATTAGAGCCCATGTGACCTTCGCCTTTTGCTTCATGCTCAAATATTTTCCACCTCCCCAGTCATACCCTGCAACAAGCCCTGAGTTTGGGGGACTGTAATGCCAATATGGACATATCTCCTTCAGCAGTTTATCCATTACCCACAGGCACATAGTTCAGTTCCTCTTCATGTTTCTCAGCAATATATTATTTATTAAGAATTTTTTGCAACCAAAGACTAAATTCATTTACTGTGTCGTACAGATATAAAAAGAGAGAGGAGCTGGACATAAAGATGATCGAAAAGGACCCAAGGTGATTATGGCTCAGCAGTGCTTGAATGTTTCCAAGCAGCTCTGACCCATAAAGGAGAGATGCTCCTTCAAGAAACTTCATGGAAGACATTTGACTTTAATACCGGGTGAAATCTGTGAAATACAGTACATGCTTATCGAGGCTGCTACTGATCTGGAATTCTTATTTTTTTCTTTTTTTGAAAAAATGATAGACAATTTCTGAAAACAAAATTTCGTATTTCCAGAAATGACTGGCTCATAATAAAGTCACTTATAATTTATCAAAAAAAATTTGTATAGCTCAGTGAAGTATAAATGGAAGTTTGGAGAGGAAAGCAAGGATGGAAATAGATAACTGTTTTCATAGGCAAGAAAGGATGAAGGCTTTTCCCAACACCTCTTACTCAAAGACAAAAGCTATTTTTGACAACTGAAAAGTGATAAGTAAAGGAAAGGAAAGATTAGTGTTGTTTTACTTTAAAATAGAGTAAAGGAAATAATATCATTTGAATGCTAGCTAGAAAAGACAGTTTCTGATCCATCTATTTCCTCTTAAACACGTTATCATCACGACAATCAGCATTCAAAGAACAAAACTTATAAAGAGTTATTAAACAGACACTTGGTTTCATGGTGCACTTTATTATCACCTCATCACTAGCAGAATTTTATTTTTGTTTTTAATTATCCTTTTAACTGAGTGAGAATTTAGAATGTGTTAAAACTGCAGAATTTATTGCACTGAAGCCCACAGAGAGGAACTGTATGCTATTTCTGGTATCTGTTTTCATTTGTATTTCTTTGTTTTGCATAGTTTTCTCATTTTAAAGGGTGCTTTCATCTTCACTAATCTTTTCCAGAAAAATACCTGATACAACACCATGTGCCTAGTATACTGGAAATCCAGAATATGTTTTTTCAGAATGTTTCTGAAAGCAGTAATTTGTTTTAGTTACGTCAAATTTATACAGAAGCATATAAAAATTTGAGTCTTACAGTCTGCATGAAAATCACTGTCTGTCTTGTCCATGGAGGTGCTGGTATACATTTCCCAGACTTCAGGAAATTTGAATTGTCAAGTTACCAGACAGTACCTGGGAGAGTTCTTGAATGCTGTGGCATGCATTTCTAACCGAGCTGAATCCAGCCTTGGGGTTTCACCTCAAAAAAACATGATTGTATGTGAACAAGTCTATTTACTAGCATAATGGGGGGAAAAAAGTCTTTTATTATCTGATGTTATCTGATGTTAGCAAGCAATCTAAATTTTTGATGAACTGATTTATTGCTATTGTTTTCTTTGGCATTGGATTTAACTCATCAGAAGTTAGCTGATATAGAAAGAAACACTGACTTATCTTCCATTCTTAAAGCAAATGACTATGCCAATCCAAGAAAGGCTGATTTACTTGTCGGTATCTGTGTAGTAGATGCTGCAGTCCCTATAACGCACTTGCTTTTCTACTGCAAAATTGTAGTGTTCCGTTTATCTTCCCCAGGTGGTCATAACTACTATGGCATATGTAGTATCGACTATTTTTGACTTCAAATGCATCTTCTTAAACTGACTGACACCACATTCCAAGGACGTGGAAAATGAACATATGTTCTCTGCTGCTTCAAAAACAAACCACTGGGAAAAAAATGTTAATATTCTAATACTTAAAGCTTTGCATTTTCCCTTATTGTGTGAGAAGAAAGCAGGTAGAGGAATTGCATGTATTTTCTGATTAGTACTTTTTGTGCTTGAGTAAGGTTACCTAATACACATTTAACATGAGTCAGAAACAAAGCTGTTGCTAATTCCCTTCAGATTCTCTTACTATGGCAACCTAGGAAGATAAAGATGAAAAGAATTCACTATCTTTTGCTTTTGCACTACAAGTCTGTATGCAGTCTCCTTTTAAAGACTTTCAATTAAAGCATTTTGACAGATATTTAAAAAACTTGGAGAAAAAAAACAGCAAGTGAGATTGTAAAGATTATTGGCGAGGAAAAAACAGGCTGGATTCATCTCTCCTTTCCCTCTTCTGTCTTTACCTTTTCACTTCTGCTTTCCTATTCATTAATATTTGGGTATTTAGCATGTTGGTTACAGTAACTAAGTGTTAATTTGTTCTTTGGCGTGTTACACCAAGATGAACCTGGTTAATTAAAACAGGAAGCACCATCCCTGAAGCACCATGGCTGGTGCATTGCTGTCGATGCCTCGGGTTCGGTATATAATGAGACTCCTAGCTGCAGGCAAAGGGAGCCTGTGCGCGTTCCCCTCTCTGGCATGGAACAGAATTAAGCATTAACTCTGTAGCAGACCCCTGCTTATCAGCAACCTTGCTATTACTACACCGACCCTGATGTGCATAAGCAATATTTTCATCCACTTCCCAAGAGATTTATCTAGCTGTTGAAGTAGAAAATGAATATTTTACAGTTCACTTGTCTGATCAATTACCTACAAGCTGCTGCAGTATTTTATAGCCAGTGGGAGAGCTGTGTAGGTGATGATAGAGAAATCTGGAGGGAATCTGTTAGCCAACTACAAAATAGAGACTAAAACTGTGAATGAGCCATCAGTAACAGTCCTTTTGTTCATAAGGGTCTAGCCAGAAATTACAGTGTAACCAATTAAAGTACATAAACGATAATCAGCAGAATGTGAATTCCAGAGGTGAAGAAATTTGATTGCTTGATTGGAGGATAATGAAGTGCAGAAATGATTCAAAGCCAACCCCTTCTCAGTGAAACATTTCCCTCAGTACTTTATTTGCCATTTTTGTCTTTTAGATAATTGGAAGAAACTCTTTCCTAGAGACACTTTGGAAATTAAATGAACTCAAAGTTTAATTGTGTACACTTTGTAGACAAGGCAATACTGATCATAACACAGAAAGTTTCAACAACTTAAGTTCCCAGAGGTTTATTTTAATAGGAAAAGATTTTGTTGGCAAATGATTTTAAGAACATTATACATGCCATCTTAATTGATTGCTTATGAATTACGTTTTTGTTTCTAGGTCACTAAATGGAATGTTATTCAGTTAATATTTTTTAAAGAAAGAACAGTGACAAGTTCAAATTCATATTTGAAAATGATGAAAGCGTAAAAGTTTCCTGGAAGATTGAGAAGGTAATTTGTATTTGCCAGTCTGGCCTAAGAGCTTTAAATGTATTTTCATTCTTTAATTTATAGACAGCCCTGTGAGAGAGGTAAGTTTGTATTTGTAACAAGAAAATCAAATCCAATTTGTTTAGTGATAACAACAAATATCTCTTGGATTAAAATGAGTTTCAGGCCTTCAACTCTAAAACAGAAATAAATCTAGGTCCAGTTAAAATTCAGATAGAGCACGGACTGGCAGGCCTTTTTTTACTTATTCTACAACATGAAGTAAACACTGTAAATTTATATTGTTGCTTTACTACAGAATATTGACTTCATATTGCACACTTAACTAACTGCAAAAACTTTCAGGTTATGCTATACTTTTACATTTTAGAAGAACATGTGTCTTCCATATTACAAGCTTTTGATAAACTTCTTCTTCATTGTACTCATATCAGTATTTATTAAATGTGGCAAAGCAGATTGAGGAATGAATTTGACTTTTCTGCAATAAGTTCATTTTTTAACTAGTCTTTGAACTAAAAATATTCAAAATCCACGAAAAAAAATAGTCACTTTTTAAATATATAATGAATTTAAGGTTTGTGCTTATGTGTTTATCATTACTATCTTATACTGTTTTTATTCTCAAACATTTACCAATATTACCACTATGACACAGGTGTTATCCAAAGGGAAGAATAAAATCATCTTTTACTTGTGTTTCATATCTGTTATCAAAATATCCTGCAGCCACTTTACTAAGTCTCCAAAACATCGTGTGTCAAACATGAATGTGACCCACTGTTTACTGTGTTGGCCCAACCACACATGACAGTTCACCACTGTGGACGTTTAAAACCAATTACAAAGGTACATTACTTCTATTTCTGAAGCAAAGTATCTGAGACCGGTCAGGATAGTACACATTCTCCACACATTGCATGTGCTTTCTACTAGAGTAGATGATCTCTTAATATTTTACTTGCATTAACTGCTTTAGTAAACCTAACACCAATAAAGATCCAATTGCAGCAATTACTTAAACAATTGTTAAAAAATTGCATTGATACTCGATTTTTATGCAATTGATTTGCATCTCTAATTGCATGGGTGGGTTAACTATTAATTATGTAGACAGAGGCTTGCAATAAATAGGAATACAATTGTCTTGTTAAATTTATAGTGCTACTTAAACTATTTAATGTTGAATTGTGATTCCATTGCTCTGTTTTGTGGACATCTTTGCTGGAAAAATGTGATGTTACATAAATGACTTTTCTTAAGGGATTTAGGCTACCTTAGTCCCCCTTAAGCTGAAAGGTGAGAACTGAAAACTTAGCAATGTCACAACTAGCTTTTCCAGTCTGTCTGTTTTCCAGACCTGGAGGTGTGGAGATTCATTGGGCAGCTACATATCTTGAAAATTCTCTTGGCCCTTTAAATCTGTTTTCTTGTACATGTTTTGGAGGAGCTATACTTACATCTCCTGCCCAAAGTTCCCCACAAGTGTGGGGACTGGCATCTAAATTCTGTCTAAAGGCCTTGAAAGAGGTGAGCATGGTCCCAGGACCCAAGGGATGTGTAATGGCCTTAGAGTAGAATAGACATGCAAGAACTGTGAGGCCGTGGATGAGTAGTCCTGCTCAAGCCAAGGACGCCCAATGCAACATCCCCAGGTGGCATGGTCCTAAACCACCGTGAGTGTGGGGATGCATCTTCACCACTCCATCTCAAGATGAGCCATGATGCTGCCAGGGAATGGTTCAAGGCTGGCTGGCCCAGGCAGGCTATGGGCAGGGGGGAGCCTTTGCTCAATTCCACTGCGCAGAGCAGTCAGCTAGGAGGACAGTTGCTGAGGGTCTAGATTTATTGTCCCTCTTGCCTGTTTCTGCTGTTTCTCCCATGATATTCTAACATGAAACACATCAGAAGTACAGCAAGGAGCAGAAAGCCAGTCCTACCCCCAAAAATAGTCCTTCACCCATTCCAGATGAATTAGACACCTAAATGAAGGGCTAGATTCTTGTCCCAGTTTTTGTCTTTTATCGGTCCAGCAATAGCATTCTAGGATACTAGCCAATTGCTAGTTAACACCATCCTACTAGGCCAAAACAAGAAAAACCTCACATGTTATACGTTTCAGAATGAAACACATTTTATATTTTCAAATATAAATTGTACTTTGCATGTATATAGTAAATTGTTTCCCATCTGGATTCCTTGAAGTGTAAGACATGTGGGAAGACCAAGATGAAAGGACAGTTATTTGTGGTACCCAAAATCACAGAGGAGGACAGTGGAATTGAATTAAGAAAAAAAAAAGAGAGAGAGAGAGAGAGCTATTTCTTAGAACCAGACAACTATATTTCCTCCCTGAAAAGTAAAAGAAAAGAGGAAGAAGAATATCTCTCAGGAGTAGATGGAGTTTGAAAAGAAAAAGCTCTCAATAGGTTTCAAAATCCTTTACAATGTTTATTTTAATAAGTCTCAGTCCAATAAATAACTGATGCCATTTTTTTGCTCTTGGAAAATGTTTTTATTAAAGATATAGCACATTTTAGAACTTGCTTGTATATTTATTGTGCTGCTAGTGTGATATTGCTACTTTATGCCAATTCTTTTAGGGACTAGTCTAGACCAGTAGGTAAGCCAAGTTGTGAAATTGAGTGGTTCTATTGGCAGACCCCACATCTCAGATTAAGTTGATACTGTTATTTCTAAGTTCCATTTACTTATTTATTTGTGTAATCCTTAAAAGCATCTTTATATGAACTACATATTGAGGATGGAAAAAAATGAAAAAAGCCCTGAACCTTGTGGTTTCATCCATGTTTGAGCTATTGAGGGGATCAGGGTTTCATAGAACAGCACTTTTTCCTCTCTGCAATCACCTGTCCTGACTTCCAGGCAGAGTTACACATAATGAAGGAAAAGTCTGTTTGCCTCCTTTGCCACAAGTAGCAATTTACCATACATAGATCTGTAAATGATTTAGTAAAAATAAAGTAGAATACTCTACAGAGATCTATGAGCACATAAACAATACAACTGAAGTGAACAGACAATGTTTATTCACTATTACCGTAAAGGAACAAGGAACACACAGTAAAACTAGCACCAGTTTGAAAAGAACAAATATAAACTCTTTTTCACATGACACCTAATGAAATTGTGGAACATATTGCTACAGGCTGTTTCAGAGGCCAAAGGTTTAAAGACGAATTAGAGAAATTCATGCAGGGTAGGTAATATCAATAGCTATTAAAACACAATGACCTGGACACAACTAATGGCTCAGGAAATCCTCAGAACATAGAGACCAAAGACTATTATGTGGAAAGATTTCTTCTATACATATCCTGCTTCTTTAGCATCCCCTGTTGGCAGCACTAGGGAAAAATCTTCTCTGGGTAAGAGAAGATTTTGGTGTAACCCTTTCTGTTAGTTCTTGCAAATAAGCAATTCTATCGATATGTAATAGTTATAAACTATTTGTTCTTGTTGTTTTTGTCCTTGCTTTTAAAATTAACCTAGTGGGGGGGTCTCCCTGACCCCTAGATTAAAAAACACTTACATACTATTTGCTTAAGCAAAATAGCAACTGAAAATAGCAACCAGTCTGCTGTTGTGATTCAATAAAAATGCATTTCTGGAAATCTTTGTTTTACTTCATGATAGATAGCCACAGCTTTTGGACTAGAGATCTTACACAATGGTATTTTCCAGAGATGCTCCAGATATGGCTAAAACACTGTTCTATCAATTTTGATTCTAGTCATGCTTCTTGAACTCCTCATCTCCTACATTCCTCCACCTGCGCCAATTCTTGGGACTTCCCGGAGACTCATTTTTGAAGCAGAAAGCATAGTACAGTGACAGTAATATTTTCCATTATGCATCTGGTATTAAAACAGTGGCAGATAAGAAAAAATGGCTTTGTCTACGGAAAGAGTTATTGCAGCCATTGCCACCATTGCATGCCTTCACCATACAGCAGCCTGCTCAGTTCACACAAAGAAAACTCTAACATTCCCAACTTGTCACCATCATCTAAAGAAGCTCAAACACCACTGTGCCAGGATTAGACCTTCATCCTGTCCACGCCAGTGCCAAACGCTTAAGAAACACGCAAAAAAAATATAGTGGGAGCTGGGGAAAAAAGTATACCAAGGGAAAATTTATTCTAACTTCTGAGAATTTATGTTTGCTTATGCTGTGACAAAAAAAAAAGAGAGTTAAAGAAAGAACACAGCAAATCTTTGTTTTTCAGTATGTCCATGGGGATTCATTGGACAGTGTACATTTGATATAGACACATTTACATTAGAATTTTAATTGAGAGCAGTGGTGCAGTTTGGAAGCAAATCCTGTAAGTATGCCTACTTTTTATTTGCAGCATAGCTTTGGTGAGCACACACAAGATTTCTTTTAGGTGGAAATTTGATTGGAAGCTCTACTGCGGGTGCACATAAAATAGTGCCCAGGCCTTATGGGAGATGCAAAGATGAAAACAAATGATTGGCCATTTGAACAGCTTCATACCTTAAGTCCAGTAAACCAGAGAAAAATCTAGCCCACATTAGCCTTCCTTCCCTAAATTGCCTGTAATATAGATTCAGGAACCTGTACACCTACTACTGCATTAATTTACTACTATTACATAGTAATTTTAGTGTACTTACTTAGGATTATTTATCTTGGTCTACTTTAATTTGGACCAAATATGAACCATTTATTTTATGCCAAAACAGATATTATCTTTCTTCCATAAACATGAAGCCTATATAAGTATTGCTTTGTATATTCTGGCTAATTTAACAGAAGCGATATTACATGGTTACACCTGCTCTGGATTAGCTGTGTATGGCTTTGTATTTGGTGATCTACACAGCTAGCACTGAAAACAGATGGAACTTCATATTCAGTTTCACCATCATAAAATCTTGTTTTCAAGCAAAATACAAACCATTTTGATCATTCTGGGTTCAGTAAAAGCACAGCATTCCTCATTGACTGAAACTACCCCGCTACAGTTGCAATTCTGACAAGGTATTAGTCATGAATTTACTTACTGTTGACTCTGAGGAGCTAAAGGCTGATATGGCGCATCCCTCACCAGTTTGATAGGTACAACAAGGCATTTTTCAATTATTTTTCACTCTGAATTGATACGTACAGTACCTCTCCCACTTTTAATAAGCCTGAGTGTCAAAAGGTTAGTGTTCCAGACATATTCAAGCTTTTCAGATTTTTTTTTTCTCAGAACAATCATGTTTCAAGAACCAGCTGCAAAGCCTGAAGAATTTCAGCTCCCAGACAGGTATGAAACATTGTTTTTGCCTTTATTTGCCTAAAAAGTTATATTGTATAGACCTAATATTTTAAGAATTGACTTTTTAAGCCTATCAGATGCTGCATGTCATATACTCAGAACAAGAAAATTCCTAGAGCTGAGTATTTCCCAACAAGTAACTTTTATTCAGTGATTTCAGATGCTTTCACTAATCATCAAAAGTCTGCAAGCAGACTGCTATATTATCCAGTTTACTGAGAAGGAAATTTTTCTGTTGGTTACTCTTTTTTCTTATATGTATATTTTAACTCTGTAGTTTGATCTATATACTCTCCTAGATACTACCATGTTACTTACAATTAATACAGAGAGCAAATGCTATCTTGCTGAGTTTCACTGAGAGGATGAAAGTGTAAAAACTTTCAATGAACAGTAAGAGCAACTTAAAATCAAAATTTTAGAGATATTTTCGGGCAATAAAATTCCCCTCCTACAAGCCTATCTATAAAAATTAATGTAAAATGAGCCAAAAAAGGGGGATAATGATATGGTAGAATCCAGTTTATTTAAAAAGTGAGAGCAATAGACAGGGTGAAGTGATCTAAGGGGCAAGCTATTACCCTTAGACAGTCTAGGTTCCAGCACTGCTTCTAAGTAGACTACCTATTGAACCTGACAGTTATGGGAAGACTGTTTTATTACTTGATCTTTCTCTTTCCTACTCCGCACTGTCCATCATTTCTACTTAACCTGTAAGCAATTCATAGCTGTTACTTTTCTCCACAATATGTTTTGCACACTTCCTTGTATAGTAAGGTCTTCATCTCTGCAGGGACTCTGTCACAGACATTAATGTATATATGAAGTCTAAGAGAAGTCTGAGAATTTTTGCCAACCAAATAGATCTAAAATCTCGATGATGTTGATCTAAAACAAGTTCTTTTTCTGACTTCTAAAACAAATGGTAGCCAGCAAAAAACCTTGACACTTCCAAATGATTGAATATAGGAACAGTTCCTCATGTACTTTTTCTTCTTTAAGAAAAGCATGATTTTTATATTGGCTTGCTTCTGTTCACATTCCAAAATTGCACCTGGTACAAGGATCCATAAAGTTTCACCTTACTTACTCCTGCTGTAACCTGAAGCTTATTTTTTTTCTGCTTGAAAGTCTTTTGCATTATGAATGAACGTTCTTTGGATTGAGTTAACATCCCAGTTTCTGTCAGAAATTATTACCTCCATCCTGGCTTTTATAACAGGAGCATTACCTATGTCTTGATGACATTGCTGTGCAGGACTTTATCAGTCTGAGTTTTGGGTCTCACAATTGTATCAACATCCTCTATGGCCTTCACTTCAATCCTTAATTAAAGAGGTTGAAACACCCCTTACTCCCAAAGGACTCGGATGGTTTCAATGTCTTAGGGCAAAGCCTCCACATAATAATTTCAACATAGTTTTAAATATGATCTTTAAGAAACCATCAGCTACTTCTTTTCTCAAGAGAATAAGATCCATCAGATCTTTATCTTGCAACCTGATATGGATCACAACCTACGCATCAGTTGTGATGATGCACCTACTGATGCATTACAGCATGCTTCAGACTTAGGATTTCTTTAAGTACAGATTTTAGATAGTGTCTGAGAAAAGAGATTAAGCAAGCAGATGATCTGTTGCACTGAGGGAGGCTGGCTTTGCTTCTGTCCCCACGCTGGAACACAGTGACATTGAACAGTAAAACAGATCGGTATTCTGCCTGATAGGAAAGAAATAAATGGACATAGTACAAGTCTATACAATCATATCTAGAAAATAGAAAAGGTAAACAAGGAAAGATTATTCAGTGTTTCAAGAACTAGATGGCATAAAAATGGCAGATATGTTCAAAACAAAGAGATGGAAGACACTTTTCACAGGGTGTACAATTAGTCTTTGAAATCTTTTGCTACAAAACAATACAGATGTTAAAGCGTACACAGGTTCAAAAAAGAACTAGACAAATTCATGCAAGAAAAATCTATTGAGGGCCACTGAAAAAAAACTCTTCTGGTTAAGGAAATTCTTCAGTAGTAAAGCTGTAGAAGCTGGCCATGTTTGCCATATTCTTACTCATTTTCTAAAACATTCATTCTGGATCCCTCTTGGAGATACAATACTTGACTAGACAGACTTTCAATGCACATGAGTATAGCCACTCTTAAACAGAGAATGGTGGTCTTCAGGAACCTCACTTCAGGCACTCATCACCAGCAGAGCAAGAACTCCATTTCTGCTATTATTGTAAAGTACTTTACAGTTTATGACAGATCATGTGCAAAAGTACTGAGACAGGATTGGAGTGCTGATACACCCCATAGGCTCTCCACTGTGCTGATATTTCCCTCTGTTTTTGCAAATTGCCAGATGGATCTGTAAAGTGAAGAGAGGAGTGGTAGATGATTTCCTCATAGTCTTTCCTTGCAGTGCAATCATTTTGATTGCAGAAAATTAGTAGAGGAATCTCCAGCAGTTTGAATCACTACACAAGGGAGATATGTAGGCCAATTGGCCATCGAGTCACAAACCAAAGGGCTTCTTGAAAGACCATGATTGCAAGAACAGATGCTGGAACACTGCTTGTCCGTATCTGTGCTGTTTACTAAGAAGCAAAGAGAAACACAGGGAACAGAGGAGAAATAACCATGAAGGAGATGGTGCCTGCTATGTAATTCAATTCACTGCAGAGGCAATCTGAACACTATTAATAGGGAATCTGCCTCCTGACGTGTGATGCTATGACATTCAGAGAAATGGAGCTACCTTGGTCCTAAGAGCAGGTTATATCAAAAAATAAAAATTAAAAAATTAAAACAAAACTTGACATACACAATCAATTTCTTCCACTGATGAAAAAAGAAGCAATACTCATTCAGTTGCACTATAGACTTTAACTACGCAAATTCTGGATATATCATAATAAAAGGCTAAAGTAATGCAGACTACTGAAGCTGCAGAAAATTCTTCTAGCAATTCTCACCTACCAGTTCAAATATCATGTTGCCAATGTTCTTATATACAAAGAGGAAAGACAGATTGTGACATAACAAGGCTGCAAACTCTTCTCCCAATATCAGATGAAAAGCAAGTAATTTTTCTCTTTTCCCATGTTTAATTACATGGATGTCTTCATAAAATCTTTGCTTTCCTTTTCATTTAATCCAAGAGTGGAAAGCTGGCAAACATAGGTGTGGCATTAGGCATTCCGCTAAGAGATTTCTTGTGTATATTATCAGCAGTCACTTGCTTTCAAGATTGGGGCAATGGAGAGTTAGTATGTGTCTGCCTCAGAGGATGCATCCCTTGACTCCAATTACTATTATAAAGAAGAAATCAGCTAGGGAATGGCATTAATAACAACTTACCAAACGGCAATCTATGATCTGAATGTCCAGTGAATCAGCAACACAGTGGTAATTAGCCTTGTTCCCTCTTTTTCATGAAGAAGCCAGCCAGCTTACCCCACTTTTTCTGGAGCACCTTTCTTTCTAACAAAAGATCATTGCTTAGATTTATTTAGGTCAAGACATTTTCATAAATTATCTGTCACTATGTAAAACTTAAGTCTATCTCATGGGAACTTGTTCGTATAACCACTCAATGTATCCACCCTCTAAATTCCTGAAAACTATAGAAATCTCTCAGCATCCTTAGTCATCCTAACAACATATAGTGATGTTGTAACCAGAGCTATAAATATTCTGAGATTGCATAAACTAATTCACTCTGACTTAGAACCTCTTTGAAAAGCTTGAGATTCTTGATCAATATTTGCTGGTGGGTTCTGGGGAAGATGACATTTACTTAGCAACAGCAGAGACTTTATACTGTATACTTTTCCTATTGAAAGTACTTGTAACTGTACAATAATGTTTGCCCTTGCAATAATTTCAACATAATGTTGACCATAGAAAATGAGAAAAGTAAGTAGTGAAGATAGTCATACAGTCACAGTTCTAGTGCATTACACTCACGATACGAGAGTGAAAACAGACTACTATTTCTGCAGCACCCTTATTTAACTTCTTAGTCTGTTCCATGTTTGTACTGCTTCATTTCTTTTGATTTATGATTCATTTCTGTTTATTTATGAATTATATTTAAAAATGTAAAGGCACATAGGTTTAAAAATTCACATTTCAGTAGTATATGGTCCTTATAATGCATACTCTTTGTAACTTCCATTGTCATTAATGGGAATTGTAGAACAGAGTGTAAAATGTATAAGCCTCTTTCTCTACAAAATGAGTGATATGTACAAATGTCATTTTAAATTTTGTATTTCACTTTTAAATGGTTTGCAGATACCCAGATATTAAAAACTGCTGCATTTAATTGTGAATGGGAAGAAAAAATCAAGTATTTATCCCAGCTGTTCTTTTCTTTAAGAAAGTTTGTGGAGCAGAAGGGTAATAATATCAGATCCACTATAGCAGCACTATTCTTGAAGGAGGATTGCTTTACCTGTGAAAATTTCTTTCATGGCCATATGTTGTCAACATTTTGGAAAAAAGACATTCTTCTCCCTGCAGTATATCAAAGCATAACTCGTTTGTCCATCTGCGGTCCCTATTTGGCCTGCCATAAAAGCTTATCAATCTTTAATATTTTTGTCATTAAACGAAAAATTTGTGGGACAGTGAGGTGGTATCATCCTACATTGTCACAGACACTGAACTGCAGAGAAATTAAGGTAATGATCCAGAAAAGAGATTGGGCTGCATTCAGATTAGTTAAGCACTGCAAGATCTAAAAATTCTAAGTCTACCTTGGCAGAGCTTAAGCTAAAGGCCTATCTTTTTACATAGAAAACTGAGAAAAATAGGCATCTCTTATCTGAATAAAAATTCTGAGTGTCCTCTAGAGAAGCATTGCTCTCTATCTCAAATATTGCCACTCAGTACTGTGTTTGCGCCTGTGTTTGACATGTTATTTCACCGCAGCAGCTACCTTCTGAGTAACAAGCCCCATTCCGAAAGGAGACACTGAAGGGAAGAGGAGGAAGCAGGGTACTTTTTGGACAGTAGTATTGTGGTTCAAATATTCACTCAAGATATAGCAGAGTCCTGAGTTAACTTCCTTTCTTTTGACTGTGATATTTCAAACTCACTGCCCTTCATCTCAGTAGTCAGCCCTAATGAAGCAGCGTATCAATCAGCTGATTTTCACACACACACACCCCCCCAAAAGAAAGAAAGAAAAAAAAAAAAGTATTGACTCTCTAATTGAGTGGTTAGGTCTCCCATTTGAAAGGCAGGGATGGGAAACAGCCATCCCTATACCATAGCTAGGGCTTCAATCAGTAGGCATGTTCTTACTTAGCAGAGGACCAAGGAATCTTTTCTTTTTCTTTTTCTTTTTCTTTTTCTTTTTCTTTTTCTTTTTCTTTTTCTCTCTTTTTCTTTTTTCTTTTTTTCTCTTTCTCTTTCTTTCTCTTTCTTTTTTCTCTTTCCTATTTCTTTTTTTCCTCCTTCTTTTCAATGCAATGCCACAGCATCAAGAGACATTCCCTTTCTCTATT
Source organism: Rhea pennata (assembly GCF_028389875.1). Lineage (NCBI taxonomy): Eukaryota > Metazoa > Chordata > Aves > Rheiformes > Rheidae > Rhea > Rhea pennata. Next base: position 29,814,579 of record NC_084664.1, read on the forward strand.
GAGATCTGCCCTTTCTTAACTCACTGTTAGTTTAATAAGAAGTCTTTCACAAGAATTGGATATGTGGGTAGGAGTGCCTTAAACAGATGAAGACACTGAACCAGTATCTACCCACCTTGACTGTGCTAAGTAGCTACTGTGAGAAAAGCGGAAAGGTGAGGAAGCAATCTTTTAACAGAAAAGATAAATCTTTTCATCTTTTGATAGAAATGTTCAAGAAAAATGTTGAGGTCAATGTATCTGAAGCATAGATCAAGGCCACTTTCCAGACAAACTGGGCACTTTTTTGCCTGGAAAATATGGCTTTTAAAATCAGTCCATTTCTTCAGCATTGCCTCCTTCTTTCAGCCCATGCACAGCCACAGCTCGCATTCCGGAGTGTTAATTTGCCCATAGCATTAGTCTGGTGCAGGATGTTATACTCTGAGCTATAGACCTTAAAGATAAGTGTTAGAAAACTCCTCACTCCAGCTGCTAAATCGCTTCATGAAGATAGTCTAAAACAGGTATCTAATGCTTGAAACTAACACTAAGAAAGAGGCATGCCTACAGCTAAATGTGAAAAAAGAGAAACTGAACTGAAGTCTCCATTAACCAAAACTGGTGATCTAGCCATAAGATTGTTCTTTTCCCACAGAATTTGTTTAGTACTTTGGCCTTTTCAAATCTTGTAGTTGAAAAATTGAGCAGAGAGAAAACTAAGCTCTTTTTTTTAAAAAAAAAAAAGAAAAAGGATTATATTTACAACATTTTTATGTTTTCAACATCAAACCTGTCAGTTCTCATAGTTAATAATTTTTTATAGTGTCCCAAAACAAATTTTGATCACTCATCCTTGATACAAACCTACTCACAAAGTACAATTACAAAATGTGCCTTTTATTTTATCTATAATCAAACTGCTGTTATTAAAATGGTTACACTGAGGTTGTTTTGAGGAATGAATAAAGTCATGCCCATTTACTAAACACCTTTCAAAATGTATTTCCACCAGCACCAAATTAACTGCACTGATGGATTTTTTTTTCACTCATGATTTTTCCTACCTACCTCTAGCTATAATTAGTCACTGAAAATTGTCTTGTTGTATGCTCGGAAAATGCTTTATACTCCAGCCATAGTTCTTTTCCTTACTAAAGAAAATCCTTCAGCTGATAAAATCTCAGTAACCTAATGATCAGAAACCCATTCAGGAGCATCCATGACCACTATCCCTCTTAAAAGAGGCTATAATTGAGGCATGCTAACCAGATCATTAATATTTTTTATACATAAAGGTACCCTTAAAAGTAAGGTACAATTAGTAAGTGTGAAAAACATGTGTTCATGCAATTTTACTAACTGCTTACATTGTCATAAATAGAATGTAATGACTGATTTTAATAAGCATTTCTAGCTCATATACAGTAACAAAATTTGTAAGCTATGAAGCATGATAAAATCAAGGATAGCAATCCAAGAAAAAAGCTTTTACAATCACTGCTCATTTCTAGTCAGCAGGTCCAGTGAATCTGGAAAAGCTGGTTTTCTATCGATAGCTAAACCCCCACTGAATTTGAGAGGGGCAGGGCAGACTCCTGTTTTGCTTCACTTTCCTGAACAGCTCTGCAGGAAAGCCAAATGGAGGCAAGTGTGACAAAGAAGAGTAAGCTGCACAGAATGAAACACAAGTACAAAGGAAGAGTCAGGAAAAAATCTTGCTGTCCAGTGCTTTTTCACAGATATCTGTATGTATCCTTTTCCTGGCATTCATTCTTTACATTTGCTTCAAATAGCTTATCAAATATATATATATATATATATATATATATATATATATATTTAGCAAGTTCAATACAGTAATCTCCTCTTCCAAGTTGGAATAATTATTAAGAAACAGTGAGTATTTGTGTATGTGGAGGGGGTGTCAATATTTTGATTCTTTCTGTTAGCACTTTGTTGCAGTTCAGAACTGCAGTTTTATGTGGAAATCAAAAAACAAGGAGAATGAATCCTAGGCTCTCAAGAGCTTTTTGAATAATTGTCTTGTAAATATTTTATGGAGAGTGGTGTAATGATTTATTGTAATGGTTTACATACAGTACAGTTAACAACAGATTTTATAGGTCAGATTTAGAACCCATTCAGTCAAACACTGGTAAAACTGGTGTTTAAAAGGATGGCTACATCTCCTCTGAGACTGTGAGTCTGCTCACATAGCTGAACAGCCACTTATACAAATAAGAAAGGAAATGAAAAATCAAAAGCTCAGGGAAGATCGAGCTGGATTTTCCTCCTGAAGTTATGAACTGAATCTTAATTTTACCAAGTTAATAGAAAACCTAGATAAGCTGGGGCAGCTACATGACACAGCACTGCAGAGCAGTAATTCCAATCCCAGTGGCAATACGGCTGTGGCAGTTGATAGGCAGAGTCTAGTGACATACCAAGCTATGTTATTTCTAGTTCTCCACCTGGCTCAGTAAGAGCTAGTTCAGCTGTGTCCAGCCAGCTCTGCTAGAGCCCTGATTGTCTGACTGACAGTCCTCAGAAGTTAGGGTCATTAGTTGAGGACATAGTTTGTGCCAGCGTAGACATATCAAGAGTCATCAAATATTACTGCTGAGCAATTCAATTTGTAACTTTCATTTTCTTGGAGAAATGTGTCCTTTAAAAGCAGAGCTGGAGAAGAGACAAGAAATACAGGAAGACTTGAATAATTTATCCAGAGCTGAGATCAGCATTCTGTGCTGTCCTAGCGCTAACAGTCCAGCCTCCACCATTACAGGAATCAATCCAAGCAGCCCTGCAACAGTCACCCAGGGGTATTTCTCCCTGCAAAGACTGTAGGAGATGAGGGAGACATCTGAGTGATACACCAGGACAGTGAGGTTCTTGTCTACGTGCCTTCTTGTGACTGAAACCTCCCAGGTATTTGAATCCATTCAGTTTAAAGGCCTTAAAATTTTGCTGCCTCAGTGGTTAATTACTGCTGTCTATATGAGCAAGGGGAAAGGAAAGAAAAGCTTATCACATAAATTCATCTGAGTCAGAAAGTTAACATAAAAATTTAAGTTCAGATAATCAGTTTGGCAAAACAGAAAGAGAAATCTGGGTGAGAGTCACCTTGATGCATCTTTAGCTGCATTTCATGTGCCATTTTTCTAAGCATTCTTTAGTTGCATGAATATTGAAAAGATGAGGGAGACAGCCTATTTGCTTATGTGTTTTAAGGAGTAGGTCTGTTAAAAGCACATAGATCACAGCACTAGAGATAGGCAGAGATTAGAACACTAGTGATGCTGAATAGTTAAATGAGGAAGCTCTGGATAAAGAGGAAGACAGAGCTATGAAGAGTCTTTGGAAGGGACAGTAAAAACAGAAAAGCAGTTAAAACTATCCTGATGAATCTGGAAAGTGGCTGAAAACAAAGGTATTTGGGTTTCTAGAAGGAGCTGCTGAGCTGAGAGACAGTAACTTGGTGGAACAGGAAGAACAGTCTCACGTACCCTTTGTAAGAGTTCCTCATCTTCAGCATCACACTCCAGCAAAGAAAAGTTGAGCTCAACTCCATATCTGCAAAGGCTAGGTTTATTCGTAAGATTTTATGTGTCTCCTGTTGTGTTTCCCCACTGCTGCTGTGTTTCATTCAAACATTCAGTGCTTATACAGACTGCGTAAAAAGCCTACCACAGAAAACAACATTATTATGTACCACAGGACTCAGGAAATCCATGTACCAATCTATTTAAAACATTGTTGTTAAATTCAGCTTTTATAAAACCCCTCAATACTTCCTACCCTATGACAATTTTGCAAAAGCAACTGTTTCTGTTGATTTTTCTTAGTAATGTGCTATTTCTTCTTTTCTTGACAAGCACACAAAAGGGCTTAATTCAGTACTCTATGTAATAAAAATAACAACTTTTAAAAAGCAAAAGATTCTGTATTTCAAGTCTGGATATACTGTACTGGACTCTGTGCTTCAAGTCCAGTTAGTACACATGGCATTTTTTACATTCCTCCATTGAGTCTGACAAGTTTTCACAAGATGTGAATTGTTGAGACATTTATCTACGCCAAGACATCCTTTCTGGCAAATAAAATATATGTTAAATGTTCAGACACAGCCCAGTAGCTAATAAGGTGCAAAAAATCACCTTCACTTTCATTGACTTCACTGACATCAAAAGGAATAAATACATTTCTGTCTGGCAGAGAAAGAGATCATTAAAACAATCAATTTGTAAATAAGTTAAGTAAACATGTTTAAATTGGTTACTTCAGGAGTAGAAAATGAGCTTAATTTTGAGCAGCCAGAAGTTACAAGGAGCCTATGCAAAAATATTTCTGTTGATGCAAACAGAACTGTGCCTTCTTCATATACTTTTACTGAGTTTGGTAATTTTACCATCTCTAACCCATTGAAAATACATAGTCAACCATGTAGTGATCTTGTAGAGTATTTGGCAGTAGAGTATTCGGCAGTCAAACCCATAGGGCTTTTGATCTCAAATGTATTTTTCAGCTGACATAAGCTGACATAGAGTTTCAGGTTCCCGATGAAGAAAAACAAGGAAACGAAACTGAAAGGAAAGAGCAGAAGTTAATTTTCCATGTATGGTCAGGAGTATAGTATTTAGGGCTCTTTTAGGAGACCTGGCATACAAGGGGTCAAGTTACTATACTGTCTGATTTATAAAAAGACTATGAACCATGACAGCCCATGACCATGTTATCAGCAGTCAACGGCACTGGCCTCTTCTTTAGCTACAACAACATGCCATTATTTGCAAAAAGCAATGCAGTACCAACAGAAAAAAAAATGATTCATCCCCAGCACCTCTATCCTTATACTTGGATAAGAAAATACAGCTATGAATAGTTGTAGATAAAGTACAGAAATACAGAAAATATAACCATTCATCTATTCTGCAGCAGGGCTCCCACATTGCTTCTGACCAGACTTTCTTTCAAGAAGCCTGCATGCCTATGAAAATAGTCAGTGGAGTTCTGATGAATCAGTATTATCTGATGAAAAATACTCTTTTTAAGTTCTCATTTTGCTCTGTTCTTGTGAGTATTTAAAATCTATATGGCCTAAGACATTTAAATAATTTGATACCAATCATGCATCAAGTAGATGTTCGCCTAAGTCTTAACCATCTTCATTTTCTAGTTCTATTATCTGATACTTTTGAAGGTACTGAACAGGAAAAACAGTCAAGACAATGAAACATAATTACTTTTCTCACAAAAAGAATTGGTCTTTATTGATGTCAAAAAAATAGGCCTTCTTTTATTTCCTATATTTTTCTTGTGAAATTTTGTGATTTGAAATGGAGTTGTAAGGAAACAGAGCCTCCCACGGGGGGATCTGGAAAATTATATGGAAGAAGATGGCGAGGAGAGGAGTGGACAATGAACAGCTCTACATGCTTTTGGAGGTGGATCTTCTGATACAAACAGAAAATGCTCTGAATATCTGGCTGGATTAGATCTCATCATTCTGTGTCTACGTAAAGCCACATATGCAACAGCAACTGTGTTTGCTGTGCCCAGTGGTCTCAAGGCAGGTTTTCTCATTTCCTTTCACACACAATATTTTATGTCTCCTACAGCCATTCCAACCAGTCAGTCTGTGTTTTTAAGGTTGAAAAGTAAATACAAAATAAAGAAATGTGGTTTTAAAATTTATTAGTGTCAGTTTGGCTCTATTATAGATTTTGTTTCATCTCCAGATTGCACTAATACAGCATGTTATTTGATTTAACGAAGTAAATAATAAAAAAAAGACAGTTTTTAACGACAATTTCTTTTTCTTCAGCCATCCTTAGGAATGTTGGTTTACAGGGAACACAGATTGTGTTTAACTGTAAATTCAAATCTGTGGTACTTGATTAAGAGAAAATGACCTTTTAGACTTGAGACAGAAAAAAATATTCTTACGAACATGGAGCTGTGTCCGTAAGGTTTTACGCACGTTAGGTTCCACTGTTAACGACACCAACCTTGTAACCACAAGCCTTTCATATGCAACAGTTAAGGGAAACAAACACGGCTTGTTTTGGTCATGAGTACCTTTGGCACTGTACCTGCCCAGCTAATTGTCACTTCCCACAGGTTATTGCGCCATTGGAAAACTGCAGGAACTGGCAGGAAGCTCTCTGAAATACCAGGGCTGCTTCACTGAAGCCAAAGATACAGAGGTTTCTGTTTAGAAAGCAATTTAGAGGGGATGTTACACAGCCATTAATTAGAATACCCTTCAGATACCCCACAAAACAGATACTGACCTGTTCATCATCTAGCAAGTACCAATCTTCTAGCTGCGAGCTAAGAATCAGGTTGTTAGCAGACTGTCAAAAGATTATCTTCAGCCTTTTTTATCTTTTAATCTGTTCTGAATGATACCTAGTGCCTCACTAACAACTAATTCTTATCTTTGTTAATCCAGTAGTTCTCTTCTGGAGGTTATTAATCTGCCTTCACGTTACTTTGTCCTAACTAGTCCATAGCCTAGTAATAACTTCCTTCTCAGAAATGTCAAATATATTATAGAGTTGCATTTAAATAGTGATATTTCCTTACTGTTCAGAAATATCTAGATTTGGGATAAGATGTCAAGCCTATATATTCAAAAATGTATACACTGTGTACTTCTGAAGTTACTTATCTCTAGAAAACCAAAACATACTCTATTAAAGAAGCTGTTAGCCATTGTAGAAATAATTAAAGAATAGGACACTTAAGGCTGCCTTCTTTCCAGTTGTTTTAAGTCTGATGCAGCTGAACCATTTGGATACTGAGTGACATGATTTCATATTGATTTCTTATTTCTGTAATGACAAGCTTATGTCTTCTAATGCTTTTTGAACTGCAGAGGAGAGAAGACATAAGTATATGTGCAGTTTAGAAAGTATATGACTCCTTTTATAAGCAATTGATTTTCTGTTAGTACATGATTTTCACATTGTTATGCAGTTCCTTACCTATGAATTGTGTTGGGAATGGCTAGCTTTGCAATTGCTGGAGTGGCATTTTGAGTCTCATTTGAGAGGTGACTTGCTTATTTCCACTGTGTTATATCATGCTCTTATGTTGTGTATTTTGTGATTTTAGTAAACCTCATTTCTTAAGAGCCATGAAATTATCCTTAGTTTTAAATTATGCATCTGCCAGCATCATACACAACATTTTCTGCAGAAGTCCTAGCAAGGCCAATAAGCTATGTTCCTGCTAGCTCTTGCTCATAAAATATTCAGATTCAATTAAAAGACAACAGTGAGCAAGGTGGAAAGGAGTGCCTGTGTGTTACTGCAGCTCAAGGGTAATGATAATTGTCACCCTATCAAGCTACAGAGCATAACGTGGTGCTAGTCCATAAAAAATACATGATTTCTACAGCAATCTTTGTGAGGTTTGGGTTCACTTCTGTTTTGTTCTGTTTCACTCAGAGGCAGAACATCTGGTCTAAACAGCTCACACCAATTTGTCAGATGAAGATTTATAGAATTATAGTGATTAAAAAGGAAAAGTACTTTACAATAAACTGACACATCTGCCAAGTGTCAGTATTTACTTACAGGCAGTTTTTGATGACTTATAGAAAAATAGATTCTTCTTCTTTCCCCTCCATTCTTCTTGACTGAAATCAATGTTGAAAAAATAAGGAGAAAAAATCACTTTTGGCTGTTCTCTTTTAGGACATTGCTGCACTTGTTCTAGGTATTGGTAAAGTAAAATGATGACCTTTTACTATTTATTTCGATATTGATCTAGCTGCATGTCATTTGTTCATTCTGTGGTCAGTTTTTAGGTGTCAGCAAGGCCATAGTCTCTATAGCTGCATTTGATTCCTGTGTGTATACAGCTGTGTTTGTCTAAATTATGTTGGCATGCACAACGTATCTGTAGAAATTAGATATCGTCTTTAAATTATCCAGAAAAGCTGTCTTTTTTTTTTCATTTTTGTAATCTATGTTTTCAATGGATATAACCATTTATTTTGGCACAAGCATAAAATCTTTCTCTAATGCAAACTGCAAGAGCAATTGCATCACATCAGGTTTTAGGAAAGAGGAAAAAACAGCTGCAAAGATCAACTTTTATTTTGCCTTCTTTCTTTCTGTCAGAAAACGTGCCAAATTAAAACAAAAATAGCATGAACAACAATAATAACATTCCTTGGAAGACTATACATAAATATGCCTTTTTTTTTTTTTTTAAGAGTTTTTTTTTCCTTAGTGGGGGGAATTTTCTCCAGTGAAAAAATGCTTAGTTATTAAGTATCTGGGAGAAATATAGTTGAAGGCAAAGACTCATTCTACTTCCAGAAGTCCCACAGTGGGATTTGCCACAGATTTCATTTTAAAGAATTGAATAGATTGGATCGAAAGGATTTAGACTTCTTAGATTAGCTTAAAGTCTACAGCGTTCTCTGTTCAAGGTGTCCCTGTTGGGGAGCTCCCAGATAGTGTTAGCAAATGGCATGCTAAAAATCATTTGAAAAAGCAGAATAGCTGCTAGCTTGCTATCTAGTTAGAACCTAACAGAACATCTTACGCAAAACACCCAATGAAACTGAAAGAAAATTTATAGGAAATAATCAATACTTTCATTAAAAAGTATAAAAATATATTTACCCGGAATGTGTATAAGTCTTGCATAGTTATAAAGTTCTGATCATGTTCTCTCATCTCTGAGAATGTCATGATTTTTTGTGTCAAAAGTCCATCAAACTCCCCTAGAATACCAGAAATATTCTCTCTAAGGGGATATTTACTCTCTCCTCTATGCAGTCACCTACTTTTATGAAACTTGCAGCATAGTCTTGGGGACTTCTTTACCTCTTGCTCTTTTGCTGAAATTGGTCAATGGGTTAATGGCTAGGGAACAGGCAGACCAACAGATGTATACAAAGAAAACTGGTGTGATTGGACAGTCTTCCTTTCTTCACGAAATCTGTTAAAAGATTAACTTTGTTTATCAAGGATATAATTAAGCTACTGAAGAAACAAAATTGTACTAGAAGAGTTGACTCTGAAAACAGGAGAAATTACATGCGAACATATGAATGAACTTTGGAGAAACCTTTGGTCAGCTCATGGAAAGGAAAAAAGCGGGAGACAAAATGCACATAATTTAATGTAGTGATGGCACTTCTAGAGGTTTCAGAGACTGAATTGCCACGGATCCCGTTTTAAAGAACTAGATATATTAGTTTACTTAGAGCATCCAGCTTAGCCTAGGAAAAAATAGGTCATGGATTACTGCTTTTCCAGGATGATTTTGAGGAATATTAATACAATGGCAGACAGGAGAGGACAGAGTAGACATCATACAACACCTTTAAGCTTTGAATTTGCTGAAAAGATCTGTTAGTTAGTATAGAAAAATCTAAGCAACCTTCAATGCACAGAGCACTGTTGCTGCAATAAAAAAGGCAAGGAGAACATTGGACTGTATTACTGGAGGGCATACAATATAAATCAGAGTAGTTGATATTGTGTCCATGTATGCTATAAAATGAACATTACTTAGAGTGGTGTATATAGTACTGCCATCATATTTTAGCAAGGATATAACTGTCCCTGAAAAAAAGACAGTACAGTATATTAACGTAGACTAAAGTCAAGTGCTAAGGATTTATGTAATAATAAGAATTGTAGAAATAAACTTTACAAATCTTCTTTAATTAAAAACTATTCTTTCATAGTCTAGTCTTACAAGCCACCTGTTGGCAGCAACTGTGAAACAAGTTAAACTTGTATTTCTGTAGCATATGAGGACATCAAGTCTATTAATTACCAGACCACATTAAAAAGACAAAATTCAGTCTCCCAGTAGCCTACCCCAATAAAAAAAGGCTTGCTAGTCCAGGTAGCAGGTACAGTCATAGGTCCCAAGCGACAACCAGTCCAATCTGATAGTATAGGTCAATGCCAAGATACCTCACAAGGTATTTTTGGATAGGAGAAAATTGATGGACTGGGATATTAAAAGCTAATTAAAAAACTAATTTTGCAACTATCCTTTATAGAGAAATGGAGTTAGATGAGATTTGCTATACCTTACAAGCAAAAAAACAGTGACATTCTTGCCTTGTATTTCAAGAGAAGGCCTTCAAACATAGCTTCTGAAAATGCTGCATTCAGTTTTTTTCTGGGAAAAAGCTTCTAAGTATAAGAAAAGAAAGACAAAAAAAAAAAAAAAAAAAAAAGGAACAAACTGCCTTTTCTACTCTCCCTTGCCAATGAATGTCAAGCTGTTTTGATATTTTCCGTTTATTATGTTTTTGCTCCGGGAATTTGAAACTGAAATTCACTTCTATATTATCTTATTTTGTGAAATCAATTGTTTCTTTCCCCCATCCATCAAATAAAGCACACAGCATTGGATTAATTTAGATTAAGGGAAACAACAAGGAGAAAAAAATAGAGAGAAAACTTCAATGAGACAATACTCTGAGTGCTTTTTCTGTGGGGTGATGATAGCAGTTCTTCCAATCAGAATAGCCTGAGAACTCTAGCTGGAAGGAGATCTCTGAAATTTAAGGGTATAATAGGTAAGAGGAGTATCATAATTTCGTAACATCAACCACAGATCTACCTTCTGTAATTTATTGCAATTGGCTTGAGTAAAGGTGAAGTGAACTGTTCACCATTATCCATTTTTACATTTTCCTTCTCTTGAAAATCTGTTAAGCATTAGTTCATTGGAGAAACTACACAAATTTTCAGATTTTATAAAGAGATACATTAAAAAAGGATGGTAGATTATGTAGAATAGAATAGAGGAAGACAACTTTCTCTGTATGTTGTTTTAGTCATGTACATAGTCACAAAATTATCTTCTTGATGTGAGGAAAAGTGATAAAACCAACATTAGATTCATGTGAAAAATACACACACATTGTAGAATTATTTTGTCCTTTCCTATAGGTTTTTTCATCAGGATAGAGTTCCATTAAACTCCAATACTATTATAGCTACTCTCATCTGACATAAAATCCATACCCATAGGAACTTTGCAAATACTATCTCAAAAGACAAGTTTCTATGGCATAGTATCTTAAAATATGTGTACAAAATGATGACTTTACACAAAGGGCTTACCACAGCCTTCCAAAGGACATTGATCTAACATGCAGTTTTCATTGTGATATTTTAGATGATTGAAATATTCATGTAAAGCATTATAAAGGGTCCCACTACTGGGACTATCATGTTTTTCTGATCAGAGTCATTTCTATTTTCTACGAGACTATGTTGCAGAATAGATTTTTTTCTAAGCATACATTAACTGCTTTAGTGAAGTAAAATTAATAGTAGATATATAGCAAATACACTTTATTACCAGCTGCAAAATCCATCTACATTGCCTTTTACTGCAGTGATGAGGAATATATACTAATACCTAAGCCCTAACTGATACACTCCCTAACTTACAAATAATTACTTTATTCACAATAAAATTTGGCTCATGATATTATGGGCTTTTGACTTCCCCTTTTCATTGCTGATTTTGAATTTCTAGCAGCTAATAGTTATACATTTCTGCAGACTGTTGGTAAATTTCTTAGTGGTCTTAAAAAAAATCTTGTTGTGAAATATATTGTAGGCACTGTCTGAAAATGCACATACATTATGAAAGTGTCTGCTTTTTCCACAGATCTCACCTTCTTTTAACATATAAACTGTTTGGAAAGGATATATATAATCTGCAGTGAAAGTCATTACAACTCAGTTTATCATACCATTGGTGTATTTAGTACTCTACTTCTAACTTTAAGATTTTACAAAGGTGCATGATCTGAAAGTACAAAAATCCCTTTACAACTTTTTATCTCAAAGAAACAAATAAAAAAAAGAAATAATAAAAAAAAAGGAGTGCTCAGTGCACTGTCCAGAAAAAGAGGGCTTGAATCTATTTAAAGCAGCAAAGGAAATGCTGTGTGCTTGTCAGTTCTATCTTGTTCCATTTAAGAATGAATTATGTCTAGCTTATTTGGAAAACAGCTACCTTTTAAAATGAGATGCAAACTTTAAGAGAGAAATCCTAATCTAAATATACCAACATTCAATGTGTCACATTTTAATTCAAAGGGAGATGGAAGATGGGACTGGATAAGGATATTTCCCTTTTTCGTGATGTTACCTGTTGATCTGGTTGTACGGAGACTGATATCCTTCATTTCCTACCTCTGAATGTGATGAAAAAAGTTGAGTAGGAAAGCTAGACCTTCCAGAAGAAAGAGCAATATAGTAAGAAATGTACTTTGCTAGATGTGCATTCTCAATAGCATATCCTGAAATCCAACAGCAATATTAGCAGAAGATACTGCTGAATCAGCCTCATCTTTTGCTGTACAACCTCTGTCTATCGGATCTTCTTGACTGTGAGTTCTCTAGGATTCTAAAAGAAAGTATCATCTAAAAAAAACCTCTGAGAAAAGTGTCAACATATATCAAGTGTGCAAAAATAGTTTAACAGCTGAAACAAAGTTTTGCAACTTATTTTGATATTTGTATCAATGGAGAGGTTTAAGCCACTTTCTGAGTGAGGTATCGAGCATTACATTGACTAATGAAAATTGAAAAGTGTCAATTTACATGGTTTTCAACTATTTTCCTATCCCCCCAAAATGTTACTCAACACTAAAAGAACTCAGACTGCCTGGGAAAATTAATTTCTGCATAGGAGCTTATGATAAAGACTCCCACACTCCTCTGAATCCAGTGAGTCAGTCACTCTTCTCATCTCCAGCCTGGGAGAAGTTTGCCATTGCTTCAGACAGACAAACTTATGTTTTCTGTTATCCAGGACTTTAATAAGTTTATTTCCAACCAGGCAGAATTGTGAAGGGAAAAATAAACTTAGAAAGTGCAAGTCATACTAACAGAAAAAGTCACTGAATCTCAGAACTATACACAATACAGTAGTAATGTGACTATCAAGTCACATTAAGTCACAAGTAAATAGCAATACCTTTATTTTCTAGGAATATTTTAAAAGAATTAACATATACTTTTTTTTTTTTTTTTTTTTTAATTCTTGAACCCTCTCTTTTCAGCCTCAGCCTACAGTGTCCACTGGACTGAAGTGAGTTGTTACCTTCCGGGCTCAAACAATACAGAAACTCTTCCTTAAAAATTTCAGTATATAAGCCAGTCATGATGATGTCCTATACACTACTGAAACTCACAGTTTTCCATTCAGCAGTGAAAGTTACTTGGCTACACATGTTGTTTTCAAATATAAATGCTCTCGCTGTTTCAAGTTTTTTCTTTTTTCTTTTTCTTTTTCTTTTTTTCTTTTTTTTTTTTTTTTTATTGTCTATAAGGCAAAGGAATTCAATTTTCTTTAGGGATCAAACACACACCAAAATTAGAATTTCAAAACTTTTTCAGTTATTGTAGCTGTAAAATTAATACGCAAAATATCTTACCTTCATTTATTTAGGAAAAAAAAACCCTACATATATCTCACTTCTACTTTAAGAAAAAATTATGAAACCTTGGAACTTGAGATGAAGCATAAGGAGTTTCACTTCCACTGTGAGCTACCAAGTGGTTCATGATGGAAAGGATTGTTCCACCACAAGCTTAACCTAACACAATATTATAATCACTAAATCAAAGTTACTGTAAAGCCCAAGTGCTTGATGAACTGTAGCAGATGAAAGTTTCTGTCAGTCAAGGTAAGTAGTGATTCCTTGTAGTTCGAGGAGATTTTTTGGTTTGTATTACGTAAGAGTTCAGATTAGATTATTTTAATAATTCCTTACAGACTATGACTATCAAAATTACCTTAATTACTCCTTATTGTCTTTATGAAAAAATATTTTCATAAAATCAGCTAATTTTAAAATTATATATCTTCAATCTGTAATACATGATAAACACACCTTCCTGTCAAATAGCAAAATACTTTACAATAACAGTTGGTGAGTATTCGCATGCAGTTTCCCAGAAAACCCAAAATCCAAAGCACAGAAGTATTATAAATGAATTCAAGTTTATACTTCATGAGGATTTTCTATACTACCTCTGTGAATGTTTGATGTAATTTCTTTAGAGCTATTTTTAAAAGACTCCTTTTACTGCCTTTTCGATTGCATATGTCCTCTTCACTCCTTAAATTGTATTACCACATTTATTGAAGGAAATCAAATCCAAACAAACAATTAGAATTAAAAAGCAACTGTTAGGTTACTGCTATATCTGTAGATTTCAGTTCCCCAAACAGTTATATTTCAAACTTGTGAGACTTCCTTGGATCCAAATTCTACCAACTGGCCTCTTCAACTTTAATAACCCATTTGGGGCAAATTAATTTTTATGAAAGCTTCTTTTTCTTTCTTATGAAAAGCATCTGAGACACATAAAAGGCATCTGAGAGCATCTATACACATGATTACCCAAGAGAGCCAGGTACTTTTAGAGTATGTATAATGAAATATCTTTCTCTCTTGGGTAATTATGTGTATACCAAAATGTTCACTGGTAATTGGGAAATGGGACCCACCATCTACTTAAAGTGTTGGTTTTTTGTTTGGTACATGAGGAAATTACCTGAAAAAGAAATATTGCTAAGGGTTGCACAGAATGCACAGAATGTTCTTTCATCATCATTCATTGCAGAAGCAGGATGGAGGAAAAACACAGAAACATAAGGAGAAGAGATGAAAGGAGGATTGCAATGGAAACCAGACTTCTAAACTGAGCTCTGTGATCTCGCTCTGTTTCTCTCTAATGGGCATCCTCCCCGACTAGTCCAACATTATGTTAAGTAACAGGCATGTGGCATTTTCTACAGATGGAATGCCAGGAACAGGCAGAGAAAACACTGTACTGTCCATTAGAATGAATCAGCTCATTAAATAAAAATCAACTTCAACTTTCATCTGCAACTTGAAGCAAATAAACTTTTCCTAAGGTGTGAATATAAATATGTGTGTGTGTGTGTGTGTGTGTGTAATACATATATTTATATGTATATTTATATATTAAATTTAATTGACATATATAAATATATATAAATATGTGTGTGTGTATTATATATATATATGTAAATATGTGTACGTATTTTTACATATATATATGTATACATATATATATATATATATACATATATAACAGCCTCTAGTCTATAGCAATGGTTATGAAAAAGTTGTGAAGGCTAACCTCATAGTTTTGTTTTGTGCTTATCCTCTCAGCTGCCTATTTTCCAGGGGTCTGGTGAGGACAGAGATGACTTCAGTCAATACCCTCATTCATCATGATTGACAAAGGACACAGCAATTTTGATGGGAACATTTTAGTCATAAAAGGACATCTACAATCACTCTGGCTTCCTTCTGGGCTATTTTAATACAAAACTCATCAGTATTAATGTAGCATTAAGTATGGATGCCTTTACCAAATAACAGTGACGAAAAATTGTCTGAAAGTACCGCTGTTTGCCCTGTTATTGCAGGAGCCTGCTTCCTTTACTTCCTCTGGTCACACTGGATGTAGGAAGATCCAGGGTAGGCACACTAGACCCTACATGCCCTAGGACAAGGCCGGGGCTGCAGCATGGTGGTATGACTTTTCTCCCCTCCTTGTGGCACCAGACATGAGCTGCATACAGTCACTTCCATCTGCTTCAGAAACATTAATAGCCACCACTGCTCAGTTTTCTCAGAGGGAAATATTCATACTCCTTTCAGTCTAAAGGGTCTTCTGTACAATTACTTTTTCTGCCTGCCCTTTTAGCAGCTTCTCTTCTGTGGTTAGTGCATTAGTTAAGGCTGTTGATGTTGCCGAAGACATCCACCTGATAGTGTTCTGAATTTTTCATCTTTGACAGCAGGGTCCCTGGCAGGGATTTTAAATACAAATTATCCTACAATGCAACAGTCCTCTGACATCTAGAAGATATCAGGGAGAAAACTGCCTGATGAGGAGTTCAGGTGTCTCTGACCCATTCCATTGCACCCGGTAGTGGTCACTGTGAGATGTGCTATAAACTAACCACACTCTGCCTGTAGACCCCTCAATAGTTTTATATTGCTGCACATCAATGAAATAGGTAGGCTCTTTCCAGGTAAAATAGGCAGTTGTAGTACAGCCTCCAGGAGGTTCTTAGTGTTACATCTCTGCTGTAGAGGGCTAGAGTATGGACTTGAGCATGACTATGTGACTGCTGATTTCCTTGCTAACAGACAACCTAGCTCCGTGCCAGCTTTGCCAGCCAGTAGACAGTATTTGGCCCCATCTCAAAGACAGCATATGCCAGAGATTGCTCCAAATATGCAGCCACTCTCTTTTGGAGGGGCAGAAAGTTTGACTATATTTAAGGGGGCTGTTTTTGTCACACTTCTCTTCAGGGTCAGAGAATGGTCTTTTGTATACTCTAATTCAGCTGACTTCTAGCATCTCAGCTATTGTTTTTTAAACACTCAGGCATAAATGCCCAGGGTACAAGTCGAAAATCTTCATCACTATTAAAGTGCCATCCTCATACACACCCTCAGAGACTGTTGAGCTCTGTGATCACCTCAATTTCTGCCAGTGGTCATGCACACGGATACATCTTTTCTTTTGAGCTGCAGGATTCTCAGAATTGAAGGTCTCCTATGCTGAACAACTGAATGGGTAAAGCTTTGCTTAGCATGTAGAAGCTAGAAGATGAGGGCTCCAACTCTTCCTCAGATTAAGGCTTTTTACCTCAGTTTCTCACAGCTGAGGGAGCCAGACACTGCTTCCTGCTTATTCTTAGGACAGGCCTTTTATTTTCTCTTTTATTTTCTCTTTTAGTCATTCTAAAAGCATTCATGAAGAAATAAGGCTGAAAACTTAGAACAGGAGAATCACAGTCCAACACAAACATATCTGAGTTTTTTTGTCTTGATTTTCCTCCTTCAAAGTGTGCCTATATGAAACAGGAAAAAGAAGATATGAATTGAGGCCACAGAATTCTTCAGCTTGTAACTAGAGAACATGGTGGGCATGATTGTTTTTTTAAAAAATTCTGGTACAGAAAACGTCAGAACTTGATTTTCCAAGACATTCAGTGGCAATGTGTCTTGCACCTATCAGAAGGCAGAATCAGCTCTGTTGGCTTTATTGACTTTAATCTGAGCTTTTCTTTTTACAGCTGAGATAATCTTGCTATCTCTTCCCCATAGATCTGATAGTAATTTCTCCTTACTTAGTGAACAAAATTGGTGCTTTGATGAAATGAGTATTCCTTATTCTTGCAGTCTCATCAGTGCTGTCTTTACAGTTACTGGAATGGTAAATCTTCTTTCAGTTCATCAGCACTAAGTACTCACTTTAAATACAGTTGAAGAAAATCTCCAATCTTTGTAACTCGCAAGTCCAGTTTTCGACTATTTGCCAGGAAATAATATATTTTGTTTTCATAAAGAATCAGAATAAGTTACAAAATTAAATTAGCTGAAATAAATAGCAGAGACAAAAAACTACCAGCTACTTATTATGTATTAATGTTATACTGTCATATCCTGAAGTTGAGAATTGCTGTACTTTGATTCACTGATGAAAAATGATAAATGATATTGTCATAGCTCCATCAATGAGGAAGAGCTGGATTTATGACAGTTAGGCACTACTGTGATGAAAACTATCAGAATTTTGATGGACGAAAGGAGATATCTGGAAAGAATATGGATGGGCAAAAGAAAGACTCTCATGCATGCTTTATTTCTAGTGCATGTGACTCTTGTTGTGGCTTTTTTCAGGGACAGCTATTTAAGGCAAATGAGGCAAAGAAACTGCTTACTCAAAAAGCCAGCAATCAGCTGTATTCAAACCGAGGATAGCCCACAAATCTGTTACACTTACTTCCCCAGTGCTGTATGAATTTTTTCCACTTAACAAAAGAATTTTCAAAGCTCTTGAGGAGGGGGAGAGGAGAGAAGGTTGTGCAGCAGGAAACATATTTTTGACAGTAATATTGGGAGCTTTCTACACTTACAGTGATTAGTCACACACCATCAGTGGAAAAATAATTACTAACAGTGCACATACTGCAGCCTCACGCAGGACCACCACCAGTGAAAAAGGAGCCACTCTGTGGCCTGCGTATCGAAAGCAACCCGTGGGGTGTGCAACCACTTCTCTGTGCCACTGCTGTAGGTCAGCAAGGCTGACGGAAAGGCACTCTGGGTCAGAAATCCATAAGGGTGAAGGCATCAGACATGGAAAAGCACTGAAAGCGCAGAGAAAAAAGATGACAATATAGGGAAAAAGCAAAGATGCTCTGGATCTACGTAAGCTGTGAGCTTGACACCGCAGCTCTTAAGCAGCTTCTTTTGAAAACAAGCATCACTAAATACAAAACATATGAGATTTCGGGCTAACAGACATGCTTCCTTCTTCCTAGGTGCAAGGTGATGATTTCAGATGCATTTTAACAGCAGCTCTAGTTTCCCTTAAAAGACAGAGTGTCAGTCTTTCCGAGCAGCTGGGAGAGCGTGTGACCCTTAATATTGATAGCAACATAGCTCAACCAAGTATTTAAAATTCCATGGGTTCCTCTCTCCTCAAAGAGTAATGAAAGGAAGAATAATTTACCTGAGAAATAGGCAGACAGACATAATGACAGAAATCAATGTTTCACTAATGTGGCTATTTGAGGACTTTTTAAGTGAATCATTTTTGAAAGGGAAAATGCTGACTCAAAGAGAAGTTTTCTCAAATCTAGAATAAAATTAATTAACAAAATATATAAAAACAAAAGATAGAGGTGCAGGGGTTGAAGTCTCATTTTTGAACAAGTGTCAGTGGGATCCTGAACCTGTATTTCGCATATTCTAGATGATTTTCTGTATCACTCAAAACATAGCAAAAAGTCTTAATTTCATTCCTGTAGAGACTAAAAATAAATTCCAAATATCAAAACTTCCAATAAACTGAATTCTTGCTAAGTCTGTTCACAATAACATTTCTTCTTCATTCATTTCTAAAGATTTTTTAATTAATTCAAAATATTTAACTAAAATAATCCTCCATAAAATATTGAAATTGGATCTTTCTTGCCAAAAAGGCATTTCCTTATCCTCATAGATTGTTTTCAATGAATATTTATCACTTTCTCTAGAGCCACTAAATTCTGCATACATCATATGCATACCACATTTTATCTCAAAAAAGATGTAAAGTCTCCAGACTTTCACGCAGTAAAAAATAAATTAACATATTTGCTTTCCTAATTGTAGTCCAGTATAGCACACATTTCTTCCACCCTGAATTTCTATTGATACAACTAGCCCCCAACTAGCACAAAGTGTGCAAAACTGAGTGGGTCCAATACCTGTAAATAAACCTTTTAACATCATCCACTACATTCCCTTAGAAAATCTTCTACATTAGTGGATGTTTCTCGTCAAAGGCACATTAAAAAAAAAGAGAGAGATTTTACGCTCTCCTTTACTCAAGTCAATTGTCTATCACTATCTGTTTCTGTTTCCATTTCTGTCTACATGTTACTAATCTCCATAATCTAACTAGCTCACTGTAATTTAGTAGCAGGAATTAGAAAGGTCACAGAAGGATCTTTGTGGAAAAGAAAATGATTTGTGTAGGTGCAACTCTTGAGTCTGCGTTTATAAAATATCAGACGTAATAAGCCATGTTGGATTGAATTCTATGCTACTTGCTTGAAAAGAAAAACTCCTTGAAGTGCTGATCAAACAAAGCAGACACTGCATTAACTTTAACTTCCTACTGCCTTTCCTGGAGTCAGAATTTTGCCTGGCAGACTATGGTATCTTTTACTTGATCTGCAGATTGCTGAGTGCTTCAAGTATAGTGGGGCTCTGTTGGTGACCAAGCACTCAGCAGTTCCCTGAACTATGAGTTGATATGTGAGAAACAGTGTCTAATTTCATATCTGCAATTAACTGTGGATGCAGATACTAATATGCATATATTAATCACTGCTGTAAAGCAAGCAGTGAGAAATATAAAGTTGTCATTTTCATTCATAATTAATTACACTGACCCTTCCCACTTAGAATTCACATTATACATCAAATTATAGATAACATAGAAATTAATTTTAATGTTTATTTTTTAATTATTGTAATCTATGCATTCTGGGTGTATACTTCAAAAAAAGAAGACAATATTTAAAGTTTAACTTCTAATAAACAGTGCATATCATTAAAATTTAGTAAGAAAATAGAGTGAATATTCCTTATATTCATAATGGCTTGGAGAAATTCCATTTCACCAGACCTTTAAGATTATCTTATTTCAATAACACAGCACTGAAGACTCAAGTGATAAGGAGCATATGAGTGGGATAGCTTTTTATACCTGTTTTGCATCAAAGATGTTCCTGTGTCAAAGAAATCGACACAGATGTGTTCCATTCCACCATACAACCAGTAAGAGTGCCCCGGTTTTTAACGCTACTACTGAAAAGTGATTCCTTCCTTTCAAAATTATTCTGATATATGATTTAAAAAACCAAGTTTTTCTGTGGATATTGAAAGCTACAACCTCAGCCATTTTTAGGGACTTAGACAAATGTAATTAGGACCACAGTAAGGAAGAACTTCCATAATTTTTAGATGTTTGTGCGTTTTTTGTGACAGTCTGTTTTTCATAAACCTGGGAAAAATCTTTAGTTTGCAATTAACATATTTAATACTATATAGGTGAAATCTTAAGTGAAGAAAGGATTCATCTTGGTTAATATTGGTAATCTAGAATTAAAGATTTGGTCTTGCTAGGTGTCTGCAATTTTTTACAGTCAGTGGAGAATCAAACATCTCCAGATGGTGAATCACCCTCAGTATCTCAGACACATATCTTATAATGAAATTAATTGCTCTCTGATATCTGTAGCCTTAATGGTAGTCAGATGCCTAAACCCAAATAAATCAATGAGAGGTGAGCACTTAGATATCTTTCAGGATCTAGATCTGGATAGCCTTTGGCCCCCAGGAAGCTGATGAGGTACAGAACATTTTATTTAGGTGCTTTGAGAACTTAATCACATATCATAGTAAGAAAGTGTTCAGAACTCTACACAATAGCTGAAATAACTACAAAATGTTATGAAATGTAATAGTAACACAAAGAACTATACAGCTTGCCAAGCATTCTTGTTTCCTTCATATTGTGTACGGTTTTAAAGAAATCATCAAGCTTATAGGAGCCTGAATGGCTAAATTTGCTTTTCTTGGAGGCCCATGAAAATCCTTAAATAAATAAATAAATAAAACTTTAAATCCCTCACTCTAACTACTCTTTTTGAATGCATTTGAAGGATAAAATTTTGCACTGAAACAGATTTGGGAAATGGAATGTTTACTAGCTTTCACATTTGAAAATTACAGATGCAAAAAATAAAAGTGAAAAAAAACCCTAACTTACAGCAACTGCTGGGAAAATTATTTAAGTAGCTTTTAAGCAGTGGGAAAGTGCACACAGACTTCATAAGAGATATGGAAAACACTTCCAGGGCAAACAGATATAAAAAGAATTCCATGTAGATTAAAAATTACTGTACTCACCAAATTAATAAAGCAAAAACCAAACACTACACTCTCATCTTTCAAGGCTGTTGAGAGTGGAGTTCTTTTAAAGAATATCTTGGAGCAAATGATCGCTTTGTGCTGATGACCTTCCTCCATGTTTTGGTCATTCGGGACACCTGCAGAACCAAACCTGATGTAACAACTTGTTTAGCAGGGACAACTGAGAATCTGTAAAATGAAGATTAACTGACCTGGGAGAATTCCTCGTCTGAAGAGAAAATGGTCACTTTTTGGAATGGTAACTTAGCTAGCTCATATAGCTGTGTCATCTCTCATGAATCAGATAGGTAAGAGGTATGGAAAACATCTCAAAGGTATACAAATTTAAAAGGAATCTCATATAGATGAAGAGCTACCTTTTTCACCAAATCAATAAAATAAAAACAAAGCAAAAGCTAGGCTAATTTGTTTTTAACCGATGATCATTTTCTAATATAATTATGTGCCTCACACACAACTGTGTACTCAACACAAAGACATGTGAGGCAGTTGTAAACTTTTTGGCTCTTTTGGCCTGTCTGCTGTATACTATTAATAAATACCACTAGAAGAATGGTAAAATTAAGTAAATACTGATGATAATTATTCCTATTTTTTTAATCTATAAAAACATTTATGTTATCCTTTTGTAGACCTTCTAGGGCTTAGTATTTCTATTCTTTCATTCCCATATCAGTGGAAGTTTTGTATGAACAAAGAAATAGAAGAATAAGCTTTAAATTGAAGACATGAGTCACCTGAAAGTGTTTAAGTCTGATATATTTTAAAGTTATTCTTGTATGAGAGCTTATATTGAATTCAGGTACATCCTTAGACTACTCTGGGGGAGAAGAAAACTGATCTAGATGTTAAAAAAAACACATTAAGCACAGCAAATATTAATTGATGACATTAAACCTTTATGAAATAACAACAGAAGGTAAAAGATTACTTCTCTGGCTGCCATTGTAAATATTTGCTTATCCATATGTTCATAGTTATCGCAATATCAGACTATGCATTTATATCATACCCTGTGACTGTGACATAGCAGAACCATAGAAGCAAACACGAGTTCAAAATTTGCCATGTTCTGTGCCATGGAAATGTGTGAATGACAAATTGTTTTAATCTCATTTCAGAAGGCACTGCAAAACTCTGATAAAAAGAGAAGGGCCTTATCTTTCTCTAAAAATGTGATTTGTGGTCTTTCTAGCATGTTGGGAAAAGTTGTAAACCTGTCCCTAAGCCCAAAAGGATTTCACCTGTAACACTACCAACATTGCAAATCATAATGAGACCATAGCTTCTTTGAGGACGAGGGATGGGGAACTGGGATTTGATATTTTGGTGGTTAAAACTAGCAATTTAGCATGTACCTAATTTTGCCAGCACTTGGGAACAACTGAACACCGGCGTAAAAGATATATCACACTGTCCTCTATACATGGCTACAGCGCCTGTCGATGCTCGAGCCTGCCAGAACGCTCCCTGGTAGAGGGATCGTGTCCGCAGCTGCCAATCCATCCACGAGCGAGTACGCTTGGGCCTGTGCTAGACCCTCCAGTGAGCACCAGCACTTGGGTTCAGACTCTTCTTTTTAATTGAGATGGGTCAGAGCATTTCTTGTTCCTTTTAAGTACCTGCCCTGAGAGTGTAGATCACAGGAGGTGGCAATGCACACACATGCACGCACACGGACGGCTCACAAAGAAATAAAATTTCTGTTAAACATTCCTAGCTCTGGTAGAACAGGAGGATTTTCTCAGGTCCTGGACGACTGCTAAGCACAGGAAAGAAAGACTTAGGACAGTTTTAATTCTAAATGCCAGAAAATCTGTGTTGCTACACAACTCACCCAAAATATGAGAGACCAAGCCCATATTTTAATTCAAGCAGAACATGAATAGAGTCTTCTGCAGCATCCCACAGGAGTGCCTGACCACTTAGCTATCAACTGTTATGTCTTAGACTTTTTCCTTACGACACTCTTTCTGAATGTTTTGGTGAAGCTCGGTTCAGTTCTCCCTGATGAGCACATCACTGAGTTATAGCCTTCAAAAAGATTTTCTAGGCACACCAAAACTACTTCCATCATGCCTGGATTACGTTTGAGATAGGTCCTTTTCATTTAGGTATTAAGCCTGCTGACGAGCCCACAGAGCTGGATGAGGGGGCTGTCTGCAGATAGTGACAAATAAACCTGTGTGTTATCTTCATAGAGCTGAAACTGGAGTCCACATTAATTTTATAATCTTGTCAAGTCTAATATACATAGGACTCTCCAGGTAAGGAAGATCAAGGTAAAGGATTAACTGCCTAGTATCTTTTTGAGATTTTTTAAGGAAAGGTAGCAGTATTTATTCAAACCTTTCCACTCCAGAAACACATTTAACAGCATCTTACTATCAACTCTGTATATTTGAGGTCTTCCATACACACACAGTTTCAAACATGATACAACTAGAGAACACTGCATTGATGTACAAAATTGTACCCTTGCCTGAAAAATAAAGAGAAAGGATCTATCTCCAGTTTTAAGTTCCTAAATCACATGTTTTAAATACTCCAGAAACATCAAAGCAATGTAGACATTTGCCCACTGATAACAGAACAGAGGAAAAAAGATCTTCATAAGTCAAACAAATTTTATTTCAAAGACAAAATTCCCCATAAGAACAGCCTAATACCAATGCTGCCATCCATTGACAGGGTCAGGTTTATTTTGGGCTGCTGTTCTGTATTCATGCAAAATGTGCATATTTTCCCCTATGGTGCTATAAAACTCTCATTTCACCTCTCCCACCAGAAACTTCAGTAGACATTAATTAAACCTCTAGAGAAAATATTTATAAAGAGTATGAAGGAATTATTAGCAATGAAGTATTTTTTTTAAAGAAAAAGTCATACTGAGAGAGCTAATGTATTATTGCTAAGTTGTGAAGTTAACTTACTGGTCAAAAATTGCAATGAGCTGGGAAACTTCATCAGAAAGCCTTCTGGGAGAAGGAAAGGAGATCATCTGTGTGTGTGTGTGAACAGTGTTCCCAGACTGGGATCTCTCACTTTCACTTAGCAGTGCTGGACTATTAGAGAATAATTTCAGAATTTGATAAATTTGTTAAGAAATTTTGAACTCTGGAATTAACAAAGAATAAAATGATTCCTGGAAAGGGTAAGTCTTTTCACATTTTTGTTCTTAAAAATTTTAGTTAGACATGAATCAATCTTATCTTGGTTACTGCTATAACACAGGGAATTAGAGGGTTTCAGGCTTGTATTAAGACAACACCATCCTAGCAATAGCTCTGACTCAATAGTTTTAAGATAGCTTAGGTATTTTATATAAAACTTTTCTCTATATTTCCCATAAAAAGCAATATTATCTGGATTTTTCTCCCTATTAAGCTTTTTCTTACCTAACATTTTTTGTTGTGCATAAAGTGCTTATAGCACTTTTTAAAATGACAATTTTTCATACACAAAGCTAGTTTGCTATAACCTGGGGCCTTATAAAAGTTTCTCAGTTCTATAATGTGGCAAATATTCAGATTGTAAAGCTTTTCAGATTTGTTTTATGCTAGTATCAAACCAAATGGATTGTTTTTCAAGTTTCCCATTATTAGTTTCCAATTTTCTGATCTCTTCTTATAGTACCTCTTTTCTCTTGTTGTCTCTGTCCTTACAAGAAAGAAAGGAATACTCAAATAGCATAGTATCTCTGACTGAGTAATGCTAATTAAAAATTGGAAGGTGTGATTTTTGAAAGCTATCATCTGAACTAAACATGTTCTAGCATTCAGTCCATCACAGATGGACAAGATGATTGTAGATGATAAGTATTCTTTTACATGAAGTAATAATTTCACCTTGTGTTTGTTTTCTTAGCTCTGAATAACAAGAAATAAACCTATATAATACTTAGATCTTTTCCAGTATTCAAAAAGCCCAGCAATACTTAGCTACAGGGTTTTCATCAATTCATTTTAACAGATAATGACCATCTGCATATTGGGTTCCTCTGCTTTTGAATTTTGTGAGAGTGTGGTCCTTAGATTATGATGGATAGTTCATGCTCAGCAAGCTAAATACTTCTTCTCACTAGTCAGAAGATATGTGAATAATGTGGAACATACAAATAGCTTTCAACTATTGAAGAGATTACAAATATGAACTAGATCTTACCACAGCCCTTGATTTCTGTTTAAGATGAACTATTTCCATTAAATTATTAGAGAAGCTTTGCAATGTTACCCTCTTAGCCAAATCAGTGTCTTTCATAGGCAATAGAAACATATTTGCTGTGTAACATCCAAGAGAGTTCAAAGAGAACTCACTAGTCATTCAGAGCTACATATCTGTACTACATGTCAATGTTTATTTCTAGGACTATGTGGAGAAGGCTCAACTGAAGTGAATGGGAAGCTTTCTTTCAAACATTTTTGTAAATAAAAGCAAACATTTTCACATAAAATTATGAGCAAAACAATTTTTTCTGAGAATACACCTGCATTTTTGTTTGACTAGCTCTTTTGCATAATGTTTAAATACTACATTAGTTCTCATACAAACAACCAAGATCACAGGGTTAAGGAAAATAAACATCTTGCTTCTATTGCACACAAAGCCTTAAATCCTTTATTCCCACAATAGCAGGTCAATTTAGTGACATACAATGGAATAAACAGTGTACTGTTGCTTGTCACTTTCCTCCTGAAAGAGGAAAAAACATGTGAGTGGGATTCAATTCTTGTAGCTATAAATATCTAAAATTTAGCTGTGATACTGCCTACACTTTCTGTATAGTCAAAAAGGCAGATAGTAACTCATCCAAAAACAGTTTAGACATAGCTTTAAATATTGATATGGTGGCTTTGTATCTAGTTGGACATCGTAGTTCCCACACCTAGAAGTGCATATTAGCTATGTATGCGCTCTATTCCATGCAACACACATATACCATCCCGGCCCCAATGACTCAGGAGAAGGAATTCAGATGCAATCCTCACTGGGAACCACTTCATATCCTGCCTAGTTCCCCACATGTATGAGTGGGAGACGAGAACACAAAGGATTTCATTCCAGATTCAGCCTGTTAGGAATTAACTTAATTCTAAAGAGGCTCACCCGCCATGTGAACAAACAAGGAAGACAACAAGAAAAGAGTCAGAAAACTAAATTTCACATGTCTATACTCAGGTGATAGGAATCTCAAATTTTAAGATTAGTATCTCATGTCTAATTGTTAAGTTGCTTCTTTATTAGAATACAATAAACAATAAACCAATAAAAGTCATGAAGATCACCTGTGATATGACTTACATATTAGAAACTATTGCATTTTACTGTTATTCCTCTGTATTGAGCTTGTAACGTGTTCAACTAAATCACAGATATCGTGAGACAGAGAGTCCATGACTTAGCACTTATTCTTACGGTTAAATGAGCAACTGAGTCCTTGTATGAGTTAAATCGGTAGCTATAAATTTCTACGTTAGGAATAAAGAGCACTTTAGAATGTTCTGCCCATTTTTAAAACTTCAAGAAACAGGCAATTATTGATTCTTTTTCTAGATGCTATGATTTTTTTGCCTTTTCACCCAAATTTTAAACCTGCTTTAAATGACATGAATATCAGAACTCTATGTGGCATTCCACTGTCACTCTCACCATCCCTGCACATTAGGAGAAATCACGAGTCACTTGCTGATACATTTAAGGCCTCTGCATAATATCTGGAGCATCACTGTTCATCATATTCATGCTCCGTCTTTTCATTGCTGGGTGACAGTTGCCAGTTGAGGAACCTTTCCTGAAGATCCTTTTGAAGTTCATTTTTGAAGCTTATGGGTTTAATCATCTGGTCAGGCAAGGGTATAGCAGAAAGTATGCTTCTAGAGCCAAACTCCCTTGTCAAATGGCATGGGTCATGTAAACTTGAAACCCTAAAGACTAGCTTTATATTGATACTAGATTTCAGTCACTGTGCCATTTCTTGTCTCTTTTTGCACAAAAAGAGAAAAAAAAATACAGACTAATATTTAGCAAGTCATCTGACTTGCTAAATCCAGCCAAAGGGATACTTCCATGCCCGAGGATCTCTACGTTCTTTTTAGGGACAATTCTTTGTGCTCATTTCACAAGTTTAATGATCAGTATTCTGACTCTTACACATATTTCACTTACAGTTCTTCATATGTTTCTCTGTTTTCCATTGATTGCTTTCTCTGCTTTTTT
The DNA here is from genome assembly GCF_028389875.1 of Rhea pennata. NCBI lineage: Eukaryota > Metazoa > Chordata > Aves > Rheiformes > Rheidae > Rhea > Rhea pennata. The sequence continues at coordinate 29,842,336 of NC_084664.1, forward strand.
TCCCTTTTTCAGAACTCTACTATTCCTCCATAACTCCTCTGCTCTTATCAGTTTGTAGCTCCCCAGTTTCATTGCCATGAATACAGCAAGCATATGCATATTCTATGCCCTGAATATCACCTCCAAAACCAAAATCAATCAGTGTTGATTTACGTTGATCTACTCTAGCTGAGGATATGCTGTATGGTCTATAAGACAAATCTTCAGTTATTTACGATCCAGATTCTTTACTGAATTGTCAGCTAACTAAATGAATGATTTCTGAACTACTCAAAAATCAACATTTGCCATTAGTTATCTGCAAATGTTACATAGGAACTATTTTCTTTTCATCTGGAAATACCTATTATGTGAATAGTCCTCTCTAGCCACTACTGAGGAACACCACCATGAAATCAATAACCTGCAGTACAAGGTGATGAATTCAGAAAAGATGTTTCACCCATGGCACCTTCATAACACACTGAGGCTGTGTCTAGATATGCCATCATATATGATAATACTTAAAACTGTTCATGGCAGTAAAAGTGGGAAAATTATTTTTTCCTTCTTCTTCATCCAAATCTAGTTCAGCACATTCTTCACTATCAGATAAATTTTCTTTCTTACAACTTACTTTCCCCTTTCTGCCATATTTACCCATCTTCATTAGCCTCCAGGATTTCCCCAGCTCTAAAGTGAGAAATGTTTGCATTATTTCAAGGTTTTCTTCATCCTGGAAGATATGGATGTAACATACCCATATGTATCAGAACTACCTACAGAAAAAAATAATTTGTGCTATGCCAAAATCCTAGACAAATGACTTTGTAGACCTATTTGAGGACAGGAATAGTGAGATTTGTAACATCAAATTATTACCTCTTAAAAAGCTCTCTCTCTTTATCGTTCATGATTTAAATTTAGATGACTAAGACTGGATTCTTGACTTTTAAAAGATTTGAATTAGGTGAAGTTATCCCTGTATGAGGCAAGCAAATTACAGCTCCACAGAGCCTCTACAGATAAGTTCTGAATAAAAACATTAAAGTTCAAATATTCAATTTTACAATAGATTCATTTTTCCCTCCAGTTTTAGACTGAAGATTTGAAGCAGTCATAATGGAGGTGACAAGTTGGGGGGAGAAATAGTAAACAAGCATAGATATTTGTGTAAAAATAATAACATCTTTTTTTTTTTTTCACAACTGTAAGATTGAGCATACTAGAAACCTTTGAGCTATCTCCATAAAGAAGTCAGAAACCATACTATTGTTATTTGAAACTCTGTTTGAGTAGTACTTTACAAACTCAAGAGAAAAAAACATAGGGGAGTCAAGCTGTATTAAGTAGTTCAAGTTTAATTTTCCCTTAATGTGGTTTTAGAGTTCATTACTTAGTTATAAATACAAATTAATATGCACAGCGAAAGCTCTTCAGAGTTCGGTATGTAAATATATTATCCACTGACGAAAAAGGAACACACTTTGGGATGTCACAGTGGTCACAAAGAAGTTCCACTGAAGCCCAGGAAGCTGTAGAGATTAAGAAAAACTGAGTAGCTCTTTGAAATACTATGGTAAATATTTTCACTCAGCAAAGTATAAACAGTGTTAAGAGTGCAAAGCTGTATGAAGTTCTTTTTTCTCTCCTTTTCCAGAGAGAGCGTATAACATGAATAGTTCTTTTCTTTCTCAGTGTTTCACTGTCCAGAGAACTGTCTATCTTGACAGTTCTTACATGTATTCCTTGATTTCATTTCTTTTTTCCAAAATGAAGTAGTTCATCTCTCACTGATCTCCTGAAGTCTCTTCTTAAACTAGACAGCAAAAATTTGAGCTCATTATTATTCCTTTCTGCCCTTCTCCCTGCCTTGATTCTCTGGTACAGCTGATAATATTATTATTTTTAGGTCCTATAAGACTTTTAATCTTGGTACAATCCTTAGTTTTTATGACAGAAAAGGTATTTTGAGCCACTTTTCCTTCTACTATAGACCTTAGATTCATGCTCAGACCACTTGGTTACACCTGGTTCAGAGTCTGACCACTTGACCACTCCCTTCTCATCTTCCACTGGATTTACTGTAGCTTCCTTTTTTTCGTTGCCTTTGAATATTCACTTTTTCCCTTTCTAGCCTTTTCAAAGTTCTCTTATAATTCATATGATCCCATTTCACTGCATATTTTCTAAATGCCCGAAGGACTTGGACTAGGGCTTAAATTCTTGCAGGTGATTTTAAAGGGGACTCAAAACAAAAGCAAACAGCTTGATTTTCCAGCATATTACTTCCAGAGGAGCAATCTTGCATCTGACTGAGCAAGGAAAGTAGCTGTCAGGTTTTTTGAGTGAATCAAGGTCTAGCTTTTCATAATGTCCTTACTTCGTAAGAAAATAATATGGCTGTGATTCATGCTCCTTCTAAATCTCAGGGGCAGAACTGGCATCATACTGTACCCATGTAGACATTGATCCTTATAACATTCTTCTCATAAACAGAATGCTGGAGGCATTCACCATGGATTCCACAGGGAGGGCAAGGATATCTCATAAACTGGAATATCCTCCTGCAATATCAAAGAGTTGAAGGAAACCTGAAAAATATCAAGAGCCACAAAATATTCCCTGCAAAACCAAAATCCTATCAGACATAATGTCAGAATTTTTGTATTACTCATAGTAGTGTGTAGTATGAATGTCTTCTTCGAAACTTTGGGCAAACAGTACATTAACAAAATTGCATGATGTTTCCATGATGAAAGATCCATGTCATATTATAAATAACTATGAGCTACTCTTTAATGTAAAAATTGCACATTTCAACAAGAAAATTCTTTTTCATAATGTGCTCTCTCACTCTCCTGTCATCCATAGTATACATATTTTTACACTATTGACAATGGAAGGTAGAAAAGCCGTCAGATTTGACAACTAACGTCTCATCTAATTTCCAAAATGAAACTTTAGGTGTATTATTTAAAGACTACTGCTGCCTAAGACTATATTAATAAATTGGACACATCTATTTAAAGGTTCCTATTTACTTGACCAATGTTAAAATTACTAATGTCTGTTAAAATGAGACTAGAGTACGATAAAAAGCTTCGTCTCAAGTGAGTCAGTGAAGTTACAAGTTTCAAGAACAAGTCCTGTGAATTTAAGGCTGTTAGGCAATAAGTATAGGGAAAGAGGTATTTTCTCTGAGTCCAAGATTTAAATTTTTCTATGAAGCAGGAGAATATTTCACAGGTATCAAAGAAAGAAATAATTGTACCAAGCCAACAATACTACTGGCATAAATGCCAATTTCTCTGCTTCTTGTAAATTAGATAAGCTATATTTTGTGGTGAAGGGCATTTCTAAAAAATGTAATAGAAATCATTTCACAAAATGACTGATCTACTTTCTTTCGCATTTGAAAGTAATAGAGATACAATTTTGTTTTAATCTATATAAGAAAAGGGCAGAAACACTTTCTCCACACACATAGGTTCCATTTCTCTCTCCCTGAAATTTCTTCATGATAAAAACAAGAGGCAAAGGAGGATTTGATGTAAATGCCATATACCTGTCATTATGAATAAACATTTCAACTGATTGAATCTCTAATTCCATTGGTTCTGCAGTCCAATAAATGTTTGTTGACGTGCATCTGCTCCAAATGACAGAGCACTTGAGAAGAACCATTCCAAAAGAATGTAATGAATTTAGTCAAAACTGACATATTCTCAATAAAAGAATTATTTGGCTAAGCTGCTACTTTACAGGGAGGGATTGGTGGAGAGGGTTGTTTTGGTTTGGTTTGGTTTTGCTGATATTCTAGCACTATTCTGATGAAACTATTTCTTTAAGAAATTACTGACCAATTTCAGTGTTCTTCCTTTCACTGTACCATTTAGATACTTTGGACACATAACTTCATAAAATATGTTTTCCTTTGTCAAAATTCCAAAATAGTAAAAAATAGTGCATAACAATATAACATTTGTTACGATCCTACTAGCAATGGAATTTAAAAACAGTGTACTCTAGTGGTTTGAGCAATAAATGAGTAGACTCTGCAAAGTACATGCATTTATTACAGTTCCTACTATATGTATAATATCCCTCCCCAATTTACATCTCCTTGTAACTTCTCAGTTATGAACTGTTAGAGTCAAAGTTCTGATCATAACACTTAATACAGTCAGTATTTGTTGCTCCTATAATTTTGCATGCTCAGAAATTGAAATAAAGATTCACAACTAAATCTGAAAATTTCTGGAACAGCAATAACGCTGTAAATGCAAACAAGCCCAAAAAGAAAATAATTATATTACTTTTTAATATGGTTGGATTGCTGCCATTACAATCTTAGTAATTTTGGAAAGGAGCAGGAATGAAGAAAATGTGTAAAGTTTTCAGCCAAATGAAACTGATCAAAGTGTTTTTATTAATATATGAGGGTCCAGACCATGATTAGTTAGAAGGCCCGATATGGTATGCTGAAAAGATGACCGACGTATAAATTTATATGCTATTTGAGAAGATTATAAAGCAGAAGTGGGTGAAAAAAGAAAAAAATATTCCTACTTTTGCAGTTCTGCGGGAAATAAGTGCGAAGAAATGTCTGTAGTGAGAGCAGGAGGGAAAGTCCGACGCCACAGCTCATGTGGCAGGGAGACAAGTTTCCTTTGATAAGAAAAATACTGTCTGTAACAATTGCGAGGCAGAAAAAGTTACACCTGGAAAAGGAGGCAGCGAGCTACAGAAGATGGTATTCAGAGAACAAAAGGAATTAGACAGAACTGAATTGTTGCTTAAGTTAATTTCTCAAGTTATTTTTTCACCTGTTCTATTCACTCTTCTGAAAAATCCTTAAGAAATAATGATTGACCACTTGGCATTTCCAGAAACATTTTTTGAAATACATCACTACAGAGCTGTATAATAGGAAGAACTGCACTGGTGTTTTACCTACTAAAAGGTCAGCACTTCTTTTTCAAGCTTCTAATCTATCATGTGCCATTTTCGATTGTTGATATGGACTGATTGTTTAAAGATATCCAGTTCTTTAGCATTTTCACTAAAGCACAGTGCTTCTGTCAGCTCAGAAGAAATTCAGAGTAAACAGGAATCTTGTCCAGTCTGGTAACCCTAAAGGGACAAGTTGATTTAATTTGAGAACTGTGGTGAAAGACAAAAAAAGGATGCAATCAATTACAAAATTCAAGTTGAAACATAGCAATTAATATTGGACAAACAACTCTTGAATAAAAATCTATACAAATAGTGCAGTAAGAAAGGGCAATCTTAGAAATCTTCGTCATGTTCACATTTGTTTATTCTGAATAATAGAAATGGCACAAAGGAGACTAAAGAGATGCTAAACACAAGCAGATTACAAATGCAACACAGAAAGCTGCTCTGCCTCTCTAATTGAATTGTATACAACAATTTCTATTTATTTATTCATTCACTCATTATCACAGATTAAGAGATTATACAAGTTATTTAAATAACTGTTGACTCTGTCAAGCCAACTGCAGTAAAGATCTACCAAAAGGATTTACTTGCATGAAATATTAATTGGAATGTGTTTTCTTGAATTTACAGGTTCTATTTCAGACACACCAGTAGAGATGAGCAGAGGGCTGTAGAGAGCCACAGCTGTACGATACTGTACATAAGGCACAGTGTGAAGGCACAGTCTCCTTTCAAGGATATAATTCACATTTACAGAAGTGCTGTATTAAAAATGGAACGTCTGAAAAAATGCATGATCAGAATTATGTGACAGATAAATAGTGTGACAGAAGGAAGAAATAAAGATGGGACAAAGATAAAAAGCTTTGGTTTTTGAGGGTTCATAATCTTGAATAGGAAGTAAATAGCTTATTATCTTTTAAAATTTTTGCATATCTAGCAAATTAATAATGATCATTAACAATAAAATAACAGTTCAGTTCTATAGATTACATGCATGTATGAAGATAGATTCTTATTCATGTTCACTTATGAATACTTATAGATGTCATTGCAGGCATATGACCTCACTCTATCACTCTGTTATAATCACAGAATCACAGAGTGGTTGAGCTTGGAAGGGACCTCTGGAGATCATCTAGTCCAACCTCCTGCTTAAGCAATGTCACCTAGTGCACATTGCACAGAATTGCATCCAGGGCAGGTTTTGAGCATCTCCAGAGAAAGAGACTCCACAACCTCTTTAGGAAACCTGTTCCAGTGCTCTGTCGCTCTCACAGTGAAGAGATTATTCCTTATATTCAGGTGGAACTTCTGTGTTTCAGTTTGTGCCTGCTGCCTCTTGTCCTGAATATATATAATATAATACGTCTTTGATGGGAATCTAAGCAAAATGGAGATACAAAAAGAAAAGAATTCAGGATTTTCTTCAATAACAGTTGACAGCTCTTCAGTAACTTCCTTCAATGTCCCAATAAATTATAAATAAATTGAGACAATTTCTTCGTTTATTAACAATCATTTATGCCCTTCTAAGGATGCTGCCTTTCTGCAGCAAAAGAGGTTGTGTAGCTTTAGCAGAAGACAGAAATTAGGCCAGGTTGATTCTATTTTAAGAATACTTTTCCAAAATATGCTTGGAGTGGACAGTTCCCACCCCTCTATTTATTCTTATTTAGAAAATGACTTAATAAGACTGTTCTACTTTGCTATACAAAGACTACTTTGATCCTTGATTTTCAGGAAAGCCTATTCCACACAAGTCTGTGACTGAAGTTTTTCACTCACTGTTGAGACCCTTATTCCTTGTCCCTTTTATTCTTTTTATCTCTGAGGATTTTATAAACATCTCTAATATCTTGTATAGACTGGCCAGTTCTATATTCTTACCAATTTTGCACTGTATGCAAAACACAATATCTAAGTTTTTACGTGCATTCTATATAATATCATAGATAATTTTTGTGATTGTGATACCTAGTTCAGGAAAATTAAATTGGAAAGAACAAAAGATGGTCATTGTACCAGTTGGTCATTGTAAGATATAACACAGAAGATGGATTGGAGCAGAACTAAATCTGGATTTTCAATCTCTATAGCTTTGGATGAAGTCACCAATAAATAAATAAATAAATAAAATTAATGACCAGAGCCTAACAATTCAGGTGTTGCACAAAGGGTGTTAAGACTGATTTACATGTGCATTTGGGGTCCATATCTGATGGTGTACATCAACTCTAATGGCAAAAGTTAATTTTGGGGAAAAATAAAGAAAAATAAGCAAGAAAAGGATTAAAAAAATGGAAAGGGGAAAACTCTCCCTGGTAGCCATCTAGGAAGAGAAGGAGTGTAGTTCTTCCACATAAGTGCCCCACTCCAGTGCAGCAGGTGGTCCCCTGAGCACTTTCTCCACAGTAACTATAACATTTACCAGAACCTGTTCAATCTCTCTGTTGGTTACTCTCGCTCATTCAACAAGCAGGGCTGACTAAAGCATGCTTTCATCAGGCACAGATACTACACGCACCAATTCACTCTTAAGCTTTGCACGTGTGTTACGGGGTAATGTTTATTGGCTCTTAAAACGACTATTATTGACTAACGTCCATTAAACTATGGACATTATTTTTCCCCAGTATAAAGTTATAAACTAGAATGTACAAAGCAAAGCAGTGAACAGCAGGGAGGAGGTGGGGAAGAAAGGATGATTCTCACATCAGTGGCAATCATTTTCCACAAGAAACTCCATATAACAGGCATGACAATGCTCTCAAAGTTTGCCATTACAGGGCCACAAAAGTAAGAGGATTTTGAACTGCAAATCTGAGATAACCTGTGGAAAGAAAGCAGCCAGGAAAAGAGTGTATATGCTGTCCTAATGTTAGCAGCCCAGGATCCAAGGCAATTCAAGAGAAAATGGGAAGCAAAATCAAAGCTAATGTGATATAAGTACTCTGTGCATATATTGAAAACTTGGTCTCAGAGTAAAGCATAAAGTTTTTCACTACTATTTCATGGCTATACTATTTCATAGCTCATCTAGCTAGAAAAGTCCACTTTCAGAGGACTTCTCTATTCATTTTGTCTTTGTCCTCTACTTTTTCTTTTTTCCTATCTCTATTTTTATTTCTGTTACACTATCTGTTTTATTTTAAACTATTTCTTCACTCTCCGTTCCCCTGCTTCAATTGCTTCAGTTTTACAGGTCTTCCTCTGGTCTTTACCATGCACATATTTTCTCCCTTCTCATTTCCTTTGAATTCTTCCCTTTTCTTCACATTATTAAGTGTCATTCAATGTCTCCACATCGATCCTCACATCTGCGTCCTGTGTTTTGACTCTTTCTTCTGAAATGCCAAAGTTCCATTTCTCTTTTCCATTATAAAATCCTATTTTCTTCTGTTTCCACCTCCCTGTACGCTCTCTGGCTCCCAAACATTTTTATCTTCATTGCTTTTGAGCAGCCCTGCCCTCAACCTGATGATCTCTTCCTTCCTTCTAGCTATCTCCTTCACAGACATATCCCAGTAGCCAGGGACAGGATGACTTAATTTTTGAAGTGAACTGTGGATGTTCATGGAAGAGGAGCAAAAGTCAAGTAATTTTACATTTTGGTGAGATGAAAGAGCAGGTAATACAGAAAGACTCTGAAAGTTTCTGGAAGGATCAAATGATGTATCTACTTTTTTTCAGTCTCTCTCATAGACAATAAAGGATCATAGTAAAAATATTCAGCTAAATTTTATTTTAAAAATGAGATATACAGAGAAAGTAGATCTGTTTACTTGTTTAACAAAGCTGGTTTAGAAGGTTGAATGTGTTTTTGACAACTAGTGTGTCCCAATTAGCCAGCTCCCAGATGCTCTGATTGTATTATTATGTGAAGATGGAGGAAAAAAGCTGGGGAAACACAGGAAAGATGCACTAAGGACAGTCTCTGAAGCACTCATGCTTAGCTGGCCTAGAGGTATCACTCTGTGATATGGGTTAGAGAAACAGAGGTGCAAGGACAAAACCTGAAAATGCAGTTATACAGAGACATATGTCACTATCATAAGTAATTCATTAGTGCCCTTGGTATTTTGGCAAGTGCTAGATAATGGCTGAATTATCCAGCTTTCATTTATGCTCTTTCCTTCTGTAGTCAAAGCCACAGACCTGGAAGAAATAGCACACGAGATGTGCTGCTGCACAGTATTTCAAATTTTCTCGGAGGCTGTACATCTCAGAAAAAGACAGATATAGGACAGCTGCTCCTTTTTATTATTCTGTTTCAACAACCCTACTAACCTACTATCCCACTGCATTTTCACTAGGCTTAAAATTCATCTGCTTTTAGAATTATTTGAAGAGCCTCCATTAAGTTCCCTCAGCTTCATGCACATAGCACAGAAAGCACATTTTTTTTCCTGTATGTGAAAACATACAGAACAAAAAATGTGAAAACAAGTATCAGGTTGATTTTCTTTCAGATGCAAACATAAATCCAATCAGAATGGACAGAAAAGCCTGTAGGTTGCCATTGCTGAACTGGGAAGCAAGTGAAAAGCAGCCCCTTCTTGCCAATTTTACAGCAAGGGAAACAGTTAAAATATGGTGAGACAGCCAGTCTTGTGGTATTTCTCATTATGAAAGGTCACTGCTCTGCTAGACCATCACCATTTCTTGGAGAAAACTGAAGGAGGTTGTGGCAGGGAAAGAGAAGAGTTACACAGGAGGCAAGAAATATTGCAAAGCATTAGACAGACAAAGAAAGCACTTAGTGACTTCAGAGCAGTTGTACGGATGCAACCTGGGGCCGAATTTGGCGCTGACTGCCTCTATCTACATATCACTTCATAAAATCCCACGGGCTGAGTGGTGATCTTACTTACATGGTTGTAAATCCAGAGTATCTCCACTGAAAACAACTGTCATGAAATCAATGGAAGTAATCCAGATTGATGCTACGGTAAATGAAATCACACTCTGACCTTAAGCACTTGCTCTGTCTCAGGTAATATTTTTCTTAAGTCTTCCTAGTAGTTAATCTCTCATCACAAAATTCAGCTTCACTGGTTTGGTGGAGTCAGAGATGTGTGCTCTGATATTACTTTGTTTCTTTACTTTTGGACTCCTTCCATTTTAAAAGAAAAAGACAGTCAGAAGCACTTTAGCCATTTGCAGAGAAACCAAGATGCCATGCCAAAAAGACGGCAAATCTGTCTTCTCCTCTGTGTATTTCACTACAGGTTTGTGCATCTTTTGTTAACACTGTTGACATGCAGTTGTCTTTAGAAGACTCATTGATCTTTTCCTCCACTTTTCTGCCTAAATGACCCCACGGATAACCCTCCTGGAATCCATCTGATTCCAATGTTCTCTGAAGATCATAATTATATTACTCATTGACAAGCTAGGTAACAAAAGTGGATGCAGCATCACAAGGATGCGCTGCTACCAGCAATAGTGCATAGAGTGGGCTCAGAGAACTGACCAGACAAAAAGCAACATAAAATGCAACCTTTTACTTCTTAAATATGGTTTTTGAAACTAAGCCTCAGGTCATTTAAATTCTGTCACCTTGGACAAAAATTATTGACCTGTTTGCTGGAGATGGTGGCAACTAAAGCAGAACAACAGCATCTAGTATTTTGGCAGGAGTTATAACAGGTAGATCCATCAAGTCCGCCCAAAAAACATGTCAGTGGCAAAGATATCTCTGCACCTGCTACTTCTATTTCTAATGCTCACAGAATTATCAGAGTTATTAAAACTCATGGCTTCACCAGCTTTCAGTGCTGCCACAGCTGCTGCTTCACGTGCTGAATGTTTTACCTCTTTGGCAGCAAGAAGCCAGATGACACTACTTGTGCAATTTATATTGCTTGTGACACATACAATATATGACAAGCCTTCTTTCTTTCCCATTACTTTCATTGCTCTGAAGGACTACTCCAGATCTGAAGGACCTGTATCATATTTATTAATCTGAATTGCACTTGCTTCTAGACAGGTCAGTCAGAATCCTATTGTATTAAGTTTCCCACGTAAACAATTTGATCTCTTTCAGAGATTAAATGCTAGCCTTGGGTTCTGAGTCTTTTTAATGTAGCTCAGATTCTTAACTATAGATTCTTTCAGCTTTGCTTCTGACTGTATAAGTGCTTGTCAACATCACCATCACCACTTAGTTATATTTACTGAATTAACTTCACTTAAAAAGATAATAAATTACAAACCCTTTGGAAGAGCAGATTTTTTTTCCTCCTTGTTTATAAAACACTATGCATATGTGATGTTTCAGGCTATAACAATTACTGTTGGAAAATGCAGTTATTATATGCTGACATATAATTAGCTGGTTGCTACATATCCTGCTGACAGCACTAATCCCTTCCACATATCTCTTCCTCACAAACTACTGATGCTTATGGAAAATGAGGCAAAGCTTTTCAGGATGGTCCCTACACCACACAGTAACCTGCTATAAATAAGTCCTAAAAGGAAAGCACAAATATTTTTGCTTTGTTATGATTACATGTGATTTTTCTATGATTTTTCCGTGCTATATAAATATATATTTTCCTTGCCAAATATTGTGTTTCTAATTCTATATAGTTATGCAACAGTAAATTTGTACTCCAATCCATTAAATCCAGTGGAGTTACTCTTGAATCATAGACCCCTACCTGGACAGCATATTGCACAGTTCACCCTAAGTCTCCTTCCACTAGCATCCTCTATTACATAACTTCATTTAACAGCAAACATAATCTTCTCTCTGGATACAAAATTAATTTACTGACAACTAAATTCAGCTTATGGCATAGGGAAGGATAGTTTCGAGTTGAAAAACTGCCCTTCTTGAAAAACTAAGAAGGACCTCTAAGTATCTGTGAATTATTTTCATTTCCAAGTTAACAAACCTGAGGCAGACCATCTCTGTAGTCTATGCTCATGTCCTCTATATGTCCTAGAGAGACTTGAGGGACTGTAGGAAAGAAACAATTCAAAGAAGCATTTCCTCATTTTCTTATTGCATAAAGAAAACAGGTCTTATCTGACTGATAAAAATTAACATGACAAAAATTAAATCAAAAATCAAAGATTATTTACGGAAAAGTTTACGACCCAATATTGCAGCATATCTGTCAACTATCAACCACAGATACCTCAGGACTTGCAATATGAGATAAATCATGAACTCAAATTCCTTTACATTTTATAATTTGACTAAAAATGTTGGCCTACAAATGCATGAGTCTGCCACAGAAAACATGAAAACTGAAATACTAAAGTACAGCATCACTGGGAATCTTACTAATCTTAGAATAAATAGGAATGTTGAGTGCTATGCTATATATTTTGTTAAAAATGACATTTATATTACATCTAACTGACCCTTACAATATGAATCTTATCTATGCAAATGCAAACTGTTTCCCTGCATTCATTATATAAACATCCCATATTATTTTTTTACTTTTCTGTATGTTGAATATTAAATCAGATAAGATTTTTAATGCTCCTCTGTTTCTCCCATTCACATCATTAGAGTAATGCATTAACTGCCCATGAGTTCACTTCATTTTTGTATATTTAAGTTGTATTTTGTATATTCTTAGAAAGTTTCTGATTAATATAGTCAGTGACAGCAAGACAGATATTTTTTATAACCTTCCTTTCAGTGAAATGCACATCAAGACTATTTCACTATGAAGCAGCTGACGTAAACTACAAACAGGCAACCATCTATTACTGTAATTAGAGGAAAAAGGTCTATATTCTTGCAAAAAGAATTTGCTTGAAAAATATATCCATTTTTGAGTATCTTCTCTCTGTGGTCTGTGAAGCCTGTTTCTTTGCACTATACATATTTACTGTTCTGATTACTAACATACTACCTCAATATTTGACTAAATCTTGCTGAAATTTATATGTCATAAACAGGAAATATAAATAATTCTTGATAATTAAATTACTCAATATAATTTAAGAAGTTCAGGTGAACTAACAGTCATCAGTCATGTTTTACCATTATATATAAAATATTTCTCGGGTTTTTATTGATTTTATTACCAACTGGTTTGCTGAACAGAACAATGGTATTATACTTTATTAAATAAGAGATTTAACAAGTCTAGATTTTATGCAAGCTGTCTATAGGTAAATATTCACAAGCTGTTGCAGTATGATATTTTAACTTTCCATACAAACAGTTAGACTTCTAAGACAAAGCTTGCTCAGTACAGTGATGGCTTGAGTTACTGATGGGAAGTAGCCTGCAATGCATTTTATCACAGTCAAATTACTAAAGTTGGGACTGGCTTTCTTCCCTATATTTCCATGATTCTACCCTTTAAAAATTTTACCAGCTGCTTTCTCATATGACAGGATTTATATCATGTATATGCAGTTCACAAACAGTGTTTATCAGTTGACTGAATTAGTTCAAAAATTGACCTATTTTTTTGCTATTCTTATTATTCTATATTTCGGTTACCTGTTCTGAACATATATTACCGTTTGACAATTCTCCAGTTCCTGGAATCCTAAAATATGTTTTTCATGTTATGATTATTAAAACAATTGTGCAGCTTATTGTTTTCCTATAGAGTGGGAGACTGCTGACATTATATACATATGGACAAAGACACACACATATCTATATAAAAACACACTAGATACAAACACTCTGGTCAAGGGAGTAGGAGACCTAGTGACAAAAGACATAGAAAAGACTGAGGTTGAGTGAAGGGGATGGTTGCCTAGCAAGGAGGCTACATCTGAGGGTGCTAAGAAAGCTGGCCAAAGTCATTGCAAGACCACTTTCCATCATCTTCAAAAGATCATAGGGGTTAGGGGATGCCCCTGAAAAACAAACATTGCACTTATCTTCAAGAAAGGCAAGAAAGAGGATCAGGAGAACTACAGGCTGTTCAGCCTGGGAAGACTGTGGAGCAAATCTTTTTGGAAGCCATTTCCAGGCACATGGAAAACACGAAGGTGAGAGGGGACAGCCGGAGTGGATCCACCAAAGGCAAATCACATCTGACCAGCCTGTTAGCTCTCTCCGATGAGATGAGTGGCTCAGCCAAAGAGATCGGTATTTAAATAACAGATGGTCAATGTGATAAAGGGCAGAACTGCTATTCAGAGGGAACTCAACAGGCAGGAGCAATGGGCTAACAGGAACTTCATGATGATCAGCAAAGGTAAGCATAAAGTCCTGAATCTGGGATGAAATAACTCCATGTAGGGGGCACCAGCTAGATGGACAGCAGTTTTGCAGAAAAGGATGATAAATTGAACATAATTCAGCAGAGTACTTTTGCAGCAAAGAAAGTCAACACAGGGCTGCATTAGCCATGCACTCTAGTGCACTCTACGCAAGTACTCTGTTTGGTACTTGCGAGACTGCATCTAGAATAGTCTGTAACTTACACCTTGAAAAGCCTTAGAAGAGAAAGCTAAAGGGACATCCTCTTACAGTCTCTAGTTACCTATAGGTAACTGTATAGAGAAAACAGAGCCAGAGGCTCCCAGAGGTACACACTGACAGAATATGAGGCAACGGACACAAGTTGCAACAAGGAAAATTTCAGTTAGATATAAGGAAGCATTTTTAATGATGAGGGTAGTCAAAAACTGGAACAAGTGCCCAGAAGAGGCTGTGGAATCTCCATCCTAGGAGATATTTCAAAACTTGACTAGACAAGTCTTTGAATAACCTTATCTAAGTGGAGATAATTTGAGTGGAGGACTTGAACAAGATTACCTCCCAGGTTCCGTCTAACCTGCATGCTTCTACGATTCTTAATGAGGAAAACATTTTCAAATTATTGTTGATAATTTTTATATGATTAAGCACTGCTTCTAAATTGGACCTGATATCTAAACATTAAAGTTTTATTCCTACTTGCCATAAAACATATCTTTGCCAAAATGTCTAGTTTCATGCCCCTCAGATACATAACAAAGTCTTTTCAGTTGAGTTTACGAATATCATTTCCTCTTCTTCTGAGTCTTAGCTCTGGGTCAAGGCTGAAAGAGGCTTGTAAGTTGGCTGGTGCCCTACTAACTTTGTGGCACACATCAGGGATCTAACAGAGCAGATTTTTCAGTTCAGTCATATTTTTAAAAATAAGAAACACTATTCTCCTTGACCTAAAATGGACTTTTTAATAAAAATCTCATCCAGGTGAAAAAAAGCATTTGTGGGTAAAAGAAATGCTTCAGTTCCACAATTATTCAGTAAGTATCATAGAACCTGTCACTTTACTATAATATCATCAATCTTAATATGTGCCAAAAGATCCTAGTAATAAACAGAGATGAATGAAGCTTCTCAACTAAGTTAACCTGAGAGCTCAGAGCTTGACGTTCACTATGCAATGGAGAAATTCTACATTTGAAATGATTACCCAGTGAATGGCATAAAATCCCTAGAGTTATAACAATTTCTCCTTTTGTTTGCGTGTCTCTTTTGTGTTACATATGGGCTGGGTTCCAAGTACATCTATTATCAGAAATAATGAAGATTGCCTTTATCTAGACTTGCATAGAAATGAAGTTTGTAATTATCTTTATCTTTAAGATATTCAAGTATTTCTGTCCACAGAAAAATACTGCTGAAGGATAACAGAAAATCTTCTGAGAAGACCAGAGACATTAGGTAACAGCACACGAAGGTCTGATACCAACCGTTTTGTCCAGGATCAACAAAGTCATTCAATCTGAAGAAGCATCATATTGATCAAAATGAAGTTTGTTTATGAGTAGACATGTCAGCTGAATGTTGACCAAAAAGCTTAAAAGAGGCCTTGAAAGGCCATCTCCCTTCCTTGAGGCAAGATCGCCATACCCAAACAATTCCATACACATCTAAAAATTTTTTAAACACTTCAGTGATCTTCTAGTCTAGCCAAATCTAGTCTCATCCTTAACTAACTTTTGTCTTTGATACCTATTCAAATCTCTTCTGTGCATATTTCACATCCTATCTACAGAGAACATGGAGGGGAATACATTGTTTTAACCAGTTAATATTAGAACTCATAGGAGAAAATTTTGGAACTAACTAGTGTCATCTTCTGGCTTTTTACAGTGCCTACACTAATATTTCATGGATGAATGATGTCATTCAAAATTCTTTGATTACTATCTCTGCAGACAATATGGATTACATTAATAAAGATGTATTTACCTCATCGTATTGGTGTCAGAACAGTACAGAATTACATTCTGCTGATAATAAATGAATACTTTCTTTTGCTCCACATGCTTTTCTATTGCATAATGAACAGTCAAAATACCAGCTATTCTGCAAAACTCTCAGGCATTCTTTCATTTTCCTTTTTAGTCATTCCATTTGGAGTTATGAGCATGGAAAAGTATAAATGCAACTTTTCTTCAGTTTTGGAATTTTATTCTCCTATCTTCTCAATAAACACCAGTGTTTCATTCTTTTTTAAACTTACAGTTCTTTATGATCTAGAAACAGAATACATCTCTTAAAAATCTGCACAATTATATTTGATCACAGGACCACATTGCCCCTTAAAATATCAGGGATGTATGTGTATGGATAGAATTTTTAGAAAAGTGGTTCTGTATTTCATTCTATATTTTTTGCTCTGACAGTAATATTGCTATTTAAATGGCTGTAACTTTTGTCTGTGTTCAGCAGTTTATTTAAAATGTTTATTTCCATTACTGTATTCAAAGTTTATATGCTTGAGAATGCCTTTTTTTAATCAAAGTTCTTTTTAGTTGAATCTCGAAAACTAAAAACACATCTGCCTTAATAACAGAGTATTTTCCCCATCCACAGCTTTCTTCAAAGGCCTGTTAAAGACATATTAACCCAGCTGGTCCCTGCAACAGCTACACAGGCAGGCTCCTGTGGCCACAGCGAATGCACCGGGGCCCTACGCTGCCAGGCAGGGTTTCCAGATCCTAGTTTAGAACTCAGCTGCTCATTTCAGATTTAATGTGCTCTGCATTAAGTGCTAGATTTTGATCAGTGCAATCAGTGTGCACAATATCAAAGCATATGTTTTCATTTATTGGTGTCTTGCTGATTTTGATCCCCACCCTAACTCACAGCAAACAGCATCAGCACCCACAGCTAGATTGTCTGCAGCCTAGGCTGTATTTGTTATGCAAGGTGTATACTTTGCTAGCTCTCAAATGAAAATCCTAATTTCAATATGAGCGTTTAGAGGCTTGAAATAGAGCATGAAAGCTGAACACCTGTAAGGGGAAATTTTATGATAAAAATGTCCACTTACCTTCTTAAGCAAACCTGATCATTTTTGCTCCACTGAAATCCCACTTTCATATTTTCCTATATATAGTCAAGATTTTTAGTAACTGCTAAGGGTTACCAAGAAGGATATAACATTTAAAAATGTGAAAATTTGTGGAAGAGAACAATTTGTTTTTGAACTGGTAAAATTTAGCTTATTCAAATACCTATTTGTGAATCATATAAACACACAATCTTACTGGAGAGGAGGCCATGTGGGATTCTCTGCTTAATTTTAAGCCAGAAATAAGTAGTATTCCTAAAGCATTTAAACTTCATTGGGAAGTCTTCAAAAGTTAAGGAAAAACAACTGAAGTTATTAAAACATATCCAGGCCCCAGCAATGTTTTAAGACATTCGTATTCCCCAGACCTGCTGCATCTTGTTGAAGATTAGAGCTTATTATGATTTGGGGAATAGATGCAGAAGTAGCTTTTGCAGCCAACTGGCACCCTGTTTTTGTAATTTTCCTGTATTTCAGCATGAATAAAGCAATGTTTTTATACTTTCATATCTATGAAGCTTCCTGATAAAGGTACATGTGAGATTCAAATGTGTAAAATGGTTAATTCTCAGCCACTTCTTGTTTGTTCTCACCATTTATTGCAGTTGCAATAGAACACAGAAAACAAGATTTGCCTCATGGCTGAAGTTCATACATTTGTGTTCAGTCATCTCTAGATCCTGAGCTCAACAAATGCTCAAGGACCAACCCTTCTGCACACAATTTATGACCTTCAGAGTAAGCTCATGGGTATTCTAGGACTATTCTTGGAAAAGCTTGTTGTATCTTCCTTTGCAACAGATGTAATCAGTGACTACCAAAATTTGGGTGTTGGCACAGACAAGCCACAAGCTTCATTCACTCCTCTAAAAGTTAGATACTTGTTTTGTTTTGTTTTGTTTTTTCCTGATAGTCTGCAAGTTACTGGAGGCATAAAACAAAATATAAACAATGGAGTAAAATCCATCAGACTTTACTTGCTTTCACTGAGATGAAGATTTTAATTTTACTATAGTGATTCATTAAAAAAAAAAATACTACTGGATTTTATCATGTTCTCCCTCCAGTCTTTCAGTCTTCAGATGAACTAATAGGCATTGCAATAATTAACAAGACATAACCTGTGTGACTTTTTGCCGTCTCAGCACAGACTCAAGTCCTCGTTCAGACCATTTAATAACAGATAATAAACATATAATCAGTACTATTCAACAAATGGACTGCATCCTGAGGTTCACTATAATGAAAAGTCTATCAACAAAGGGAAGATAAAATAAAATACAGCTCTTGAAGAGAAGAAATAAATAGAAACAATCCAGCTAAGCAAAGAACAAGCTTGAAAGGTATTAAATTAAGTAAAGTAGTTGATTGATCTTGACATTTGGTTCCTAAAAAAAGAATGTCACAATAAAGCATGAGCATCATTCCCAAATTTAGACTGCTAAAAGCACCCAGCCATTGAGCTTTAAAAATCACTGCAATTATTCGAGCTTCTAAAGAAGCCAAGACATGTCCCCATCCAGAAAGATTATTGGCACGAATAGCACAAAAGAGTGAAGGGGACTTGAGGGGAGAAGGAGTGAAAGAATGAATAGGGAAAAAACATCTGTGGGAAAAAAAGACATTTGTGGGAAACCATTCTATGTCTATTGGGCTATTTGTTTGAAATAGAGTCTAAGTGAGTCTGTGCTGGTAAGCAGTGTGCTGGTAAATGACAGTAAGAGAGAGATTTATACATGAAAATGTGTAGTAGATACTACAGCTGCAAACACCTACAAATACAAAAGGAGAGAAATCAACAATCTTTGCAGTCCTAGTTCTCCTCCCTTGAGTATATGCATTATGACACAGGCTTTTAATACCTAATCACACACTGTATTTTTTCTACACAGGACCCCTACCTCATTGAGTGAACAGAATGGATGGTGATCAATTAAAAAAGAACAGCTATTCAATGTTTTGTTTTACTCTCATTGTTCATTTTGTGGACTTAAGCCTTATCTACTGCACACTATTCAAAGACTGCTAAGAAGACAGAATTATTAATTTCCTCGTGGGCTTTTTTCTGGCACTCAGCACTATGATGCTCCACAAGCATTAATTTATCTTTGCAAAGTGCAATGTGATGTGAGGGGTTACTGTTATCCCTATGTTACAGATGGCAGGCTGAACCAGCAAGACACTGAGTGTATAAATGTGTGCCTGCTTATTTACAGTGTACAATATAGGACTGCGAGCAGCTGATCCTCGAATTACATAATGTATCACTTAGCGTGTTCAAGACAATATTCCTATCAACTTCAATTGTAGCTGAAAACGGTCAGAACACAGATCGATGGGAAGCAGAAAAGGAAGAGTGGCTACTTCCACTGCAACACCACACCGGAATTCTGCGGCAGAGACTAAATCCAGTTGTCCAGGGCAGAGTCCAAATATATCATTTTTTTTTTTTTTTTCCCTGATTCATTCATCTCCCATCTTTGGCAGTAAAAAGAGAGGTCACGTGAAAAGCAGCCCAGATTCATATCCCTAGTGGGTCCATGTAATGCCAAGAATAAAGCCTGGGCTCACTTTGAAGATATGTGAAGTGACCATGGAATCAAAGTGTGTATGAATATGCAAAAGAACTAAGAAGTAAAGTTACAAGGTAATCTATCATTCGGTAACTTCAAAATGCTTATTTTTGCAATCGCAGCAATGCCTTCTAAAGTAGGACATGTAGCTGTTTCTATGCTATTTCCTGTACTCTGAAAATGAAAAATGAAGGAAACAGAACTTTCATTATGTAACACTACTACATTGTCTTTGGGGACAACGAGGGTGTCTGCATGATCTTTGCCATGTACACTCATGTTATACCTACCAGCAGCAGGAGGACATTGTGGAAACCAATGCATGGGGGAAAAAAGAAAACAATCTTTCCTCCTGAGTTTCAAAGATACTTTCTAGGAGCAAAAGGTGAACAATTTCAGATATCTTAACATCCATTCCAGGCCTCAGAAAGAACATACCAATATTCACCCAGCTTCTTCCATCAAAAACTTATTCCTAATCCCATCTCTGCTTCTGCTTGTCCAAATCTACTCTTTGCCCCAGTCTTAACATTCAAGCCAGGCAAATATTAATGAAATGACCACATACTCCCATGACTTCATTTAATTCTTTTAGCATTGAATCCCTTTGAATAACTTCTTTACTCATGCCAAGCCTAACAGGAGGGTCCTGAAGACCATGCAAAAGGCCAGCCTCAATTCTGTGACCAGCCTCAGTTCAGGCCTCCTCAGAGAAGCTGGCAGCCTTTACTGCAGAGAAAGTCCAGCTTCATCCCTTTAACTCAGGACTGGAAAATGAACATTTTTGCTGTGATAATCAGATGTTCTGAAAGGCTTGACCAAACCCAGTGAGAACAGAATCTTCTCAA
This sequence comes from Rhea pennata, assembly GCF_028389875.1. Lineage (NCBI taxonomy): Eukaryota > Metazoa > Chordata > Aves > Rheiformes > Rheidae > Rhea > Rhea pennata. Next base: position 29,862,997 of record NC_084664.1, read on the forward strand.
GACTTAGCAGCTCCTGGGAATCTGGTATCTGCTCCTAGACAGTTTACCAGTTTGTAAATCAGAGGACTTCATACTTAAAAAAATAAATGGCCTTCTCAAGTTTAACACAGACTGGGACCATCTTCAGATTTAACATTTTTCAATGACCTATAACATGGCTCAGTATAAGCATAATCTTATAGCAACAGTAAAGGCACATTTTTGGCATAAAGCCATGACCCAGTCAAGTGTCAGGTTCTGCCAAAACAAGTGGGTTAAGCTCTTCTCAGAAGGAAGACTCATTATAATTTTGTGTCAGTAAATAACACATTTTACCTAGTCCTATTTTAGGAAATAAACTCTTATTGCTAAAATTAAAAAAATATATATATATATGGAAAATTTCATTTAAATTACTAAATCTGATGAAAAATTACAACTGAAAATGTCTTTTTATTAGAAAATCATATATCTGTAGCATTAGCTAGTGCTCCCCATTCTAATTTTTAACGTACTTTCATGAGTGAACAGAGAAGAGATGACAACATTGCAGACATTAATCAAATCTAAGATACAATTAAATAAAAAAGAAAAGTGACAGCTCTGCTCAATTTCCAAACGATACTATGCAAAGGTACTGTAAACAAATGTTATCCTGAATCAAGGATGCATTTTAGTACAACTTGGACACTAACATATTCTCTGCAACCAAGTAGACAAAGATCATCTCTGTGTTCTCTTTGTCCTGATGCAATGTTCAGAGTAAAAGTCTGTTTTCCCTGTTCTCAAAGTGGTATCAACCAGATCTGTATCAACATGATTTTAGAAGGGGCCCCTAACGACCAGTGTGTATGGTCATTACACTACTTCTGCTTCAGCTTTCCCATTCCTTCTCTTCAGAACACTAAGCAAAAAAGAAAGCAGCAAACTGTATACTTAAAGTAGTATTTTATAATCAAGATCAAAGATATTACAGTGAGAACTACAAATAAAAGCAAATTATGAAAGCAACTGCAGAACATATCTAGTTAATACTAGACATATAGAATACTAGTTAAGATATTTGAAAAGCTGTAAATGTTTGAATGATTCATTCTGAGACTGTTTCCTTTCCACAGATATCCAGAAACTCGGGTTAATTGGGGGTAGAATAACAGTGAAATTGTTTATTTGCTAGTACATTCAAAGAGAGGTCATGATAAATTCACAAATTCAAACTTTTGTTATAGGAACAATGACTTGGAATAATTGTACTTATCTAGGTAGGTTTTATGGGCCATTTCTCTTCCTCACATGTCCAACAACACAGCTCACATTTTTGTATATCAAATGACAATAATTACATAGCTAAGCACTCCAAATTGCGTCTGCAGTTTGCCCTCACAAGACTGGAAACCTCATCTGAAACTTTAAGGTAAATAGCATATGTTAAGTATCTGTTTTGAATCAGGCACCCATTTCTCTTCCCAGTATAAAAAACAGTATATTCAAATTCAGTTTCTTTCATATATATGAATAAGTTAGAAGCTACCTTTAAATTCTTATCTTGTCATATATTAGACATTTGCTGTCATTTACAAGTAAAAGCATACGGAATTTGTTTTTGAACAAACTTATTCACACGCAAATTTTAAATTTCTTTCCAAAGTTGGTTTCTTCTAGCTGCTAGAAATTTTAAAGGACAGAATAGGAATTGTTCCTCTCCTACTTTTCTCAGCTTCAAGGTTATGCTTGTCATAATATCTATTTGACAGTTTTCAGTCATAGCTTCTACAGTATAGAGTCAAGTAGTACTCCTCAGGAATTCAGAAATCCTAAATGGTTAAACACCGAACATACCTGGAAATTGGAGGTGTTTAGGAGATACTTCTGATTCTGCAGAGTATGCACGTCTCAGCTGATAATAAATGTCTTGTGTTTCCTGTACTTACGAAGCATACTCATCTTAAGCCAGATCTAACCTTAGCTGTGCACCCAGGTATTGTGGGCATAAGATTTCCTCATTCTGACTTCTCCTAAAAGCCAAGATTGTAGTGATGAATCCCTGGTTCCTCCATAGTTAATAACAAAGAGGCAGTTTTCTAGAATGAAAAACTTCAGGTTAGATGAGACTTTCACAAACCATTTAATGAAAAAAGTTGAACCTTGAAAGTGAAATTTCAGGGCCTTCACATATGCAAAAAATGAAATGGCAAATATAATCTGACATGTAAAGGTTTCATACAGTCTTTCATTCAGATTCATAGGCAAATCCTATCCCTAAAATTTACTCTGAAAAGCAAAAATCTCATGTAGCAAATTTATTGTGTGCAATATTGCAGAAGATTGTCATCTTCTGCCTAGAATGGGCAAAGCTCTTTGAAATCTCTCTTTGACTTTTAAAATGGCATTTGGATATAATGAAATAGATAAGACATTATTCTTGACTACAAAAATTACTAACTCTATGGGAATAAATAGTCTGTGTAGTCATTTCTAGTGTGAATATTACGCTACTGAAAGTATGTATGAGAACAAAAGAGACTAATAAGGAAAAAAAATAGGTATGAAACGACTTTTGATCATCCAGATTCCAAAAAAAAAAAAAAAAAAAAAAAAAAAACAAAACAAAAACAAAAAAAAAACCTCTATCTTTGAAATTATTTAAAGAAAGGGAACAATTACATGCTTTCAAAATCAGTAAGAATGTCAGCTCATAATTTTACACTGATTGTATTTCTCCAAGAATCATTAATATTTGAATTTCACTTTATAAGATTCTGTTTCATCTGTCTCTCATGCCTCTGCTGCTAACCTGAGTAGCAACAAAGCTGAGAATCTGTATGCTTTTACTCAGATCACAAATCTCTGGAACAGAGGAGTGACCATAATGTGACCTATTTTAAAACACGTGAATGCAGGTTAGGGTGAAAAGCAGAATATGACAGCCAGGAATATTTATAGCATCTTTTCTTTAGGTAAGATGCACTTAGGTGAGTGTGTCTAGTACTTGAGGCTTTCATTGACTTGCTTGTATATATGAGTGAGATAAAGAGTTTAAAAAAACCTATGGATGACTCAGATAGAAAAAGTGATTTTTGAAGGTGAAACTGAAACTGAGTAGGTTTCAGTTTCACTGAAAGGTTAAGTGCAGGACTCGGCTCTGCTGCCACCAGTGAATAGCGGAGAATGGAGACTCATTTCTGGTACCAAAACTTCCATGTGGGATCATAAGTAACAGAATAACTGGCTCACTTAAAACTCTCCTCATTCTAAACACAAAGACCATTGATCTTGAGCCCTTCAAGGGACAAATCCTCACCCAAAATCCATTTTCTAAAATAACTGATTCCCAAAGAAAGAAGAGGATAATCCGGAAATACAGTGTGAGTGATTTACTTCTTTAGAGAGAGTATTTGACAGACTCCTCAAGCTACCTTTTTCCTGACATACTAGCTACAGACTGACAATCATGTTTTCAGTAGTTGCTCCAGAAGTGCCGTGATAACTACTTCACCTCAGAGGGTGAAATTCTAAGGACCCCTACTTTTTATCCTCTTCTTCCAAACCCTTTGTATTCTGTGACACTTGAAGTGACAAAGAGTAAGTGAAGACTAGTTTAGAAGGAGGATGAATATATTTGTCTTTGAGCTCCAACTCCACTTTTTGCGCTGAAGATCACTTCAAATATATGATCCCATTTAGCCAGTTCTTACTGATATAATCTCTCTTTAAAATCAAATAAGAAGAATTTAGTATATCAAGATTTATATTCCTTACCAGGGCAACTGGAACAGACTAGATCCAAAAATTCTACATCCTTAGACTTTCTTTCTTCTAACAATTTTCCTTTAAACAGAGAGGATCAATGAAAAACAGTTAAGCATCTTTCTAAAACAACAGCTGAGGTTTGTAGCTTTTCCTGTTGATGAAATATCCCTCCATCTAAAGGTAAGAGTGTATGAAGACTTAGTAAAGTTTCTGGTTGTCTATTACCGCACAAGCTCAGTGTTATGAAGTTTAATCAGGTCAGTTTGGCTCATTTTTGGTGAATAAAACCTCATTCACAGGTTTGCCTGTGTATTGGGCATGCTTTTCAAATCAGTGCATAGGTTATCCTCACTATTTTGGTCAAAATATGATGAATCATATGCTAGAGGAAAATTCATACACGCTGATGGTGAAAAGTGAAGCTTGTCCTCCCTACATTTGTGTGATATGAAAGACAACCATTTCTGCAGTTTTTGTCCTGATGCTGCCTGTGAACAGAATCGAGAAAAAATTCAGCTGCAACACTATATGTGATTCAGTAGTAATCTGCGTAAAGTTGTTAAGGAAAGTTGACTTGCTTGTTCTAAATATTTATTTACAACCTGCTTATATTCCACATTGAAATAATAATGGTGAGATATTTTGAAAATATATGTTATTTTATGGTTATCCCATGTTTCTCTAATGGCTAAAATGGTATGCTTATATATCATTTCTGCCAGAGATTTTGGTAATCATAAGGAGACAGGTTCAAATGCTTTGTCAAAACTTAAAAAAAAACATAATATGAAGACTCTTCTTTCTCCCTCAGCTCAGGAATTTGAGAATATCCCCTGTATGTGGCTTTAATTAGTAATATTTCTCCTCTTCTAAGAATGCGACTGCATATACAACAAAGGAAAATTTTGGAAATTTTTATTAGAAAAAGAGATAGAGAATCAGCAATTAATACTAATTTATTCTTAACTTTATCTTAGTTTGTCACCCAAAGTGGTGTTCAGTACTTGAAAACCACAAACAAATGAACGCTCCCTTAAGTCCTTATACTCCATGAAGCATTGCTTTGGTTGAACCCAGCTCTCTTTGCACCCCTCATCTATCCCTAGAAATGCCATTTGAGGACAGGTACAAGACTTCACAGCAGTTTGAATGTATTAGAAAATGACTTTAGGATTTTTAATGACAATAAATTTTGTTGGGATATCTGGTATCTGAAATGCTTCACTCCATATTTATAGTTAGTAAATTGCCATAATTTTCTTCTGATTTCTTACCATAACTATTTCATAACAAACAATTATATGTTACTGTCACAAGTATAGGATATTTAGCTTAGGATCATGGTACTATAACAAACCTTCTGAATTAAAAGTTGTGTCAACTGCATCTTACAATCCTAAATTACTGTATCTACTCATCAATTTTCATCCTGAAAAAATAGATTTCCAGTAGTTTCTTCTACTACATCCTTAATTCTTAAGATTTTTCTAATTGCCATCCTAAATGTGTAAATTAAGATTAATTATAATTATGTGTTGCTATACCAACACTGTACTTTAGTATATATATTTTTTTCTCTTCCTGAAAGTCTCTTGATGTGTTAACATATAGCAAGTATTTCCCCTTCAGTCCTAACTTGCTAGGTTAAACAAAACAAGCTGATTTAGCCTCTTTTCTTTTGATATAAATATCTTTCCTTTTGACATCTCAGTAATTCTCTGGACCTGCTCCATTTTGAGTTCATCTTGTTTAACATAGACAGTTAGAATCTTATATATTATTCCAGAGGATGTTTCAGTAGTTTCAATACATTAGAAATAATACTCTTCTTCCCTAGTAGAAGCACCATGCCTGAAGGACTTTGTTTCCAAGACTGCATTTGCCTTTTTCACAGCTGTCTCATGTTGGTGAGCTCTGTCATCCTGTGACTAATTAGACTCGCTTGCTTCCTCAAGTTTCCAGAGGATGATCTCCTCATCTTAGGCAATGCCTGCCATCTTCATGCCTAAATCATATTAGATTAGCACACTTCCATTTCTTTTACAAAAGTAATTATAAATGCTCTTTTATTTGCTGAGGTCAGGAAAGACATGATTTCCTTTATCTAGAAAACCAGCCCCCTGATAAATTGGATAGATTGAATTAGTGTGTTTTGTCTACTTCAGGTACATTCTGCCTTTCACACTAAATTGCATTTCATTCCATTTTTCATTTGCCTTTCCATTTTAACTCAAAATGTTACTAATTATGTTAATATTTGAAAACAAAGTAAAATGCATGTTATTCTCAGATTGTTTCTTTCCTCCTGTTAAAAATAAGTACTGAATCCTCTGGTTCCCAGTCATACTGTACATCCACTTTTCAATATTTTCTTTCTAATAGCCACATCTAATAGCCACATTTAAACTGGTAATTGTTTCAGAACTGTGCAGTAGAAATTTCTTTTATTTTTCCTAACCAGAGAAATCTAACTTGTTTAAATATTGTTTCTAATTTGAATGGAGTAATTTCCATACGGTCATTTCTCTTTGCTATTAAAAAAGATGATATTTTGATCAGCATCACCTTTTTACCAAAAATGAAACAAATATCTGCCTATTTGAGAATCACACTGAGGTTCTTTTTACTCTCAATACCATCTTTATTATGGCATTCATATCTTTATTTGTACTAATTTTATTTATATGAATTGCATAACTTTTTAATACTTCATTTTTAATACTTCATTATTTGCTGTTGCAATGTTTAGCTATCATTCACTTTTGGCAATTCTACACGTTCTTAACTTCAAGATGTAATTTTCTTGCTGATTTTTTTGTTTTCCATTTTGTAGACGCTTGACTTGCTCCTAATAGTCACTTTAAGAAGCTCATTATTCTGAAAGTCCTCCCTGAAAGGTTTCTTTTTCCTTTTATTAAATACAAGCTCTAGACAGGTTTTTACACCTTTGACCTGAAGAAACTTCAGTCTTCTTCTACATTGAGTGGCTCTCATTTCAGTTGGATAATAAAAAAAATACGTTTTTTTTTTTGATGACATGTGCCTTGCTAGAATGAATTTTTGCTACTTGCCAAACCTGGGGGTCTGAAATTGTCACAGTGATTGGTATGAAACAGGTTGGAAGCCACAACTAGAAATTTCTAGATCCTACTATTACTCTCCATTACATTCATGTACAAATATTTCACTTTTCTTTACTCTGTCCCAGATATTCAGCTGATTAGGCATATGCATTTCACTAAGTGAAATAATGATATAAATACTCCTTTCTTTTTGTTTACCTCTTTTCACGCTCATTTATCTTTATAGATTTCTATCTTAATTCCCTGTCCCTATAGAATTTAACCAGGTTTGTGGCCTGTTTGGATTTCTTCCCTTCTCACAGATTTTATAGTTTAAAGCCTAGTGATATCCCTTCAGTCGCATGAGTATCCCTCACTTGCTGAATAATTTTGCATGATCAAACATCCCAGATTACTTTTCCTTGAAACATTCATTGATCGTTGTTACCTTGCTGTGTTTTCCGCCTTCCTCATTATGGACTGGGAGAATTCCAACAGTGATTACTTAAGCCTTCCTGGAGCACCTCTCTTTAGATATCATAATTATTGCTAATTCACTACATGAGGAATTTGTTGGTATCGTTCCTCCCAACATAAAGCACAACAGTACTTTTTCCCCTGCTCCCTTCAGGAACTTTTTTGGCCTTTCATACCCATCTTACACTCTTGGAGAGAAGGAAGTCTTCAATTCTGTTGGTCCAATCTCTTAAAATGTCTGTCAGTCTTTTCTAGGAAAGACTTCTTTGTGATACTGGAGTGAATCTCAGGTCACCTCTGTCTCTAGATCAATTTGCATTCTGTACAAGGTGCTATCTATATGTCACCCTCATTCCTCCCCAAGCTCCATTTCCTGGTTATCTGCATTAGGCTTCTTCAGCTACTGTTTCTTCCACCAGGTCTTCAAACCTCCATCTGTATTTCGTCACTGTCTTTATCTAGGTCCCTAATTTTCATATCTATTTGCTATATCTACTAGATAGGCCACATCTAAATATTTTTCCTGATGAAAGTCTATCTAATGCATTGTTTATACACACTTTAATGTTCAAAAAATTTTTACTCTGCAAATTTTGTTTTATTAATATTGATAAAACAATATTATGTTTTAAAAGTATCTTATTAAATTGCTTAGTTATTTCAGTTTTGAATATTGGTGATCTTGATGACCACTTACGACAACAAAAAGTACTGTACAATCTCTTACTTTCCCTTTTGCATAATGCACTTGCATTACATAACATTTTATGAAATAGTTGTGGCTATCTTAGGCTCAGCTGTGCAATAGCTGCATAGTGCTGACTGCAGGAATCTCCTGTGCGGTCGTTATCCTCCTAAAGGTTATACGGGATCATTACGTCCTTCCATGTCAGGAGTTTGCGTGTTACTGGATTTGCCGCACACCAAGCAGAAGTAGATGATGTACAAGAAGCATAGTAAGTATTTCAAAGAGGTAATCCTCATAGGAACAATGATGGAAATCCAGATATAGTTCCTTTCCTAAGCTGCTATTGAGACAAGGCATGACATTACAGTATTATTAATAATAGGTAAATAATTATAAAATCATAGCAATTTTAAAATTATGTATACATATGTATATATACACAGACACATATATTTGTATATATATACATATACATATATACTATACATATACTAACCATATGAATCTTTTTATATTCATTGACATTATATAACTTCCCTAATTACGTGTTTACTGTCCCTGAGAGAAAAGCATTCAGACTGTTTGGCCTTCAAAACATTCTCTGGCTTTCAATAATTGAAAACTAATTATTTTTTTGTAATACTTTTATTTTTTTAACTTGAAATGAGCTCTGTGTTCCTTTGCTTGACCCAAAGTATTTGACCAGGTAACAAAAAGCCTCTTTCATACATCAGGATGAAGTATTGCTAGAAATTCTTAAGTCTTTGGGGTAATACGAGTCCATATATCTTTTACAAGGTTATAAGCGCTACCAGCCCAAAATTTTCAAAGTATCTTCCAAATAAGTTGATTCACCTTTGGCATCTGATGCTAGGACCCCTAAATACGGGTACATATAACAAAACCAACACTAGTTACTGTATTCAAATCATCACATTTTGAAAGCAAATATTTTCCTTTGAAAATAGAACCACACAGAGTGCATATAGTTGTGCTTTTCATCTAACCTTTTTAGTATAAAATAACGGTATTTCTTTCCTTAATAAATATTCTACACGTCTGATTTCACTTTTAGTCATATGCTGAAATGATTCATCAGTTAAAAAAAAACTTTGCAATTGATATTCTGGCTTTCCATCTGACCATCCTGTTTGGTGGACTTTACGTACTAAAAAACATAGTGAATATATAATTGCATCTTACTACTTCTCAATCTTCTCCTGATTTCTTTAGACATACACTCTGTACCCATTCATTCTAGTTCCATCTGTTTATGTCCATTTATGTCAATTTATATCCATTCTATATAATTACTATGACTTTGTTTTATGGAAGCCTTTTTCCACTGCCATAAGAAAGGCCAACATACATTTGCAGTTATATCTGTATGTTTTCCTTTATACTGATCATGTCCAAATCTCTCTCAACAGCTCATTGGAGTTAGAGAGAAGATATAAAATCCACTAAAGCCAAGTTTTATTTCATATAGCTACAAGTGATTTCAGTTCTATTTGTGCAGTCTGGGAAAATAGTACTTTTGAGATGTACTGAGGTCATTTTAGATGCACGAAATTGATGACATATCTTACTTTTCTTTCTCTGCATTTAAGTCAGGATAAGAAGTACATAATCGCCTCTCAATGACTTCTACGTACATCTAAGTCCATACTATAAATCCTTAAACCTCACTCTCAGTTTTTGCCTGCAGGGACTCATTTTCTTACCACAAAACTATTCCTGTCAATATTTCAATTTTCGGCACTTATTGCAGAAACACATAGGGACCCTAATCACTAGGCTGCAGAGATATGTATGCTTTTTCTTCCTTTTGTTTAGCTCCTCTTCCACACAAATATAAATATTTAATCAAACAATTCAGAATGAATCTTTACCAACACAAAAGACTAGTGACATGTTCCAGAACACCACAAGTTTGACAGAGCAACTGTGTGGAAGACGTAGATTTGAGTAGCTCAGGCAAAGCAAGAAAATAAAGCAAAATATCCCTGAGGGAAACTGCTGAACTACAGGATAAAGGTGGGCACCATCATTAGCACTAACCTCTTGACCAAGGTTTTTAAGCTTGGAACTGATACTTAACTCCAGAAGATAATAAATTACCGGGAATTACTAGTGGAGTAAAGTCCTTCATTTCAGACCAGAATTTGTTTCCTAAATCTATTAAGAAGCTATGCCTGAGTTATAGATGTGGCTTCAGAATTTCCTGTAGGAAAGCACAGGCCCCCTGTTCAGTATGTTAGTTTTTGTATGCTATTTTTATATATTGGATTGCTACTTTAGGCACCTTTCAGTGATGCTTAAAAAGTGATACAATACTTAATAGTGTGACATCTAAGTCCTTTTGTGCATTCACTTCTTACCCATTAAAATCACATATTGCTTCAATACTGGAAGTGTGCCCACTAAGATCAGTTAAACTGATCTTTTTATCAATTTCTTACCACTGTGTAGCCACTACAGACTTAAAGGATAAAATCATCGATTGGTTTCACTGGAGCTATGCCTGTCTATAGTAGATGAAAATCAGCCCATAATTCCCAAGTGAAAGTATGAACAGACTTCCAGCCAACAATTTCTTCTCAAAGATGCATTAAAGTAAGGTTTTATCTTAAAAATATATAAAATAAAATATTACAATATTAACAGAATAGCTTAGGCAAAACTCTGTGATAGTTAGCTTTGCAGTGTGTCTGCCATTCAGAACTCCTTTACTCAAAGGTTTCTTCCTGGCACCCATTATCTTTATGTTATAACAGCACCTTACAGAAATTCAGCATACTTTCTCAGTTCTGTCATAATGCAAATAATAAGACTAAAATACACACTACAACTAGTAAAGCATCCACTTTAGACAAGCAGTTTTTCCTCTTAAGGAGCCACTTTAAAATATTCCCAGTGGTTGCCGTACAATTTTATTTGACATTTAGTTAAAGACCAGATCTGCTAAATGTCCAGTTTTTGTCATTTCTTGGGCTGTTACTTAAAATGTGTTTGCCTGTATCATTTCCCAAGTTATAAATAGCTTAAAAGACTTAAACTAAATGGTTTTATTGTGTCTGTTAGGCTACAGAATAATTTGCATGGTAGAAAGGGACATGCCAAGAACATTCCCTGATTCAATGGAATTATTTTGTAAGTATCTGCATTCTTTACTCTATATTCTAAAATAAAATATGATGTATTCAGCATTCTTTGTTGACTGAGGTCTGCTGACAAAGATGAACAGGGCTAAGGATACTGTTTTCCAGTTGTTTATTTTCATACTCAGCCTCTAGAGGAACCCAGTCCTGTTGCTACTGGTTCTGAATCCTTGTGACCCAAGAAATTTTGTATTCTCTTTTCCTCTCCAGCTTTCACCTATGCATTCATCTTTGTTCATACAGTCTGGCTAAGGTTATGATCAATACTGTATACATTATAGTGTATTAACATTATAATTTTTTACAGAACATTACCACAGTTTTGAACCGAAACACTTGTATCTTTTCTCTTTTTTAAAAAAGATAAAATTTGGAATATTTTGTTGCCCTCCCCTTCTCCCCGTGCAACTCCCCTTTCTCACTAACCTTTTGCATGCCAAGTTGTTCTTTCTTCATTGGACTTGAAGTTGCAAGTGCCTTGCTAATACACACTCTTCTCTGCACCATATCAATATGTCATTTCTAATCTAAGGTGTTGATAAACTTGTTAATCTCAAACATTCTACCTTTCTGTATTACAACATATCCCAGAGTAGTAGTTGAGATAATATACCAAATCACTCTAAATTAACCTGGACAACATGAGCACCTTCTCACTGAATTGTCTGACGCAAGTGGCAATAGAAATGCACTGGGGTCTAACCAGAATAAATATCAAGGAATCATATTCAATGCTTAAAACAGTGATGCACTTGTAGCTTAGGCCATTTTTTGTGGAATGATTAGAAAATTACTTTTTGGAAAAAATCTATCTCAGTATGCTGAACCTTCTAGTGGATGTTATTTTATTTCATTTCGTTTCATTTTTTTTTAATTTTATAATCTTTTGATAGTCTCAGCTATTTCTCCTATATCAGTGAGTCTTAACTCACTGGAAGTCTAAAATTGAAACCACCTGTTTAGAAGTGGTTTTACTTGTCCCATTAGAGTTTTCAAAATTTATGAATGTTTTTCCCTTCATTGTCAAGGCAAAAATCAATCCCTGATGCTTCTTTTGCAAAGATCCAATGGCCCAGTCACCAATATACCGAATTGGAAACCCTAGACCATACACTGAACTGAACGAGGAATTTGAAACAGAGATCTAGTCAAAACACTAGTACTATTCTTACACTGAGCTTCTCTAAATTTTCATTAAAGCTGTTTCACCATATAGTCAAAGCAAAATTAATAAAACCAAAAATTAGAATCTGGGTTTTGTCCCATATGTGAGTTCTATATCTAAGGTCAATATCTCTTCTTATGTACAAGTGAATATTTACTTATTTACACAAATTATATCAACTGCACAAGCAAAGACTGATAAAAGTCTGTTTGGAGTAGCCAAAAAGCAGGCAGATATACATGGGTCAGAAATACAGCAGTTTCGCTTATCAGTTCAGCAAGTTTTTGTTTTGTTTTGTATTGTTTTTAACCCATAAAAATTTTACAGCAAATAAGACTAAAAGAGCATAATTCTAAACATCAGTGATATTCATACAGGGGTTGTTGCATGGAAAGGTTGAAGTCCCCATGATATAGCAGAGAGTGCAAGGATTTATCTTGGAAATCTTCCCACTTTCTAGTGCAGTGACTTATGCAATCAACAGCCCAGATCTGTATCTTATTTATTCATCATCTTACTGGCTATTTTCAACAACAGCTACCTGGGTTTTGATTTGAACAGAAATTATATCTTGAATGTAAGAAACCTTTTGCATTTAATATTTTATTAAAACAGATTAATTACCTGAAATGAAACAATCAAAAACAACTTTAATATGAACAAAATAAACAGCACAATGAAATATGTCATCATAGACTTCTTAAAGTGTTCTTTTGTGAGAATCCTCAAAGCACGGGATGATCACAACAGTTCCATCAGTTATTCATGCTACGTTACAGCTCCATATTTCCTTCCAGAGGGATAGTTTATAGTATGAGGAACCTTTTCCTTCACAGAATAAACAAGGACACAAGAATAATGATACATCTCTCACTGAAAATAGTGTTCCTACTAAAGAGATAAGTGGTGTCATCTTTGAAACTGCTCCCTGCTTCACTAATAAAAAATATTTATTCCTTCAGAAGGGAAGGAGGGGAAGGTTTGTTGACAGACTTTGCCCTTCCTGTCTGCTGGTTTTTGCTACCCTTTTCATTGCTGATTTCCCAGCTGTTGTGAGTCTCTTGTCGCTGATGCCAAGAAGGAGTGAGGCATGAGCTGTTCCAAAGACACCAGGATATCTTATAGCTTCAGAAAGCAGGGAAGATACATGTAATAAGCATGTTGCTATGTGCTTTCCATGACAGCCATGTGTTGCTGCATAGATAAGCCAAGAGACTTGGCAGTGCTAATAAAGGTTAGCTATTCTAAAGAAGCTTTCCAAAGTCAGCTTGGAAAGATTACAAATCTAAGTTTATTCATGCTTAACATAGCCACTGTCAGATAGGTTGATCCTTAAAGGTAAAATAAACAAAATTAAAAAAAAAATCCTAACTAAATTCTGAAATTATTTTCTTGCCTGTAAACTTCTTCGAATATTCATTGCCATGATTCTTTCCCATAAAGCCTTTAAAAGAGGGATTTAGGAATAAGTATATGCAGATGAAAAGTGCACATTTGTAATCAGCCCAAAAAGAATTAGTGAAAAGAATGCCAAAGTGCAATTCACCTAATATACATTAGTGTTATGAGAGTGTTCTATCTGTGGCCTTGCTGCAAAACAAAACGTCATACAAAACATTAATACTGTGTGACTGATAACAGATGAAGTCATGATACTTCCAATTGGTAATGTTTCTGGGAAGTCGCTAAAATAGTCCATTTATCATGAGATAGTCTTTTTTATCACTTTGGTGTTTCATCTGTCCTTTTTGTTCATATTACTGTTTAGTGAATATAGCCAATGACACTTTTATCTTGTTTAAATTTATTTTTGTTTTGTTTCAGATCAAGCTGATTGTGTAGCATCGGATGAAAAGCATATTCCTAAGAATATATTTGCTACTACTTGATGACATCATGATAAGCGTTTAGGAGTATCCCCGTGTTCTCATAGAAATAAAGACCATATATTTCATTATCCTTCCTTCAGTATCTCTCACATATGTTCAAGCTGAAGCTGTGATTCATTTACGCTTTGGGCCTACCAACGAAAATAAAATATGGAAATACATGTTTTCCTGGAAATGTAAAGGGAGTATCTCTTTTCACATGTGCAAATATCTTTTCTCCTACAGTCATTATAACTCATATTTATACAGCTGTGAGGTCTGAGTAACTGGCAGGCACATGGCTGTGTAGGAATAGTTTCCTGCCATCCTCTTGAAGCATCTCTGGAGAGCTTAATCTCATTCAATGTGCAATGAACTGTTTCTGTTATCAGTAAATGCTTCAGATCTTATTGTGATCTTATTTTCCTCTTTCACCATTCCCATATCTTTTTGGAAGAAATTTCTTAGATGGTTTATCCAAACTACATGGCATGAACATATGTAGAAAGACAGAAAAGATGGGATACATGTTTCTTGGGACAGGCTAGCAGCAGCATTCCAATCCCACTAAATTTTTTTGCATCCATTTACAAGTTGACACATAAATGTTTGTGCATTCCTAAGGATAGTTTACAATTTATCTGAGCTTTTTGCATCATTAGTGTTCTAGGAAATCGTTAAGAAAGCAAATCAGATGGTGGGAATTATTAGGAAATGTACAAAAAAACAAAGCTTTAACTGTATCTGCATTACTATGTAAATCCATAGCTTATAGCTTGCAATACTGTGCCTATTTTCCATTCCCTCATCACAGGAAGGATACAGTAGAAAAATAAGAAAGTCTAGGAACCACTGGAGACTCTCTTGTGCAGCCTCCTGTTCAAAACAGGGCTAATTTTAAAGTTTGATTATGCTGTTCAGAGCTTTGTCCTGTCAAGTTTTAAGAATGTCTAAGGATGGAGACTCCACAAGCAAGCTGGGCAGTCTCTCCAGTGCTTGACAACTACCAGTTATCAGTGTGACTTGTTTTTCCTTATATCTAGCTGGAATATTCCTTATTACAACATATAACTGTTGGCTCCATCCTTTCACAGGGTGCACTGGAGAAGAGACTTCCCTATGAATCCCCCTTAGGCAGTGAAAGATTGCATTTAGATCCTTCCTTGGCCTTCACTTCTCCATCCAGTTCCTTCAGTTCTTGTGTCCTGACTGTCTTAGTGGCTCTCTACTGGATTCTTTCCAGTTTGTTAATCTGTTTTGTACCAGAGGCTCTAAACCAGTCTCATACTCCAGATGCAGCCTCTTAAGTGCCAAGTAGAGAGGAATAATTGCTTTCCTTGATTTGTAGTCCATTTTATTGCTAATGTAGCCCAATATGTGGTTAGTCTTAAATGGCACAAGGTCAAACTACTGACGCATCCTCAATTTATTGTCCACCATGGCCCTCAGGAGTTTTTCTGCAGAGATGCATTCTAGCCAGTCAGTCTCCATCCTGTATTACTATATGGGATTATTCCACCCTAGATGCCAGTCTTTGTATTTGCCTTTGTTGAACCTTGCAAGGTTCCTGTCAGCCCATTCCTCCAGCTTGTCAAGATCCATGTGAACAGCAGCCTTTCCCTCCAGAGTATCAATGGCTCCCCAGAGTATGATGTACCTGCAGACTTGCTGAGTTCCATCCAATCATCTGAGTTATAATTGAAAGTGTTGAACGTTAATGGCCCTGGCATCATCCCCTGAGGAACACCCCCATAGTCATCTGTCAGACTTTGAACCATTGACCACTAGTTTCTGAACCTTATAACAGGCAGTTTTTCATCTGCTTAGCTGATCCAGGGGAGATACCGTGAATGCTACATCAGACTGTGTTAACCCTTGCCAAATTCAAGGTAAATTACATACATTATTCTTGTCTGCTAAGGGTTTTTAAAGAGTTTTAACCTTTGTACCTTGCATGAATCCCGCTAAGAGGAGTCAACCAAAAATACTCACTTTCCTGGAAACAATGCAAACAAAAACAGATTATTGCCTAATGGAGTATAGAACTTTTTATGGCATGCAAGGAGTAGAACTTATTATGGAATGCTTTAAGGAGATTGAGGGAATCTGCAAGACTTATTATGCTATGCTTAGGGGACTCTATGTGTTTTTTCCAATGTTAGGTAAAAGGAGGAATCAAGAAGGGGGAGAAATATGGGGAAATAGAGGGAAAAGAGGTCAGCTGAGTGTAAACAAGCTGCTGGTCAGTATTCTACTCTGACTGAGCCCTGCACTTCATCATTGCAGTCTATCCTATATTCTCATTAAATCCTACAACTATCATTTTCATGTGTTTATTTTCTGAGGGAGTATGTATGAATGCTAGCAAACTTCAAGCTGGACTAGCAGGTAAGTAGGATAAGAGGTCTGAGTACCAGCAACTGAAGCCAGACCACAAATCTCAGTGGCCTGTAGATCCAGGTGCCAGCAACTGGAGGAGACCAGTGATCTAGGGGCCACTCATTTGGATAATTAGAGCAGCTACCAGAGATACGCATATTGTGTATGCATGTAGAACTCTAGGAGGTCTTAGTACTAGCAGTTGGAGTGGGACTGCAAACTTCAGGAGCTCATAGTGTCAGAAACTGGAGGACACTAGGGGACCCATGGACGAGATACTGTATACATTGAGTGTCTGAGACGAGCTACCTAAGTGATGCTTATTGTGTGAGTATACAGTCCACTACTGACTTCAATTCTGATCAGCCAGAGAGGAGGAGTGAGTGTTACATCTGTTTAAATGGGTGTTGGTCAAAGCACTGTTTTCTGTCTGTGTTATTCTGTATGGCTGCAGTTTACATTCTCTCTCTCTCTCTCTCTCTCTCTCTCTCTCTCTCTGTGTGTGTGTGTGTGTGTGTGTGTGTATGTATCTTTTGGAAATATGTGCTCAGTCGTGCCACTGGCTCAACCCAGAGACACAGAACTGCAGTAACCTTACATCTATTAGACTACTGGATTCAGATAAGGCCACTGGACTGAGCTTAGGCCAACTAGTCTGTAGTTTCCTGGATCTTTCTTCTTGCCTTTCTTGAAGAAGGATTTGAAACTTGTTTTTTTCTAATTATTGGGGACCGCTTCCAATTCCCATTACACTTCTAACATCTCTGAGTGACTTTGCAATGAGACATCAGCTAACTCTATCAGCCCTCTTGGGAGCATCCTGTCTGATCCCATGGATTTGTATATGTGTAGTTTTAAGCCCCTAACTCAATTCTCTTCTAAGTAGTATATCTCCCTCAAACTCTGCAACTGGATGTAGAGACCTAGGAGGCCTGAAAGGAGACCTTATCAATAAAGACCAATATAAAGAAGACACTGAGTATCTCAGACTATCCTTTGCCACCCTCTGTGGGTGAGTCACCCACCCCATTACAGTAGAAGAATCACATTTTCCTTGATCTTTCTCTTAGTGCTACGTAGCTGTAGCAGTTTTTCTAGTTAACCTTCACACCCCTTACCAATTTTAAGTCCAGATAGACTGTGCCTTTGTTAATTCTAGGAACTAGAATTCAATTTCTAGAGCTAAAAAAGGTCCAGAAAAAGTAATGATCAAAAAGACAGATTGACTCCCATTGTACGAATATCTGAGTAGAATGGAACTCTTCAGCATGTAACAAGCAACTTAGAGATACAGAGTAAACCTGTGAAAATCCTTGCCAAGGGATATTGTGGACACAAGCTTTTATGGTTCAAGGGGAGAACTGGTCCTATATTTGGAAGATTAATATTTTGAAGGTTACTAAACACTCTCACCACTACATGCTTAGGAAATCCCCTGTGCTGAGAACAATTAAGAGGGAAGGTGTCGTCTGTGTTTGGACTCTTCTTATTCATCCCCTTTTCTATTATTATACCTACTATCAGGAAGACAGAGTATCTTCAGAACATTGTCATGGTATTATTACCACTTACTATTCACTATAGTGATACGTTTTCCCGTTCTTGCAGTTCGTTTTCACAATTCTGATTCATGAACAGAATACCACTCATTCTTTTTTAATCATCATGACTGTATAGAATGGAACATAAAAGAAAAAGGCAGGAAAAATATCCAATCTCATGCTAACTATATGCAAAAAATCAGGTGTATCAAGTAATAAGATGCAGCTTTTGGATAATGTTTTCAGAGAAGAAGATCTTATTTGCACATATAAAAATGCAATCAAAAGATACTAAACTAATAATGAATGTTTATAGAAAAAATTAGTTACTTAGCAGATTATTCATCAAATGCTCTTTTAAAAGAGTTTGCCTTTCTTTATGTACATGTTTTACTTAGTTTTCTCTTCTATTTAACTTTATGAAATATTTGTTAGATATTTGGTTAATACGGATGATCTCTGATAAAACGAAACAGATATTTACATATTTATTATTTCCTTTGTAGAAAGAAGGCTTCTTTTAGTGTTCAGCAGTTTCTGAATAAAAATACTAAATAATTCATGAAGCATTCAAACTAATGTTTGCAAATTTATTAGTAATAAGCTCTGACGTAATGCTCTCTCAGATATACAATTTAGCCTATTATAGCAATCTTGAATTCTTTGCAGTGATCTCAATTTTCCATTGGATTACAAGGGCTTTTGGAGAGAGACTCTATGAATCTGTTACTTATTAATACTAATTTATCTTCAACTACTAAAATAGAAGAGTTGAAGTAAGAGTAGAATGTGTCTCTTATCAGTTTTGAATGACATAAGCACCTCTCTTTACATATGAGGTTAAGCTGTTGAATTCTGAAGAATTGTAGGTGAACTGTCTTTAAGCTGTAGATAAAGAAAATTAATCTATGCGTAAACGAGAAAAATATTCTGAGGACATATGGAGATAGAATTGATTCAATATTTACAGCTGGTAGCGATATGAGATAATGCAAAGTACTTATGTTTTACTTTTCTTTTCTTATAGCTGTGCTGGGATCTGGAAACCATTCTTTGTTTCTTACAGCTTCTTTCTCCACAATGAAGAGTCACATTTTCCATTTTTTCAGAATGAAGTTCAGCATTAGTAAGAAAGCAAAGGCATCCAAATTCTTAACACTTTCATTTGTCTAGGAATTGAAAAGGTGTCATGGGAAATACAGTTGAAAATACTTTTTTTCAGTTTTGATGTGAATTTGTGTGCTACATTCCACGGTGAATTCTCCCGTGGTCTCAGGATTCACGGTTAGTCTGTGCTCTGCTTATTTGCTAACAGAACGCTCAAACCAGATTGAGGAGCCTCTATTTGTAGCTAACAGTGAAAATGTTTGTAACAGCAAATACTCAAGTATCTACCTAAACTGTATGTCGCAACAGCAAAGCTCAGGGCAGGCTGATATTGGCATTTTAAACATTCTTGAATTGTGCCAGTTGCTGATGTTGTTTGATTCAATGTAAAGAGAGAAAAAGAAATGACATGTTATCCCAAATTCACAAACCTTGGATACACCATGTCTTAGCAATCGTATTAATAATGCCACTTGGTGTAATCTGTTATACACTAGAAAGAAAAACAGCTCTTAAAAAGTATCTCCATGAGCCTCAGATAAAAGTTATCATTAGATGCACACTGCATCAACATTCAGTTAAAAGAATGGGCTTTCCTAGAAACAGAGATTACTTTCTCTCCACCCCTTTCAAAAACCCTTATCACACTTCATCATATATCAAAATAACCAGGGAATCTCTGCCACGGAGTGGAGAATGTATTAAAGAAAGAGCAGGCTGCACATTTTCACAGATTTTAGTCCAACAAAGTCCATTTAAAATCTTCATTTATTTAGTTTTCCAAAAACAAACAAACAAACAAACAAACAAAAACAAAAAACAAAACAAAAATCATTTCTCTCCCAATGACAGTTTCCAATTAATTAAGACCTGTACCTTTATGTTTACATAATTTTTAAACTGAAGATATGAATATGAGCCCATTATTCACTACAGACTACTTTTTGGAAAATAAAAATATCTTTGATGGATCAGTCTTGCACCAAGCACATTATCATAAGTTTAATTTACCCTAGATCAATAGCTTTATTTTAACTTTCTCATAAGTTGCAGCTCTTTGGGCTCTGAGTTTTATTGTCAACCTGTTTCTAAATTAATTATGTAGGATATTTAGCCACAACCCTAAAATCAGATCTCTTAGCATGAGCACCAGGATCTGGATGGAATCCCATCGCTGTTAACTTTCTTATTCTACAAGCAAGTTAGCATAATTCTAATTTATTTTGATACTATAGAAAAGTTACTAAAAAGGATATGGTGGATGTGTAAGAAAAGCCTGCTGTGACAATTCTAGTTTATCTGTTTAGCATCTATGAATAAATAAACAGCTGAGTTGGTACCACCTTTTTATAGCTATTCTTTTTCTCAGCTGGATGTTAATAGATTATCTCTTTTCTCTGAGCTTTTCCTTTGTATGTGCTCTAGACCTGAATTAACAGGTCATTATTTCAGGAATCTTTTTTTAGGCTGTTGGTACAATACAGTAATTGCATAGGGCAGCGTGCACACTCTAAGTCTTTTATTTGAGGTGTTTTCAGAATGAAACAGACTTGACCGTGATGTGTCATTAGTGTAATATTACTATAAATAAAAGTGCAGAACCATTACCAACAAATGAACCAATATGGGTGAGGCAGACTTGAAAAAGAGATGAAAGATTCCTTTATTGAAAAATGACTACTGCTCATTGTTCCATTGGAATGCACTCTAATCTGAGTTTAATAACCGAGGCTTCGTTTTGAGCACGATTTGCAGATGGCAATCAGTAAGACTTTTACTTACCTTTCACATTTATTAATGACTAGGAATTTGATCTAAAAGCTTGTAATTTGCCTGGAATCTTAGCAAAAAATATAAATCCAAATAAAATAAGCAAGACTTACAGAGCATGACAATATTGAGCCTTAAGGATATGTATGTTAACTAATTTTAATTATGTTTCTAAATCTAATTATGTGTGTTAAGGTGTCCTGCTCATTAATTAACCAAAATTAGTAATTATCACTGAGGACAATTATTTCATAGTCATAAATTTTGAGTTAGGAAGCTCCATTCAAATTAAGAGTGAACAAATTGTGCAGAATGACATCGGAATTTATATTAATTTTAACCCCAAACTGGCTGCACAGGTAGGTCTAAGTAAACTGGGATGGTTCATGTCAGATGTTCCTCTGTAAGCTTCAGCAGGACTCAGGATTCAGCAAGATTTAGTCCCACAACAGTTTATGCTCAATAAACTAGCAGCCAGTTTATAGAGAAGTTGGAACATGCCACCTTTCTGAGGGAGTGTAATATCGTGTGAGAGGAAGATGTGAAGAACAGTGTTAGGACAATAGCATCTTAACCACTTTTGCTATTTCTGCCACAAAACTGAAATGACTACTTTTGATGTAACAAGAGAAAACTGTAAACCTTCATCAGGAATGACAACAAGTTGAGGAAATATGAAAACTGAGGAGTTACGGCAATCTGGGGAAAGAGGTCGGTTACTTAAATGAGAATGTTCTATTCAGTATCCGTAAGTTTTCCAGTAATTGCTTCCTCCAGGCTTGCACCTGGAGGTACTCAGCTCCATATTGAAAGAGGTACGTTCACTGAAGGAAGTGTTCTATGGTGACAATTTATATTGATCTAATATTTCTTGCAATCAATCGTTAATAATATTGTTCCTGCATTTTTTTAATCTGGTTGCTATCCAGTGCTGATTAATACATCACTATTACAAACAAAGTGAAAGAGCATGTATATTCTTAGATTTTTTTGGACTCACAGCTAGCTGAGCCTAAGGGTGAGCCTCTGCACATAAAACACTGTGGGTTACATTTATATTAATCACAAAGTTGTATCACGTTTCCTGTGCCTTTTATAAATGTGGATTTCAAGTACTGCAGAATAGTTTGTGACTCTCTGTGTGGCATACTTCATCGAGAACTGGTGTGCATTAACCCACCCACTCACAGTCATTTTGCCTGTTAGTACAGGGCAAATTAAGAATTAGAGGGGAAAATAGTTCTTTTATTTTTTTCATAAGCAAAATATTACTTTATATATTATTTTATTCTTGCATTCAAAGGCTAGGTTGGGGGGTCTGCTTCCTTGAGGTTTTGTTGTTTATAACTGCCCTTCCCAGCATAAAATTGTCTTGGAAAAGTGTCCTGTAGTCTACCTGTACTCATGAAGAAGCCATCCTGCCATATACAATGAAGAGAGACTGTAAACCCTCTGAACCCAATTTATCTAAAAGTTTGCATTGCAGTCTCCACTTATGCTAAAATTGTAAAAGGTAGAAAGAAATGAGCTAATACCCTCAGTAACATTTTGTGTTTGACTGGTGTGAACTGCTGAGTAATCCGTTCATAGTAAATCATAGACATCATTTTTCATTGAGGAAGGACACTATAGGATATCTGCAAAGACACATTTGGAAAGGAACCCTGATTTTCATTAACTCTCTTTGGGTACTGAGTACCTTCCTTTGAAATTCTGAGTGCTTTTGTGCATTTTAAACTGTACTCAGATCTCCTTTGCATGAAATAAAAAATCTGTATGTTTTAGGTAAAGTCTTTTGTTGTTTTTAAAATATTGATCGTTTATTTTTGACAAGTACAGAAGGGTGCAGTAATGTTTTGGGAAGCATATTAGCAACAGACTTCTAAAAGAGAAACTAGATTTCACTCCTTATAGCAAACCTAGGGCTTCCATAATTTTCCTTTTCTCTGTTTAATTGAATGGTGTATTTGAATTGAATGGTGTGCCATTATTATATTGATGTTTTTACCAAATTACTCTGTTAAATTATACCCATAGATTTTGGACACTATTAAGATGCCATTAAGGGACATAGATGATTGAATTTTATTTCAAACTTATGGAAATGCAAACAATCACCGTGGATCAAATCAACAATCTTAACAATCAGGTAACCCATTTTTGCAAGTTATCACAAGAGATGATGCAGAGGAGTTACAAAAATAAGTGAGTACCTAGGTGGTCATCCAGTGCTCTATCGGAGGGTGTAGACTGATGGGAGATAGAAGCAGCATTAAAAGCAAGTAAGCAGTTAACCTTGTACTCAAAGCATAGGACAGAGAACATTCAAAAAAAAAAAAAAAAAAAAAAAAAAAAAAAAAAAAAGGCTATTTAGACACATCCTCCATATCCTGTATCTGTTTATTTCTATGGTAGAAGGTACTTTTCTTTTAAAATTACTGATCATCTTTTCCTTTTGTTTTACAAACAATGTCACAGTAACGATAGCTCTGTTCCAGAAGAGTACAATTGATGAATTGCACAACTAGAATTAACGTAATTATTTCCTCCAATTTTATTCAGAGAGGATCAATGAAAAACAGTTAAGCATCTTTCTAAAACAACAGCTGAGGTTTGTAGCTTTTCCTGTTGATGAAATATCCCTCCATCTAAAGGTAAGAGTGTATGAAGACTTAGTAAAGTTTCTGGTTGTCTATTACCGCACAAGCTCAGTGTTATGAAGTTTAATCAGGTCAGTTTGGCTCATTTTTGGTGAATAAAACCTCATTCACAGGTTTGCCTGTGTATTGGGCATGCTTTTCAAATCAGTGCATAGGTTATCCTCACTATTTTGGTCAAAATATGATGAATCATATGCTAGAGGAAAATTCATACACGCTGATGGTGAAAAGTGAAGCTTGTCCTCCCTACATTTGTGTGATATGAAAGACAACCATTTCTGCAGTTTTTGTCCTGATGCTGCCTGTGAACAGAATCGAGAAAAAATTCAGCTGCAACACTATATGTGATTCAGTAGTAATCTGCGTAAAGTTGTTAAGGAAAGTTGACTTGCTTGTTCTAAATATTTATTTACAACCTGCTTATATTCCACATTGAAATAATAATGGTGAGATATTTTGAAAATATATGTTATTTTATGGTTATCCCATGTTTCTCTAATGGCTAAAATGGTATGCTTATATATCATTTCTGCCAGAGATTTTGGTAATCATAAGGAGACAGGTTCAAATGCTTTGTCAAAACTTAAAAAAAAACATAATATGAAGACTCTTCTTTCTCCCTCAGCTCAGGAATTTGAGAATATCCCCTGTATGTGGCTTTAATTAGTAATATTTCTCCTCTTCTAAGAATGCGACTGCATATACAACAAAGGAAAATTTTGGAAATTTTTATTAGAAAAAGAGATAGAGAATCAGCAATTAATACTAATTTATTCTTAACTTTATCTTAGTTTGTCACCCAAAGTGGTGTTCAGTACTTGAAAACCACAAACAAATGAACGCTCCCTTAAGTCCTTATACTCCATGAAGCATTGCTTTGGTTGAACCCAGCTCTCTTTGCACCCCTCATCTATCCCTAGAAATGCCATTTGAGGACAGGTACAAGACTTCACAGCAGTTTGAATGTATTAGAAAATGACTTTAGGATTTTTAATGACAATAAATTTTGTTGGGATATCTGGTATCTGAAATGCTTCACTCCATATTTATAGTTAGTAAATTGCCATAATTTTCTTCTGATTTCTTACCATAACTATTTCATAACAAACAATTATATGTTACTGTCACAAGTATAGGATATTTAGCTTAGGATCATGGTACTATAACAAACCTTCTGAATTAAAAGTTGTGTCAACTGCATCTTACAATCCTAAATTACTGTATCTACTCATCAATTTTCATCCTGAAAAAATAGATTTCCAGTAGTTTCTTCTACTACATCCTTAATTCTTAAGATTTTTCTAATTGCCATCCTAAATGTGTAAATTAAGATTAATTATAATTATGTGTTGCTATACCAACACTGTACTTTAGTATATATATTTTTTTCTCTTCCTGAAAGTCTCTTGATGTGTTAACATATAGCAAGTATTTCCCCTTCAGTCCTAACTTGCTAGGTTAAACAAAACAAGCTGATTTAGCCTCTTTTCTTTTGATATAAATATCTTTCCTTTTGACATCTCAGTAATTCTCTGGACCTGCTCCATTTTGAGTTCATCTTGTTTAACATAGACAGTTAGAATCTTATATATTATTCCAGAGGATGTTTCAGTAGTTTCAATACATTAGAAATAATACTCTTCTTCCCTAGTAGAAGCACCATGCCTGAAGGACTTTGTTTCCAAGACTGCATTTGCCTTTTTCACAGCTGTCTCATGTTGGTGAGCTCTGTCATCCTGTGACTAATTAGACTCGCTTGCTTCCTCAAGTTTCCAGAGGATGATCTCCTCATCTTAGGCAATGCCTGCCATCTTCATGCCTAAATCATATTAGATTAGCACACTTCCATTTCTTTTACAAAAGTAATTATAAATGCTCTTTTATTTGCTGAGGTCAGGAAAGACATGATTTCCTTTATCTAGAAAACCAGCCCCCTGATAAATTGGATAGATTGAATTAGTGTGTTTTGTCTACTTCAGGTACATTCTGCCTTTCACACTAAATTGCATTTCATTCCATTTTTCATTTGCCTTTCCATTTTAACTCAAAATGTTACTAATTATGTTAATATTTGAAAACAAAGTAAAATGCATGTTATTCTCAGATTGTTTCTTTCCTCCTGTTAAAAATAAGTACTGAATCCTCTGGTTCCCAGTCATACTGTACATCCACTTTTCAATATTTTCTTTCTAATAGCCACATCTAATAGCCACATTTAAACTGGTAATTGTTTCAGAACTGTGCAGTAGAAATTTCTTTTATTTTTCCTAACCAGAGAAATCTAACTTGTTTAAATATTGTTTCTAATTTGAATGGAGTAATTTCCATACGGTCATTTCTCTTTGCTATTAAAAAAGATGATATTTTGATCAGCATCACCTTTTTACCAAAAATGAAACAAATATCTGCCTATTTGAGAATCACACTGAGGTTCTTTTTACTCTCAATACCATCTTTATTATGGCATTCATATCTTTATTTGTACTAATTTTATTTATATGAATTGCATAACTTTTTAATACTTCATTTTTAATACTTCATTATTTGCTGTTGCAATGTTTAGCTATCATTCACTTTTGGCAATTCTACACGTTCTTAACTTCAAGATGTAATTTTCTTGCTGATTTTTTTGTTTTCCATTTTGTAGACGCTTGACTTGCTCCTAATAGTCACTTTAAGAAGCTCATTATTCTGAAAGTCCTCCCTGAAAGGTTTCTTTTTCCTTTTATTAAATACAAGCTCTAGACAGGTTTTTACACCTTTGACCTGAAGAAACTTCAGTCTTCTTCTACATTGAGTGGCTCTCATTTCAGTTGGATAATAAAAAAAATACGTTTTTTTTTTTGATGACATGTGCCTTGCTAGAATGAATTTTTGCTACTTGCCAAACCTGGGGGTCTGAAATTGTCACAGTGATTGGTATGAAACAGGTTGGAAGCCACAACTAGAAATTTCTAGATCCTACTATTACTCTCCATTACATTCATGTACAAATATTTCACTTTTCTTTACTCTGTCCCAGATATTCAGCTGATTAGGCATATGCATTTCACTAAGTGAAATAATGATATAAATACTCCTTTCTTTTTGTTTACCTCTTTTCACGCTCATTTATCTTTATAGATTTCTATCTTAATTCCCTGTCCCTATAGAATTTAACCAGGTTTGTGGCCTGTTTGGATTTCTTCCCTTCTCACAGATTTTATAGTTTAAAGCCTAGTGATATCCCTTCAGTCGCATGAGTATCCCTCACTTGCTGAATAATTTTGCATGATCAAACATCCCAGATTACTTTTCCTTGAAACATTCATTGATCGTTGTTACCTTGCTGTGTTTTCCGCCTTCCTCATTATGGACTGGGAGAATTCCAACAGTGATTACTTAAGCCTTCCTGGAGCACCTCTCTTTAGATATCATAATTATTGCTAATTCACTACATGAGGAATTTGTTGGTATCGTTCCTCCCAACATAAAGCACAACAGTACTTTTTCCCCTGCTCCCTTCAGGAACTTTTTTGGCCTTTCATACCCATCTTACACTCTTGGAGAGAAGGAAGTCTTCAATTCTGTTGGTCCAATCTCTTAAAATGTCTGTCAGTCTTTTCTAGGAAAGACTTCTTTGTGATACTGGAGTGAATCTCAGGTCACCTCTGTCTCTAGATCAATTTGCATTCTGTACAAGGTGCTATCTATATGTCACCCTCATTCCTCCCCAAGCTCCATTTCCTGGTTATCTGCATTAGGCTTCTTCAGCTACTGTTTCTTCCACCAGGTCTTCAAACCTCCATCTGTATTTCGTCACTGTCTTTATCTAGGTCCCTAATTTTCATATCTATTTGCTATATCTACTAGATAGGCCACATCTAAATATTTTTCCTGATGAAAGTCTATCTAATGCATTGTTTATACACACTTTAATGTTCAAAAAATTTTTACTCTGCAAATTTTGTTTTATTAATATTGATAAAACAATATTATGTTTTAAAAGTATCTTATTAAATTGCTTAGTTATTTCAGTTTTGAATATTGGTGATCTTGATGACCACTTACGACAACAAAAAGTACTGTACAATCTCTTACTTTCCCTTTTGCATAATGCACTTGCATTACATAACATTTTATGAAATAGTTGTGGCTATCTTAGGCTCAGCTGTGCAATAGCTGCATAGTGCTGACTGCAGGAATCTCCTGTGCGGTCGTTATCCTCCTAAAGGTTATACGGGATCATTACGTCCTTCCATGTCAGGAGTTTGCGTGTTACTGGATTTGCCGCACACCAAGCAGAAGTAGATGATGTACAAGAAGCATAGTAAGTATTTCAAAGAGGTAATCCTCATAGGAACAATGATGGAAATCCAGATATAGTTCCTTTCCTAAGCTGCTATTGAGACAAGGCATGACATTACAGTATTATTAATAATAGGTAAATAATTATAAAATCATAGCAATTTTAAAATTATGTATACATATGTATATATACACAGACACATATATTTGTATATATATACATATACATATATACTATACATATACTAACCATATGAATCTTTTTATATTCATTGACATTATATAACTTCCCTAATTACGTGTTTACTGTCCCTGAGAGAAAAGCATTCAGACTGTTTGGCCTTCAAAACATTCTCTGGCTTTCAATAATTGAAAACTAATTATTTTTTTGTAATACTTTTATTTTTTTAACTTGAAATGAGCTCTGTGTTCCTTTGCTTGACCCAAAGTATTTGACCAGGTAACAAAAAGCCTCTTTCATACATCAGGATGAAGTATTGCTAGAAATTCTTAAGTCTTTGGGGTAATACGAGTCCATATATCTTTTACAAGGTTATAAGCGCTACCAGCCCAAAATTTTCAAAGTATCTTCCAAATAAGTTGATTCACCTTTGGCATCTGATGCTAGGACCCCTAAATACGGGTACATATAACAAAACCAACACTAGTTACTGTATTCAAATCATCACATTTTGAAAGCAAATATTTTCCTTTGAAAATAGAACCACACAGAGTGCATATAGTTGTGCTTTTCATCTAACCTTTTTAGTATAAAATAACGGTATTTCTTTCCTTAATAAATATTCTACACGTCTGATTTCACTTTTAGTCATATGCTGAAATGATTCATCAGTTAAAAAAAAACTTTGCAATTGATATTCTGGCTTTCCATCTGACCATCCTGTTTGGTGGACTTTACGTACTAAAAAACATAGTGAATATATAATTGCATCTTACTACTTCTCAATCTTCTCCTGATTTCTTTAGACATACACTCTGTACCCATTCATTCTAGTTCCATCTGTTTATGTCCATTTATGTCAATTTATATCCATTCTATATAATTACTATGACTTTGTTTTATGGAAGCCTTTTTCCACTGCCATAAGAAAGGCCAACATACATTTGCAGTTATATCTGTATGTTTTCCTTTATACTGATCATGTCCAAATCTCTCTCAACAGCTCATTGGAGTTAGAGAGAAGATATAAAATCCACTAAAGCCAAGTTTTATTTCATATAGCTACAAGTGATTTCAGTTCTATTTGTGCAGTCTGGGAAAATAGTACTTTTGAGATGTACTGAGGTCATTTTAGATGCACGAAATTGATGACATATCTTACTTTTCTTTCTCTGCATTTAAGTCAGGATAAGAAGTACATAATCGCCTCTCAATGACTTCTACGTACATCTAAGTCCATACTATAAATCCTTAAACCTCACTCTCAGTTTTTGCCTGCAGGGACTCATTTTCTTACCACAAAACTATTCCTGTCAATATTTCAATTTTCGGCACTTATTGCAGAAACACATAGGGACCCTAATCACTAGGCTGCAGAGATATGTATGCTTTTTCTTCCTTTTGTTTAGCTCCTCTTCCACACAAATATAAATATTTAATCAAACAATTCAGAATGAATCTTTACCAACACAAAAGACTAGTGACATGTTCCAGAACACCACAAGTTTGACAGAGCAACTGTGTGGAAGACGTAGATTTGAGTAGCTCAGGCAAAGCAAGAAAATAAAGCAAAATATCCCTGAGGGAAACTGCTGAACTACAGGATAAAGGTGGGCACCATCATTAGCACTAACCTCTTGACCAAGGTTTTTAAGCTTGGAACTGATACTTAACTCCAGAAGATAATAAATTACCGGGAATTACTAGTGGAGTAAAGTCCTTCATTTCAGACCAGAATTTGTTTCCTAAATCTATTAAGAAGCTATGCCTGAGTTATAGATGTGGCTTCAGAATTTCCTGTAGGAAAGCACAGGCCCCCTGTTCAGTATGTTAGTTTTTGTATGCTATTTTTATATATTGGATTGCTACTTTAGGCACCTTTCAGTGATGCTTAAAAAGTGATACAATACTTAATAGTGTGACATCTAAGTCCTTTTGTGCATTCACTTCTTACCCATTAAAATCACATATTGCTTCAATACTGGAAGTGTGCCCACTAAGATCAGTTAAACTGATCTTTTTATCAATTTCTTACCACTGTGTAGCCACTACAGACTTAAAGGATAAAATCATCGATTGGTTTCACTGGAGCTATGCCTGTCTATAGTAGATGAAAATCAGCCCATAATTCCCAAGTGAAAGTATGAACAGACTTCCAGCCAACAATTTCTTCTCAAAGATGCATTAAAGTAAGGTTTTATCTTAAAAATATATAAAATAAAATATTACAATATTAACAGAATAGCTTAGGCAAAACTCTGTGATAGTTAGCTTTGCAGTGTGTCTGCCATTCAGAACTCCTTTACTCAAAGGTTTCTTCCTGGCACCCATTATCTTTATGTTATAACAGCACCTTACAGAAATTCAGCATACTTTCTCAGTTCTGTCATAATGCAAATAATAAGACTAAAATACACACTACAACTAGTAAAGCATCCACTTTAGACAAGCAGTTTTTCCTCTTAAGGAGCCACTTTAAAATATTCCCAGTGGTTGCCGTACAATTTTATTTGACATTTAGTTAAAGACCAGATCTGCTAAATGTCCAGTTTTTGTCATTTCTTGGGCTGTTACTTAAAATGTGTTTGCCTGTATCATTTCCCAAGTTATAAATAGCTTAAAAGACTTAAACTAAATGGTTTTATTGTGTCTGTTAGGCTACAGAATAATTTGCATGGTAGAAAGGGACATGCCAAGAACATTCCCTGATTCAATGGAATTATTTTGTAAGTATCTGCATTCTTTACTCTATATTCTAAAATAAAATATGATGTATTCAGCATTCTTTGTTGACTGAGGTCTGCTGACAAAGATGAACAGGGCTAAGGATACTGTTTTCCAGTTGTTTATTTTCATACTCAGCCTCTAGAGGAACCCAGTCCTGTTGCTACTGGTTCTGAATCCTTGTGACCCAAGAAATTTTGTATTCTCTTTTCCTCTCCAGCTTTCACCTATGCATTCATCTTTGTTCATACAGT
Organism: Rhea pennata; assembly: GCF_028389875.1. Lineage (NCBI taxonomy): Eukaryota > Metazoa > Chordata > Aves > Rheiformes > Rheidae > Rhea > Rhea pennata. Next base: position 29,894,050 of record NC_084664.1, read on the forward strand.
CTGGCTAAGGTTATGATCAATACTGTATACATTATAGTGTATTAACATTATAATTTTTTACAGAACATTACCACAGTTTTGAACCGAAACACTTGTATCTTTTCTCTTTTTTAAAAAAGATAAAATTTGGAATATTTTGTTGCCCTCCCCTTCTCCCCGTGCAACTCCCCTTTCTCACTAACCTTTTGCATGCCAAGTTGTTCTTTCTTCATTGGACTTGAAGTTGCAAGTGCCTTGCTAATACACACTCTTCTCTGCACCATATCAATATGTCATTTCTAATCTAAGGTGTTGATAAACTTGTTAATCTCAAACATTCTACCTTTCTGTATTACAACATATCCCAGAGTAGTAGTTGAGATAATATACCAAATCACTCTAAATTAACCTGGACAACATGAGCACCTTCTCACTGAATTGTCTGACGCAAGTGGCAATAGAAATGCACTGGGGTCTAACCAGAATAAATATCAAGGAATCATATTCAATGCTTAAAACAGTGATGCACTTGTAGCTTAGGCCATTTTTTGTGGAATGATTAGAAAATTACTTTTTGGAAAAAATCTATCTCAGTATGCTGAACCTTCTAGTGGATGTTATTTTATTTCATTTCGTTTCATTTTTTTTTAATTTTATAATCTTTTGATAGTCTCAGCTATTTCTCCTATATCAGTGAGTCTTAACTCACTGGAAGTCTAAAATTGAAACCACCTGTTTAGAAGTGGTTTTACTTGTCCCATTAGAGTTTTCAAAATTTATGAATGTTTTTCCCTTCATTGTCAAGGCAAAAATCAATCCCTGATGCTTCTTTTGCAAAGATCCAATGGCCCAGTCACCAATATACCGAATTGGAAACCCTAGACCATACACTGAACTGAACGAGGAATTTGAAACAGAGATCTAGTCAAAACACTAGTACTATTCTTACACTGAGCTTCTCTAAATTTTCATTAAAGCTGTTTCACCATATAGTCAAAGCAAAATTAATAAAACCAAAAATTAGAATCTGGGTTTTGTCCCATATGTGAGTTCTATATCTAAGGTCAATATCTCTTCTTATGTACAAGTGAATATTTACTTATTTACACAAATTATATCAACTGCACAAGCAAAGACTGATAAAAGTCTGTTTGGAGTAGCCAAAAAGCAGGCAGATATACATGGGTCAGAAATACAGCAGTTTCGCTTATCAGTTCAGCAAGTTTTTGTTTTGTTTTGTATTGTTTTTAACCCATAAAAATTTTACAGCAAATAAGACTAAAAGAGCATAATTCTAAACATCAGTGATATTCATACAGGGGTTGTTGCATGGAAAGGTTGAAGTCCCCATGATATAGCAGAGAGTGCAAGGATTTATCTTGGAAATCTTCCCACTTTCTAGTGCAGTGACTTATGCAATCAACAGCCCAGATCTGTATCTTATTTATTCATCATCTTACTGGCTATTTTCAACAACAGCTACCTGGGTTTTGATTTGAACAGAAATTATATCTTGAATGTAAGAAACCTTTTGCATTTAATATTTTATTAAAACAGATTAATTACCTGAAATGAAACAATCAAAAACAACTTTAATATGAACAAAATAAACAGCACAATGAAATATGTCATCATAGACTTCTTAAAGTGTTCTTTTGTGAGAATCCTCAAAGCACGGGATGATCACAACAGTTCCATCAGTTATTCATGCTACGTTACAGCTCCATATTTCCTTCCAGAGGGATAGTTTATAGTATGAGGAACCTTTTCCTTCACAGAATAAACAAGGACACAAGAATAATGATACATCTCTCACTGAAAATAGTGTTCCTACTAAAGAGATAAGTGGTGTCATCTTTGAAACTGCTCCCTGCTTCACTAATAAAAAATATTTATTCCTTCAGAAGGGAAGGAGGGGAAGGTTTGTTGACAGACTTTGCCCTTCCTGTCTGCTGGTTTTTGCTACCCTTTTCATTGCTGATTTCCCAGCTGTTGTGAGTCTCTTGTCGCTGATGCCAAGAAGGAGTGAGGCATGAGCTGTTCCAAAGACACCAGGATATCTTATAGCTTCAGAAAGCAGGGAAGATACATGTAATAAGCATGTTGCTATGTGCTTTCCATGACAGCCATGTGTTGCTGCATAGATAAGCCAAGAGACTTGGCAGTGCTAATAAAGGTTAGCTATTCTAAAGAAGCTTTCCAAAGTCAGCTTGGAAAGATTACAAATCTAAGTTTATTCATGCTTAACATAGCCACTGTCAGATAGGTTGATCCTTAAAGGTAAAATAAACAAAATTAAAAAAAAAATCCTAACTAAATTCTGAAATTATTTTCTTGCCTGTAAACTTCTTCGAATATTCATTGCCATGATTCTTTCCCATAAAGCCTTTAAAAGAGGGATTTAGGAATAAGTATATGCAGATGAAAAGTGCACATTTGTAATCAGCCCAAAAAGAATTAGTGAAAAGAATGCCAAAGTGCAATTCACCTAATATACATTAGTGTTATGAGAGTGTTCTATCTGTGGCCTTGCTGCAAAACAAAACGTCATACAAAACATTAATACTGTGTGACTGATAACAGATGAAGTCATGATACTTCCAATTGGTAATGTTTCTGGGAAGTCGCTAAAATAGTCCATTTATCATGAGATAGTCTTTTTTATCACTTTGGTGTTTCATCTGTCCTTTTTGTTCATATTACTGTTTAGTGAATATAGCCAATGACACTTTTATCTTGTTTAAATTTATTTTTGTTTTGTTTCAGATCAAGCTGATTGTGTAGCATCGGATGAAAAGCATATTCCTAAGAATATATTTGCTACTACTTGATGACATCATGATAAGCGTTTAGGAGTATCCCCGTGTTCTCATAGAAATAAAGACCATATATTTCATTATCCTTCCTTCAGTATCTCTCACATATGTTCAAGCTGAAGCTGTGATTCATTTACGCTTTGGGCCTACCAACGAAAATAAAATATGGAAATACATGTTTTCCTGGAAATGTAAAGGGAGTATCTCTTTTCACATGTGCAAATATCTTTTCTCCTACAGTCATTATAACTCATATTTATACAGCTGTGAGGTCTGAGTAACTGGCAGGCACATGGCTGTGTAGGAATAGTTTCCTGCCATCCTCTTGAAGCATCTCTGGAGAGCTTAATCTCATTCAATGTGCAATGAACTGTTTCTGTTATCAGTAAATGCTTCAGATCTTATTGTGATCTTATTTTCCTCTTTCACCATTCCCATATCTTTTTGGAAGAAATTTCTTAGATGGTTTATCCAAACTACATGGCATGAACATATGTAGAAAGACAGAAAAGATGGGATACATGTTTCTTGGGACAGGCTAGCAGCAGCATTCCAATCCCACTAAATTTTTTTGCATCCATTTACAAGTTGACACATAAATGTTTGTGCATTCCTAAGGATAGTTTACAATTTATCTGAGCTTTTTGCATCATTAGTGTTCTAGGAAATCGTTAAGAAAGCAAATCAGATGGTGGGAATTATTAGGAAATGTACAAAAAAACAAAGCTTTAACTGTATCTGCATTACTATGTAAATCCATAGCTTATAGCTTGCAATACTGTGCCTATTTTCCATTCCCTCATCACAGGAAGGATACAGTAGAAAAATAAGAAAGTCTAGGAACCACTGGAGACTCTCTTGTGCAGCCTCCTGTTCAAAACAGGGCTAATTTTAAAGTTTGATTATGCTGTTCAGAGCTTTGTCCTGTCAAGTTTTAAGAATGTCTAAGGATGGAGACTCCACAAGCAAGCTGGGCAGTCTCTCCAGTGCTTGACAACTACCAGTTATCAGTGTGACTTGTTTTTCCTTATATCTAGCTGGAATATTCCTTATTACAACATATAACTGTTGGCTCCATCCTTTCACAGGGTGCACTGGAGAAGAGACTTCCCTATGAATCCCCCTTAGGCAGTGAAAGATTGCATTTAGATCCTTCCTTGGCCTTCACTTCTCCATCCAGTTCCTTCAGTTCTTGTGTCCTGACTGTCTTAGTGGCTCTCTACTGGATTCTTTCCAGTTTGTTAATCTGTTTTGTACCAGAGGCTCTAAACCAGTCTCATACTCCAGATGCAGCCTCTTAAGTGCCAAGTAGAGAGGAATAATTGCTTTCCTTGATTTGTAGTCCATTTTATTGCTAATGTAGCCCAATATGTGGTTAGTCTTAAATGGCACAAGGTCAAACTACTGACGCATCCTCAATTTATTGTCCACCATGGCCCTCAGGAGTTTTTCTGCAGAGATGCATTCTAGCCAGTCAGTCTCCATCCTGTATTACTATATGGGATTATTCCACCCTAGATGCCAGTCTTTGTATTTGCCTTTGTTGAACCTTGCAAGGTTCCTGTCAGCCCATTCCTCCAGCTTGTCAAGATCCATGTGAACAGCAGCCTTTCCCTCCAGAGTATCAATGGCTCCCCAGAGTATGATGTACCTGCAGACTTGCTGAGTTCCATCCAATCATCTGAGTTATAATTGAAAGTGTTGAACGTTAATGGCCCTGGCATCATCCCCTGAGGAACACCCCCATAGTCATCTGTCAGACTTTGAACCATTGACCACTAGTTTCTGAACCTTATAACAGGCAGTTTTTCATCTGCTTAGCTGATCCAGGGGAGATACCGTGAATGCTACATCAGACTGTGTTAACCCTTGCCAAATTCAAGGTAAATTACATACATTATTCTTGTCTGCTAAGGGTTTTTAAAGAGTTTTAACCTTTGTACCTTGCATGAATCCCGCTAAGAGGAGTCAACCAAAAATACTCACTTTCCTGGAAACAATGCAAACAAAAACAGATTATTGCCTAATGGAGTATAGAACTTTTTATGGCATGCAAGGAGTAGAACTTATTATGGAATGCTTTAAGGAGATTGAGGGAATCTGCAAGACTTATTATGCTATGCTTAGGGGACTCTATGTGTTTTTTCCAATGTTAGGTAAAAGGAGGAATCAAGAAGGGGGAGAAATATGGGGAAATAGAGGGAAAAGAGGTCAGCTGAGTGTAAACAAGCTGCTGGTCAGTATTCTACTCTGACTGAGCCCTGCACTTCATCATTGCAGTCTATCCTATATTCTCATTAAATCCTACAACTATCATTTTCATGTGTTTATTTTCTGAGGGAGTATGTATGAATGCTAGCAAACTTCAAGCTGGACTAGCAGGTAAGTAGGATAAGAGGTCTGAGTACCAGCAACTGAAGCCAGACCACAAATCTCAGTGGCCTGTAGATCCAGGTGCCAGCAACTGGAGGAGACCAGTGATCTAGGGGCCACTCATTTGGATAATTAGAGCAGCTACCAGAGATACGCATATTGTGTATGCATGTAGAACTCTAGGAGGTCTTAGTACTAGCAGTTGGAGTGGGACTGCAAACTTCAGGAGCTCATAGTGTCAGAAACTGGAGGACACTAGGGGACCCATGGACGAGATACTGTATACATTGAGTGTCTGAGACGAGCTACCTAAGTGATGCTTATTGTGTGAGTATACAGTCCACTACTGACTTCAATTCTGATCAGCCAGAGAGGAGGAGTGAGTGTTACATCTGTTTAAATGGGTGTTGGTCAAAGCACTGTTTTCTGTCTGTGTTATTCTGTATGGCTGCAGTTTACATTCTCTCTCTCTCTCTCTCTCTCTCTCTCTCTCTCTCTGTGTGTGTGTGTGTGTGTGTGTGTGTATGTATCTTTTGGAAATATGTGCTCAGTCGTGCCACTGGCTCAACCCAGAGACACAGAACTGCAGTAACCTTACATCTATTAGACTACTGGATTCAGATAAGGCCACTGGACTGAGCTTAGGCCAACTAGTCTGTAGTTTCCTGGATCTTTCTTCTTGCCTTTCTTGAAGAAGGATTTGAAACTTGTTTTTTTCTAATTATTGGGGACCGCTTCCAATTCCCATTACACTTCTAACATCTCTGAGTGACTTTGCAATGAGACATCAGCTAACTCTATCAGCCCTCTTGGGAGCATCCTGTCTGATCCCATGGATTTGTATATGTGTAGTTTTAAGCCCCTAACTCAATTCTCTTCTAAGTAGTATATCTCCCTCAAACTCTGCAACTGGATGTAGAGACCTAGGAGGCCTGAAAGGAGACCTTATCAATAAAGACCAATATAAAGAAGACACTGAGTATCTCAGACTATCCTTTGCCACCCTCTGTGGGTGAGTCACCCACCCCATTACAGTAGAAGAATCACATTTTCCTTGATCTTTCTCTTAGTGCTACGTAGCTGTAGCAGTTTTTCTAGTTAACCTTCACACCCCTTACCAATTTTAAGTCCAGATAGACTGTGCCTTTGTTAATTCTAGGAACTAGAATTCAATTTCTAGAGCTAAAAAAGGTCCAGAAAAAGTAATGATCAAAAAGACAGATTGACTCCCATTGTACGAATATCTGAGTAGAATGGAACTCTTCAGCATGTAACAAGCAACTTAGAGATACAGAGTAAACCTGTGAAAATCCTTGCCAAGGGATATTGTGGACACAAGCTTTTATGGTTCAAGGGGAGAACTGGTCCTATATTTGGAAGATTAATATTTTGAAGGTTACTAAACACTCTCACCACTACATGCTTAGGAAATCCCCTGTGCTGAGAACAATTAAGAGGGAAGGTGTCGTCTGTGTTTGGACTCTTCTTATTCATCCCCTTTTCTATTATTATACCTACTATCAGGAAGACAGAGTATCTTCAGAACATTGTCATGGTATTATTACCACTTACTATTCACTATAGTGATACGTTTTCCCGTTCTTGCAGTTCGTTTTCACAATTCTGATTCATGAACAGAATACCACTCATTCTTTTTTAATCATCATGACTGTATAGAATGGAACATAAAAGAAAAAGGCAGGAAAAATATCCAATCTCATGCTAACTATATGCAAAAAATCAGGTGTATCAAGTAATAAGATGCAGCTTTTGGATAATGTTTTCAGAGAAGAAGATCTTATTTGCACATATAAAAATGCAATCAAAAGATACTAAACTAATAATGAATGTTTATAGAAAAAATTAGTTACTTAGCAGATTATTCATCAAATGCTCTTTTAAAAGAGTTTGCCTTTCTTTATGTACATGTTTTACTTAGTTTTCTCTTCTATTTAACTTTATGAAATATTTGTTAGATATTTGGTTAATACGGATGATCTCTGATAAAACGAAACAGATATTTACATATTTATTATTTCCTTTGTAGAAAGAAGGCTTCTTTTAGTGTTCAGCAGTTTCTGAATAAAAATACTAAATAATTCATGAAGCATTCAAACTAATGTTTGCAAATTTATTAGTAATAAGCTCTGACGTAATGCTCTCTCAGATATACAATTTAGCCTATTATAGCAATCTTGAATTCTTTGCAGTGATCTCAATTTTCCATTGGATTACAAGGGCTTTTGGAGAGAGACTCTATGAATCTGTTACTTATTAATACTAATTTATCTTCAACTACTAAAATAGAAGAGTTGAAGTAAGAGTAGAATGTGTCTCTTATCAGTTTTGAATGACATAAGCACCTCTCTTTACATATGAGGTTAAGCTGTTGAATTCTGAAGAATTGTAGGTGAACTGTCTTTAAGCTGTAGATAAAGAAAATTAATCTATGCGTAAACGAGAAAAATATTCTGAGGACATATGGAGATAGAATTGATTCAATATTTACAGCTGGTAGCGATATGAGATAATGCAAAGTACTTATGTTTTACTTTTCTTTTCTTATAGCTGTGCTGGGATCTGGAAACCATTCTTTGTTTCTTACAGCTTCTTTCTCCACAATGAAGAGTCACATTTTCCATTTTTTCAGAATGAAGTTCAGCATTAGTAAGAAAGCAAAGGCATCCAAATTCTTAACACTTTCATTTGTCTAGGAATTGAAAAGGTGTCATGGGAAATACAGTTGAAAATACTTTTTTTCAGTTTTGATGTGAATTTGTGTGCTACATTCCACGGTGAATTCTCCCGTGGTCTCAGGATTCACGGTTAGTCTGTGCTCTGCTTATTTGCTAACAGAACGCTCAAACCAGATTGAGGAGCCTCTATTTGTAGCTAACAGTGAAAATGTTTGTAACAGCAAATACTCAAGTATCTACCTAAACTGTATGTCGCAACAGCAAAGCTCAGGGCAGGCTGATATTGGCATTTTAAACATTCTTGAATTGTGCCAGTTGCTGATGTTGTTTGATTCAATGTAAAGAGAGAAAAAGAAATGACATGTTATCCCAAATTCACAAACCTTGGATACACCATGTCTTAGCAATCGTATTAATAATGCCACTTGGTGTAATCTGTTATACACTAGAAAGAAAAACAGCTCTTAAAAAGTATCTCCATGAGCCTCAGATAAAAGTTATCATTAGATGCACACTGCATCAACATTCAGTTAAAAGAATGGGCTTTCCTAGAAACAGAGATTACTTTCTCTCCACCCCTTTCAAAAACCCTTATCACACTTCATCATATATCAAAATAACCAGGGAATCTCTGCCACGGAGTGGAGAATGTATTAAAGAAAGAGCAGGCTGCACATTTTCACAGATTTTAGTCCAACAAAGTCCATTTAAAATCTTCATTTATTTAGTTTTCCAAAAACAAACAAACAAACAAACAAACAAAAACAAAAAACAAAACAAAAATCATTTCTCTCCCAATGACAGTTTCCAATTAATTAAGACCTGTACCTTTATGTTTACATAATTTTTAAACTGAAGATATGAATATGAGCCCATTATTCACTACAGACTACTTTTTGGAAAATAAAAATATCTTTGATGGATCAGTCTTGCACCAAGCACATTATCATAAGTTTAATTTACCCTAGATCAATAGCTTTATTTTAACTTTCTCATAAGTTGCAGCTCTTTGGGCTCTGAGTTTTATTGTCAACCTGTTTCTAAATTAATTATGTAGGATATTTAGCCACAACCCTAAAATCAGATCTCTTAGCATGAGCACCAGGATCTGGATGGAATCCCATCGCTGTTAACTTTCTTATTCTACAAGCAAGTTAGCATAATTCTAATTTATTTTGATACTATAGAAAAGTTACTAAAAAGGATATGGTGGATGTGTAAGAAAAGCCTGCTGTGACAATTCTAGTTTATCTGTTTAGCATCTATGAATAAATAAACAGCTGAGTTGGTACCACCTTTTTATAGCTATTCTTTTTCTCAGCTGGATGTTAATAGATTATCTCTTTTCTCTGAGCTTTTCCTTTGTATGTGCTCTAGACCTGAATTAACAGGTCATTATTTCAGGAATCTTTTTTTAGGCTGTTGGTACAATACAGTAATTGCATAGGGCAGCGTGCACACTCTAAGTCTTTTATTTGAGGTGTTTTCAGAATGAAACAGACTTGACCGTGATGTGTCATTAGTGTAATATTACTATAAATAAAAGTGCAGAACCATTACCAACAAATGAACCAATATGGGTGAGGCAGACTTGAAAAAGAGATGAAAGATTCCTTTATTGAAAAATGACTACTGCTCATTGTTCCATTGGAATGCACTCTAATCTGAGTTTAATAACCGAGGCTTCGTTTTGAGCACGATTTGCAGATGGCAATCAGTAAGACTTTTACTTACCTTTCACATTTATTAATGACTAGGAATTTGATCTAAAAGCTTGTAATTTGCCTGGAATCTTAGCAAAAAATATAAATCCAAATAAAATAAGCAAGACTTACAGAGCATGACAATATTGAGCCTTAAGGATATGTATGTTAACTAATTTTAATTATGTTTCTAAATCTAATTATGTGTGTTAAGGTGTCCTGCTCATTAATTAACCAAAATTAGTAATTATCACTGAGGACAATTATTTCATAGTCATAAATTTTGAGTTAGGAAGCTCCATTCAAATTAAGAGTGAACAAATTGTGCAGAATGACATCGGAATTTATATTAATTTTAACCCCAAACTGGCTGCACAGGTAGGTCTAAGTAAACTGGGATGGTTCATGTCAGATGTTCCTCTGTAAGCTTCAGCAGGACTCAGGATTCAGCAAGATTTAGTCCCACAACAGTTTATGCTCAATAAACTAGCAGCCAGTTTATAGAGAAGTTGGAACATGCCACCTTTCTGAGGGAGTGTAATATCGTGTGAGAGGAAGATGTGAAGAACAGTGTTAGGACAATAGCATCTTAACCACTTTTGCTATTTCTGCCACAAAACTGAAATGACTACTTTTGATGTAACAAGAGAAAACTGTAAACCTTCATCAGGAATGACAACAAGTTGAGGAAATATGAAAACTGAGGAGTTACGGCAATCTGGGGAAAGAGGTCGGTTACTTAAATGAGAATGTTCTATTCAGTATCCGTAAGTTTTCCAGTAATTGCTTCCTCCAGGCTTGCACCTGGAGGTACTCAGCTCCATATTGAAAGAGGTACGTTCACTGAAGGAAGTGTTCTATGGTGACAATTTATATTGATCTAATATTTCTTGCAATCAATCGTTAATAATATTGTTCCTGCATTTTTTTAATCTGGTTGCTATCCAGTGCTGATTAATACATCACTATTACAAACAAAGTGAAAGAGCATGTATATTCTTAGATTTTTTTGGACTCACAGCTAGCTGAGCCTAAGGGTGAGCCTCTGCACATAAAACACTGTGGGTTACATTTATATTAATCACAAAGTTGTATCACGTTTCCTGTGCCTTTTATAAATGTGGATTTCAAGTACTGCAGAATAGTTTGTGACTCTCTGTGTGGCATACTTCATCGAGAACTGGTGTGCATTAACCCACCCACTCACAGTCATTTTGCCTGTTAGTACAGGGCAAATTAAGAATTAGAGGGGAAAATAGTTCTTTTATTTTTTTCATAAGCAAAATATTACTTTATATATTATTTTATTCTTGCATTCAAAGGCTAGGTTGGGGGGTCTGCTTCCTTGAGGTTTTGTTGTTTATAACTGCCCTTCCCAGCATAAAATTGTCTTGGAAAAGTGTCCTGTAGTCTACCTGTACTCATGAAGAAGCCATCCTGCCATATACAATGAAGAGAGACTGTAAACCCTCTGAACCCAATTTATCTAAAAGTTTGCATTGCAGTCTCCACTTATGCTAAAATTGTAAAAGGTAGAAAGAAATGAGCTAATACCCTCAGTAACATTTTGTGTTTGACTGGTGTGAACTGCTGAGTAATCCGTTCATAGTAAATCATAGACATCATTTTTCATTGAGGAAGGACACTATAGGATATCTGCAAAGACACATTTGGAAAGGAACCCTGATTTTCATTAACTCTCTTTGGGTACTGAGTACCTTCCTTTGAAATTCTGAGTGCTTTTGTGCATTTTAAACTGTACTCAGATCTCCTTTGCATGAAATAAAAAATCTGTATGTTTTAGGTAAAGTCTTTTGTTGTTTTTAAAATATTGATCGTTTATTTTTGACAAGTACAGAAGGGTGCAGTAATGTTTTGGGAAGCATATTAGCAACAGACTTCTAAAAGAGAAACTAGATTTCACTCCTTATAGCAAACCTAGGGCTTCCATAATTTTCCTTTTCTCTGTTTAATTGAATGGTGTATTTGAATTGAATGGTGTGCCATTATTATATTGATGTTTTTACCAAATTACTCTGTTAAATTATACCCATAGATTTTGGACACTATTAAGATGCCATTAAGGGACATAGATGATTGAATTTTATTTCAAACTTATGGAAATGCAAACAATCACCGTGGATCAAATCAACAATCTTAACAATCAGGTAACCCATTTTTGCAAGTTATCACAAGAGATGATGCAGAGGAGTTACAAAAATAAGTGAGTACCTAGGTGGTCATCCAGTGCTCTATCGGAGGGTGTAGACTGATGGGAGATAGAAGCAGCATTAAAAGCAAGTAAGCAGTTAACCTTGTACTCAAAGCATAGGACAGAGAACATTCAAAAAAAAAAAAAAAAAAAAAAAAAAAAAAAAAAAAAAGGCTATTTAGACACATCCTCCATATCCTGTATCTGTTTATTTCTATGGTAGAAGGTACTTTTCTTTTAAAATTACTGATCATCTTTTCCTTTTGTTTTACAAACAATGTCACAGTAACGATAGCTCTGTTCCAGAAGAGTACAATTGATGAATTGCACAACTAGAATTAACGTAATTATTTCCTCCAATTTTATTCATATCCCTGAAGAACAATTGAAAAGGACTCATTTTGATCAATACTCAGATGAGAAAGGTGAGATCAAGTTTATGTTTAGATGCACTTAAAATAACTTTAATCTCTTGAGCAACATCTTACACTTACTTGTATACAATCTCAGTAAAGAAAACAGAGTGGCAGAATTCCCTGAATTCCCATATTCAGTTTTAATTTCCTAGCTTTTCTAGAGTCTCTGCTCTGGTGGTTGTTTGTTTCATACTCAACAGGGAAAGACAAAAATAGATTTCCAGCAGTGTTACAGAAATATAACATTTCCTGTCTACATTCCCTGCTCATCTTTGGAAGAAAACATTCACCAAGAATCAAGGCCTATAAAACACTTTACATACACACACTTGCTTATCTACTCAATTTAGCCTGCTTATCTGAACTTACAGTCTTGCTTTATCAAAAGGACTTCTTTGACCATTCTCATTAACACTACATGGTAGACTTATACAGTAGTAAGTCCTCCTAATTTCTACTTGGGGAAAAAATAATGGCAAAAGCTTTCTTTTTAAGCCACTGAGAATGTATTGATGCTCAAAATGTCATCATCCTCCTGTCTACATACTCTGGATACTATTTAACACTTCAGGAAGGAGAACGTAATAGGATATTGCATTAGTCATTCTTACTGTTACTCAACCACAATGAGGTCTGAAAAACCTGAAAAAAAAATGGCTGATCCCAGTTGCATAGTGCTGTAGTTTAAGCAGTAACAGTTAAGGCAAGACGCCAAAGCAGACATAAGCTTACTCAAATCAGAAACATCTGAAATAAAAATAGGAGGGAAAAAAAAAAAAAAAAAAGAAAAAGAAAAAGCAGGCTGGCAGCCAGAAGCTTACTCAGAACAGCTAACAGTTCTGGTGCAATCAAATCAGATTTGTGCAAACAGTACTTTTATTGAATCTCAACAATCTCTCTATGCTAAAACAATTCTGCTGAAAAATAATTAAGCTGAAATATCATAAAGCCTCCTTTCCTACTCCATTAAGGTTTTGTCAGTCTTGCTTGAAGGAAAGTATGTGTTTATTTGCCTGTCATACTGCAGGAGCTGGATTGCAAATGAGATAGACTGCTGAATTAGAAAAGGTGACTGATGAAGGAAAAAGGAGGTCAGTTTTTTTATGAGCATTATCAACAGAGAGAAGCAGAGTACAAAGCAAATTAAACTTGTGCCACACTGCAAATAAAACTAGTAAGTGAACATTTTAATATATGTCTAGCAAAAAAGGACATATTAAGGTGTATTTAACTATATCTTCTGTGTTGTTATTTTTTTAGGAACATCAATACTTATAACCCTGTTTGAGGTACTGGCCTACGTTTGACCATACTTACAGCACAAGTGTAAAATCAATTTTCTGCACTCCCATTTATCTCAGTACTGATGTTAGCTGGCTCTCTAACAGAATGACTCTTCTGGAGAGGTAGTTATTTTACTTCAGAGTGGCATTTCAGAAGCCTTAAATGGTCTGAAGAGATGGCATGTGACCTTTAGGAATATTTTTGTTCTGCTTTCCTCTGAAGAAGAATTATTTAACCCTATGTGGTTATAGCACCATATGTCTTTCTTACTGTGCATCTCAAAATAATATGGCAATGTCTTGTTTCAGAATCAAATGGCTGTTGACCATATCAGAACCCTGTATAGTCAAATTTCTTAATGAAAGTTGGACAGAAAGCTAGACTGAATGCATCTATCCATTGCTTTTTTGTATCATCCTGCACGTTATAGAACATTTACTTGTTTCATTTCTAATTTTAAAAATCACATTACTGGAAGCATCAAGCTTTATGATATTTTTGTCACTATTTCTATATCAATATAGTTAGTGTTCATATAACAAAATTAAAAGCGAAGTCTTCGATTCTGGAAGTTCTGATTAGAACCAAAAGATAGAATTTAGAAATTCTGCAAGAAAGACCAATCACCAGCCTTTAGAATACCTACTGAGACAAAAGAATGACTCAAAAATAAGTTCAGATCATTAAAATTGTCTTCAAGTATCTGATGACAGTAGAGATCAATATCTAATTAACCCTGAGCAAAGCACTATTAAAAATTTGACTATCTAGCAAATTATAATGGGCAGCAAAACAGAAAGAAATGTAGGAAAGCACTTGATGCATATTCATAACTCAAAAACAGAAAGAATAAAAACATTATTATGACATCGTATATAAAGTATGCTAAAAACTTAAGAACTAGGTAAACAATTCACCAGAAATTTGAGAATAAAAAAGGTTAAAGATTCAAAAGCAATGCAGAAGTTGACAGCAATGGGAGAATTTTGTTAAGAATTCCTTAAAATACTTCAGCTATACTTTTTGATGTAGAATTGCAAACTCTACTGCCACAGAGCTACAGAAGTTAAAAGTCTTTATGTTTTTCAGTAGTGTCATTGTAGAATGGATAGTTCCAAGTATAAACAGCATCTAGTTGAATTCCCAGTATCGTTCACAGTGAACTGCATAGATAGCTGTGATGTGATAAAACATAAAGAAATAAAATGAATCATTATTCATATGATTTAGTGGCTCTGCAGTCTTGTCCTCACTTATTGTTATGAGTTCAGATTTTTACGGATGTAATATAGTCCACAAGTAGGGTGCTCAACTCCGTTCATAGCCACTGTAGCAAGAAATATGGGTCTAATTCAGGAATTTAATCTAGGTGTGCTCAGTTCTCTAGAATATGCCCTAGCCAGCTACGTAAACACAGAAGACAAGTTTCCTAAGAGACGCAGCTGTGTGCCAGCAGACATGTCATACAAATATCTTTCTCCTTTTTGATTAAAGCTTGAATTGTACTAATTTAAAGTGGCTTTGCAAGGTGATACTTTATTCTGAAGTTTTTTTCTTGTCCCAAAAATGTAAATTCCCATTTTTCTAAAGGAAAATAAAACTCCAGTCATAAATATTGCTTAGATAGTCCTGCACACATTCATTTATCTTAACTAGTGTAGTAATTTTAGCCTTAGATTTCAAATTCACAAGCCTACCTGTGGAAGGAAAACATCATACAAGAAGATACAAAATATAGGACTTGTACATCAAATCTACTCCCATGCTAATGTTTTTTCAGAATGTGGTCAAGATGCACTCTAATAACATAAGGCTTCCTTTCCTCTCCTTTCCCGTTAAAAGTCTTTCACAGAGCCTCACACAGATATTTAGAAATCTCCTAATGCTAGTTTAAGTACTTTCATGAATACTTTCACCCATTTGTTCTTCTGTCAATAGTATCCTTTTACATTACAAGCTTCCTCTCTCCTAATTAAAAAAAATAATAAATCCTCTGTCAGCATATGCTTTTTCAGATGTAGCAATTTCTATAAGATATTCAGTCTAGCCACTTAGCCTTTTCCTCTTTCCTTAACATCATCATCCTAAGGTGAAAGGAAGGTAAAACATTTCTTCATTTATTACTATACCAAAATTGTTGCCAGTCTTGACCTCTTGCTCTTTGTGCAGTACTTCCAATTCTTGTATTTCTATTTATATAATGGAAAATTATTTGGTCTCTGCTTTATTGTTTTTTTTCATGTATGTCAAAACTTTGCTTTTGGCTAATTTTATATTATCCATCTAGATCTTGACCTTGGGGCTGTAGCTTTCTGTGTCGATCAACTTTTTTTGACTCATTACAAGCTCCTTTCTCACTCTGAGTCTAGCATATGCTTACTATAAATATACCTCTATCAGACAGACATAAAAATGATTTATGAGAACTTAAATCATGTTTAAAGAGACATAAGAAGGTGCTTCTATATCACACAAAGCAGTATAATACAATCGTATTATGAAGATCTGTACCTTCTCCAGTAAGAGAGTGAGAGTAACTTTTTAGTGAGGGTCAGAGGTGTTTGCACTTATACATTTATATTCCTTTGGAAAAATCACCTGTGAAGCCTGAAGCAGAGCAGCAGAGGCAGACCTTGGGATAGAGGATACCTGACATTACAAAGGAGAGACAACAATAAATTTAGAAGCTTTTTGTGAGACCCCTCATGTTAAAAATAAGCTTTTAATGTACGTATCTTGCTGAATGGAGAAAAAATAAAACAGTGGTTACCAGGTTAAAACAAATGTTCCTGAGGTCTAGGAGCCAATCTCTGACAGTGGACAAATGTGATTGCTGAAGAAAGGGTATAACAATTAGTTAATAAGATACAGTATTTCCTCCATCTCAAAAATTGAAGTTTGTGGTAGCATCCCTGGTCTTCTGATTGTCAGTCCCCAGGGCATTACTTCATTCATGCTGTTGGTTATCAGATTACAATCATTATGCTTTGACAAGAAATAAATTGATTTGGGAACACATAATGTTATGCCCCACTCTGCCAGCGCTCCTCTATTCACCACGGTAGCGTGCACAAACTGTGCGTTATTCTGCAGGAAGAAAAAAGATGCATGTAGCCCATATGCTTCACAGACCCCCCCCCCCTTTACTCATTGGACACTCCACACAGCTTAGAAGGGGATTAGATAGTGTCTAGTTCTACCTGTATTGTCCATTCATTTTGCCAGCTGTCCAGAGTGTATTAAGTAGCTAAACTTCACTACAGTGCTAGACTAAATTAGTAAATGCTGTTCTTAAGGCCAGGGGAAGACTTCTTGAGAATTTCCCAAGCAGTGCACTTGGGAGAACTTTTGGTCCTTTGCCAATAAAAACATTATCATTATTTACTTTAAACGCAATGCAAAAGAAACCCAAATCCTCATCCTAAAGAATAGTACCTCTTTGTCAAAAAAGACACCCTCAGGTGTCTTTTTGTAAGATATTTTGTAAGCAATCTGACACTGAAATCAGCAGTTGTCCACTGTAACAATTTATGTCATTCACTGTCTTATATTCTGCTCATTTATTCCAAATACAAAGGCACTATGGTTTGTCTTCCTCTTTTTATCATCCTAAATTATATCCAAATGTCATTTAGGCAAAATTCTCTTTTTAATTTCTTTTTTGCTATCTACTTAGAAGGACCCCCATGAAGTAGACAAGCACAGTTTGCTAAATTGGAAAATGCTTGTCAGTTAAACCAAAGCTCAAGTCTTTATCTACTAGTGGGGCATGCAGACCTTTACATATTCTGACAGTAGAATTTCTACCATTACAGTCATTAACTAACTATCTCAGAGGCTCTATGTCAGTGTCCTTCTTCTAGGTATTTTATGCTTTGCAAAGTTGGAGTTAACATAGTCATTGTATCACTTGTTTTCATTCTAGTCTATGAATTTTCCTGCTCTCATTCCCTTTAGAGTTTTCTGTAACTCAGATGAAATATCAGAACTGGGCAATACCTACCAGACGTCAGATATGTCTTAGATTTCACACCTGCAAAAGAACTTTCCAGTTCCAAACATCATTGCTTTATATTAGTAGACCTATTATATGTGAAGCCAGAAGCTCAAAATAATTTTCAATAGCAAAATAAATATCTTTTTAACATTGGAAGATGTGAGCCATGATTGTGTTTCTCTAACCTGGGAGCCTGGCAATTCTTAAGTCATAATTCTTCATCAAAGTGATAATTCTTCATCAAAGAGATCAGCCCAGAAAGCCAGTGTCCAGCACACCTAACTAAATGAACTATCTCCTTAGTTAACTGTAAAGTTCTCCACATGCCTTAGCTTAGGCACTCTACATCCCTATTAATATTTTGAAGGAGAATTAGGTACCTATTCAACTGCCATCCAGACTTTAGGCAGTGGGGAAGGCTGTGACTTCTTTTTGCCTTAACAGCCCTGGGTTATTATCTGCTTCCATGATTCTGGTCTTAGGGACAGGCCCTCCTCAGAAGGATGTCAAGCTCTTGAGGAGGAAAAAGATTAGAGGGTAGCAGCTGGAGGAGGAGGATTCACTACCTTCACATTGTTGAAGTTGCCCACTAAGCAATCAGAGAAGTAAGAGTCATAGAAAGTCAGATGGAGAGCCAGCAAACAAACAGAAGTCTAGTGACTGAGGCAGGAGAGAGGAAGAGGTCCCCATCTGTGACCTCCTTCCAGGATTTAGTCTTTTAGTCCACTGTCTGTGTATGTAAAATACATAAACACTTTCGCTTTATGTAATATCTGCTCACAGCACTTATTTGCTGCTACGGTATAGTTTAATGGTATAGTTTGCTCCTATGGTATAGTTTAACTTTTATTACACTAAGCCATAGCAAATACGTGAGCTTGTATATCAATAATCACAGAATGTCTCTTTAGGTCTGCAAAAATCGCCTCACACCTCAGAAAGCATTATTCCAGAAATGACCACGCAGCATAACTAACCTTATTTTCAAAACTCTCTTTGCACTAGGAATGTCTATCTTCAGTATAAAATTTTATGTCAGAGCCTAGCAAAGTAAAGTGCATGTTTCAAAGCATTAGAAGAATTATTGCTTCTGAGTATGACTGTTTTTTTCCAAAAAACAGGTATAATAGAAACAATTAAAAAAAATAAAGGTCTAGTCCAAGAAGTTATTAGAAAAGCCTGCTGAAACAAGGAAGAGTAATTCTAAATAGTTTTGACTGAAGTCAGTGAAACTACTCAATTCACTAAGAAATGGGTCTAGCTGGATCACAGGGTCAGATTGAATGAACATATTCACATTGCCCCCGTCAGGAACACTGGCATCTAGCCCTATTAAATTGGTCTCCTCAACATAACAGGGCTCTCCATGGGAAAAACTAACAATAAGTTTTTGCAGGTTAAAATTTTTCTTCTTTTTTTTTTTCATTAAACTAAGAAACCTCAGCCCACTAATGATTTTTAGTTATGCTCTTGTCTGAATTCTCTACAATTTAAGAAATGATTTTCCGGTATTGTGCACTGAAATCCATATGTTGTTCTGCTATAGACATAGTCTCCCCAGAGCCATTCAGTCCCTCTCTCCGATGTCACAAAGTACTGTCCATCTATATCTAATACGCTGTTCTTTAGTACTCTTTCATCATGACTGCCTTCCAAATATCTTTTTATTAAATAGCAATATTTCAGATCATTGTATCTACATTGTATTACAGAAGCTTGTCTTTTTCCCATGCAGAGTTTCATTTTGTAATTTCTTGCCTGGGTTTCTAATGTTTAGATATCACCTCATATGAATTTTTTGCTTTCACTGGTGCAGACTACACCTCCCAGTTCAGTTTTATCTGTGAATTTAATTATGTGGTTTTTATGTCTTCTTTGTGATCATCAGAAGAATTGTATTATAAAGATTGTATTAAATTTAAATCTCATATAAAATATTTCTACTTTGTCAACATGTATAAATGCCTTAGATATCTAATAAGATGTCTAAGTTAACAAACATAGCATACGCTTGCTTTATCTGAATTAAAAAATACAGATTTGGGCATGTTTGCATACAGAACCCTGCCTACATGAATAAACTTCTGTACAATTAATGCTACCTTTGCTGGTGGTATAGAGATAGTTATTATTTGTCACAACTCACATGGGTAAATTATATGAATCCAGTTTGCAAGAGTTACTAAAAGTCATTAGCACTTTGCATTGCCTCACCTGCTTCCGTGTTTTGTAACCACACAATTTTAAGCATAAATAGTTCTAAAAACATTGGCTAACTGAAATGACCTGAATAATGGCAGAGTCAATAGTGTAAATGGAATAATTGCTCAATTTAGCATGTATTTCTACTTAGGCTCTTCAATCGATAAGATATCTGTGATTAAAAAAATAAGCATCTACCTCAGAGGTAATGAAAACAGAAGTGAAGTCCTACCAGGGCTGTCTACATTTGCATTATTAGGGGTTACTGAGAAATCTGTTTTGCTTGTGTAATAATATGAAACATATTTTTTGTCACCTTTTAGCTGTTTATTCTATTTCAGATAAAAATACAATACAATACCCTCAGGAACTATGCTCAAAAGCTAACAGCGTGGATGTTCAGTAGGTATGGACTTGCTTTTACTGTTGGCTTAACTTGATTTAGGTATTAGAGTGTAATCTAAAAGTCTAAATGTTAGCTGTTCTCCCTCTCCAGTCAATAGGAGAGAGGGGATCTCCAGAGGACAGTTCAGCAAACTTATCCTAGGATGGTTTAAACTCCCTCTGAAGTGCCTATCTCTTTCCACTGACTACAGAGGGAGCTGGAACAGCCAGATAAGACTCAGTGCTCAGGCTGTCAATTTTTAAAGTTAGGTGAGCGAGATGAGACCCCTTCTGGGCGTAGATGTGAATTGAGGGCCGTCATTGTACGCTCTATCCCATTAGCCCTTTACTCCAAAAGTAATTATAGTGGCATTACATTGATCAGAATCTGGGCTAAAGACCTTACAAATTATTGCAGAGGAATTCTTGGGAACATTCTGATTTTGTACAGGTCAGTGGCAATTCTTGCCTGGTCCTTCCAGAGGTGATGCAAACTTATGCTGCCCAAAACTCTACTCTGTGTCTAAAGAGCATGTTCCAGCCTCTAGGTAATAACAATAACAGATGCTTATTATATTTAATTATTAACCATCAGCTCTTTGAACTTACCACCTTAATCTTTGAGCATCTGCATGATGGATGGCAAAATTTTCATAATTTCAACTTCCATCAGTCAGTAAGTAAAAGGTGAGCATTTGCTAGTGCTCACTGGTCCCTCAGGACATATACAAGTATCATTATGATTGTTCCTAATGGTGCTTTACACAAAATGAGTTAGGGTGAAAAAGGCATTCTGGGTTATTTTACACATATACAATGTCAAAGTATTTATTACCCTGCATAAGGCAAATTTTAAACATAAATAAATAGATAATACCGGTAGAACATTCACTGCTGTATTTAATATTTATGCAGCAACATAAACTTGCATATCCTCTTAAATGCTTTTGCATTTAGACCTGATCATAAGCTCAGCTATACTTGCATCCTAGTTGACCAAAGGATGGAAAGGTAAAGAAGATGTGAGGGTACAGTTCTCTACCCTCTCTGTCATTTCTGCACTTACTGTTCTGTCCACACCACACAGTGAAGAAATCTTTGAGACTGGAAATGCAGAAGGCAGGTTCTTGCAATGCCATATGAAAGCTCATAAATTCTGCTCAGAAGTAGGGTTTACTAACTGAAACTCAGTGCCTATAAACATGGATATGATGCCTTCAGGACTTGGGCTGCTAATACACCTGTATTAGCCTGTATTAGCATCTAATGCACATTCGTTGCACTGCCTCAATGCAACAGTTCAGGTCAAAAGCCTGGTGCCTTTTACTGTACCCTGAAGAGGCTTTAGAAGATACTCAGAGAAGCCACCAAAAAAGCTCTTCTAGCTGCCCACTTCCACTGAGCTCCGTCACAGGGTAAATTTGACGTATATATAATGCATTAGTGACTTTATCACATAAAATCTGGTGTTTTTCTCAAATAATTTTTACAAAGTAGGCCAGAATAATGAAGCAGTTAGCATCACTGATGAGAGAATATCCTATTTGCTTGCCTCATATACGATGTGAAAATTATCTGGGAAGTCATATTAGTTGTCTTGCAGGACTCAGTATTGAAGCTTAGAATTCAAACTACTCCAGTGCAAAATGGCAATGTAATGGCATACTGATAAGCCAAGGGAATGTTTCCAGAATCTGGTGAGTTGTGAAGAGCTTCCCATCATGCCTACTAAAATGGGAATAAAACTGTCAATTAGAATTTGAACAGTAATCTCTGAATATTCCTCAAAAGTCGTTGCAGGGTCATAGGATAGAAATGTGTGTTCTGTTTCCATGGTACGTTTGGCATACGCTGACATACACATGTACATACATACGTATGTGCACACACATACCACTACACTCAAAGATTAATCTAAATTATTGATATGAAAAAATGCTAGAAAACAATTTCTAGGCCTTATTCCTATTGTAGTAGGGGCAAAAATATAAGGAACTTTTATGATTGCCTATCAGATATGTAGAATCTGTATTGAAACTGGTGTTATTGATGAAAATAGAATTAATTAGAAGCTCTAATAAGTATTTTGATAAACACATGGATACTTATGGCATACTGAATTTTTATATCCATAAACATAAGAAAAGGGGGTTTTTTGATATTTATTAATTGGTAATCATTGTAAGTGGTAAAACTGTTTATCACTTATGATATCCACCATAACAAAAAATGTTACATATTCACATTTTTCATGTGACAGGAAGATGTTTCAAAACCAAATTAATAAAAATGAAATTTAGGTAAGGATCCTACTGAGGGAGGAAAAAAGGACTGCTAGGTATGCAAGAGACTCCTGTTTTCCCCTTTTTTGCGTGTGTGTTCCGCAATTTCAGGAACACTTGATTGAGTCCCCAGCGGGGTCATTCAAGGGACACCCGAATAAGGGAGAGGGCTTTCTGCAGAATACTTTCCATAGAGGATCCACGGCTGCCCAGATTTCTTCTGTTCCATGTCCTGAAAAATGAGAACTATTTCATTGCTAATTAATTTGTTTCTCCGGCTGCTGAAAGAGGAAAAGAAGTTGTGTGAAAGCTTCACTGGTATTGTAGAAGGTCCTTAATAGTTACAAATCAATTAATTTTATTATAGTATTTCAGGTTAGATGAAAATGATGGAGTCTTTCGGAAGTAATTTCTGGGTGGTGTTCATTTTTGTATGAATGTCTGGGGACAAGTCAAGCAATTAAAAAAGTGACTAAAACACTAAGGAAAGTATAGGACAGAGATGCTCTGGATAGGTGTTAGGATTCATTTCTTCAGTTACACCTTTTCTATCTTCAGAAGGGGCTTCTGTGCGCTCATATTTTTCATGGCATCCTACTTTGCAAATCCCTTTTAAAAGTATTATATGCCCCCAAAAAACCTGTCAAGCACCTGTGTAATATGATAAAACTATCCAATTCTCAATTAATATTGTGTAAAATAGTAGAAGTACTAGTAAGATTTTACTGAAATCCATTTTGATCTGCTGGTTATCACAAAATTAAGAGAAGAAAAAGTGGTCTTGTTCTGCAGTATGTCACTCTTTTTCCTGTTTATGTAAGAAGCTGAGTGTAAAGGTAGGTATTTGCATTCTGTAATGTGGTCTATGAATTTTAGAATCCTAAATCTGAGAGCTTTCAGAACATTGTGATTTTCTTTATTTATCATGTGTTGCTCGGTTCTCTGAGGATCCTTGATCAATCCAAAAGTAATCTCAAAAATAACTGACACTGAATCTAAATTATTCCAGAGTGCAGTTTATGCTGGTAGGTATCTGAGAATAATCAAGAGGATATAGAGAGATTTGCAGCTTGAAATTTAATGGGTTTTTCTTCAATATCTGACTGCACAATTTAAAATTATCATTATTTTTCAGCAGTTTTTCTACACATCTTTCACTGCTAATGTTGAGTCAGAGAATTCACACTGTTTAATTGAAAATGGAGTGACAATTCTTATAGCCTGATCAAAAACCAAGCGGAGTCAATGGGAAGACCTCCATTGACTTTACTCAGTTTAGTAACCTGTACCAAAAGCTTGATGTGAATTCAAAGGATATTTACTAGTATTATTTTAAATTGCTTCCCACCACCTACTATCATACAATCCTAGCTAGACACAGAAATCAAAAGCTTCAGCCCTTCTTGCCTAAGAAACTAATCTTATTTTCCCTTGGTTTTACAAACATTATTTTTAGAAAAGTAATTATATTATAGTAAGGAAGATGCCTATACTCTAAACTACTCTGAGAGATGTGCTTGATATAAGACTAAGCTTGTCTGGAAGACTCTTAGAGTGCTTCTCAATAACTGTGTCATCCACGTCCAGAAGATTTGAGGCTACTCTTAAATACTCGACTTCTACCCCTGCCCCTCTGCTACAGATTACCACCTTTGTAACAGTCGGTAGAAGCTAGTGTAAGCTGCCTTATCAACTGCTAAAGTTCATAAAAATAATAACGCAGTCTATTAGCTTAAATCAAACTTAATGACAGTTAAAGCTAATATGCACACCTTTACCTTGCAGTGGCTTAGGAAATGGTGCCATTGTTAACTCCTATGCAGACAAGAGCCTCTGGCGGAAGAGCGAAGGGCAGTGGGCAGAGGGCAGTAACCTCTTCATCATTTCACCAGGAATCACCAGCGGTCACCTGAAGGCACCCTTCTAGATGTAAAAGGCTAGTAAAACTTTTTATATTTAGCTTTTTAGTTCACTTAAAATAAATTCACTAGTCTTTTTGTTTAAACAATATATCTATTATATATATGTTATTAATCTCTGAAGGGTCTTGAAGTCTGAAGAACCTTTGAGGACAGTATCTTCTTCAATGTGTAAACCCAGACAGTCTGGAAAATATAACTTCTCTACAAAGATTTATGAGGAAAAAAAAGGAAAACAATCATAATTTTCTTTTTTCTTTTCATAGCAAGATAATGCAGACAAAAAAAAAGTTCTGTGAGAGTGAATGCTTCGTAGGTGTAGCAAAGAAAAGTAGAAATTTCATCTCAGGAATAAAAAATCAGTTTCAGTTTGAAATCAGTCCGAGTTAATATTTATAGTTTCTAAGTGAACCTCAAAAGATTCAAAGTTCCAGAAATTAAATCTGTTTTCAAGCCTATTATATTCAAAAGTCAAGATTTTGCTTGAGCAAAGAATGCATAAGCTATAACCATGAAGCTGAAATGTTGGCAAGAATTCTAGAGACTGTCCAATAGAGGGACTTATTGGTTATTATTAAATTATTATTGGTTATTATTAAATTATTATTGGTTATTAAATTCAAACTATCTTCTTTAGGCAGCTCACATAGGCTTTGCAGTACTTGAAGACCAAATTCCTAACCCTGGACTAGACTGCATTCTTTACAGTCCATTTGCAAATCCAGCTAAAAAATGTAAAGCTAAAAAGAAAAATGAGATCATCTAGTCAACTACAGCATATCAAAATCATTATGTATCATTTATTTGCTCTTATATCGAGTGTAATAATTTGCATTTAACTAAAACTGTTACTTCTGTGTAAAATGCATCTTCTAAAAAGATGTGCACTCAGTCTTAAATCAATGACACCTAAAGATGGAGAATATACTTGACAATTTTTCTCCTTGATTAATCCCTTTCACTCTGCTTTATTTCTCTTAAGAATATATCTGGTATTAACTTCCAGTCACTGGTTCTTCTAACGCCTCTTTTTGCCAGACTCTGTATTTTCTCCCTTAGAAGAGAGGTATTCATTGTAATTAAGCAGATCTTCAGACTTTTCTGCAATAAGTAAATAGTGAAAGCTCTGTAAATCTAAATTGTGGACATGCTTTTCCATTTTTTAAATCAATTTTATGTCTCTTCCTGAGCTCTTGGCAGTTTTTCAAGATATCTAGTAGCATCAAGTCTTAGCTTCAGTGCACACCAAATGTCTACCAGTCATAGAATCATAGAATCATAGAATCATAGAATCACAGAATCAGTAAGGTTGGAAGGGACCTCTGGAGAGCATCTAGTCCAACCTCCCTGCTCGGCAGGTCACCTACAGCATTGTAGACAGGGTTGCATCCAGGTGGGCCTTGAAGATCTCCAGAGAAGGAGACTCCACAACCTCTCTGGGCAAGCTGTTCCAGGGCTCCATCACTCTCACAGTGAGGAAATTCCCCCTCACGCTCAGGTGGAACTGCCTGTGGTTCAGTTTCTGCCCACTGCTTCTTGTCCTGTCACACGGGACAACTGAAAAGAGTTTGTCCTGTCCCCTTGACACCCTCCCTTCAGGCACTTGTACATATTGATAAGATCCCCCCTCAGTCTTCTCTTCCCCAGGCTCAACAGGCCCAGCTCTCGCAGCTGTTCCTCATAGAGCAGATGACTCTACCAGTCATCTGCTTATACATCACAAAACCATATTAGAGCTCTTTACCATGGCACTGCCCTTGGAATTGGGGAATTCATATTCTGTTCCAAGATCATTGCTTCCCAAGACTCTTCCCAAGCCATTTTAGTATTACATTAAATCATTAGATTTAATTTTAAAAACAAAAATCTGTATCTATCAGTTCCAATATAATAACAACATGCCCAATTTACCAGCCGAGCTAGATTGACCTGCTGTTACCATTATTTCTCATTCCATTGCTCTCTGTACCATTCACACCATTCTAAAAAAATAACCATTTCTAATGACAGACTTGCTTTTGAGACCTGTTAGTCAGCTAGTTTAAAACCATGCGATATTGACACTGTATACTGCTGCAGAGTTCTCTATTTATATATAAGGAAATATTCAGTTATTCACATTATCAGTCTAAATAGGTATAGTTATTGTTTTCAAATACACTTATAATGTTATCACACAAACCAGGTTATTCTGATGAGACCTATTGCCTTAAAAACAATGTTCACCATCTTTAATTATGCCCTTAGCTTTAAACACTTTACAAACTGAATCCTGCATCTTCTTTTCCATTATTTTGCTGCACCTGGTAGCACATTATTTTTACATTCACACAATATCAACAATATCAAGTATTTAGAATTTTCCAAGGACTCTTATATTTAATAAATATTAATAATGTCAGTCTAGAGACATTATCAGATAGTTCTTCAAGTACACTTGACTGTCAGATGTGCAGACATCTTTAAAATATTCTTTGACAACTAATGAGCTGGAAAATACTTCATTCTGCTACATAATACTGTTTCTTTGCAAACAAACGCTCTCATTTGTTGAACACTTCTATCTTCTCTGTCTCCCTGCTAATAATTTTGTCCTTTCCTATGAAGAATAGGGCAGCAGTAGCATATATTTGTTTCTTTCTCTCAAGTAATTTCTTTCTTTTCTCCCTATTGCTGCAGTTTCCTGTATTCCTAATATATTTTAAACTTTATGACTATCATTTCATAAAAGAAAGCTGTTTCTTTCCTTCAGTGTCTTTAGCTTCTCTTATTTTTTCTACAAATATTCTCTTTCCTGTTTAATATCTTTCCTTCTAGCCCAAAATTTCTTTAGAGAAAAAATATAGATTATATAGATGTAATATACACTCTCACATTAGCCAAAGATAATTGGTATAATGAAAGGAAGTCACAATCATTTTGTAGGACCCATTGCATGCCTTTCCAGATGGGAGCAATTATTGGGAGAACAGGTGTGCAAACAACAAGAACCTGCTTCATCCATTTCCTTTACATGCAGACTTTCTCCTGAAACCAGGAGAGAACTTCCTGTGGTGACAGTTTCCTCTAGGATTTTGTATCTTTTGAGTCCCAGTAAGCTTAGGGACTCAGAATTCACTCAGTATCTTCCCTGTAAGACTGATACCTTTCTCTTTCTGAATCTGATATATTTCTTACTTGAATTCCCAAGCTAAAGTTTGCCAAATGTCAAAATCAAATTGAGTGCTTAATTTGCAAACCTCAGCTTCTATAATACTAGAGTTGTAATGCCTAATAGGACATTTCCACAAAAAGCTTATAGTTTATTCACTTGGATAAATTATCAGTAGTTCTCTTAATTTGTATGCAGCTGAAATCTAATTTGAGCCCCTAAGCTAATGCTTATGATATCAGGAAATTTTTGATTTTCTTTTTAATTGAAAATCACATGGTAATGAAATTCTGTATCTTAGGATATCTCTTAGGAGCAATCAGTGATTTCAAACCAATCCACTACTAGTAGAGCCATAATAAGATGATTCAAATAGTTATAAATATCCCATTGTCTTTGATTTGTTGCTTTTTTCTGTAAAAAGAATGGATGTTTTCCTAATTCAGCAAATGCTGAGGACAATAGTAATAATACATTTCATTGCAATTCATGATTTCTGCTTGTGAACTTTGTCCTTTCTTTGTTCAAGATCATAGTTCAAGAATCATCACTAGCTTCTGACTAAATATTCACGTTGGCTACTGCTGATTTATAAACCTCTCCTGTAGGACATTTGTCTAAATACTGATTTGATTTACTGAATTTAAGAATTGTATATCAGCAGAAAAACTCTTGTCTGAAACTGAAAAGTGCTAAAATACTTAAAAAGAGTCATAACTTTATATCTTCACAAAGTTAAATAAAATATAAAACCTATAGGTAGATAATACATTATAGAAACTATATTACAATATTTTGATTCTGTGTTCATAAATTAGGATCAGAATGTGACTAATAGCCTCTAATCACACAACTATCCATTTTATTTTTGCCATTTGCTACTGCTATTCAAACCCTGCCTGCCACATCCATTCTGACTTTGACAAATTCTACTTTGAGGTTATAAAGAAGTCAGGCAATTGGTAAGGCATGGTAAATTAAGAACATCAACAGAATATCTAATCTATGAATATATCACAGCACTGTGGAATGTAGGGTAAAATACATATAATATAGACTAAGAAAGCCCCTATATAGCATCCCTGAATTTAGAAAAGTGAAGAAATATCAAGGAACAGAGTTAAAAAATATAACTGTTAGATTTTTCATGTCTGTAAGCGACCGTTCAAGTGCTTCTTAAGTGAGCATTCTGTAAATGTTATCCCCAACCTGAAACGACAGGATGTAGGAAGATTTTAGTGCTCATATTTAAATTTAATAGAGCAGAGTTTTATAACTGTACTGCATTAGTACTGGAAAATAATTATAGAGCCATTTGGTGAATTTCTTTCTTAGATGACATCACCATGGAGTATGCAAGTCTCAAGAATATTTTCATACAGAGGCTGTAGTTTCACGTTTCTATGCTAGATAGTCTTAGAATGCTATTAACACTGTCTAATTTAGATATAAACTTTGGTGGGAAAATCAGAGAGCTCTAGAAATGATTTGCCACTTGCTAAGAAAAGCATTTTATATAATAATGAAATAATTTCAAGAGAAGACTCCTGTGAATGTGAAGCAATGGCTTTATTTCAGTTGTTCTATTAGCAATAGGTGAGTAATTTAATGTGTGTTTGAACTTCTGTTAGGAGTTTAAGGGAGAGTGTCCAGTTGAAAAAGCCAGCAACCTACACGAACCAAAAGGATTCGGATAAACTCTTCCTTTAAGAGAGCCAGTAAGATTCCTTGTTATATGGAATGGTAGAACAGACAGATGTGTTAGCTCTGCACTAAACTTTAAACCTTAAACTCACTTCTTTCTATTATTTCTTCCCCATCAGTGGCATGTCTCAATGCCTTCCCCTCAAATGGTGCTAATTTTTAAGAATAGTGGGATGCAAGACAGAAAGAGATCAATATAATTGTAGTTAATTTTTAAAAAGCATTTCTTTTTCCAATATCATGAATGCAATGAAAAAAGAAAGAACACTTACTAATAATCTGAGTAAAAAGTCATCACTTTATGATTCATTCTGTGGGAGTTTATAGAGGCCTCAGATGTTCTTTCTGGACTTTTTATGGAAAATCTTTCAATAAATCCTACAAAAAGGTATTTTAGGATCTTTCACTTTCATAGTTTTATCTTCCATCACCTATTTCCCCACCTTTGACTACAATTCTTTGCAGTTTTATGCCTTATAAAAATTGTAAGCACCTTGGGGAGAAAATAAGTCAGTTTAATTTGTCTATAGAGTACCATTCTTTCCAAAGGCACTGAATGAATAATATATGATAATTTATAAAGAAAGTATTTGCAAGTCAGAAGACTTGACAGTAGGCCAGTGAATCAAAAAGGAAGCAAAATTTAGAAGGCCTTTCTTCTTCAAGCCAAGCTAAGTCTTTTTGGCCTAAACATTTTGTTGTTCTTGTTTTAAGTATTCTGTGTGAGAAAAGTATCCTTTGGCAAAGGAGTGCCTCCTGCAATGGAAAAGTTATCATCTAGGCTTACACTTACATTTGTGAAAACTGTGTAGAGCACAAGTGGGCTAGTGAGTGTATTTTATTCTTCAGAAAGATATCTAAAATTAAACTGCAGTCACATTTAAACTGGAAAAGAAATGGAAAGAATGAGAAAGAGCAACGTAATGATACCAAATCTTTTTGCTTACTTTTGCTAGGAAAAATGGTTACAGTTAATGTGGTGTGTATTTTAAACACTCCTCAAGTACCTATTTATCTATTCTATGTTCAAAACAATCTGCTAAAATACATTCACTCAGCACTGCATCATCATTAACATGCTGCTCGTAGACTCTTCCTATTCTTCTGACTGTATTTCACTAGACAACTATTTTTTCAAGTATGACAGGACAGAGTTCTCCCACATTTCTTCAAAAAGCATCAGATTTTTTGTGGAGACAATATGTGTAGTTCATGCTCAAAAGATGTCATGCACCTGGAAAGCATGTCCCATTGAACTGATGAGTCACGTGAAGGGGCCGTTTGTCCTAGATTTTTGGACACCTGGTAATTTGGTCAGAGCTATAAGTTCTGATTTTAAGTTCTTTAGGTCAAAAATCTGACATTTTAATTTGTTAAGATAGCATCTTTCTTTCCTAAGGCAAGGTGTGAATAATATATGACAATTTAAAAAAGACCTGTTTGCTACTGTCAGCACCCCTGCAAAACCACTACATTCTCAGACAAATAACTGGAATACTCATAATGCACTCAGGCTATATTTTTAGGTGCAAGAGAAGGACATATCCTCAGAAAGCTAAACTTACTACAACAAAAATATTCAATGTTCAACTAAATATTCAGTCTCAGGTTACTTTGTACTCTAATGCCATAGCTTGTATTCTACAGGTAAATAACTGCAGTTTTCTTCATTTCTTATAAAGTGCCTAAATCCTATTGAAAGCAGGGAGTTATATATCTAAATACTTTCCTAGATTCAGAGCTAGTCCTCCTAATTGAAAAGAAAACTATGAAAATAAAACCCAAGCTCAAAAAATAAACCAAAACAAAGAGAAAAAACAGAGAACAAAATGCATATCAAATGATGCCTTTAAAAAAAAACAACACAGATTATTAATCATCTTCAGTTTTTACATTTCTTCACTATCCATCACCCCATTACTTAAAAGTACACTGTCAGAAACAGTCATGAAGATGGCATTTTGTTGTATCTTTTATAATGCACCAATAATACTGTAATTAGTAGAAAGCAGATACCAAAGCATCATGTCTTATGGGTCTGTATGCTTGTGTCTTCTAGTGCACTGTTATTTTCCAGAGTGAGGAATTATTGACCTTAGAACAAGGGTGCGTGTGTGACCAGGCTGTGCTAACAAAACATTAACCATATTATCAGAAAACTGCAGCTTGGAGTCCGTCAAAGAAAAAACAGGGAATTGTAACAGAGTTCCCCATAAGTATAAGCATATAATAATAGCAGAGGCCTTTAAAATGTGAGCAAAGGATGATACCACAGACCCCAGAACAATAAGCAAATTAACAATGGTCAGTTGCTGGTCACTGAAGGAAGATAACTTCTGGAGCTGTGTAAAATGAATCTTTAAGGATAGCACAAAACCAAGAACGAGTATCCAGCATATGCCACGCGTACTATATATAGCAAATTTGGATATAAAGTGAATTCTGACTACAAAATAAAGACTGGTGCATATTAGAAAACCTATAAAAAATAGACCCAGACAGACCCTAGAGTCGGTAGGAAGAAATCTTCATCATCGTCATCATCATTAATCTCCTAGCAGTCATCATCATTAATCTCCTAGCAAAGAGGAATAAGAAACTTTCAAAAATAACATCATGCTTCTGGTGAAAAGCTTTGGATGCTGATTAATCACCAGGAAACCTTCCTCTCTTCTTCTTGAGGAGCACAGGAAGCATAGCATCAGAGAAACAGGTAGATATTAAAAGTGTGTGTATATCAGTTTTACCTGTATAACTTCATTAATGAACATAATAACAGGATAATTTGGATTGTATGTGTTAGTATCATCGCAATGATACTAACTACTAATAATAAATGTTTGGTTAGACTGTAAAAGCTTCAACTTCATTTTTTACTTCATACAGAAAGTGCATTTCTTTATCCCAAATAAATTGCACAGGTATTTGGACTGGCTGTTAAATCTGGATGCACCAATGTTTACATCATCTCTGTTTATGAACAGTCTCTGTTTTCATTATAATCCTTCAGAAAAGCTTGGATATCTTGTGTCATGCCTGGGGTTGTTTATGGTATTCTCAGAGCTGGATGTATTAGTATTTGGATGAAACATAGGAGAACAAAGAATTAGAATATATTTTCTAAAATGACCTCTTTATTTAACTTTCTTTTAGCAGTAGGCAGGCAGATATCCATTTTCTTGCACTTTCAGACTTTCACCAAAACCTTTGTAAACCTGGCATCTAATCACTAAAAGATGAGAAACTTATTGTTTCAAGACATAAAAAGAAACACTGGTGCTTCCTTTGCATAAGATCATTCTCCAGAATTTCCAAAGGACAGAATTTCCAGAGAAAAAGGCATGTCCATATCCATCGATTAAAAACAGAAGTATCTCCAGTTAAACTTGCATACAATCTCTACCCAGAATTCCAAGAGTAACTGGCAGAGGACTGAAAAGTATTCCTACTTTTAGGTAAGATATACATATAGGAAGTATCTAGAAACTGTATGTTACTATTTTATCTTTTAAAAAAAGAATTGTTATAAGGCATTTCTCAGTCAAGACACTGCATACGATGCTCCGTGTTGAAGATGTAGTTGACAGCATCAAGAACCAGAGGAGCAAGGCTCCACGTACCAACTCTCCAAATAAAGTTCAAATCACTTGACCTGGATTAAATAATGGCATTATTTAACCAAACTGGACCAAGAAGCACTTTCCAAAGGAGGGCGCACCGGCCTACCCGCCAGTACGTCTCACTGGCACGGGTTTGTGTCACAGCTGGCAAATATGAAGAAAGAAAGTAATGTGGCAAAGGAACCTGCATACACACCGGGCAAGTCACGCTGATGGGCTGAGAACCCAGCTCTCGGTGATTATTGCTGAGGTCGCTGGAAGGGAAGTATTTTACTGTCGTTCCTAATGACACATTTCTGAGGTACGTTACGGAGCGATGCAGCACTCCTTGACTCCCTAAGAAATATTTCCTTGCTTCATGTGCAAGTTTAATAGTTGTGATTGGACAAATAAGGCAAATGTCCAGGGCAGGTGTTTAGTATTTCTGAGCAAAGACTTGAGGATGGTTAGTTATTGCTCAGCTGGAACACAGTCTGAATGTATTCCATCATACCGTAGGCTAATATAGAAGTTTCAATTGCACAATCAATGGGTTACAGCAGTAAATTATTTTAATATTCTTATTAAAATTCCCTGTTTTCACATACATATAACTAGCTGGAAAGTTCTGCTTTTTGACTCAAATTTTCTATGCTGGATCTCAGCCCAAAGGTGAATAATTTTAATTTCCTTTTTGGTAAATGTGAGCAAAATCAGTTCATTTCTTTTACCGATGCAAGACTTAAAAAAAAAAAAAAAAAAAAAAGGAGTTCTGTATAAAGAAGTTAGATGTGTTATGTATGCAAAAGAAAGCTGTAACTTACCAGGTTGATACAGAGGATCAGTCTCCTGGATTAGTCTCCAGGCTAATTTGCAAAAATGAAAAATTAACAAAATAAGAGTAAAAATCTTCTGAAAACACTTATGCAGTATGTTAGTCACTTGTTGCAAACTTATTTGTTAATTCTGACTTTGTCAATTTTAGCTTATAATTATGTTACTATTTATCTGTATCCAAAATCAGATGTATGATACCAATCTTGTATAGCAGTATCTTGGTACCTCTATTTCAGCAACGAGTTTTCTGTTTCATAATGACAATAATGTATGTCCTAAGTGAACTGATTTTCAATAATAGTCTTAGTGTTCTAAGTTCAATTGTTCTTTCCTCCTTGAGAAAAATAATTCTGAGATTCAGAAGGCTTTCTATCCTTTAGAGAGTGTTGGTGACTACTTCCAGGCAGCACTGTGGCCTTTCCTCATAGCTAGAATTGTTAAATTCCACTACAGCACTATGGGTTCAGGCAACTGCAAAGATCTAAAGAAATCATTTGCTGCTGCAAGTAGAAAATTAGCTTCTCATTCAAATGAGGAGGTAAGGAATTAAAAGGGATGGTTCTCACCATCTTTTTCAGACACACAATTAAGATGCAGAGCAGTGGCATCTGAAAAGCCAAGATTCTTTCACAACCAACAGAGCAGTGAAGTTTGACACCTAAAATTAAAATATATGAATAACTGGTAGACAGAGAGCAATTTATCTGAGAACAACATGTGCACAGACTTGTCCAAAGTCTCGTAGAAAGTCAGTGGACTACAGAAATCTCACCAACATGCCTTACACTCTAACCAAAGGGTTTAGTGGATCATCCCAGATCCTTTATTATCTGCCCCAACTACTAGTTCCTTCTCCAGCTCTACAAGACATCACTTAGGCAGGCAAATGTGACTGCTGTTTCTTCTCCTGAAGATTTAGAGTAACAGTAGCCTGGTGCAGTTGGCCATTCTGGTCACTATTGAAAGGATATTCTTACCTTCTCTTCTGCTCAATCATTATGCCTCCCATTTCTTTTAGACAGATTGGGTCCCAAAACTTTGCCCCAGGTCTTCTGTGAAGAGTTTAATAACAGTCTTAGGCACGCTTGGTTTTTATATTTTTTTTTATTATGTAATATCTGGCATATGCAATATGAATGACAAAAGGCTACAATTATTCCTAAAAATCACAACAATAAATGTGTCTCCACAGAGAAATTTACTACCTACAATGTTCATTTCCTCCATAACACATAACCTCAGGATCTATCTTTTTATCTTTTTTTACAGGTATTTGCAGGATTGAATGAACAAACCTTAAGGTGACACGAGTAAAAAGCATCATGGGATAAAACGGAAATGTCCAACCAGCTAAGTATTTAGACAGATGTAAGAAAGGAAACAGGTTTTAGGCTTATAGAAGGCACCTGAGAAAAAACTTTATACTTGAGTCAACATTGTAAAACAAGTTTCAAATCCTGCTAAAAATCACTTCACCATTTTTTTTCAAAATTGTCTTACCTCACAATCATCTGTTAATTCATACTTGAACATCTTCATTTCATTTACATAACACAAGCCTTGTCACAGTTTGAAGTCACCTAAAATAGTTATTATGTCTTTGGGCAAAAATAGGCAGACAGCAGCAAAAAGAAAAGACTGTGTGCATTTAGATCTCCTACGGAGACAGAGATTATATGTCTGGTTTCCTAAATATCCAAAGTGAGACTAGATTAAAGCAGTGGTGTTCTGAGACCTCCCTAATTTTTCCTGATGCCTTCCAACTTACTTTTATAATATCAATTCTGAATTTACCCCAATGAGTTTAATTTCACTTACTGTCACTATGGTTGGTAGAAGTAGGCCTAAGCACTCACATTCTTGAATGCTCTATTTCTGACAATAACTTTTCCAAGGTCATGCATTATAAGTGTAGCTTCCTAAGTGGATTCTAATTTTGCATTCGTTGATTTCATGTTGTTCATACAGCGGTCTGCAGTCAAATGACCCAAAATAGATCTACCTATAATTGTAGACACTTTAGAGAAAGCTGGCCTTAGTCACTCTCTTTTCCCAGAAGTAAAGTGTGTCTAATAATTCTTGCCCTTCTCACAAAGGTATTGCTAGACTTAATTAATTAACGTTTCTAAAGCACTTTGAGATCTCT
Source organism: Rhea pennata (assembly GCF_028389875.1). NCBI lineage: Eukaryota > Metazoa > Chordata > Aves > Rheiformes > Rheidae > Rhea > Rhea pennata. Next base: position 29,929,750 of record NC_084664.1, read on the forward strand.
ATATTATTCAAAGTGTTCTACCAGTCCACTTCTCTTAGTGACTCAATACTGCCAGAAGCTGTATCTCCTGTCAATTATCAACAGGCAGGCAGCCAAAAGGGCAATGACAGGTATAGAATCTGTACTGGGAAAACTAGAACAAAAAAACCTATTGAAGAGTCCAGAGAAAGAGACATAAAAGGAGAGAAGACAAAAATGAGACAATGCGGGAGCTGAGCCCTTTCTCTCCTCCTCTTTCCCCCTACAGTTGGACTGTTCTCTACCATCTCTCTCCTCTTGCTTGCCCTTTATTGGGACATTTTAATTCATTTCCTTCCACTTTTTGCTGTAGAATGCTTTTAGAAGACTGGGGGAGGTGAGTAGGCTTCTATCACTTAGAATTACTTATGTTTTAATCTTAGTTTTACCACTTTCTTGCTGGAGGGGCTCATTTTCCTTCCTAGTCTGCATTCACCCTGGCCAAACGCAAAGCTCATTGAAGTCAATGACAGCCTATCCCCTGATTATGAAGAATTAGGGCCCTGTGCACTCTGTGGTACTGCTAAAATTAATTTTATAATCTCTGTAGAACCCTTTGGAAAAATAGGAATAAATTGTTATCCAAGGAGAAACTGGCATTATTATTTCCTGGAGAGCTGATTGCAGACTTGTTCTTTTGTCACCAAACTAGGCATGCAACTGAAATGCCAGTGCAGGGCGCTGTGCCAGCCCCAAAGCAGCAGAGGAAGAGTTGTGATCCCATTTCAGTTAACAGGATTTAGGATTTGTTTCACCAAAATTACCTTGACAAATGCATTGTTTATGGAACACTGATTACATGTCCAACAGTAGACAAGACAGGTAGTAAGACAGTACTTATCCTACAGCACATATAAATGTCATTACTCTGAATGCAGCTCCCTGTGGCCAGATGCTGTACTTGGATGGAGTCTCACTGGGATTCTTTGTGGATACAGCCAGAAATAGTGAGCTGCAAAATCATAATTTAGCTATCATCAGCTTTGCTGAAGGTAACTAGGAATGAATATCAAAGGTAAATGATACATTGCATCACTGATGAGGAAGTTGTAGTCCATTCTATAACCTGTAAACACAATAGGGTAATACTATGCTAGCTTTTGCCTGAAACATAATCATTCATCACTTTGTGGTACAGGTGCATGGTTGCATGTCCTCAACTACCCTAAAAAGAATTTCAAATGGCTACTGGAACAGCGAAATTTCAGAGACCACATCCACATACTTGTTGAATCAGCAGCCACTGCAGCAGGGTCCCAATTCTCTTAGCCAATAGACTTCGGTCTTATAGAAGTAACACTACATTTCTCTGCAAAATCAGGTGCTAACACTGTCTTTTGCTGCTAGCCCTCCATGGGGCTTCTCAAAGGCTGCCAGGAAGCAGACTGGGAAGGACAGCTGCCTGCCTACCTGCCCAGGAAAGTGAGCATCACAGGTTCCCCTGCTGGTTTAGACTTGTGCATTGCAAGGAGAATAGCAGAAGTGATCGTCACCTCCTCTAAATACCTCAAACATTATAGCATGGATTATTTGGTCTCGACAGACTTCAAAAGGCCTATGTCATCTGTCAGAAGCAGCTTCATCCTTCCCCACGTGCCAAGCAGTACTGTTGTTTTGTAATGAACAGCTTCCATCAGAGCGCGTAATTTCTCATTCTGCCTGACTCTGCTGATCATTCTTGTAATTAAGTCTCTTTTGATTCTCTTTGGCAGCGCACCATCTGCACAAGAAGGCACACCTGGAAAGCGGTTTTCCTCTGGTTTTGCTATCCTTGATTAAACTCTGTTTTAAAGCAGAGAACCTTAATCAAAAGAATTGCCTGACTAGAGGTAGCTGTGCCTGTCTCACTTTTGTCACAGATTCCCTCCACAGGCTGCAGGATTTGGATTTGCATAACAATTTCCTAAAAAGGGTCCACTATGAACAGGTAATATTTTCAGAGGATTTCATCCCGAAGAAAAAATCCAATAGAATGAATGAAAGAACAAAATAATAGGATTCTATAGAAATTTCATAGGTTTCTATAGTAATTACTATAAAATTTGATAGAATTTATTAGAAAACTATCTGCTTTTTACAGTATGCTTTTATAACTTTTGAAAGAATCTCATTCCCAAATGAGTTATAAAGAGAAATATCTATCTTTTAATGAAGAGCAATTTTGAAGTGATGCTAGCCCCAGAAGTTTTAGGAACTGGAGGGCAGTCTATGCTACACCTCTTATGAGGCACAGCACGGCTAACGCAGCATGAGAAAAAAAGGGATAGGGATTTTTATACTCAACTGTCTATGATGGGGTAGGGTCAGGGAAGGGATGATCAACAGAACTTCTATTGAGCTAATTCTAGGTTGAATTAGATGCCAGAAAGCAGATCCATGTGGACTCAGATATATGCATGAAGTATGCCTGTGTCCTGGACAAGTTCCAGTGCCTTGTTCCAGCCCATTCCTGAATAAAACTAGCCCTCACTGGCAGCCTAATGTTGAGCCCCATGCTGGTGCTCCTAACTTATTATATGTCTCTGATGGCTTCTGGTAGACTGCAGCAAAGCCCTGTATCCCTGTACCTGTTAGCAAAACGACAAGCTGCTTCCTGCCTCTGATCTCCCAGCATGACCTCTGCACCATGTAGAAAAGTCAAGGAATTTTATGTTTGCCCTGCAAGAACATTTTTCCCAGATCACTTACAGTACCCAAAAGTAACTAGATAGAAAGACTGAGACAGGAGCCAACAAATACAATAATTAAAAAAGAAAAAAAAAAGTTTCTGAGGCGATCAAAATACAGAGAAAGGAGTGTTTTCAAAGTTTGCAAATAGTTGGTGCCAACCGGTATGAGCTGCTTAACAGCAGTGATACACCTTTAGAAAGCAACAATAAAAAAAAAACAGTTTACTAAATAACATACTTTTTCATCCTGAATGAAAGGCTGCTTCTTATCACACAGATATCAAGGCGAGCCACCTAATGGTGCTAATTTCAAACCCTGCTGCTGTAATGTTTAGTGTATGGGATAAAAAATTACAATGGGCTAAGAACAGTTAGTGGTACATTTAAAAGAGGAATAATACTGAAATGCCAATTTATTAGCTTCTGAAACATGTGTGAGAATTTTTATAAAACACTTGCTAAGACCTGGCAAGAATCTACAACACTGATAGCTTGGGCCTGGCAAGGCTGAGAAAGGTAAGCACCAGCAAGACCTGTCATGTTCTCAGTTGGAGTTACGCCGTTTACATAATCTGTAGTTCACTTTTATAGCAGTGTGGGCTGATCTTTATTTTTCCCTCTTTGTATCCTTTCTCTGCATTACCTCTTCACTCATCAAACATGTTTCAACTGAAGCTTTCTTTCCTCAGTTTATATCTTAGAAAATTCACCTGTAACAAGCACAATTAGATCTCCAGTTCCCGCTTTTACTTCTGACACTATTTCTTTTCTTCACCGCTTCCTGGGCTAAACCTTAGTAAATTCTTTTCCTTCTTACTCTCACATAAGCAGAACGACCTGCTCACTAACAAGTTGCTTTTTCCAGTATCTTCCCTCTATAGATGAAAAAGAAGTAAATACTGCTTTCCCAATACTGACTCACATGATTATTCTTTTTATATGGCCCGCACAAGCTGGACTTACTTGTGAAATGTATCACTGCTTCACTAAAAGCATCAAAACAGTTCCTCCGGATTGAGAAACTGCCCAAGTCATGACACCGGCAATTCTAGTACCATGTCTTCTAAACCTGCTATGAAACAGTACAGGAGAGAAAACGTCGCTAACTAGCAAATGGGAAAATCGTCTTAAATACATCAACCTTTACATATTATTGAAACATAAATAGTATAGACACCACAGATATTAGCTGCTGTGAAGGACTTTCACACTAAAAAGCTTCTTAAAAGGCCATCTTCCAGGAGTTATTCTAAGACACCATCCTCCTGTTTCCCCAGCAGACTGCTCCGGCCAATATGGAGCACCATTACTGCTGGGCCTTCTCATGGGAGGATACATTCTTTATCCATTCTTTATCCACAGCGATTTTTCCTAACAAAAGGGCACATTATTTGTAACATAGTGGACTATATTTATGCATGAAAGGGGCTGAAGTGAATCTACTTTTACTTTATGCAATATTAGGCTGTACTCACAGTGGCACCAGTATAAAAGCAGATACATCAACTGAAATGAGTTACTGGTTCACACTTTGTGACTGGTGCAAGTACAAGTTGTGGGATGCACCCACAAAGGAAGATATATAAGTTCAAATGCTTAAAAATACATTTTTATCTGTGAGCCAATAATCTTAACTCCACAACAGAGGATGGAGATCCAGTCAATGCATTTAGCAAAGCCTGAACAGCAACTCAGTTCACCCTAACACAGTCAGCAAGGCTCGATTTATTTGTCAAGTGCATATTGTGATGTCCTACAATATAAGGAACATGCAAGCGTATATAACTGACATAAGGAGACAGAAACTTTTATGACAGGTTGGAGCCTGGCTGGAGGTTAGACTATACTAAACCACCCATATATCACACAATTTTATACAATGCATCTGTGGAATAGATTCAGAGAACAAGACAGTCACACAAGTACTCAACCAGTGTTCACCTGCATCATGACGTGTTTGAAACAAATAGAAGAGGTCATAATGGATCCCCTCAAACATGCATGAGTTTCAGAGGAAATAGTTCAACACTATAGTTTTGCCAGTAAAATTTATTGGACACTATTTTTCTCTATTTCACTTTTCGTTTCATAGGATATTGATTCCCAACTTGGCATTTGCTGCATGAACACTTGGCTCACAGAGTTAAGAAAACAACTTAACTAGGAGGAGAGATATGCAAAATTAAAGGTTATTTATATTATCACTAGCAAGTCACTTAAATGCTTAAAAAACTATTGAAACTTACCTGAATCACAGAAATTCTTAATGCTACATCCAAAAATGTGACTAGACTCTTGCTTCATTACAGGAATATTACTAATTTTGATAATATAAGATCTGAAAAAACTCAGCATCTTTATTCACTGTGCTGTTGATAGAAGGAAGAAGGAAAGGCAGGAAGCATCTAATTATTTCCCTCACCAACATGGTTTTCAAATTTGGTGGCTGAGCAATTGGAGCTGAAGAAGATACAGCGAGAAATCTATGGAACTAGGACTATTGACATTGAAACTATGTGATGGTGATTACGTACCATAAACTCCTCTAGAAATGTAGCTTGCTTCCTTCCCCATCCTCCAAGAAAAAAGTAAAACACAAAAAGTTGTTGTACTTTTTGCATGAGTTTTCGTGAGATTTTCAATTAAAACTTTAAAGAAAGTGCTGAGGATGGTGAAGAGATGGTTTGAGTTTCACCATCCAAAACACCACAAAATAAAAGGAGACCTTAGCTTTTGTAAGCTAGTCTGATAATGGTCCACAAAGACTGAATCTTTTCTTTTTCCCTCTGGAATCCATTAGTCTTCAAAAAGTTTCATATTCAGCTCAGTCTAATTAGACAAATACTTAAGTCTCTGGTCATGTCTTGAGGTAGGAGTTTTCAATTAAAATTTGAGTCTTATTTTCTTCAGTTCATTTCCCCACTCCTGGCATAAGGTTATCCCCTGCTGATTTTGTCACAGTTCTAAGTGCAGTTCTTATTACAATTACAGTCCTGGTATCCAACCTGGTTTCCTAAGGAGAAGTTGCATGTGAGATAAAGCCACCAGATATGGGTCGGGTTATTTGGCTGCCATTCCCTAATACCTTCTTAATTCATCGATCAACTTCAACCAAATTTGACAAAAAGGTAAAAAAAAAAATAAAGATTTAATCATTAGTTCTACAAAAAAAGAGGTAGGTAGACATGAAACAATCTTTGTGAAGTCCCAATCAGAAAAGAAGCTTCAGTGAAGAGCTTCTTTGTAATCATCAAAGGCTATATTTATGTTAGCAGGTAGTATAGCTCCATAAGAGCTAAAAATTGGTGCAGTATTTTGGTCCTGTGAGCTAAATGCTATTAGCAGCAAAAGAAATTAGATGCAGTCCTGCATCACACGTTTTGGTTCTATTTTATCCAAAAGGAATGAAGTTCACATGCTCTACAATGCAAACCAAAGCACGGCAAGTGAGAATAATTGTAAAATTAGCTTCAAAAGCTCCTGGTCCCACAGTACTAACATGAATTTATCCAGGGAATCCTATCACAGACACAAACCATAGGAGGACAATCTTTTCGTTCGGTTGCTGTCTGTGCTTTTGTAGCATTCAATGGTTTTGTGAGACACTAGACTACAAGTGATCGTCTCCTTCCAATATTTCTTGCTAAATTCTTAAGGATGAACAGAAAGTCACAGGCCACAGAAGCAGTGAGGTACCAATGGAGTATCTCACTGGAGAGGTTGCTGAGGCCTTCTGCAAAAAAAATCTGTTTACCAGGACATAAGAATGGAACTAGACAGTGCAGGGCACCATCTGGAATAATAAATACATAGGGATACTAACTTGCCATGCTTTTTCCATCAAACAAAGTGGCACATGAAAACAGCAGAACAATGCACATACTGTTCTTAAAGCAGGACTGTTGGGAAAATGAATTAATAGAGTAAGGAACTGGATATTCAATACATATTCAGAATTGTGGAAATTTATCCCAAAGCCCCAAACATGTAGAAGAGTGATGTCAATATAAAGCCTCATTGGGTTACTGAGAAGAAGGCTATGATAGTAATAAACTGTGCAATGGTGGCAGTCTGACATCATCCTTATACAGAGTCAAAGTGAAAAATTAGTGATTTGCTTGTACTTTTCCAACCTTGAGATACTGATTTAGTATCAAGTATGTACTAAGATATGACATTAATACTTTTAAAAGGTTAATGTCAATGGTATTGGCCACTTAATTGGCCTAGCTTCCCCGCTATGTCCACTGTCCCTCTAAAGAAGATAAGGTAAATGACTATGCCTTGCAGTCAAATGATCAGGCGAAAAACAAAACAATTTCCAGCAAATAGCCACTTATACTAGAGAAAAAACAAGAGAGAAGCTAGGGAGACAGACTGACAGCTCAAAGGCTCATCAAAGAATGAACTTTAGCATATGGCAGTAAGCTGGAGGAAGCCGTGAGGTAAAATAGTAAAGACTGCTATCAATTTTGGGACTGCTTTTACATATTTTGTTGTTGTTATTTCTTATGGTAAATAGAAGGTGTTGTTTTTTCTTTGCAGATTTCACCTTCATTGGCAATGCAATGTGAGTGACATTATAAAGCCATAATATGAAAAAAAGCCAAGATGCATAATGGATTAAACTTCAAAAAGATCATTAATACCTTAAGTAATCCTTGAATTAATGAGCCAAAGTCTGCACAAATCTTTTGTTGTTTCTTGTCCTGTTCTTTAATGCTGAATTGTTGGACAAGAAAGATTCATTTTCAAAGTGCAAATCACATGGAATGACTTTATCACGTTCCTTTCTCCTCAGTGCAGTCAGAAGCTAATGGCTTCTTCCATAATCTGCTTGGACTTGATAGTATGCTATTACACAAAAACTGAAAAGATCATATGAATATATACTTCATAATAAAGATACATTAATTATATTACAGTTATAATTAAGAGTAAAGAATGGTAATTCAAAAATAGTTTTAAAAACTAGCAGTAGGTTTTTTGGAATGAAAGAGAATGATTTCAATTGAATTTCAGCAAATACATAGATCATGTTACAGGAATCTTAAAAATATGTTGTAAGGCAATAAGTACAAAGGTAGTTGTAATAACTCATACATTAGATTAAGCTTCAAGTTGCATGAGATAGTATTTTTTATATACATAAAAATTAGAATCATATTCTAATTATAGTGTAATTACATTGCAGACAAAATATGCCTGGTAAAAGATTATACACCTGACTATTTGTATCACAGGTCTCAGTTTTGGCTATTTGTTTGGGGGATATAATCCATATTTTCCAATTTCTTCTGCAACGTAAAAGAAGGAAGGGACCTTTTTTCACTTGTAGGTATGAGGAGAAATAAATAAAAACAATACAAAGGAATAATGAATGTCAGACCAGTATTTTCATTTTCTTGATCTAAAGAGAGTTGAGGTTATCTTCTTTGATTTCAGAGATGTTAACAGAGAAGTACTCACTGCAACTAGTTGGAGGGTGAAAGCATTTTTCCCTTACTGTGACAGCTTCCAGCTTTTCAGCCTAACAGTGAAACCAGCACCGAAGCTGCAGGTTTGATATCTTGAGACTACTGAATGGACAGAGAAAATTGACTTGATATGGTTTATTAGCAGCACTGAAGCAGCACAGTAAGCATTCATTTTATTCAACACAATAAGAAGGTTTTTTTACATTTATTTGGTGGAGATATTATTTAAATCTCTCACTTACAGTGGCTTTTTACACAGTGACTACAAATGCTTTTGTGGGAAATTCCAACTATTTAAATAGGATGAAATAGTAGCAGAAGTGTGCAAAGAATATAAGCATCAGATCAGAAAGATGCTAGCAGTTATTCCTTTGGGGTTCAGACAGAACCAAAAAATCTGACATGCTACAATTTTTACTGTGGCTTTCCTCTGTGTGACAAGTAGTATGCAAAAAATAAGCAAGATTTTGGCACTGCATCTCAGTATTCAGTAGAATGGTTAGTTCCTTCCATTTCCATTAAAATTTGACTGTGGTGGGATTACATTGATTCATGCTACCTGAGGATAAAGTCCTTTAGAATTTAACAATTGTTAGCAATGTAAATTTTAAAGCTAGAAACTGTTAGTGCTGATTGGATAGACATGGATGGCTGACCTGCATTTCTTAACACATCATGGATTTTTGTTTTCTCTCTTTCTTTTTTCTGTTCTTTTTTCTTTTTTTTTTTTAGTAAAGATAGACTTTGATCTTTTTCTCAAGGCTTGTTTAATGCTGCTACAATAACTGCACCTCAGTAAACAAAGATGGAAAAAGAACAAAGTGAGCAGTGTCTCTGCTATGCCACAACGTGATGGAATCATTCTTTGTATGTGTCTACAGAGTGGAGATGATTAGGAATCTGCTATTTCATCCTTTGATCTAACTTGCTGTTATCCAATCACTGCAGGATTAATTATTTGGAGGTTTCTTGAAGACACTTTTCTTTTACACTTTCTTATGCTTCCATTATAAAATGTGGTGCCCCTCCAATTATTTTCATTTTTTAGAATAAGAAATCTCAAAATCGTTGATTTCAAAATCATACCTTTTTGTCTAAATGTGAAAAAGTCTACAAAAATATATATCTTTGTTCCCCATTTGAATTAGGACATAAAGCCACGTCATAATATATGTGTATGTGCTGTAATATACGTGTGCGTGTATGTGTATATATATATATATATACATACATACATGTAAGTCAAATATTAGATTAGCTCTAAATAAAAATAATACTAAGATACCAAACCAGTGGAAAACAAAGGAACAAAATCAATCTTGCTTAATGGATCTGGATTCATACTCCTAAACTCACAAAATCACACAGAATCACAGAGTAATTTTGGTTAGAAGGGATGTCCTAATGTCATCTGGTCCAACTCTTCCTCAGAACAGGGACAACCTGGAAGTCAGCAGAACTTTAAAGTTAGATAAGGTTCCTGCAAGTCACATCCTCATAACATCATGCATGGAAATCAGAAAAAAAAAAAAAAAAAAAAAAAAAAGGTTGAGAGATTTATAAAGAATCTACTCCATCCCCTTGTGCTGAGAGAGCATTAGCTATACCTAGGCTACTTCTAATCCATGGCTGTCTAACTTGTTCTTGGAAAATTCCCACACAAAGATTTCCACCACTTGTCTAGCTTCTGTCAATGCTTCTCCGTCCATACAATTACAAAGGAAAAAAAAATTCTATTATTTAAAATTAAGATTTTATTAGTCCTTGTCCTTCTCCCACAGTACACATAGAATGAACTCAGACATAAGAGATTTGTGCTTTCATTTTAAACAGCTCTTAAGGTCATACTAATTTCAGTAGGAGTCCAACACCAACCTCCTTCAGTCCATTTACAATTGTAGCCAAATATATTAAAACAATAGTTACTGTAAAATCCAGCTTCAGAAACAGCACACGTAATGCTATTTTGTGAACACAGGAACTAATCTTTTAGGCTTTTGTGCAAGTCATCCATATTTACATTACAACCTGTAATATTCAAGAAAGCTGACAGCTAGCCATTGACCCAAGAATTCCAACAGACCTGAAAGACAGAAAGAAGGATTAAAAAATGACTTTTTCCCCTGTGTTTCTTCTTTAATTCTTAGGACAGTTAGTAACAGACAGGGATCAGTTAAAGGAATCCTCCAAAATTTCCAGCTCACTTTTCAAAGCATAAATAAGGGTGAAGCAGAGCTCAGTTAATGGTTTCCAGCCCCTAAACTAGAACTCAGTTTTTAGTTTCAGAAGCAGAATAGAGAAACATTAAAAAACAGACTATAGATTCTTTCAAAAACTCTTTAAATAAGAATTTTAATATCTTAAAATTTATAAGAAAAATTATATAGGAAACTATATAGGAAAAATATAAAAAGGGAGCTTTTACTGTGTAGCATTATCTTTAGCACCCTGAAGGTCACATTTTGCACAACTGACTATTCAAACTGTAAGTTAAAATGCTGTGGTTGTGTCTGATAGCTCTCTGCAACAGGTTTATTCTGAATTAGCATACTTTCAAACATCTATTTTGCATATTCAGAAAGCTAGTGCTCATGACCCTGTAATTTTGCAGAATCTTTTATTAAATGAATCACAAAAGATTGATTCTACTGTCTCATTAAAAAAAAAAAAAAAAAAAAAAAAAAAAGAGAGAGAGAGACTGTTTTCCCAGTGTGGCATGAGAAGGCAATATTTGAAAAATGAAATTAATTTCTCCTTTCAACCACAAAAAATAGCACTCATGACCAGCCCAGATCCTTTTTTCCCTGTGAATCTTAACTTTTTAGATAAAATAAATTACATTTTTTTAAAAAAATCACCTAGAATATATTTTTCTTGCAGTGCAGAATGCTCCACCGATCGCAACATTAAAAACCTCTTTTAGGACTTTGCCAAAGTATGTCCTCGTTGATACCTAAACTGATCTTAATCCTTCAACAAAACTTTCCTTTGCTATTTCCTACTGGAATCCTGAGGCCTGGTCACAACTCTGTGCCACTGTAGTTTTACTAAAACACATCCTGTGTAACTCTGATTCCCTCACTTCTTCACAACCATAATGCTCAAAAGAAGACTACTATGAGGCTTCGCATGCCCATGGGGCCTGAAATAGGAGCAGAGTCCTTCTCCTCAATGTTTTGGCAGCCTTCTACCTGTCATACAACGGCATCAGGGCAGTTCTGCTGCGCAGAGCAATTTCCTCTTCTTTCTTAGGACAGTGGCAATATATCTTACTCTACAGAAATTTTCAGTTTAAGCTTGCCCCCAGATTATACTGTATTGTCCAGCTCTTTTAGAGCATGAACAGTCAAACTTCCCACAATTTTACATTTGAGTGTGAAACAGGTAAAACACTGAAGTATAGTCTTCTTTCATTTCACGAATAAAGCAAAGGTGTTTGTGTACCTAACAAACTTGATCCAACAGGAGCAAGCAAAAAAGGGCATTGAATTCTCCCCACTGCCTTCCAGCCTCAGAAAAGGATGTTCAGCTGTTATTTCCTCGGCTGTCACGCACAGAATATTAATAAGCTGGGGCTTGCAGGTGTGCCACCATCTGATCTCAACACATACAAACATATACACTGTACAGAAATGTGCCTCAAGTCAGCCTTACCTTACTGATTAATTATACTCTCCTTTACCTCTGTATCTTCTCACTGATTTCAAGCTCTGTGGGTTTGATTTTTAGAAGTTTTATTCATTCCAAAGCTTTTTCAATGTCTTCAACTCTGTAGCTTACCCACTGAAGCTTTGCGCTGTGCTGTTACTCCCTCACCTGCTTTTTCAGTTCATTGCAGGTTGCTCATCTTTTACCTCTGCCTTAACTGGAGTCTACCAGCAACCAGGCTAATGTATCCCATTGCTGTGACCACAAACTATGAACCAAATTGCTTTCAAATCATATAGACACATTTTATTTGGATTTTTAAATGAGATATATGTTATTAATGGAGCTTTCTGATCAATCAGAAGCAGGTTTAGCAAATGCTTGCTGCTTATGTAAAGACTTAAAATAAAGCTACTTGAAAATGTTTGATTTGTCTTTTTAAGTAGTTTTTAAAAAAGTATTTTAAGCATTCCTATGTTTCTAATCAAAACAGAAACCTCAAGAGTTGTTAAAAAAAAAGAAAAAGAAAAAAAAAGAAAGCAGAGAAAATTTCAAAGACTTTGTTCCTCAGCTTTTGTCAACAAATTTCATGGAAGTTAAAATTATTTCCAGAAAGATCCACCCATAAGTAACCAGGTGCTTACATTTTTTTATATTTGTAATTATCATTATGTATTACCATATTGCATGTATTCATAAAATCACTGCATGATCTGAGGAATGAAAGCTGCTTAGTCCTTTGAAGAGTTTCAAGTAATAAGGCATTTAATGAAAAAGCAGAGTAACGACAGCCTGACATTCAGTGCAAACACCAGACACGTGCTGTCCTCCACGGCAGATTTGGGTTAGAAGTGCAGTTCTTTGCCAATTACATTAATACAAAGTGAGTCAGGTACTATTTATTTTGAATACCATAGTCTAAAAACAAATGCTTTGTGATTTTCATTTATGGCTGGTTTACCAATAACACGGTAATACCTCACCACTGAAATGAGGACTGGAGTCAGCACAGAATGCATCTCCTTTAAAAGCTGTAATTTTGTTCCTTAATCCTGTATCCAGGGAATAGGGCAAGTTCTAATATTCAGCCTGCTATTTCACTTAGACTTTGTTGTTATAAATGTATTAACTTTTTCATAAAGCAATCTGTATTTCCAATTAATCAAGTGAGTTGTCTCTTTAAGATAGTAGCCTAGCAACTTCCCAGAAGCCAGAGGAAGTCCCAGTTGGTGCCGCAGACCGATATAATTATTATCTCAAGCCTGATCTAATCTGTGTGAGTGTTTCAAAGCATCCTTCTGATTAAAAGGGAGAGGGGAAAGAAGTTTGGTGGAAGCCAAAAAAACAGCTATGTGTTCCTTAGTCGGTAAGTGTTCTTTAAGTGCATGTGAGCTAAAGAATTTTGCAGGGGACAATTCATGTTTTTGTTTTTTATAAATTAATACAGATTTGTTTCTCATTTACTAATAGACCCAAACATGAAAATAATCATTGAATTTCTTCTCATTTGTTGTTTTGCTTTATTTCCAAACTAACCACTCGTTCATTTAAAGAAAAACTAGGATGCTGGAAACATGAAAATGTGCTTTCTAGGAGAGCTGAACTGAGTGTGAACCCACCAAAGTGGATTATGTTGACTGCATCTCAAGGCTTTTAGATTCCCAGTTCCATGCATGACAAAAGACTTGATGCTGGATATGACTAGGCTTCATGTCAGGCAGCCTGGAAATACTGGGCTTCACAGTGCTCCAGAGCAATTATCTCAAACCCGTTGTTCACCCAGAGTTGCTTTTTTTAGAAATCTTGGCTGAAAACAGCATTGTGGGCTTCTTTTTGTATCAAAATAAGTAGGTTTCTGTTGAACCCTGTCTGTTTCTTAGCCAGAAAAAACATACATTTTCAAGAAACATTTTTGTTTTGTTTTCAGTGAATGAAGTTCATTGGTACTCCAAATGCTATGCATTTTCCAAGATATTAGCTGAAGTGCAGTCACTGTAGTAATAGCCAGTGAATCAATTCCTGAACGGATTTAGCCAGCAGAGCAGCTGTCCCTGAGAAGTATGAATTCTGCTGTGGAGGTATAATCCTATCTGTCACCAGTAGGCTACAATGGATCAGGGAGGACTGTCATTAAGAGAGGAAGCCAATTGGATTGTTAAATAGGAAAAAAGGAAAATCTAGCGGTAGAGATATTAAGGTCTCACTTTTCCATGCATATCATGCATATACATTTCATTCTTCATTATTATAGGACCTGAGATTCATGGTGGACAACAAGTTGCCCATGAACCAGCAATGTGCCCTCGAGGCCAAAAAGGCCAATAGTGTCTTGGGGTACATTAGGAAGAACATTGTCAACAGGGAGGTGGTCCTCCCCCTCTACTCAGCCCTGGAGAGGCCACATCTGGAGCATCCAGTTCCAGTGTCCCCAGTATAACAGAGATATGAAACTACTGCAGCAAGTCTAACAAAAGGCTACTAAGATGATGAAGGAACTGGAGCATCTCTCATATGAGGCAAGGCTGAGACAATTGGGACTATTCAGCCTGGAGAAGAGAAGGCTCAGAGGAGATCTTATCAATGTGTATCTGAAGGGAGGGCATAAAGTGGTCAGACTCTTTTCAGCAGTGCCCAGTGCCAGGATGAGAGGCAGCAGACACAAACTGAAACACAGGAAGTTCCATCTGAACATGAGGAAAAACTTCTTTACTGTGAGGGTGACTGAGCATGGGAACAGGTTGCCCAAAGAGGTTGTGAAGTCTCCATCTTTGGGGGTACTCAAAAGCCATCTGGAAATAGTCCTGTGCAATGTGTTCTAGATGACGCTGCTTGAGCAGGGTGGGGGAGGGACTAGATGATATCCAGACATTGCTTCCAGCCTCAACCATTTTACGATTTGTAAACTTTTCTTACAAACTTAAAACAAAATTCTTCTGCTTTCTCCTCTCTTTCTAAAATATAGTGTTATATACTACAGTGAACAACAGTAAATATGCTTCTTTCTTCTAGGAGAACAATTACTGCTAGCAGGTAATAGTCAAAAATGCACAAGAAAGGCCTCTGCCTTCCTGCGGCTTCCTATGAATATGAGCCTAAAGCTTTGTAGCATCCTCAGGAAGATGGGTGTAATCTATTGCTGTACAGACTATTCAAAGGATAACAGTTGGGGAGAGTTTTCTTATTTTTTCAGTTTGTTTTCTCTGAGCACTTGAACAATGGTCAAAACTCTCAAGCTACGCTAGGCTTATTTTAAACTTTCAATTGAACTTCAGTTTACAGGGACTAACATGAAGAAGGGTTGTCTCTCATGCAAAGTTACTTTTGTGTTCGCCTGAATATTCAGCTAAGCAATATCTGAAACCTTTTCTGAAATCTACTTGTATTCATTACCAGAGAAGCCGAACAATTCTGATTTAAATTGTTTGAAAGAATTTCATTCAAATCAATATATATTGCTTCAGGGCTTTCTGTCTGGGGTCAGAGACAAAGGCTATTTTAAGCAATAGTTACTATACAACAGGGACAGAACCCCTGACTGTTGAGAGGCTTAGATAACTGGTTCAGACAATCACATAAAATTTAGATAGTTTATGTGAAGCTGAGGATGTTTTTATTCTTTCGGCACAACCTATGAAAATGTCCTCCTGCTACACAGTTCTTTATTCAGTCACAGAGGTTATAATCAGCGACTGAAATTTTTTTTCATTCTTGTAAGCAATAAAGTTAAATTTTTTCAAAAAAAGTTCAATAGCTTTGTTTGTCAAAAGGGCTAGCTGAAAGGTCAAACTCTACAAATCCCATATTTGACCAGCTATAGTATGGACACTACATCTTGTTACTTACCTCTTAGTGTGTTCTCTCTACCTTCCATATCTCCTAAGAAACTGTTACAGCGCTAAAGACCTATGTAGTGTTCAATGAGCCAAAAAGCAGGTTTTCATGTCACTTTTAAAGCATTTCTTCAGAAATGCTAAAAAAGGCTCAATGTTCTCACTGCAAAGACAGTTCTCTCAGACTGTAAATAGTCAATGATCGTTTCAGATCCTAAAGCATGAGGTTTTGTAAGTGGTAGAAAACAGCAATATTTGAAAAAGAACTGGGTTAAATCGAAGGGGAAGAGGGGAAGAAGGGAGGCAGATAAAATGTTTTCCTACCTGCTGTCTTCACCTTTGCAGCTCACTTTCCAACCTAAGACTAAGAGTTCTGCAGTTAGAAGGCTTCCAAGTTTCTACTCAGATGTTTGAAAAATGGGCAGACAATTGGACAAAGATCAGCACATGTGACATAGAAGAACTATACCAGTCTTGGCATATTTGGTCTACTATTTGCATACATGCTATAGGAATAAGATAGTATTGATTCTACAGAATTAAATTAGCCTGTATGGGCAAAGCATAGCATGGTCTTCTGATTATATCTAAATAAATGCAGATGTCATGGCTTTTATATAAGGTTCTAATACTTTCTAAAATCATCTTAGTGTGTCAGTCTCAATCATATCTACTAGCAGTGAGAAGCTTACGTTAAACAACATGGAGGTGGCAGGGAGATGTAAGGAAGAATTTTCTCAGTTTTGAGTACCTGTCTTCCAACTGCACTACATCTCCCATTTGTGGTTTTGTTTTATAAGACAAATTAAACAGTAGGTTTAAGAAAACAAAGGATCTCAACCTTGTATTGTGAATAGTACTGAATCCCTCACACCTGAACTGAGTCAATGGAGATGCAAGACAGCCGCTGTCCTTGCAAGCTAGGAGATACTCCAGCAGCCTCTGCATAATTGCTCTACCTGATGATACCTTTCTTCTGATACTCAAAGGTCTGTTTTCTGGTCAGTATCATCTGTCTCATGGCATGTGACATAAGTTTATCAGCATTTTCACACATTTCTACCAGTTTCCAGATGTGCTGCAGCCCAGGCTGCCATAAGTCTGGAAATCTCAAACAAGCAAATACAAACAATCTGCATCCAAGTAGTCCAACTAATTAAATTGTGAATCCGTGCTACACAGCTGACACAACATATTTACTGAACCTGAGCAAATGAAAAGGCATATAGACAGTATGTCCAAGCTATCACTGGTCTGTATCACAGGGAGCTAATTGTCTTTACTGAGGCCTTAAAGGGATGTCATCTGAATAACGCTTCTATAGGACAATAATGGAATTGTCCTTGGAATGTAATCTGCAGCTCTTGAATATCTGATTACAATTTCAGATAATAACTGATCTGAAATGTACTCCAGAATAGCCCAAATTTTCATTCTGTGTGGCCATTTACAAATTTCACAGTAACTATCAGCACAATATATCTACTTTGCTTTCCAAAAGAATTTTTAAAAGAATGCCAGAATTGGTTCTAACACTATGGTTTGAAAGCTATGCTAACGGGTTCGCATTAGTCAGTCCATAGAAGTGCTGCTATTATTATATTTGCAATTAAAATTTTGATAACTAAGAACTCACAAGAGTGTAAAGGGTTGACAGTGGTCTGTAGCTCTTGACTAGTAGATCTAGTTAAGGAACTACTGACTTGGAAACTGAGCTTCTTTACTATCTAAAATAACTGTTTTTCAGGTTGGGCTTAAAACATTGACAGGTAAATATGGTAGGCATTCTCCTTCAGTTCAGCAGATATTTAGAAGACTTTCATCTGGTGGAAGCTGATATTTCAGCATTTTATCAGAACACCATGTTCAGTAAATGTACTTCTAAAAGAGTAAGTTACATTATAAGTGCAATGGTGACAGCAAAACCAGTCCTTCGAGTTGCTGGGAGGGGGAAATTCTCACCTAAAGCATGTTCGGACTAATCAAGAATTCTTAAAGACTATAGAAGCTATATTTTTATTCTTTTCTCTTTTTTTTTTTTTACTTTTTTTTTTAAGCTAGGCTACTGTTGAATCATTATAATAAAAATAAACATCCCTGTGCTTGTATCCACAGACTCAGAAAGTGATAAGGGTTGTTAAATGGAGTTGGTGCTAGTATCGATCGCTCATTGCTTAAAACAGAACTTGCGGGTTAATCAGATCTGCAAGTGTATTTCTCATTATTTATATTGCTGAAGAGGATTAAATATTAGGAGGTAAAGACCAAGGTTTGCTTTGCCAGATAAATAAAAATCAATTTGTTGCTGTTAGTAAATGTGTTAAACATAGCAAGGCAACAAATCCTGCAGCTCTCTTGAGGATGATTTTTCAAGACAGAGTAGCCTCTGAAAGGCAGTAAAAACATGACTGTGCACAAGGAACTATGTAGGAGGTATTGCTCACTCCCTCTTCTGGTTAATTCTTCTGTTAACCTCATTTCCAAATCTGATTTTTCATGTAATGCATGATATTAATCTCCACAGGGGATGGACAATTACACACAGCTGTTTCTTCTTTTAATCTTGTTTCCATTTCATGGCTTGGACATTTCCTATGCAAATTGTTTGTTTTCATGACATTCAGGTTCCTTAAAAGATCTGGAGACAGCTAATGAGGCTGGATGTAGGTCTTGATGAGTTTCTATAATGGTGAACACCTTCACCACATATTGTTTTGCAGCTGCACTAGCAAATTCCATATCTTTGAGTGTTCACATCCCTCTGACTACTTGCAACATGGACTGTTGTATCTCTATCTGCCAAAGTTTCTTGGCAAATTTTTTTGCCAAGTTCCAACAGCTGTGGCATCTGGTACCACAGTCAATAGCAATATCTCCTCACTTTGTACCAGGCTTCAAAGTACGTGGATTTACAGACTGGGGAAAGTTGAACCTGATGTGAGTCAAAGATACAAGTGAAATGGTATTTCATGTTTCTTTTTTAAGTTTATTTACTCTAAAACTGTCCTACTACTTAATGCTGGATTCATTTTTTCCTCTTATAGTCTGTCTTCCCAGACTGGCACACCATCGATATTCATGATTTATATGAGGGTAGGTTCTTCCTCATGTGGTGAGAGATATCTCTCTAAGGGGTGCACAACATTCCTATGCCTGCATAACAGCAGAACAGGTTTTTATCTCATTCAATTGCCTGATAGACAATGCAAGTCAGAGAACATATCTTATCAGCGTTATGTTTGTTTACTTCTATGTGTCCATACACTGTATAAATCTCTGAGTCTATTTGGCTGAGATTAGAATGGAAGAATCGACAAAGTGACATGGGTGAAATGCAGTTTGCACTTTGATTGTATGTTTAGGTTTCATTTTTAAGGATCTAAATAAAATAGATTGCAAGGAGAATACAAGGCTCTTGTTCTGCTCTTCATGAGCTCAATTTGTTTCTTGAACTGGAAGCAGGAAAAGAACTCACCTTTTTTAATTAATAACTGAGTAAAGACTGTTGTTGGGCTACAACCCTGAGGAACCAGACATTTCTATATTGAACTAAACAGCTTCAACTCATACCAGAAGTCATGGATATTAAGTGCCTTACAGAACTAAGACCACAATCCACCAACTTCCAGGTGCATTCAGTACACACACAAATATATTTTAGAAATAAAATTCTTACATCTATTAATTCTCTCATGTGTTTTACACATGAGCACATGCCCTTCCAGCGAAAATAATGATTTCTGTGATTTACCTGAACTCTCCTATCATCCTTCCGCAGTTCCAGCTCCAGCAAATTCTTTTCTCTTTTTATCCTTCCACAGAAAGCTATTTTTTCACGTCTTAAGTTGTTTGATCCCAGAAACATCTTCTAAAAGCTTCTGTAGACTGTGTGGCTATAGATCTTCTTCTGCAGCATTAGGCATATGCTGTCAGGATCCTGCGTGCATTCCTCTCATCCTGTGGGCCAGATACCTCAGCTGGTTGAAGTACCCATTCCTAGGCCTGCCCCTCTTACCTTGCTCAGGTGCCATTGGACTGTGCCCTTGTACACGAGGTCTCTGACCCTGCCCTCTTTGCTGTCACCCTCTCTTCCCATCCCCTGGGGAGTAGCTAGCCCTTGCTGCTCCCTGCCTCATACTTTCAAGGACAAAAGATGTTGAACTATCAGTTTCAAACACCTGAAGCCAGAAATACTTGGATGACCAGTCTTTGTTAAGTTTGTGTTATGCATCAGTTTACTCAGTTACAACTGTGAATGTTGATCTTCGTACGTTAAAAAATTGGTCGGTTAGCAATTCACCTATTACACATAATATCATGAGATGAGCATGCTGCTGAATCTCCAATCTTGACAATGTCACTAAGAGCTACTTTTAACATTCCAGATCAACTTCCTCTGCTACAAAACAAGTAAAAAGAGCTCATCGGCTGTGGATATTTTGCCGATTTTCTGTTTTCTAAATATATATTGCCCCTGTCTGGAAGAAAACAAAATTAATTTAATTTTATGAATTTAATTAAAAGGAATTCAGGGTGTCATTGGTTTTGCACTGAGAATCCAATTATCATGAGAATGGGATGCTAACATTGCAGTTCCTCCTGCATATTTCCTCTAATGCCTCACTTTTACTCTGTGCAAGACATCAGTACTATCTGAAGTTATCAAGCAAGAGAGTTTACTGCTTCAGCTTTTTAAACAGTTACCATTAAAATGGCTTCTACTGCTTCCTTCTTCTTGCAAGTGCTGTCATTCTGCCTGAGGCTCACACAGGTCTTAGCAAGGACAGGAGGTATCTTCTTGCTTCTAGGTACCTCTGAATAAGCTGATTTTCAAACTCCTCTTAATTATAAGGATGACGTCTTTCCTTTACCTTTAGTTCCTTTGCTCTGGTTCTTTTAACTAACATGCAGTTGGTTAAATGTCTCACTCCTGTTTCATGTAGTGCTGCAGTAGCCAGATATAAATCCACCCTGTTCGGGACATCCTCACAAAGTCACAAGTCAGCAGCATGCCCTTGCATGATAAAGGTCAACTGCATACTGGGCTGCATTAATTAGTAAGAGAGCTGCTGTAGGTTAAAAGATATGATTATTTGCTTCTATTCAGCCCTTAGGAGGTGAGATCTGGAGTACTGTGTCTAGTTTGGGGCCTCCTCAGTGGAAGTGCAGTATATACAAATCGGAGAGAGTCAGTGGAGGGTCGTTAAGACTGTGGGAGGACTGGAGCACATCAGCCTATAGAGCCAAGTGAGCAGGGTTTTTGTTTCGCCTCATGAAGAGTTAACTGAAGGCTACTGTGCAGACAAAAGTAGAAACTCGGGGAGATGTTATGCTGAAGTGCTCTTAGCCAGCGAAGAAGTAATAATCATGAAGTCTCTGTAGTCATTATACTTCACTAATGAATGATGAAAAAACAGCTAAAGCTTTAGTTCTGGTTTCCTGTTATCAAGAAGAATTATTGCTGTAGTTTACTTTGTCATGCACACACTTTCTCATCCTTAACATATGCTTCCAAGAAAAAGCTTTAATGAACAAAGCTCCTACTTTGAACAGCTAGAACTGTGTAGAAGAAACTAGTAAACAGTTTCATGATTTGAGAAAGGGTGGAGGTTACAATAATGGAGACAGCATACAGCAAGTGTACACAGCACAGTACCTTATCGCGGCTCTCATAGATCAGCAAAACACAGTGCAACAACTAGTTAGTAAGTTCAATCTCAGAAACTCTTTAGCCTAGGCAGAAGAGCTAAATGACACGGCATTGTTCTGAGCTTGTTGAGATATACAATTATACTTTCTTAGATTAAAAATAATAATTACTAATTCCTATCTTTTAGGTACATGAATATGGCAGTGTAATGCTCTTTTTATTTCTCAGAGATAATTTCTCCATTCCATCTAACAGCTGGGTTTGTTTTCTTGATTTAGGGGACATGAAAGTCTTCATCATGACATATTTTGTTAATGTGTAATTCTACAGATATATTGCCAAAAATTGCACAACAGAAATATTCTAGGACAATCCATCTCCATGGAAATTATTAGAATTAAGCATCATAAAAAGCTGAGAGCAATACCTTATTTCTAAAAAATTACTTCTGTTCTGCTGGGTGTTTTGTATATTTTAGATATATTCATTTGGGCATAGTCTTTTATTATGTTGGTATAAGTCTGAAGTAATTTTGCTGACATTTTTATTTGAGAACTATTTCAAATTTACTTCTTCAAAATAATGAAAAGAATTTTATTCCTTGTCCTGACTCTTCTGAAGTCAATGATCTTTATAATGGCAACTAAGGCATTAGTTGGAAGGCTACAAGCACGTAACGTGTAAAGGGCATTTTGCTCACTTTAAGCAATATTCCCACGTAAGACTGCTCCATACAAAATCTGTAGAAAAAGATTCACAAATTTAGCAGCAAAGAAGCTGAATGGAATGCATCAGCCAAGGCTTTTCCTCATGCTTGGCAATCTGTTGGGTTTTCCCTCAAGAATTCTACATTGCAGAAAGCATTTTCCTACTCCCAAGGTCTTTCATGACACCTGCTACAGTGACTCACTTAGCATTCTCCAGCATTTTTCACAACACTTGAAAACAGAACAGGTTACCAAAAGTGTCTTGCCCATTTCTGACAACCCTAAGATTCTCACACCTGAAACTAAATGCATTTCCTCCAGACAATTGTGTTACTTCTGAACTATTGAATAAAAGAAGAGAAAGTATAGAGACCCTAATGATCCTGCTGATCTGTTTATCATTAGGGGAAAGAGAAAAGAGAGAAGCATTTGATATGCTTTGTGGAAATATGGTACATTAAAAAGTTCTGCGCATCATATTCAGCCTGAGGGGGTGGGAGGTGGAGAAGGTTCTATCCACTACGTGGGTCAGTAATTTAAGGGCTGTCTGTAAACTGTAATGCTTGCTACATCCACTGTTTCTGGGTAGTTCTTTTCATCTTAGTTTATTTATTTTTAATTCATAGCACATTTCTGTTCTGCCTCTGGTTCAAGGATACGATCACTGCAGGTATTCTGTAGCACTCTAACTGTCCGCTGGCCAAACTGATTTATGGAACAGCTTTCCTTTTCCCTTCCTACTGCTTGTAATGTAATATAAAAAGGAAATATAAAATGGAGTCATAAAATAATTGATTCACTGACATGTACTAGTAAATGAACTCACAGTTCAAAAAGGCAGAGGAGCAGAACAGATGATTGTCACATCTAACAGTGACAAATGCCATTTAACTGTTATGAAATGAAGTTAATACTGAGTGCTACTTGCACAGCAGATGAGGAATATGACAATGCCAACGGGTTGTCTTCTTCTGAATCTGTTAATCTATTTCATGCCTCTCAACTGTCACTTTGTTTTGAGTTAATGGGGAAAAGTTGATAGTAAAATTCTTATTTCGTGTTGTTGGGGAGGGCGGTGTTTTCTTCTTGTTTTTAATCCCATTGCTCATCCTTTCTTAAGAGATTCAGCACTCCAGATGGCTCTGTCATACTTTCTGTGCTTGCATAGTAGGAAGTAAATGGCTATAGAATTTGCATGCCGCGGAGGGCACTGTATAGTTTTTAGATTTAGTCTACAAAATTATATTTTATGGAACTGTCTGAGATTGTCTACAGAGAATGAAAGTTAAGCTGAATGATGAATAATTAATAAATTTACTGCAAAAATGAATATGGGCACTGGCTGGTGGGATCAGCAACAAGCTCCAAAAGACTCCTTATCATCAGAGTCAAATGCTCATCTTCATTCCAAACTTGAATTATTTCACAAACCAAAAGACACCTAGCAGATGTTACATTATTCTGTTTCATAACAATCTTCTCTATTGATGCAGCATGTTATGTAAAGATGTGGGATAGCCTGTGCATCAGCAAAGTCACACTCCAGTGCTCTTGTTTATCTGCTGTCCTACCTTGAAAAAACCTTCAGCAGTCATTTTTGCTTCACCCGTGAAATACTGCTGCACATTACACAAAGAGTGCAGAATTCCCAGTTGGAGTTGTCTGTATCCTGATACCAGATTCACTAATAGAACCTCATGCTTACAGAAAAGCTCAAATTTGAAAGACAACAAGCTAGAAGTTATCTAGAAACAGCTAGAAATCTGTTTTCCCTGTCTTGCAAGCAAATATGACCATGATGATCTTGATGGATGGTCCACAATCACCACAGATCGTCTTGCAGAATACATAATGCAAAACTAGTACAGAATGCAAACTCGTGCTTCCATAAACTGAAACTGCATTGCCTAGGATGAGCCAAATTGCCCATTCTTGATGTTTCTGAACTGTTAACATGGTTCCACTACTGTCCTCATTTTTAAGCTATTTAATCATATCACAACATGCTATTCCTTAATATCATCACCCTGAAAAAAATTATACCATGGTCTACTGCTCATTCTAGCCTATACCCAAATTAGAGCTGCCTGCTCAATATGTCTTACAAATTTTCCATTATCCTTCAAGCTGTTCCACATAGGTATAATATCTATCAGTACTAAACAGGCTGTAGAATCAGGGCTCTTTCCTGGTTAGAAATCAGCCACAAGTTGTTTAATAAGTTGTTCCAATGTATTCATCACTGATTTTTATAAGAATTTTGATCGTTCAACCTAGATTCCATTTGTCTAAAGAACTATTACTGGCTTCGTCACCATCCACTTCTTACTTCTCTCTGGAAGATAGTACACAGGGAGCAAATGAATCACAGGTAATGCAATGGGAGATTTTTTGAATGAATATAACTAATAGAAGCTGCAGTTTATGAGTTTTTTCAAGAATAACAAAGTTTGAGAGGAAATCCATATAATTTTAATAGTACTTTCTGAATATTTTCAAGCAATAAATAACATTAATCTCAGAATCATAATGGAGCAAAAAAAAAAAAAGCATTCTTTTATTAAGCACAGTATTCGCAAGCTATGGGTTTTACTTTTAGTATTTGACCAGTTTTAAATGTTTATAATGGGTCTATTTCTATTTAAGAGGCAAGGGTTGTGTTCTGCTTTCATTTTCTGTAACTTCCACTACTTGCACTTACATTTTGGCATAGACCAGGTTTTTATGTCTCACAAATTAAACCCTTTGAATAAATAAAAAAATATTTAAGAAATTTAAACTCATTTAGAGAATTCCTGCAAATCGCAGGACTCTCCTAAGGAGAACCTTCTCTAGGATGTCATTTGCTTTTGATACTGAACTGTTTTAGATCAATTTTAATACTTTACTTGATCCTTAAGATGTAAAATGTTAATAGCCAGAGAGAAGAACTGGCATCTGGCCAGCCCACACCACAGATAGCACAGATTAGATATAGATCAATCTTCAATAAATGTCTCCTTGTCCAAATATGTAGTTAATGCTCTCCCTACTCAAAAGCCAAAGCCTGTGTTACCATCTTTATCCTATTTTATTCATTTTAGTCCTAATAAGAAAGTGGCATTTATATGATATTATTTTAATTCTCATCATTTTTTGTCTTTCATGATATCTAAGCAGGTCTAAGCACATGACAAAGAATTGTTAAGCAGCATTATAAGGTTTCTTAAAACAGTATCCTTCAAAAGCTGGCCATCAGTTAATGCATGGCAATTCAATCAATATGAGATTGCATCAAAAACCTATTTCCTGCAGGAGGTCAGTAGGAATGTCTGCTTTGAATGGCTAACTAAAAACTTCTACTTATCTCATTATGTGCAGAAAAACACTAACTACGATTTTGTATGTTTGCTTCACTGGTGGAATGATGATCAAAACCCTAATCGTACAGGTTCATAACTACCAGCAGCACCACATCTCTCCCCTACACAAGCAGCTTTTTTTTTTCTTTCTTTCTGCCATAGAAAATACAGAATCATCATTTTTAAAGCTAGCATTTCATCTTCAGCTGATCACTGTCAGTTCATACACATATAGGTCTAGTCAGGATTTAGCTAATGTGATCCTGTGCTCCCTAAAAATCAATATGAGACTCTCACTGATCTCTGTGGAAGATGGATCAAGCCTCAAACACACTAGGGGAGATATTTTCCAAAGCATAAAGGATAATGAGGAATATAACTCCTAATTCCTATTTGTTACTTTGAAAACCTCTCCTAATACTTCTTTCCCAGCATGAGATAAAAATATAGATCAGGTAAATGTAAAAGAGTTGTTACATTCCTGGACATACAGAATTGCTGGCTTGTTTTTTTTTTTTTTTTTTTTTATCTTGAACTGAAGTTGCTAGAAAAATAACTTTGAAAATTTCTACTGTCCCATATAAGCTAGCTGGAACTCAGACTCTCTTTTAATGGCTTCTGTAGAAGAGAAAAATCAGAGATAAAAGGGAAAAAAAGTGAGAGAGACATTTTTTAAAACAGCTACCAAAACAGGATCCCATCAAATGTGTGATGCTTTTGTCTGACTAGATCAAGCAGATTGAGTTATTCAGACAGGAAAGTGGAGAAGAAATATTTCTAATTATAATGCAGACACTTTCCCCCTTTTTGTTGGTTTCCACACCTCTAATTACTATTTGGCTTTATAGCAGACATACAAATGTATCTTTGCCCTCCCTGACACTGTAGCTTAATTATAACAGAGAAGTCCTTGTTTTGGGAGACAGTTAAAGGTCCAGGTCTTTGGCTTGGAAGGTCACTTGCCTTCTGTACAGTAAAGGGAGAGTGGATAAACTCAGTTTGTTTAATTATGTGTAGTGCTTCAACTTGACTTTGCCAAAATATTTGTTATAAAGAGAATACATCATACCATCGGGGACCTTCATTCTGCACTGAACCACTGTTAATTTGCAGAAAGTAAGCTACCACAGCTTTTCATTCCTCAATTGCATGTTTAGAGAAAAAATCCACCGGATGAAAAAGAATTATTCTGTGGCCCCACAGTGCTGTTCTAATGATTTTCTGTTCTTATTTGAGAAATGTACCTGTGTAAAATATTCATTATTTTGGGTCTTGGTTGCATTTATAATGACTCTTGTAAACATGGGGAAGTTAGTGGATTTTGTTAGCCAGAACTGTTCAGGGGGTAGTGTAGTACTCATATCTGCTCATATAGTAATAGGGTTGATCATTGGACATGGATCTTAGAAATAATACTAGAATAGCCAGTACAAAATTTAAGACTATTTCCAATAACATTTAGGTGCTTTATCTTTGGTAGGGTTCATCTCACCTGACTTTAGGCATTTACCAGGCAAATGTCTGTATCTGACACTGTAGGCTGCTGTTTTAGTCTCTGCATAGATTTAGGCATAGATTATGTTATTAATCTTGTCTTCAAGTAAGTATATAAAACTGATCAAATGAACTGTGCTCTCCAAGTGCTTATTTCTCTTGATTAATCACATTAACTTAGATAATCAGTTTACGTGTAAGTATCTTCTTATAGATATCTAAAGATCAGGAAGAAGGATTTTACCCTTGATCTACAAGATGAAATTTAGAAGTTGGACTATTAGCCAGCCAAGATACTTTAGGATCTTTCAGATAGGATCCAAAACAGCAATCTATTGAGCAAAAAAATGATGTGGAATTATTCTAAGCTCCTGACCATTCCAGAAATTAGGGAGTTGGTCTACAGCAAAAGGTCCTCTATTTCCTTGGAACCTTGTTTTGTCTGGGAATGTTTTCCTGCAGGTAGATACCTTTCTATCAAAGAACTGAACCTTCTCTGCCCACTCTTATTTGAGGCTAAGGACTTAGAAGAACTTTGGAAAGTTTTTATTCTTATGAATGCACAAACATAGCACAAGTTGTGGTCTCAAAAGAGCAAGTAGAAAGAAATAAAAGCCCAAGATGTTTACTGGCTCTTCACTGATCATACGTTCACATGTCATATTCAAATGGAACATTCTTAAGCTTTTTGCTTTATTATATATTTCTGTCAACATAGCATCAAACATTTTGATGGCTAATCTTGAAACAACATGATATAACCAAATCCATCTATACTAACATTGCTGGTTCAAATTCTTTATCAGACTGAACTATACAAAATAGAGTACTGTGAAAGGTTTTCTGAATCTTCAAACCTTTCAGCCCACTTTCAAAAGCATAATTCTAAAGAAACTCTGTCCCTGACATTTTTCTGTTGAATAATTGTACAAGTGATGGGCAAAAGCTCACTCAAGTGGAGAAGTGAGTAATTTGTCACTGATTTCCATGGCAATAGCATTTTGTTTAATATATCTTCATTTCAATAGCAGAGAAAGCTTATATGTCTTTTGCAAATACGAAAAAGAAGTGCAGTTGACCCTGAGTTTTTTTTTTTTTAGTATGTCAGTTATCAGTATCCTTCCCACTTATGGAATGAATCACTTACTTATAAGTAATGGATCTATTTATTTCCACTATTTTTCTATCACAAAGTGTGAGAAATATATATTTAAATATTGGCCTCCAATGTGCATTTAAAAAAAAAATCTGAGATTTAACTTGTTGAAATAAAATGGTTTTGAAGGAAGATCTACTTTGCTACTTCATACATTTTGGTGGGAAAAAAAAGTTTCTTAGTCTACATCTAAGTCTACATCAAAGAATTATCTCTTTATGTATACTTTGGTGAATATTTATTAGTATGGCTGTTGATCTTATAATATCTAAGTGCCATATTGTACTCTCATAGTATGAGAAACTGCCTGTAACAAAAAGCTTCCAAAATAGCAATAAAAATACTCATGACAATAAAGGGAATGTATGCACAGGCAACTAAGGCATATTTGAGTTTTAAATGACTTTTCCATGACCTGAGAACTGTATACAAGACTTTCAAGTCTTAGTGTACTCTTTTAACTTCCTTTCTTGTGTAAAATATATATATATATATATATATATATATATATATATATATATATATATATACACTTACAAAAACCTGATCATCTAGTGAATTAGGGCATGGATTTAGTGCATTAGAAAAAGTGATTACTACTATTTGCTAATTGTCCTTTTTTAATATGGAAACCATGGTCCAAATTCTAACATCTAAACAGTAATATGAGGTCATACGCGGATATTGCTGAGCATGAGTCAGAGCATAGGATTTATGTAAATATGCAATCTTTTGTTAGAAAGCCATCTCATCTTCTCTATCCCTTAATAGCAGGGGCCCCAAGAGTAAAGAACAAGATCACAACAGAGGCCATGGAAGTATAAAGACAGGAAGATATAACCTTGAAGTTATAAGCACAAATCAGAAACGATCAGTTACAGGTCACTAAAAGAATGCAACACTCAGAGCCAACGAGGCCCGCTCTTTGCACAGAAAAAAGAATGTGTATCCAACAGATGTAAAACATCCCATTTATGGTGAAAAATACAGAGCAGATAAAAGGAATATATAAAAGTCCTACAAGAACAGGAACAAAGGAAGCACAGAAGGAACAAATTGCTCAAGTATTGACTGTCCTTTAATTACCCCTATCTTAACGTCGGCTCAACGCTGCTGCTTATTCACAGCAAGGCCTCTCCCTCCCCTTCCATGGAGAAAGAGAACAGGTTTTTTGATTTGCCATTTAGCTACTGCAACTCAGCAATAATATGTAAAGTATCATCTTTTACTATATAATTGGCATACATAAACTAGAAGTATAAGGAGCACTGTTTATGTGAGTGTGTGTGCCTGTGTTTTCTGCTCCAGCCTTCCCACACGACTAGGCTGCTGGTTCCATAGCACAACGTCAGAGCAACCTGGATGCAACAGTGTACTGTACGGAAGGCACAGCCTGGAAAAAGCAGAGAGCTTTTGCAGCTAGTAAATTCTGTACCAGTAACAAATTTCAGCAACTTCTGCTTCAGATCAGCTGTTGTAACTAGTAAATTGATGGGGCAAAGCAAATGCTTCATGTCAGGGGACAGAGTAAGGAAATGAAAGAAAAAGCTATTATAAGAGTAAGGGACTTTCCTACCATGAATTCTAATAACTATCATCTTTTTCATACCTGCAAGATGTACTGGCAGCTCTCCGTTGTCATTATCATTCCATAAAATTGCGCAAAAAGAGTTTTCTGCAAGGCCTCCTCATTTATGATCCTGTAGCCCAAGCCAGAGTTTAGCTCACATAAATTAGCACAGTGGTTAAGAAAAAAGTACAATGACAAGCATAGCATAAGATCCTATAAAAAGTACTGATGACAACAATAGCATAAGGTCCTGTATTCATTCACACAGGGTTTTTTTCTTATCAGTATTAATATTATGCATTCAGTGAAGTGATTATTCCGCTTCACTAATGAAGCTGTGACTGCATGAACTCTACTATAGAGGAGCAATAACTCTCAGTAATGTGGTGGAGCAACACAACTATGATAAGCTTTTGTGAGAAAACATATCATTCAGACAAGCCTTCAAAACCAGTCCAACATTCAGCAACTCAAGAGTTATACACAGCATCTCTAAACTATTACTTATGGACTTTGCTTCATGTAAAGCTACTATCTTCCTGGGCTCTGTGCACTGTGGCAATAGAAAAGAGAACGTTCCTTTTGTCAAAGCAAATTCTGAAAGTGGGAAAGGGTTAAAACACAACCGAGGAAATATGGACTTTGCATTCTACCATAACACATCAGACAGTCACGTCTGATCTGCCTTTCTGGAGAGATGTCTTCAGGATAACTAGCATAAAATTGCATTTGCTGGAAATACTGCATTTACCATCATGAGACCTGTGAGTGAGTAGCAGATGTACCCACGCCAACATTAGAACACAAGTTCCCTCCTCTCTGTGGATGTTCTTTTGTCAGAAAACAGTATCAACAATAGGCAACTGCTAATCCAAACTTCAGTATCACTGATTTAGCAGAGTTAAACTAGTGTTTTATTCAATAGCTCAGTATAGTAACAAGTTTGCAATAAATGTATCTTTCAACACATTCGGTAGACATCAGCTCTGAGCCCCCTTTTTTTTTTCATACCAGAGGTTTATATAATTATCAGCTTAACCGTTAATTGGATTTAACTAATTGGTAAATAGGATTTTTATTCTTTAGTTTTATACATGTATCAGTTCTTCATTTAAGGTTTAATTTGAATTCAATATAGCAATTGAGTGGCTGAGATTCGTATAAAAAAATCAGTGGAAAAAACATGTCAAAACACAGCAACTTCTTTACTTGGTATTTTTGAAGATGCCTATTGATTATTAAATATTATGTATATATATATAAAATATAGCATATACTTATAAGATAGCATATATTTATAAGCAAATACCCAATGGATTTTCATATTTGAGCTTATTAACATTAAAAGAAATGCAAGTCTTACAAACCATCCATACAAATCTGAGAAAAGAAGCATAGTAATTCATAAAGTAGTTCATATTAAAAATCGAAGATGTAAGAAGATAAAAATTGTATTAATATAAACTAGTCCTACATCTTTACAGGAGAATAGGAGTGTTTAAATGCTACGCAAACTTGTCATGTATATGGTCATTCATAAAGCACCAGTTCATTTCCTCCAGTGGAGTTATTAGAGATATGAAATTTGAACAGTGAGCTGAGCCCACAAATTTCCTTAAGACCCACAGACAATGCAACACAGCTTTAGGACCCACTTTAATAGGCTTCTCAGGTTTGTTTTCACCATATTTATGACCAGCGACAGTGGAAAATGAAAGGCATCATGAAATCATAGGTGGCACACTCTCTTCTATACTTTCTAATACTTTCCTACTTATTTTAGCAAGAATCTGACTGTGATCAGAGATGTTCTGGTTGTACCTATTTCTATGCTTTTTGTTAATGTAGCACGTGCATTAACTGGAAAATTATGTTGCTATAATTATCAACATAAATTATCTAATCATTCACACTCATCATTTTCTTGAAACAAAATCCAGCAAAAAAGCATTCCCTTTCCAATAAATCTGGGTATGAGTGAATGTGTTAGGAGAAAACATTGATTCCAGTGTACCATATCAACCCAGGTGTGATGAAAAGAGATTTCAAGATAGTGTCAATGTTGATGATGGTAATAGCAAAAAATAGACAGATACATGAAAGTTATAAAAAGAAAAATGTACATGTGCCAAATAAGATGAAAAGCTGGAGTAAAGTGACAAGAAGAAGGAAGTGATAAAACACATGTAAAGAAGGAAAGAGAATATAAATAAAATTAAGACAATGAGAAAAAAAAAAGCTCAAAAAGCAAAGACTAGTTGTTTCAGGTGGATATATTGTCCCTCTCCTTTTTCTCAAGACCATCCAGTAAGTTTAATAAATACAAATGGTAATGACTAGTAGCCTACAAAAGTGAACCTAGTTCTCATGGGACAGATGTCCAGATTTTAAAATTCAGTCATCATCATTGTACTGAGTGAATAATCTGCTTCTGAGCTGAAGAACCAGTATTGAAATAGGATTAAAGTACTGTTTGTTCTCTGCTACAGGTGGTTCCTGCAAGTACGGTGGTGGGAAGAGAAACAGTTACCTGACTACACCTCTGCTGTGTGCTGTGGAAGACTGCAGCCACAGCACTCTTTCTTTAACCTTTTTCTTTGCACAAAGATTTGGACTATATGCAAACTGTGATTGAAAAACAGATCTGTGCAAAATTCTTGCTAAAGAGAAGTATTGTTTCAAAATATTAATAACTTTATCAATAAAAAATAAGCACGTTCTCTTGCTGAGCTCCTGTATATGCTATTTTGCTTGGCAATTCCAGCCATTTATATGCTTGCAATAATTTGTAACTCAAAGGACATTTTCATACCAGAGAGTGTAGTTTGGTTTAGACCTCTCAACTACCTCCAAGTGGACAGGTATGTCCAACACCATGCCATGTAGAGATATCAGCACAGGCACAAAACATTAGAGTCATGTCACAGCATAAACATAAAGACACATAAACATTTCCTTTTTTCCTTCCTCCTTTCAGTAAGTTTGAGTGCCCACGATATAGCATAAGATGTGCCATTACATTCCTTCTAGTTCTAAATCTAATTTGACCAGTGCACTCCATAGTAAAAATACACATAAAATATTCTATAACAGAATCTTTGTCTTAAGTTAAACAATGAAACTAAAATCCTAATGACAATCGGATCTGATACGTCTCAAACTACTGTCGCACATTATGAACAAGTACATCCTAACAAAAAATATGTTCTACCTCATAAACATTCTCAGTTAATCAATTATTGAACAGAAATATGTAAAAATAATTAAATAAATTACTTGTTACCAATTTTTGACTGGAAGCTAAGTTTTGAAAAATGTCTTCTGAATTCTGTGATGGTATTTATTGTGTCCAAATAACTAATTAAATCCTGAAACATATGACCACAACACTGCCTTCAGCACCTTTGAAAATACTGTAGCAGTGAACAGTTAGATGAGCATTCAGTGTCTTAAATGCAAATAATTATGCCTAGTTCACCTAACCAGAAATAATGTTATTGTTTCTAACAGCGATGCAAGATTGTTATTCACTAGCTGATGTATAATAACAACAACATTGAAAATTGAGCTTTTGGTTAATTAGCTCCTACTTTTTTCCTCTTATTTCCATAATGTCCAATTCTACCACACCTTGTATTGAAGATTGTTTTACCATAAAGGTAATCCTACTGAAACCAACACCCATGCAAGATGCATACTTTACCTTCTTTAACAAGCATTTGTATATATTTAAAAGAAATACACACTTGTTTTTGCTTTTTAAAATATTTTATTAATCAGATTCACTAATGTGTCTACTATGAACTGAGAATAAGCCGGTATGGCAATGTTACAGATCCCTAATGATCACAACCTTGACATAATTCCTTTAGCAAGGAAAATAAATGTCATCATAATCCAAATGAGCATGTTTAATTGATTCTAGCAAATGTAATTTAAGTAAAAGCACTTTTTCCATAGCAATGAGGGATCTATATGAGTGATCTTTAGACATTTCATAGTCAGTTGATTGGATATGAAGGATGTGGGGTAAATGTGAGCACTGGTGAACCTCAGATTTTCCTTTCTCCTTTCTTCTAGTTTCCTATAACTTGTCCTTTATTTAATTATTTCTAATTCTGAAGTACACAGAAATTAATTCTCATCGTTTTTTGGTGGACATCCTGGTTAAAGACCAACTAATCTCTGTAAAATTCTTATGAATAATTAGGCTCTTTTCATTAGGATTTTACTGATGACGTCTCAGATACTGCTCATACCCAGCTGTCTTCAGACTCACTCAGCTCTAAAGAGATTTCCAGCTGCATATGATTTTAGAATTTCTTTAGCTTTCCTGTTTTCACATGCCAGCCTTCTAAGTAAGCAGAGTACTTTACTACAGTCAAGACAGTGATAAAGCTCATTTTTATCACTGTGAGATAAATTAAAATTCCATGGGCTAATGTTGTGTTCTCTTCTTTTCCACTTGCAAGCCCACTGACAGTCATTTCACTGCCCAGGAATCTGAGCTGTGAGTAACCGCTTGAGTTATAGTTTAAGTAGGAAGGGATACATTCTGCTAAAGTGTTACACTAACTTAAATCCCAAGTAATTTCACTGAAGTCAGTGGATTTTCTCTGGATTTAATGCAGTAGATCTGAAAGCAGAATTTGGCCCTTTGACTCCTGCTGCCATTACTCAGTTGTTGAGAGATTTAGTACATGGGGTATGCTCCGCACACCTAACAAACTGCAGGATACTTGTTGATCTGTCTACCAGCAGAGTACGAGCTTTATATTTGACATAGCTGAAAGTTCTGAGTAAAAATAGATTGTAGAAAATTCCTAGCTGAGCTCTAATATCAATTTTCAAGAAGCAAAAATGTAGCTTTTCGTCAGGCTAGACTAGTTGAAAAGGAGTAGTTCCGTGGATGCAGCACCATAAGTTTATAATACACTAAATTCTCTGTCTGCAGTATGCTAAATGGATAACATGAAGATTTGATAACAAACCTAAAAATTTCTTTTGCTAAATGGGAAAATTGGAGGAAATCCAGTCCACTGTTGGATACAACACAGAAGCAAAGAAGTTGTAATTTATCATCAGAATTCTCAGCTGTCATTCTCAATGTTTTCCACAAGTTTTCTTTACACAAGTACTTGGGAAGTTGAGGGAAGAAAGTACTTACCTCATGTTTTATTACAAAATGTACTGAAAGTTGTCAGATCATTTGATAATTATATGAGAAATTTATTTGAGAATGAATAGGGCAAAAAATGGGACAAATGGGAAACATACTTAAAAGGTAGAGCAGAATAGTATAAAGTATTATTGGAAGAGCACAAAATCTTGATGACCATCAAAATGGTAAAAATCTATTCAGAAAAGTAAAGAAACTAGCACAGGCTAGGGCTAATTTTTCTCCAGTCTACATTGTTTTCAGCAAGTTTAAAGATATGTGCCAGTTTTAGTTCACCTATAGACAGCAGAGATTTTTAAAATTATACTTTTTCTATTTGCACTGGTAAGACATTTTGAGCAGCAAGACAAGAAATTACATGAAAAATATTAAATATGCTCTTGACTTTTATTAACAAAAGACATAGGAATTAGGCATGATTAAGAGACAACAAGGAGATATCTGCTATTATGTTAAAATAGAAACAGGCATGCATCCTCCTTAGCCTACAGTTTAGATGACTGGCTGAATGCAAAGAGACAGAAATTCTCCAGTGAACAGTACTATTTGGGAAGCTAAATGTGTGTGTATATAGATATATGTATAGATACTTTCTCCATCTTCTTTTTTTAGTTAATATTATGCAAAATCATCACCTTGCTCCCTCAGCAGTATTTGTGCTCTTTAAAATCCAAACTCTGTTCTGAAGCTGTTTTATGTTTGTTTTCAAAGACTTCTTGTAAAATATTGGAGGGTTGTGGGGGGGGGGTTGACAGTAAAAATAAGAAACTACCTTTCCATTTGGGTTAGAACTGAGATGAAATGAGGAATGGCTGCCACCAAGCAGAAAATTTGCTCACTTTATGTGTGCCAGTTAATTACGACACTTCAGAGGCGCTTCTGAAAGGATAAGGCAAGCTGCATAAATTTAGCTGTAATCCAGGCAGGCAAAACTAATTTGCAGGGGATGGCCTTATCTAGCTGCTGCAGCTTTCTCAGAAAATTAACCTTGGATATTTGGGCCCAATTCAGAAAGTGTTTGATTTTTTTTTCCTTCCCTGCTCAACATAAGAGAATTTTAAATTCAGTACAATACCTGATTTTTAAGAGGCACTGTGAATGCTGTAGGCAGTTCAGAGTTATTACTGACAAGCAAAAATATATATTTATATACATACATATATGATTGTCCTTCATGCCCATTATGCTGCCTTCTTGCATGTGCATCAGAAAGTTTATCGCCACATGTATGGGGGGCGGGATCTTTGGATTAACAGAAGATGCAGCTCATTTTAATGTACTTAGAAAAAATCATCAAAGTTCATTGCAGAATAAGTCATGCATACTGACTTGTTCATTCCAGTGGAAATGAAGAAATCCTCACAAAAATAGAAGTTTAATGAAGTGTTGGAGCAAACTCCTGCCTGTCATTTCAATTACCACTGATTTAGAATTTTCCTTGATACACCACTATTAATTGCTCTTACTCAGCACAGTTAAAAGTTTACCTTAGATTTCACTAGTTTCACCAGTTCATGAGGGGAAGATTTAATTAACAAATGTTGCCGAATCCACCCTAAAAGCTTCGGGTGTAATACAACGTATAAGAAGTGTTACAGGCTT
This sequence comes from Rhea pennata, assembly GCF_028389875.1. NCBI lineage: Eukaryota > Metazoa > Chordata > Aves > Rheiformes > Rheidae > Rhea > Rhea pennata. The sequence continues at coordinate 29,966,091 of NC_084664.1, forward strand.
CTTAGCATTTTGCAACCTACTTAATTGAAGACTCTTATTTTATTTTATCTCATAGCATTTAATGACTTCACAGCATGTCCCCTCGCCCAGCTAAAAATCACTGTAGGAAAACGTGAAGGTTTAACCCATATAAAATTTTATTCTTCCGTAATTTATTAAGTGGTTTGAAATCAAAGGATGTCATGTAGACAACACAATTTGTGATGTTTCTGTTAAGGGACATTGGCCAAAACTCATCACCAGAACGTGGTCTTAATCCTAATGATTAAGATTACTTGGGAAAATGTATACTTTAACAATTTTGGGTGATAGTCATCTTACTTCTCTCTTATTTGGAGAGTGCCATGTTTCTCCTTAAAGCTATTCACACAACCTCAGCTTGATGACTAAGGTAAAACCACAGGAAGGAAGGTCTTCACCAACTATCACAAGACTTCTAAATTTAGACAACTAAATTCAGGCTAAATTAATCCTACTTGTAGTTAAAGCACATTAACTTTTTTGATGTTCAGCAGTATGTTAATCACCAGAATCTTTTAAATACATGCTCTATTGTCATTCTATTTTCATTAGATCCTGGAAAATACAGTTAGTTTTCAAAAGGACCCATACATCCTACTTACATAATTCTAAATATTCCGATCTAAAGCAGAAAGTATCATGGCAATGCAACCTTTATTCATGCTCTAAATTTTGTAAGATTTTAACAACTAAAGGCCATTTATAATCAATGAAACGTATGCTAATTTAGCAACACTCTCCGTCTTCCCATTCAGCTTCAGTTTGCCCCAAGATATCTTTTATTCTTGCATTCCATCAGTACAATTTTATGTTAGTGTCAGGATAATGAGTAGCTGCCACTTACTTGATGATGATTTTTGCATGCAAAGCAATAGTAAGATTACATGTAAATATAAATGCCAAAGCAATCATTCTATAATAAATGACTTCCCCATTAGTTATTGTAATCATCACCATCATCATTACTATTCTTTTATTACTGCTTAATTTTTAACACTGCAAAAACATTACCAATGTGGTAGCTACCATCTATTCATGTAGGAAAGTACAACTCTTGCCCAGTAGAGCTTTTAGTAGACTGCATACGAAAAACAGAAAGGTGACTGTTAAATGTCACCTTAAATGTCACCTCAAATGTGCCAGCTAATTTTAAGATACATTTTTTTAGGTAGTAGCAAAGAGACTCAAATTGAAAAGTCCAACTCATATGCAAGTAGATATGAAAATAAAAATTAGTAAAAATGAAGCATAAATAAAATGATGCATGTAACTATTACCAGAGAGAAAAAACAAAACTGACCAAAGCCTTCTGAGTTTTAATGGGAAGCAAAGTGCAGCAGGCTTTCTAATTTGAAGACATTATTTGCAATTCTGTTGTTAATGCCACAATTCATTGAATTTTTAAAGTAGAGTATAAATTGCTTTCATTTCTGAATAAAAATATTCTTCTCTGAAGTTTTGTATGGTTGTCTATATATCTCCTAAGTGTATATATATTTCTGTCAGTCTAAATAAGAAACAGCTAAACTGCAGGAGATGGAAAGATCTTCATCTTCAGATTGTTGTTGCTTCACTCTTTATTCTACCAGATCACCACAGGGATACTGGTTCAGCAAACTTGTCTTTGTTATATTGGAGCCAAAAAAAGACATAGAGCCAGATAAGATGCCAGAGCTGAAGCTGAAGTGGGAATATTACTATTACCATCCAGCAGAATGCAGTAACAGACTCATCATGTATGTTTGAAAGAGCCAACAGTAAAATATGAGAACTAGGAGTTACTCAAATATATCCTTTGCCTGTATAAAGAGTGGGCAGTTTCTGTGAAATCATTTCTATTGGACAGTCAGGTGACCACAGTGCATAGGTTTTAATTTAAAATATCTATGTATCTCATGATTACACACATACTCAAAAATCTAGGTGAAAATGGAAGTTCACACTGCATATGGTGTATTAATTCTCTGAATAAACGACTAATCAGTATTCCCAGAAGGAATATGGAAATCCAGGGTTTTCTTTATTTTTCTCTATAATAGTTAGAAATCTAGCCATCATTTCTGATAATATTTTCCTTTCAGATTTGGTCTTTCTGGCAAATATTCTGGCAAATCCTTTACACGAATGTTAGCATTCACGGTTTTCTATCATTTAAATATACTAGTGTGGGGGAAAGGCAGTTTTGCTAATGAGATGTCAAAACACCAAGAGGTTACTTTTTAATTTAGCCCGAGGTAGAATTCTGTAGTGTACAGCCAGTGATCCATTGCTAAATTCAATTTCCCAACTGTTTAATTAATTTATGTATACTATTTAATGATATTTAATTTGGTATGCATATTCAAGATATAGTGTGCTTATCCATTTCCAAACAAAATTCTGAATAGATTAGAATTCTGAATAGAAAATTTTAAATGTGTATTTTTCTTCTTTGGCTGTATTCCACCAACAGTTTTTCTTAGTTAAACCTGTAATTTCACAAATTTTGCTGTGTTTCCCAAAAGAGCTAAATACATAGATTTTCATTCCTAAGAAAAATTGTAGAAGATAATAACTTTTAAAACCCTCTTTGTGGTTTTGACTTCGGGTTAAATTAAGACAGGTTGCATTCACCAAAAAGAATCATCAGGAAAAGGGGATATTTCTGCATGGGATTAACTGTAAGTAAAATAGTGAATAGTGCAAGGAAATTCCAAGTCAACTTGTACGTCACAATATAAAATCACATGAAGTACTAAAAGTAATAAATAAATCCAAAAAAGGGCTATTTTTTGTGGGAAAACAATGTTTGTTATTTTCTGGGAATGTAATCTCAATTGACATGAAATCTGTGTTACGATAATGAGTCTCCCCAAGATCAGGACTCCAGAGGCCAGCTTTGTGCAAGCACTTTATAGAGGACGGTCTGCACTACAGAACTTACGTTCAGAATAGACACAGCCATGTGACCAGAGGAAGGAACAAACTGATTGTGTGTCTTATCTTCAGATTACAGCAAAACAGAAAATTAAACCCTCATCTCAGTTGCAATCTAATGCTTTAGCTCCAAGAGCCAGCTTTTTCCCTTTTCCAGAAAAAAAGGCAAAAATTCTAAGAGAACAAAATAAAAGTATAATTTCTATAACCTCTCTATAAACAAAATGAAGAACCGGAAATGTTAAAAGGAGGAAATCTGGAGTGCGTTTCTGTATTAATTAATGATATAATCCATATATCAAGCAGGATGTGAACAACCTATTTTGCGCTAACACAGTATCTCATACTACTCTAATGGGCACCAGGAAGGGTACTTTTCTTTCAGATGTCTTCCTGTGAATCAAAAAAGGGTTTCACAAGTCACAAAACCTTGGTCAAGTTCCAGGCTAAAAACGCTGGCTAAAAACACTTCAAAACATAGGGTATCTATGCTGTGACACCTTTTTTTTTTTTTTTTTTTTTTTTTTTTTTTTACTAATGCTTGTTTAACTGTTCTAGAGATGAACAATTTAAGATCAGGATGATTTAAAGTGGGATTCATCTTACCTAGCTTTAGACATTTAAAAGTTAGACATCTAAGTCTGAACTGGAGAGAAACAGGCACTCTAGAGGGCAATTCATTTGACCTGTCTCAGATGCCTATTTTAGGCTGAGATGAATCACCCTCTAGAGATGCTTAGATTTTTCTATTGACTATAAAGGGAACCTAGGGCCAGTAGTTCAGTGTTAGACTTCTGACTTTCAGACATATAGTTTAGAAGAGATATATCCCACTCTCTGTAGTGGTAAGGTTCAGTTTCTACAGTTAATCACTCAAGCTGTTTTCAGATACATAAAATCCAAGAACCCAACTCTAAGTATTTCTCATTTGCTCCTTTTAATTTCTGTTTGGGGCTGCTGGTTTTCTTCCCAGGCACTCCCATTTAACTTTCACTCATTTTCTCATAAAAATATCACAGAATATAATAGTCATAGGAAATTCATGGTAACCTCTCTATATTTCACCTTCCAGAACAGATGCCTCTCTTTACTATTGAGGCTGTCTATCTAAAGCATTAGGTCTTTATAATGAAAATCAATGAATGATCTTTCCCTACTTAGTCACTGATTGAATAGGATCCATTATTTGTTCAGAACTGTATGCAATATGAATTAAATTTTTATAATTCATACTAAACATTCAGAAAATCATGGGTTACAGAACTAATATTTGAATTGGATTTAAAATTGTTCTGATCTAAGGAGGCCTGACATTCTTCTCACACTTATTTTATGCTGGTGGAACCCCACTGACTTCAGTAAAATCTTTCCAGACATAACAAATGTGAGAAAAAATACTCATAGGCATTAGCTAGATGGAAAAATGCTTGCTGCTTAACATAATTATTTATCTGTATATTCTAAATTTAAAAATTAATTAAATTACTTTATGAAGTAGCATGTTGGTAGGATTCAAAAAGTTTCAGCAGTTACTTGTGAATAGTAACACAGATTTGTAATTTTGTTTTATACCAGTGAAAATAATTTCAGTTAATCAACTGTTTCACAGAGCTGTTAATTGATATAAATGGATGCTTATATTCCCACAATATTAAATGTAAGCTTTCTAAAGATGCTTTCTGCATGTCTTGAAATCTTACACAAATTATATGAGTTTTTGTACTAAAAAATATATGCATACATTTTAAGATCAGTTCAGTTCCTCTAAACATTTAAAGAGGGAATTCTTAATATAAAAATCTTACAATAGAGAGTGAATGCAATCAGCATAAAAATAATTTGACAGACTTCCACATTGTTGAGCAAATGAGGCATAACCTTGAATAGGAAACTCAGAGGCTGGTGATTTCTTCAGACTATATTAGAGAATTTATGACACTTCCTGTGGGAGAGGCAAATTGTTCAGGAAAGTTTATCCCATCTCCCATAGGCACACCAATCTTTTCTTATTTATGCTTATATTATCAGCACGAGCAGGTGTTTTGCATTCTCTGTGGGGGTCTGAACTGCAAAAACAGAAGTAAAGTTTCTGTGAAGGAATAACTGTTTTCCCAATACTAGATATAGACTTGACTGTGTCTACTAGTTTATTTCATGTCCTACTGGTTCACCTAGGCTCTAATCTCAGAAGTGCTAGACACTTCCCAAGTATATATATGTATATATATATATATATATCTTGTCCCACCAATAGACTTTTAAGATCTGCAACAAAAGTTGATTGCTATTAACGGGACTCTTTCCCGTGACTTCACAACTTCTCCCTTCGGAAGCATTTAGCTCTTGAAAAAAGCACTTAGCAGCTGCAAGACCATGGGTTCCCGTAACTTGGCAGGGAGCTGTTAACACTAGTTTCACTCTTTGTTTCTGTTTTAAAGGATCACAGTGGATTTGGAACATGATTTATAAATCTATGCTAAATACTGCACATTTAAGCATACTCCTAAAATTTATAAATGTGTGTATAAGTACTGCATATATTTGACATGATTGAGAATACTGTACATTTAATAAGTCTAAATAATAGATAATAATAATAAGATAAAAACCAAAATAAGAATTATTCAGGGCAAATCATCTGGCAACACACTTCAGAGGTGTTAAGGAATAGAAAGCCAAGAAAAGGTGTCCTTAAAGATAAGAAGCTGAAAGGACAGTGCCCATTTTAATGTAACACTCCCAGGGCCAGTGGGCAATTGTTCAGGAAAACAAACTAAGGGTAAATCTGAAGAAATTAAATCTGAGTTACCAAAGGGGAATATTCTATCGTTAAATAAAACTGACTTATGTCTAGTTCTCTTCTTATTTCAAAGCCTTAGTCTGTTTATGTATTTTCGACTGACTAGTCATTGGATAGCACAGGTGAAAAGTCCTGCAAGCAGAACTTGGGATGCTTCTTCATGGATGAGTCCCTAAACTACAGAATCACAATCCTGTGTCTGCAGCATTGATGATGTGCCCCCCAGAGGCACTATTTCAGTAAGAAGGATGAAGATTAACTAATATCTCACTCCAGAGTAGACCTATAGTCTGATTGCTCTCCTGGGAGAATAGAACTCTGCATTTTAATCCATTAGGTTCTGGAGACTATTTGATTCCTAATTTCTGAACAAGTGCTTAAGGACTAGTCCTTTATTTAAAGGGGCAAGAGTGAATCACTTCCACCACATCTCAACTAATGAATGTATTTTAAAGGAAAGAGCGCAGAAAAACACATTGTGCACAGCCTATCTATCGATACACAGAAAGCATGCTCTGTTCGCATATAATCTTTTTTTTAATTCCTAACACAGATCTTAATTAGGTGCAAGCAGAAGAGCAGGTAAGAAGGTAAGAGGCAACAGGAGCTCAGGAGCTTAGGATAAAAAAAAAAAAAAAAAAAGAGAGAGAGAGAGAGCAAGAGAGAAAGAGAAAGAAAGAAAAATTCTCTGCTCAGCACAGTTAGGCTAGGCTTCCTTGACCAAGGAAGCTGTGGAAGCTGAAAGTTTGGCATTCAGGCTTTTTTAGTCTGAATCTCTTTTGTCCACAGTTGCACCTGAATTCTGGGCCAGGCAGTTTGACCAATACATCTATTCTGTACAGAAAAATGTATGTATTTCAGCTAAAGGCTCAGCCTAAGAACTTGGAAACTTGAGGAAACTGAGAACAGCTTTAGTTCTGTTCTCTACTTCTAAAGGTAGAAATTTGCAGTGGTTTTGTTCAGCAGCAAGGTAAACAGTGTTAAGTCTTCTGAATGAGTACACAGAAGAGTTTAATATGGTCAAAATAGTTTAGATCAGCTTTCCTAAGTGTTCCTATAGAGACAAAGATCAAGCATGACAGAATTGTAAAATTCCAGTTCAGGAGCAAAAGGAATGAAGAGGCTATTCAGAAGCTGAGAAGAGAGCGAGGGTACAAGTAGACCTGTGCTAGTTATGAAATGAAGCCATATTTTTGAACTGTTGCAAGTTCACTTATCAGGAGAAGTGGAAAGAAAAATTCTAAAAAGATTTGTCATTACTTGAGCTTGCTATTTTAAATATGATAATTGTACAGTAATTTATCAGTCTTCAATTAAAAGTAAATCAAATTGCAGAGTTAATATGCTGAACACAAATGTGTCAGAATTCTACACAAAGCAATACCTTTTACACTAGCTGCTAGGGGGAAACAAACGCTGACAATGCTCAGTAAAGGAAACTTACCTAAGATCAAAATAGTAAAAAAATGCAAAAATATGAGACTACTGCTACCAAATACGTTATTTCTACCAAATCATCATTCATTTTAAAGCATTTTTTTGCTTGCATTGCATCGCAACATTTTGAAAGTCTGAACAAAAGATCTGTTTTTAACACTTTACCCTACCACACTTTTTGAGGCTTCCAAATGCATCACAGATTAGTGTCTATTGCTTTCTTATTGACCTGCATGTTTTACTTATATATTTATATTATAGCTCTTAGACTCCTAGAGGATGCTACCCAAATTAAAAAGTAGTCCTAATCAAATTGTAAGAATTCAGAAGGGAAGGAAAACACTGAAAACAGTGTGTGCAGTCTGTAATGGCCTACGTGTTAGACTATCCGAGACTGACGTCTTAGATAACAAGATTTCCACACTAATATTTTCCTTCATTGTCCAATTATACATTGTGCATAAGCCTGGCATGAATTCTGTTTAGGCTCCATTCAGGAACACTAAAATTGAATGGCCGTGCTCATTTTACAGTAAGCTACAGGTGCAACAGTTCCGCAGAAAAGATGAGTGTACAGTTGTATAACTAGTCCATTCTTATTCTTTATTGTGATTGTACCCAAATCTGCTGAAGATCATAACATAACATCCAAATGTATGCATAGGCATAGATGTATATGCATATATACATACGTGTATATATATTTAAAGATGATTCAGAGCATTTTTCTGGACTTCCACACTTCTTTTTCAGCATCAGGAAGACCTCAACAAAGGAATCTCTTCAGTTTCAGTCCTTAAGAAAGGAAGGAAACTAGTCAATTGCTATATTTGGTCCAAATGACTAAAATGAATACCCCAGCTAGCTTTTGTCTTTACTTTAATCTCGAATTAAAATAAAGGCATTTAACATAACAGGGCCCTCAAATAGTTCAATCATACAATATTTTAAGTTAATAAAATAGATTCAGAATTTCCTTCCTGCGAGCTCACAGCCCATTTTTACATAATAAGCATTCACAGTCTCTCAGTTATTATTATTACAATATTATTATATTTACTAAATGCATATTGCCATTGAACATACTCAGTATACATATTAATCATGTAAAACATTTTTGCTTACCAAAAGTTATAGGCACCAAATGGTACCCTCCTTACCCTTCCCCAAAGATTTTGTCTCATGCAGTGCAGATGAAGATGGAGTGGAAGTGCTAAGCATTTGCAACAGTAACTGTACTCAACATATGTCACCAGCATCCAAAAAAAGACTGCAAGGTAGCATGAGGTACCATACCCCCTTGGTAACGCTTCCCACTGAGATGTCTGTTTTGAGTATCATAGCCTTATTTAGCTCACCTCTTTCCCCATTTCTGCTCCAATATCCCAAACCCTGCTGTAGATGCATTATTCACATTCTGAAAAAAAAAAATAATAATAATAACAGGCCCAGCCCTCTCAATTTGTGCATCAGAAATTATTCAGCATTTCTGACAAATATGGCTTTACTCTCTCTCTAATTCAGTTCCCTATCTGTAAAATACAAATAACAATGCCACTTTATTTTCATGAGCGGGGCAATGAAAATAAATCCATTGTTGTTTGTGTAGCAATCACAGGTTATAATAGTGAGCATCATAAAAATGCCCATGAAGAAATTAATTCTGGATTCAGTGCTGATCTGGTAAGTAATAAAGAAGACTAGAAGCCTCACACTGGCTGTTGACAATGCAAAAGAAAAAAAAATAGCTATCCCTTCGGTGAGTCTCAGTTCTCCTACTTACGGAAAGAAGCAGGGGTTCCTGTGAAAAGAAGTCCTGGTAGGTATGTCTTATTCATAAATTCAGCATAAAATCAGTTATTATTTCTTGCCTCAGGAATGAACTCTCAGACAGTGATGCTGGAGTGCAGTATCTTTTTCTGTAACTGAGTCAACATCAAGGTAGTTTCACATAACAAGTTTCCTGCTTTTCAAATAGTGGTAATGCCACTGATTTCCTCTCTTTCTTCCAATGTCAGTGCAAATTTTCCTTGAGCAGTCTTTTGTATTCCAGGCCTTAAATTTGTTATATTACAGAAATTCCCAAGACATAGTTTTTAACACCACTTATGCAAAACACCGCTTCAGAATGATGTATGGCAGTTGACTATGCGGAGGAGCTTCTCTGAGCAGAGGGATAAGTTAATACAGGCAGGGATTTTCTTCAGAACTGTAACTAACCATCTATAGGCATTGACATGAGCTATGGGGCTTTACACAGACAGTTAAAACCAATCAGTTGACTGACAGTAATCTGCTGCTGTTTGTAGCACCAGCAGTTGAAACTCTTTGGTTTCCGCTGCAGAATCTACCTTTCTTGTGCAGACACAAGAAAGGGGTTAAGCCAAGGTAAGGAGGACAGGATTGGTAAGATAGAGAAAGCTAATAAAATATCACAGCAGGCAGAAGGAATTCTATTTTGATCTGCAGGGCACATACGTGCAAGGTAATATGTTAAATGCTCTAGTTTGCAGAGGGAAGAGGCAAAATTGTAAGAAGGTGGGAGACAATCTGGGTTGAAAGAGGTAGTAGGGTGTAGAATAATGTCGTGGACTGAGATAGGATTAGGATCTGCAGGTTTATTACATAGTGTCAGTGAATAACTGAGAGCATGGAGTAGGGGAGATGCAATGTGGAATATAAGCGCTATACTGTATGCATAAGCAGTCTGGTATAGGTCTGAAAGCTACTGCTGCAGTCTCCCAGACTGCGGCTGGCATTTCTTCTCGACGTTTGAGTTTTTAATGGCTTGCAGTCTATAAGTACATGGTATGGACTTATGGGCTGTTCTGAACTAGTCATATATCTAATGGATGCCTGCAATGCTACAAATAAAGCGGCTATGAGGGGTAATAATAATTCCTCACCAGACTATGAGTGAGAACCACCTTATGCACTGAATGAATCAGAGAACTTTTGGGACAAAACTTGTGAAATCATGTAACTCAAAACTATAATAAAAAACTATACCTGTCAAAGTAACCGTAAATCTAGCATCTCTCAACTGTTGACTGCCTAGTTTGGCAACCTTAGCATTACTAATTAGTTGTTCCCATATGGCATTCATAGAAATTGACTTTGTTATTCATTACAACAAACTAAACATAACAATAGTTTTAGTTTTCTTTTAGTAGCATAAATGCACATACGCTGTGCAACACATACATGGTCTGGTACAACGGATAAGAGATAAACTACAAATGATTTTTCAGGTTTTTATAAAAATGTTTTTGATGGGAATAAGGAAATGAAGTGGAAAAGAAAATAGTTTCTTTTTTCCCTATAGAAAAAATAGAACAAAGTATTTTCCTAACATAAACTTACACTGACTCCCTAAATTCCTAAAACTAGAAAGTAAGCATTCTGAACTAAAGAAAGAAATGTTTGTCTACATCTATAAATGAAAAAGAGGGAAGAAAAGTGAAATGAGATGTGACTGTTTCTGAGCATAGGGATTTTTAAGCAATACATTCATTTTCTATAGTTGTCAGAGAAGTAAATGTTCCAGAAATATAGGAGTTGAAAAATTATCCATCATCTCTCTTGGTGAAACCAGACCTAGAAAGATTATGAGATTCAATGAAGTCATATTCTGACAGTGTCAGTAAGGTCATATTGGTTTTCATCTTCAACAGCCAAATTGGACAGCTTTTCATCTCCTTTGCCCAACAGGATGGTAACACATTCAGAACCTGCCGGTAGCAGTTTGCAGTCCTTATCGTTTAAATTGCACTTATCATTAAAATTGGTTTAAATGTATTGCTATGATTTACTGATCTGTTACTATCAAAATGACATTTAGAAGTGCTGAATTTCTGAAGTAAGTTGATCTACACCACCTTTCTTTTTCTTTCTGTTCAATATAAACTCATATGTAACTCGAACAGGACTGGCCAAAATCTTCTCACAGATGGTTTTTGCAGTGGAAGATGCTGATGAAATGAAAACATTCATGAGAATTTGCAATTTAAATAACTTCCTATCTTCAAAATGGTTGGAATAAAATCTTTTGATGTGGTCAACACTCTCAAATATTAATAGCTTGATGTTATTTCAAACCATTTTTGCAACTGAAATGTATTTTATGAGTAGCTTATTTAAATAATTTTATTTGAATTTAAGCATAAAAATAAATTTTCAAAGCAAAAATAGAAGATATCATTTGTCTTTGAAATGAAATATTTCTGGAAAATCCATCTTAAAAATTTTAAAATCTCAACATTTAATATTACTTTGATTTTTTTCCCAAAAATTGTCATTTAGCGTGAAGCCAGAACTCCAACTTCCAGTGACTTTTCAAAAATATGCTGCTATGCTACAACCTTTTTCATTAAACCTGATTTATATATATATATATAACAACATTTTACCAACAAATGGACAACAAATACAAAAACAGTAAAGAGTGATTAATTTATTTTGAAATTTCTGAAATTACAACTAAACTTTATTTACTAAGGAGAAAATGCCTCAAGTTTTCCTTGTAGCAGAGGAGAACATGATGCTTGAATTCCTTTTTGTGGCAGGCAGGCTTCTTGCAGTCTTCCTTTTACCCAGCCAGTGACCCCTGCTGCAAGGGAGCAGGACAGTAGCTCTTCTTACTCAGTATCGTACTTTCTCTGGGGGGAAAATGAGATCAGACACAGAGCACTGTTGCATTTATTGGTTATGTGAGACAAGATCAGGACATATAGTACCATAACTTTTAATTAGTTGTGTAAATCTTGTAATGGGTGGTGGTTCTGCATGCAAATAGATGCAAACTCATAAGTAGGTTTTGAAACATTTTTTTTTATCTTAGAAATTTTCAGCTGTAAACAAAATGCACTTGAAACCTTAAAGCTTTTATTTCTTGAATATGTTACAGTTACTTACCAGTTTCTAAAGGACTGATTCTCCTGTCTTAACTCAGATAATTGTATTCAGAGCAAAGCTGTTGAAGCATCCAAGTATGGATTACCCCCATGAGCAAGGATTGTAGCATTCAGCCTTTAGAAATTAGCACATTTCTGGTTGTAAGTTTTTTGTGCTGTTGAAACATAAAGATAAACCTTTCTCAGAAAGAATGAAATATACTTGCCTGAACAGATCTATATTGTTTTAGCGTGAATTCAATAGCTGTGAATAATAATATTCATTCTTACTGGAATTGCTAGACACAGTACATGCTTCATAAGGCCTGTTGTGGTATCAAAGGTGATTTAAATAGCATTACCCGGTAGCTGATAACCTCATGGGTGAGATTAGGCGCTGTTAAACCTTCAACCGATATCTAAAATGCACTTTCTTTTTATGCCCTGTTTTCTGTATCAGAAATGGCAAAGGAAACACATTGTCATGCTCACTTCCTTTAAGATTACTTTTCCACAAGGTTAAAGGATGTTTACACAAATGCAAATAAAGATGTAACTATTGCAGCATTCACCTAGGAGATAGTTCATTGCATTGAACGAGAATTCAAAAGACTGATACTTATACATATGCCTAAAATAGGGGGAGTAAATGTAATTTTTTTTTAAGAAAATACTCCTAGAAAATAGAATGACAACTTTATTCGGATCAGGAAAGTACTATAGCATAGGTAAAGCATTTGCAACCTGTGAGATCAAACTCTACCTTCAAATGTCTGTTTGTTTGTGGCTGATGATGAAGCTAATGCAAACTCATTGATGCTTTCCAAAGACAGAGTCTGGACTATTGCATTTCAAACAAGCACAATGCATTGCAGCACTACCAAAACAACAAGCAAGAAGCTTAACTTCTTAAAGCAATATTTTCTGGTTAATCTTCCTTTTCCTTCTGGAAAGCAAAATAATTGGTATTTTCAATATATTGTGTTTTACTAGCCACCCTATCCCTAGTTTTTCTTTATTATGCTAGCCCTTAATAAACATCACATAGCTAGATACTCCAGGATACAAAGTACAGTATTCTTCATCTGAAGTACCTGGAATACACAGGAATTTTTGAATACAGAGCAACAGAGTCCTGTTCATGAGCCTGAGTCCTGCATATTTCTGACTCTTACAGAAAAGAAGACTCTTACATCTCAGTACTAAAGGAGATAGAGGAAATTCTGAATTTAACAATGATGATGAAAAGTTTTGATTTTTTAAGCTTTTGGGCACTTCATGAAACAGGAAGTAATTTGGAAGAGAAAAACATTGGTCATTAAAGTCCACAACAACTGTTAGTTTCAAATTAATATGCTTATACTCACAAAGAAATAAATTAGGCCCATTGATTTAGCTTTGGTTTGCAGATCCTTACATTGTATTCCAGTCTGACATTTCCAGGTTTTAAAATTCCCATCCTAATGTGGCAACATTTTTCTATATCTTTAAATTATCACAAGGAAGAGAAAACTATTTCCCATCCAGCTTACTCTCAAACCTTCATGAGTAATCACAAGAGGTTTGTCTCAGTATAACGTAATGCTGAGCCAGAGTAACAGCTCCCATGCCAATTCTCATCTTGCTGGCTGCACAGATGGAGTGAAAGGACTTCCCTGTGGGCTTTTGGCAGCTAACATAATCAGATCACCTAACGGCTGTTCTAATTTTTTTATAAAAGGCTGTTCTCTTCTGCTAAGTGTACTCTCCCATTCTGAATTCCGCTGATTATTTCTTAACGAATAATCAGTGACTATCATTTCCACCTTTTCAATGATATATATTAAATACTACAGCAATAAAGCGGGTAGTATCGCCTCTAGTTATGACTACCTACTTTCTGTTACAAGATCTTATTTTCATTTATTTGGAGACAAAGAATCAGACAGAGAAACAAGGCAACAAAAGATGCATTTTTTTCTAATTTAACAGCAGGAACAAATGCAAAATAAATACACAGCAGAAAGCTATGGATCTGACAAGGGCCAGATCTGCAGCTGACGAAAAGCACTGTGTTTCAAAGGGGCTATGCTGATTTATGCCAGCTGAAAACTTGGCCTGGCTCAAAAGACTGGATAATCAAAGATGTCAGTCTGCTTTGGAAACTAGTTCCTTAAATGGCAGCTCATGTAATCTGGGGGGACTTAGAAGAGCTTTCATTCAAATCCCTCATCTGTATAGTCTCTTACTACTTGACAAATAATCACTGCAGATACGCTTTTCACTTCATTTTCAGCTCATCTCAAAAGGAAAGCATCTACCATTTCTTCCAATGTGCAGAAGGAACAGAAAATATTCTTTGAGTCCAAAAAGATAAACAAAACAAGCTGACAAAATGATGCTGAAATAAAAGCCTGTTTCTTTCATACGTTTTATTTATATTAAAGTAATGGGAAGCAATAACTTCCAATGAACAATAATGTTTCAAAGCTTTATTCACCACTGTATCAATCCAGCCACAAGTCAGTATATTTTCACTAATTTTACTGGAAATATACATCACCATAAAGGTAGAGTAACACACTCTTTATCACCTGCCATGTCTCTTTTTTATATGCCTGCTGTGTTTCCATAGATATTACGAATGCATTTGTTTTGTTACATACATATAGGAGCAGCTATTTACTGTGCCCTTGTGTGGGGCTGTGCATGTGCCCAAGTATATATGCACTCTTTGTGTATACACACACTGCAGCAGGCTCACTGTGAGCACTGGCTCTTATCAGATAATTGCTGAACTGCAAACTGCTTCCCATGTCATATTTTAGCAGGTTGCCAAGGATATTTAATATGCTCTGAAACTGCTTGTTTTCAGTTCCACATTGTAAGTCTATAATGCAGCCATTTTTATACTTAATGCTTTGTATTATGTGTTGCAAATAAGTATTTAATTTGCACTTCAGTTGAAAGGCATTCATTGTACAGTAAGAATCAATTGACTGCTACAAGTACCCTTTTTATGATTTAATCCATTCACAAGAAAATTCAGTTGCTAGCATAATATCCTCAAAATTGGATCAACAATAGATGTAAAATTAATATATAATTGCCAATGAAATATGGGAATCTAAGTGACATGAAACAAGATATATAGAGAAAACTAGCTATTAATTAGCATATTTCCTTAATATCAGAAAGTATGTAAATTAATTTAGTCTTTCATTAATTAATTCAGATCAGATTTACTTGTTTGGTTTAGTCATATGGCAACCAAATGGCTAAAGAAGGCCTTTAGCTTTACAGAGTGAGGAACAGAAGCATAGTTATACCCACACTATTTATGCATCTCAACTCAGTACTACTAAATTGTGATTGATATTGCCATCTGCTAAAAAACCCACACAAATAGCACAGCACATTTGCTTTCAAAAATTGCAAGATTTCTACAGAAAGTCACAAAATGTAGTGATACAGCTAAGCAAACATTTAGAACAATTATTAGTAATACTCGTCCAGTTAGAGGTTTAGCTTCAATGATGCTTCACAGCCAAGAGGAGAGTAGAGGAGGGTTACATAAAGTATTAAAAGGAAGGTAAGGGATACTGAAAGCACAGTAAACTTACCCTCCAAGCCTCTCCCGATCACCTGCCTTCAACAGGTATGATGCAAATTTGCATGGTAAATGGTAATAGTCCATAGTTGCTGAAGCTGAAAACAGGACAAAGCTTGAGAGAATACTGTTTATTAAAACAGCGTTAACAAAACTGTATAGTTATTTGTTTTATTTATGTCAGCACATCAGTTAGGATGAAGGTCCTACGGTCAGGCTGCCCTTGACAAAGTAATTGACGCCTGACAGAGGCTCAGAAAGCAAACAAACAGGCATGCTCTGCTCAGGAACATACATTTCCACTTTCTCACACATAAAGCTTATCCTCCCAGAGTGAAAATCCATTCCTGTGCCATCTTTGCACCTTAGCTTTTCTTTGGCATCAACTCAAATATAGAAGGTTCGTAGGGTGCCATAAAGGCCAACGTTCGCACACTACTTCCTTTGCCAATCCCTAGGACAAAATTCAAAACAGAGTTTTCAAATCTGCAATTTTGCAGCCCACAAAGGATGTTATACAGGAAAACTGAATTCCTCAATGTCCTTTCCAAAAGCAAAAAGTGCAGATTTAAAAGGAATATGTTTCTCCCTTTTAGACACCTAGGGAAAAATAACCCTAGGCACCAGTACAAGCTGGGGGCTGACCTGCTGGAGAGCAGTTCTGCAGAGAAGGACCTGGGAGTGCTGGTGGATGACAAGTTGACCATGAGCCAGCAACGGGCCCTTGTGGCCAAAAAGGCCAATGGTCTCCTGGGGTGCACTGGGAAGAGTGTTGCCAGCAGGTCGAGGGAGGTGATCCTGCCCCTCTACTCAGCCCTGGGGAGGCCTCATCTCGAGTACTGTGTCCAGTTCTGGGCTCCCCAGTACAAGAGAGACATGGAGCTACTGGAGAGAGTCCAGCGTAGGGCTACGAAGATGATCAGAGGGCTGGAGCACCTGCCCTAAGAGGAACGGCTGCGAGAGCTGGGCCTCTTGAGCCTGGGGAAGAGAAGACTGAGGGGGGATCTTATCAATGTGTACAAGTACCTGAAGGGAGGGTGTCAAGGGGATGGGGACAAACCCTTTTCAGTTGTCCCATGTGATAGGACAAGAGGCAGTGGGCAGAAATTGAAGCACAGGCAGTTCCGCCTGAGCGTGAGGGGGAATTTCTTCCCTGTGAGAGTGACAGAGCCCTGGACCAGGTTGCCCAGAGAGGTTGTGGAGTCTCCTTCTCTGGAGATCTTCAAGGCCTTCCTGGATGCAACCCTGTCTACCATGCACTAGGTGACCCTGCTGAGCAGGGAGGTTGGACTAGATGCTCTCCAGAGGTCGCTTCCAACCTTACTGATTCTGTGATTCTATGATAAGAAAGTCAGCCAGCATCTCTACATCAGTGTTAATGTTCAGTTAATTCAAGAGTCAAATTCAGGAACAGAGTATGGCAGTTGTTCAGCCCTTAAGTCAAGGACTGAATGATAGCTGGAAAGACTGCACCTAAAATGTGCAGTTGATCAGAGGCTGATAGAAAGGTTATACTGATAACTGTTAAATATAATTGCTTCACACCTTTGATGTATAGCAAGATAACTAATAAGTGGTGACTTTGTTAGGCATCCTTGGCAGCAGTATGTGGATTTACACTATATCAAGGGCCATACCATGAACCAGAAATGACCAATCTCCAATCTACATATAGTATATGAAATGTCAAAGTCAGCTTTCATGTCTTTTATCTGTCTTGACCAGAAAACTAGTCTGAGACTCATATTTTACTCTGGCACAACTGGGAGAGCTTGTTATCTCACACCCGGATTGGCCAAAGTTATTGAAAATGGAATTTATGTAGCCCTCTAGTTACCAACTTCATAAAATCCTTATGAAAGCGACTGCTAAGTCCTCCAAAGTGAATTACATCTTGTAATTAGAATGAAGCAAAAAGTTCTTTTGAAGTTGCAGGTGGCAAAATTATCAAATTCATTCAGGCTTTATTTTAATAGGAATCTTTAAGGCCAGTTTTGTTATTTCCTAGGGTTTCTTAAAAGGTGTTTTAATAAACACTTCTTTTTTCTTGTGAATCTTTTCACCACCCTCATAGCTTACAGACATTATCAACCTTATTTTATCTCAAAAATCCTCATTAATTCTCATGTTGGTTATTTCTTGCTTGGACCTCTCTTTCCCATTTAACATTTTTAATCACTGGTTCCACAGAGACCAGCTTTGAGAATTTTTCCCTTCATTTTGGGTCACACCAAGGCTACTTCTGTGAAATTCAATTAGAACCTTATAACAGTTCTCTATAAATTTCCTCACTTCAGAAACAAATGGTAAGATCTTGAAAGGAGCACTCAGTGACTGCCAGAAGGGATTTATTAGCACTTTGTCAGAAAAGCGTGTTTGTTTTAGGCAGTTCAATCAAATCTACTTCAAATGACAAGTCCTTGAGCTCTGAATGGTGTGGACCTAATATTTAGATGCTATTAAGACAAAAAAAAAGAAGCTCTGCATCTCTGTATGAAAGACTATGGTATTGCAAGACTTAACTACAAAATCATTACTTTAGAACATTTACTTTTAGCTTTAACTTTAGGGAAAGGCCTGCTCTCAAAAAAAATTGTTCTATCACCTTGATCTGAGACACCAGAATAGCTATTAACCACTGGCAAATGATTGCTTTACCATTTTCAAGTCAATACTTCCCAAGGATGTTTTTCCAACCTGCAGAAACCACTGACCAATTTCACAAACGTAAGGCATGTCTGCATTAGGAGAATTTGCAATAGTCTAATTACATCAGTGTCATTTCAGATTAGGTCAGCAGTTCAGTCCCACATTACATCTGCACAGAACATCTATATTGGGAGATTGCAATGATGTTACTAATTACACTAGCAGAAATTTCACCCGTACAGACATGCTGCTACAGGGTAGGTCACCTCTGAATCAGGTATGTTAACTTGTAAGGAGCTGCTGACATTTAACTTCTACTAGCAGAACAGAAAAACAGCTAATAACAACTCAGGAATGCCTACACTGGCCAGCTGAGTTACTCAAGCTGCACAGTAAGGTATGTGACCATTTTTACGATTGTTCCTTTCTGTTGATGGCAAAACTCCACAAACGGTCAAAGATGGGAAAGAGGAGATCTGAACAAAAGACTTTTTAAAAGGGTTCAACAGACAAAATTAATTGTGAGAAAAAACAAAAAAAAATTGTAAAAAATGTAGCTTTTCACAGGCAATTTGCAAAACAAAAGTGGTAAATGTGATGATTTTATCATTTGGTCTGAATCTCTTGCCCAGTTTCTGAAGTGTTTTGGTAACTAATCTTAGCCAGGTAAATAGAAAATCATAAACTGCTTCAGGAAACAAGACTGAACTGCCTTAATAGTTGTTAAGACACTCATTTTGAATATGATAGATTTTTTTCCTGTGTATTAGAGGAATGTGAATCTGAGCTGCCTAACAACCCAACTACTCCGCAGTGTCTTACATCCTGTCACTTCTCCACCTCATGTGCTTTATTAAGCCATCATAGGGAGAGTATCTAAACCCAATGGTTAGTGCATTATGTTAAAAAAGAGACATGAACTCTACTATTTATTACGTATACAAAAAAAGAAAAATACCAACAGGAAAAATACGCTGTATGCAAATGATTATGGCAACCACTCACTCTGTGAGAGGCAAATGACAAATCTTACCTACCCCAAATAAAACAAAAGGGGAATTAGGAGTTAGGCTTTCCATATCTAACCATAGCATTTAAGTATTTATGCTCAGCATATTGATGGGTTTGGCCAGAAAACACATCTTGGCTTGGATATCTCCCAGGTGAAAGTTGCATTGAAACTATTAGGTTAATATCAAAAGAGAAAAAAACCCTTTCAATAAACTGTCATTTCCAATGAGGAAAACGATGTCAGAAAATTCCCAAAAAATTCTATCTTTTGAACTGTTTTATGCCAGTGTAATCCTCAGCTCCACTTATTTTCCTCTGAGATATGTAAGAAGTCAGTAGAAATCACTTCTGTATTACAGCAAGTAACGTGAGTCAATTTAAGTATTGTAATCATGAATCAGGAATTTCTGATGCTATGTAAATTTTTTATGTTTGGGCGAGTAGAGCTGGAGGGAGGATAACTATACAACATTGCCAGCTTATAGTTAGCATTTCCAGCAATATCCTAAGGACATGCATTTCCCAATGCTGTGTATTTTACAGAGCCCAGGCCCACCCATCTGTGAGCACCCAATTCTCACAAAAATCATTAAGAGCTAAGGGCCTGCACCACTTGGAAACTCGATACCTTGCTGCACTGGACTGAGTTCTGTCATGATTTTCTCACAAGAGAAAACTGAAAGCACACAAAGATTAAATACAAAAATTCTGTTTCCTGGGGCCATTTTTCTCATCATTCATTTACACACTTTCCCCTTAAAATTATCAAATCCCTTGCAGCAAGGAAATTTTGTAGAGGAAATCAGTCAATATTAATCACATAAAATATCTAGAATTATTCCAAATGACTCTTCTGAAGTAAAAGAATACTCATTTTTACTGAATAGGGCGCTAGAGCCTTTTTGTTTACCCACCACTTCTTCAGGGTTCATTCTATTTCTGCTGAAGCAATCTTTTTTTATTATTAACATTATGATTATTTTTGTGCTTTTTAATCACTGATTGTATTGAATCTGTATTAGTTTCCTAAATATAGTGTGTATAGTTAATTGTTTACACAGTCACTGTTCAGATTATCATTGCTTTTCTTCTGACCTTAATGTCACGAATATTGCACGAATATCCTTTGTAACCTGATGTTGATTTAATGACTTGACTTGCTGATGACAATAATGCCTCTTATCTGCCAGCTATTTAATGTATTTATTCTAAGAATAACTGAGACCTCAAATGACTGGGCAAGCAAATTAGAATCACCACAAAAAATGTACTGGTAAAAGATGATTTCAGGAGTTTGAATTAACAGAAGTCCAAAGATTTGATGTAGCTCCCAAATTATAAATAGTTCCCCAAATGGAGCAGCTGGGAACTAACATTCTTTAGTTATTGTTTTTTAACGTACTCATCTATGAGACTAAGTTGAAATTCATAAAATAATCCCAAACTTCTTATACAATTGACAAAACACTTGTTGAATACACATCAGTTCAATTAAATAGCAATGACCTGAATGGGAAAATATTCTTGAGGTTTTTAGCCAAAATAGCCAAACTGTCTGTTATTCTGGATGATGAGGATAGAAATTTTCTTGATCCCACTTTTAAGCGATTTTCATTTAGCAGGTTTCCAGGCATGGTCTTCCTAATTGTCATCTGTTCAGCTCAATGCCCCGAAAAAACAGCCTTGACTAACTTTCAAAAACTACTTTGAGAAACAGAGATCTTTTTGACGTGCTCCAGAATCTCAGCAAGAATTAGAATCTCTCTGACATGGACAACGATGAATAGGCTAGAAACAAACCAAATGTCTGTCCATTAGTCAAGAAACTAAAACAAAGCTGAATATGCAGTACTCTATACATTCTTATGGTATATATATATTTATAAAATAATCCTCCTAGATGTGAAGGCCTTATTTCCCATATTTGCCTATTAAAATTCAGCCAACTCATAGCAATTTTAAAGTGCAGATCTAGATAATCAAATCATTGCTTAATGAGTGCAAGAGAAATTCTAGCAACATCAGAGAGACTTGCATGCTTAAAATTAAGCAAATACATAAGATCGGGTGTTATTGTTGAAAGGTCAAATAGAAGAAAAATACAGCATTCACATCTGGCAGGATCATGCACTAGTACCTATCATTTATTTCTCTACCTGTGCATACCTGGAACTTCACTGAAAATACAAGTTCATAACATTCAGTGCTGGATACTAAGAAGGTAATACTTCCTAGTGTTTTCTTTATTTTCTTACTATTAATTATTAACAAAATCATACTTGTCTTGCAAATAGGGTCATAGACCACTTCATCGTTGATATTCTATTGTAATTCGTTATGTCTGTTGTACTATATAATGCTCACCACTAAAAGTTCACATTTCCCATTGAAACACAATTTTGTCGCAGTATTTGTTTTGACTTACAACAAATAACGTTGTTATGATTATTACACATTCCTGTATACAATTGGCGAAAATGCCAAAAATGTTTGAACACTTGAGATGCAGGGACAAGCAGACCTGGCACAGTACTGGGCTAAGTTTGTCACAGGTTGTTTCCAGAACAATTGGTTCCATCTTGGCTACTTAAGACTGAGAAAATTAAGGCTCTCTGCAGTCACCGTACAACTATGCCAAAGTTTTCCCTGAAAGAGTTAACAGGCAGAAAAAAGGATAAGGAAAAAGGGTACGAAATGAGAGTTTAAGAGCCCTTGATTCTTGGGCAGGTTTTCTTGGTTTGCCTTCCTATTCAATGACCATCATGTCAACAGTGCTACAGTGTTACAAGAGGGCATTTGAAGAATAGTGAGAACATAAGAAAAAGGGTAATGTAAGAAATATAAATAGACATTTAAAGAAGTTAAAGACAGCGAAAACCTTCTACATGATTTCAGTATAGAAATATTTTTTAGAATTCTTGTGTATCTGTAGTACGCAGATAATCCAAATTACAAGAGAAGTCATAGAAACAGAGATCATTGAAACACTTAGTGTACGTTTCTTGTCAGATATATAAATCACTTTCTGATTCTATAAAAATCTCTTCTGAGCCTTGAGTCTGCCATTATTAAAAACAACACCTGCACAAATACGGTGTTGCTTAATGTTCCCTTCAGACCTGCAGAAAAAGGCCAAAAGCCTGTGCTTTATAGAGGAAAACAGCAGAGTTTAGTTTTCCGAGTTACTGAATCAGCAAATAAAGTTAAATCACTTGCAACAGAAGATAACACAGCAAAAATATAGTTGAGATTTCAAAAGTAAGTATAATACATAAATATTCATATTTTAGGAGCTGAAGTTTATTTCAGAATTAAGTGATAGAGTAGATTTTAGGGTTTTAGACCTAAATCCTATCCCTCCTGAAGTCTTCTCTTGGCAACAAAACTAATGTACCTGAATTAGTCTACTGAAAAAATACCTCCTTGTTCTGTTACAGCTGCAGTGTGTTAAAATCTATTTATTATTGAGAAACTTACAATGCTTCATTGACAGAAATGAACCCTCCTAGTTATCTCAAGCAAGAGAAAATTAAAAGCAAAAGATTTTCCATACTACTCTAACACACATACAATGACAACAGATTATAGAAAGTCATAATCTATCTTTAGATCCTGAAACTGTAAAAGTCACATGAGAAAGTATTGATATTGAACATTCTCTTTTACAATTCATAACCTTTTGTAAATACAAACTGAACGACTTCTTACAGGTTAAGCCACAGATTCACTCTTCTGAACAGGAACGGGTCTGACTTTTAGTAGCCACCCCAGAAGATGGGGAGGGAGGTAACATCTGGGGGAAAGAAGAAACAGATTAACTTGCAGTATATTTTTGAAGGACCCATTTTTAGTTCTGAATTTTAAATCTGGTTCTATAAAGACAGCAGATAGCATCAAATACAATAGCACTGACGTTCCCTGGGGCTGAAGACCTCGTGGGAAGAGAACCAGTGTGCTCCCCAGCTGTATGTGTTGCAATGGTAATGTCACAAGAGTTATAAGAAACTGCACATTGGCATGGCATAAGGACCTCCCATTGCAAAGTGCACAGAACCAAAGGAAAAAGTAAAGGGATGGGGGTTCTGTGAACGTACAGGACTATCAGCTCATCTCCCTGCCAGAAGCTCCGTGTAGAAATACCTCAACCATTCTGGAACTCCTGAAGGAAAAGAACTGAAATTGATCCCCATACTGAAGTTCTGAATGTGTCCACTGCTCTGTTAATCCTGCTTGCTCATCAATATGGCAAATAAACCTCTCTGAAATCAGAAAATATCATGCATTGCTTCTCAGAAGAAAAGAATTCATAAACTTCCCCGCATCTCTTTCAAGACTATTTATTCCATTAATGACAGTCTAAAGATCTATTCAAAAGATGACAGGTCAATCCAAATATCTGTATTTTTTTTCAAGAAAATAAAAGAAATAATTCCATAGCTCTGAACTTCAGGGTTTGTCAAATTCAAATTGAAGGCAAAATAAAAACAAATGAGACAAATATACGTCACATACGTAGTAATAAGAGCACAAATCTTTATGGAAAGTTTAGGTACCTGCTAAATCTTACTCCTCCTTAAATACAGTACAAAAACCTTGTAGATTTAATTATATGGAAATACATATATATATATATTACTCTTTTTATATATCCATAAACGCATACTTATAAATGCATACTTATATTGGATTAGAAATATATATTTGAATACATCCTTGTATTGGATTATAATATAGTAATAATTAGGATGTGCTTTTGCATATTGCGGAGGGTGTAAAGAAAGTGGTGATTGCACAGGAAGTTCCAGGAAGAACTTTAGCTAAATCTACATTTTTTCTTCTTACAGCTTTGAACAGCACAGGCTGCAAGTAAGATTTCCCTGTTCCCTTTTTTCAGGGTAGATGCTCTTATTCATAATACTTGCACCAGACAGTGACTTCAGTTCTCAGACTACACTGTGACTGAGTCCTGCACAAGATATGCAGGGATATGAGAATATTCCCTCTTTTGTACATGCATGCTGGTCAATCTTTACCTGTTTTAAAATGCACTCAGCACACTGTATGGTTTGATCTCATGCACAGCTACAGTTTATGCAAGGTGTCTAGTTTAACAGAGCTGAAAAATTATTTCAAACATTTTTAGTTTATTCAATCTCTGAAATTTGTATTTTGGAAATATGTATTTTCCTACATAAAATGATACTATAAGACACTTTGGTTACAACTTAGTCATTAAAGTATGTATTTCTATACTGTCATCTCAGTGTTATATGCCCATTGATTCTCCACACAGACCTTTAGTTTCCTTCCCAGAGACTTATGTACATGCAAATTGTCACAAACTTGAGGAAAGCCTGAAATAGCTTTTCTTTTTGCATGCGTATGGAACAAATGGAATACACATTATGGATTTCATCATAATATATTCAGGACTTTATGATAAAGTGTTGTCTTCCTTTCTTTCCCATTTTTAGTTCAATATTAAAGTGTTTTCTCCTAAATTAGAACAGCACAATTCTGTATAGAATACCACAATTCTGTTTTTTGCACATTCTCATTAAATAACTCAGTCCTAAACTAATTAAATAACTCAGTCCTAAACAATCGCCACCAAAATTTTCAGCACACAGTTTGCAGTAGAAGATAAGCTGGCTGAAGACTTCTGAATCAGCAGCAGACTTCAGCTAGTCTTTTGATACAGCATCATAAGTTCTGCTAATTGGCCACTAATTCCAGTCAGCTACTAAATGGACACTTCACTAGCCCTCCTTCTCATTACGGCCACCATGTTTTCTTCTTCGAATCACAGAAGATGCTTTCAAATTTAGATCCACTTGTTTTTAAAGTATGAAAGTATTAAAAGCAATCAATTTTAGACTACATAGATAACCATGAAAACTACTACATCACAATATAAAGTCTTTGAATCAATAAGAATAAAAGTGATGGTCTTCAGGTAGACATCCTATGATTGCTGAGCAATACCAGTGGAAATCAAGCTTCTGGTACAATTAGTACAATATTCATTATTATGTTGCCCTAGCTGGAATCAGTCTGAAGGAATCACTCCACTTGTCTTTGGGGTAAAATGATTACTGAAGCGGAATACAATGGTCGTTGCAGACTGAATAGCATAGTATAGCAGCCTTTCGCGGGGAGACTACCCAGTTGAAACACATGGTTAAATAGCAGAGAATGCAGCTATCCAAGCTGGCAGCTGCCCAGGACAATAACAACTACTACACTTTTCTTGCAAAGAGTGCCCTATGATCCTTAACTACCTAAAGCGGCTTTATCCTTGGTTCTAGCTCTCCTTCTAGTCTTATTTTAGAACCCTGAACTCTAGATATTCCATTGCAATAAAGAGCTAAAGGAAAATGAAAAGGGCAAAATGTCAATAGTATGTATTGTTTAGTATAAAGAATCCCCAGAAGCTAGGGAAACATGTCTTTTTAATGAGAAACAACAGTTTGTGGCCAGCTGTTCCACATCGTTATAAACACGTCAGCTTTACCAAGATGTACAAATGGGG
Organism: Rhea pennata; assembly: GCF_028389875.1. Lineage (NCBI taxonomy): Eukaryota > Metazoa > Chordata > Aves > Rheiformes > Rheidae > Rhea > Rhea pennata. The sequence goes on from NC_084664.1 coordinate 29,991,938, forward strand.
ACTATAAACACAGTACACTGAAAATAAGGCCTGCATGGATAATCATACCTATTAATATAAATGACACTGAGAAGAGGCAGACTGAGCCTCACATACTGACTGACAATTTAGAGCAAAATATACTATTTTTCTTCACTGTCTCAGTAAGAAATTAGATGTAACATGGGTCCAACAACAAGTGAGTCCCCAAATGTGTTTATTAAAATGTGAATTGAAATGCTGAGTGGAAACATAGTACTATATATGAATGTGACGGCCACTCTTTTACACCATTAAATTATCCACCCAATAATATCATGCACTGAACTTATTTTCAAAACACAGCATAGGTGAAGATTTATGCAGCTTTTATGAAGGTTATTACTAAAAACACACAGGAAGAAAAAGAGCTAAGGTTGTCGCAATTCACAGAACATTTTCTTCTTCCTTAATAATAACAGGTAGTTAGCCAGAACTGATGTAGTGGAGTTCAGTAGGTATTTCAAAATTTTCTGTCCTGTGACTAAAGAGTGATTACTGAAGAAATACTCTAGTCTAACATTAACTATTAGAATTTTTTCTAGCAGCAGATCAACAGAAGAAAAATCAAGACAATCCATGAGTTTTCCATAACAATTTGCTCTGCTGGGTTTATTTTAAATATGTCCATAATAAGAGGAGAAAAGATCAAATTCACTATCTAAGCTATTTTTCCATAGAGGTGCATTAATGCAAATTAGACAGAATGACTTTTCCCAGTTATAATTGGGCTGAAATGAGGTGGAAGGAACAGAAAGACAATTAACTTTAGAGGTTTTTTCTTTCTTTTTCTTTCCTTTTTTTTCCCTTCTTTCTTTTTTTTTTTTTTTTTTTTTTTTTTTTTTTAATCTCCAGCAGTTTGGAGTAGCTTTAGTGCCTGATGGTAGCAGGCTGTCAGCACTGCCAGGCAAAATTATTCTGAGACCTTCAAGGGGCTTTGTTTATCACATTTTTCAATTAACCTCTGCATTTTAACTTCATCGTAATGCCTGTACCAATTCACACCAAAGAACAAATAAAAATCACCATTTCCTGTCATTATTTCTTTGCTTCATAAAATAAAGGAGTTTGCATTTTTTCCCTTTCTCTCTCTCTGTTAATATAGGAAGAAAAAGGATGTAAATTTCAGATTACAGGAAACCACCACAAGTGGCAAAGGGTTTAACATAAATTACATTACTACATTAACCTTTCTTTCTTTCCTTTGCTTTTCTGTAAATGAAGTGAGAAAAATATTTTCCATGCAGGAAGTTGTTGGGTTTTTTTTTGTTTGTTTGTTTTTTTGGGGTTTTTTTTTTTTTTTTTTTTTTTGATTTTTAAAATTTGACCTGAAGAACTTGAACTAGATTCACAAGGTTCAGTTATTGTAATGCCCAACTTTTAGGAATGCAGTCACAAAGAGAAATTCATAATTTCATGACTTAAAATCATTTTGCAAAGTAAGAAAAGATTAGATGTCTAAGAATTGAATTCACAACAGCCGTAATATTAAGCAACCTTAGTTAAATAAGCTTAAGCAACGTTACGTATTGCTGAAATTTCATAGCTACTACAGACTTGGATACATTTAACCGCACAAAGGAATCCTCCTCTCCCTTGTCCTCTTCTTTTCTCCCCAGATTGGTGCTGGCCATCTGGATCTAGAACAGAAGGGAATATAATTGCATGTCCAAACTTGAACAGTTTATATTGCACATGCAATATCAAGTCTGCTGAAATAAACACCTTCTGTCCAAACTAGGATTATCAGCTTGGATTCCCAGCATTTAAGCAGACTAGGCATGTACGTAACAAATTCACAGATATTTGCAAATGCATGTTATATACTGCTAGTTGCATTAGACGGGGCTCAAATCACCTGCTATTTGATGTCTGCCTGCCTACATGGAAGTCGGTATCCCTCAGCTCCCTTTCAAGTCGGTGGAGAGTACTGGGTACTTTCAAGGTGTGATTCGTCTGACTTCTTTTAGACAGCTGCTTTAGGACTAGACGAATCGCACTCCAGACTGTAATCACTATATTGACCAAATCTCCACAGGCCATGAGCGGAGGAGCCCATGGCACAAATGCTACCCTTGATGAATCCCATCCTTTCTGTTTTCCTAGTCCTCTGCTCTGAGTACTTCAGCTAACGATCACTGACTAAATGCAGGAACTCAGTGATTATTAAACAGGCAGTAAAACAGATAATAAGCAAATTTTAGAGATTGAGAACTGGGGTGAGGATTTGAAGTAGAATTTGGGGGATTATACTGAACGGCAGTACACTGATTTTTTAATGATTACTAAAAACTTGCTCAATGTTGACAGTCTAATAAAGCATTAATTCTCAGTTCCTTTTTCTTCTTTAAAGGTAGGTTAATTCTCAGTTATATGCTAATAACAAATCACTAAAAAATGTGTGGATTTTTCACTGCATGTTCAGGCATACGACAACTTGTGAAGTGGGAGCTAAGCATGAGTGATACTGAGAAAGCCTGTTGTCCAAAATTTAATGTCAGTAGCAGCCTCCAAAATCAGAGGAAATTGAAAGAAACCTATACCTGACTGAGCATGGGCATGTTTAATGTGGACTAGTATAAGACTACTCAATTTGTGTATATTTATATTATCTCCAAAGCCAGGACAGTACTTGCCTTGCTGTACAGGCCTTAAATGGCCTGGCAAATATTAGGATCTGGGCAATGAGGCACTCAAGTCCAGCCTCAAAATTATAACAGTTTGAAGAAACCAGGTTAAACCACAGTTTCTAAGTGTCTTTAGTATGCAGTGCAAGTGTACACCTCACTGCTGGGCTGCCTGGCAGTTGGAGCTTATTGGTTTGTGTGAAATCCTGTACTAAAGTAAATATCTTACTTTGAGGACCCAAGTATCTCTCAATCATATTGTGCACCAGTTCAGCCTGAACTCCACTATGTAACATGCTTACAAACTTTTTAGGCACTCAGCTTCTAGACATAGCTTCATGCCCATCACTTTCCAAAGAACCACAGCTGTGAATCATCTCCTGAGATTAAGAGATGAAATCAGGCCAATTCATTCTTGCAGGAGGAAGAAAAAATAAATAGCATCACTGTTCCCTTTTATCGCCTCTTTTATTTATTCAATAAAGATTCCCAAGTTAGCATTCTTTGGGGATCTGGGAGAATAAGGTTCAAATTCTTTTTTGTCTCAAGTGACTAGAAATTGTATCTCTTGACTACCACAGAAGTATGCAATATTTTGAGGTGACAACTTTCTGTCTCTGTCGTGAAAACGCCAGTTGGCAGGGGATGTTTGCTGCCAGTATACTCCTCGGCACAGAACGGGCAACAAGTAATCATATACCCTGTTCGTTATAATATCCTCCTGCTCCCAGAACTCCCAGTATCCAAGTATTAAGAAAACAGATTCTACTAAACAGCAATTGGAGTCAGAAGGGAGTACTAACACTCAGCATACTATGAGTTGCTAAATTCCTTGTAGTAAGCACAGGGCTACAGTTCCATAAAATATTTCAAGTCTGAAAAATAAATAAGTAGCAAAGGTAAAATTAGGAAATGTTTTGCAAAGTAGTGCACCATCAACAGAAAACATGGAAAGACAACTACTTCAACCCTACAGGCAAATGGATAAGCCTCCCTCCTAAAAACTGTGCATTCAAGTTGCTCTAGAACTTGAATTAGAAGCTTTAGAAACAATCTAAAAGTTACAATCTTCACAGGGTACACATTCTGCACAAGAACTGACTAAGAGATACAAATTGCTCCTGGTGGCACATGTGTTTGCATTTTGCTTGAACACAGTAAGTGCAAAGTGCTTGAAAATTTTGATAGGACAGTTATCAACTAGAGGTAAAAGATCTCTAATCTCTACTTTTTAGATTATATCAATTTTACTGGAAGTAAAAGGACCACAACCAGTAGATCTAACAATAAAGCCACTACCTGTGGACTGGTGATCAAATAGGAGGAAAAAAAACTGAATGAGGACAATAGAAAATTCTTAAATGGAACAAGAAATTTACATCAAAGCTGAGAAACTTGAATGTGTAGATTCATTCAAGTACCTCAAAATTACTGTCACAAAAGAGAGAAAGTCTGAAACAGAAATCAAAAGTATAATTGCTTCGGTAACAGCAGTGTTTGCAAAACTCAACAGAAGCTGAAAAGACAGTATCTCAAGTGCATCCAAGATAAAACTTCTCAGAACAATTGTGTATTCCAAAGGCTTGTACATGTGTGAAACATGGCCTTCAGGAGCCTGAGAAGAATGACAAATTCAGACCTTTATATTCAGATGTCTCCAAATAAAACTAAGAATAACTTACACTGCATGTAGGACTAACAACTCTATTAGAGTGGATGTTACTGCAATAATTGGGTCCCATGAGCCTGTGCAAACAATTATTAAAAAAAAAAAAAAAAAAGCAACAGGGATGGCTTGGTCATGTGAGGCCTTGCAAACGCAACATATCAGGGAGCAGTCCAAAACAGGAGAAAAAGAGACCCCCCAATGGCCATCCAAAGAAGCTGGCACAACAACTGCACACGTGGAAAGGGAAATTGCAGTCAATCAGACAGTTTCTCCAAGCCACTAAAGACATTTCAATGCAAGCTGTGCACAAAGAGTACTTCAGAATGGTATATCTACGTTCAAATCATTCATGGAAAAGGACTGGGATATTTTTCTATTGGACTGAAAGTAGCAGCTACATGTCTGAACTCCTCTGCCTTCATTCAATACTTTGAAACTGATATACAAATCTAGCATATTTATTGTTCCCTCTAGACAGCACCACTGATACCTAGCCATGTGGAGGTGTCAAATACTGTCCAGAATTGGTTTTAATGTTTCATCAGTCATCAACTATGTTTGTTACTTAAATACATTTGTTATTAAACAATAAACATATTAGTTAAAAAGGTCAGCGAAGCCAGATATTGGTACACCTGAGCGTATATTTCTTCCATAAGTATTAGTGGTTGAGAACCAACCCGTTTGCCTTTAGGTCTCAGCAGAACAGTATGTTTTATGTGTCCTCAGCTTACTGCAAGCAGTTTGCTAAACCAGGGAGTTTTGCTGCTCTCTTGACAGTTTCTGTAGCAGTTCCACTAGAACACACTGTTGCTCACGAGTTCAAAGATGAACTGAGCAGTCATCTGTCCTGACAAAGACTCTGAAGAGTTCTTGGAAAATAACAGTTAAAATATAGTTTGTTTGAATATTTCCTATCAATGAATTTAATAAACAAAGATCTTCTTTATTGCAAAAAATTCAAGGATAGAACTGAAAGCAGATAGAACTGAAAGTCAGTCACCAGAAGACAAACTTCACACCTACAGCGTTCCTGTTATTACCTTCAGAATCCTTATAAATGATTACAGAGTATCTAAACAGTAAACCTGAAAACAGCTAACTGAATCATGTATATTGTTCAAGACATATAGAGAGGCCATAAATGAACTAAGAGAAGCTACAGGACAAACATTTTATCTGAAAAAGATAAAGACAACACCTCTCAAAACCAGTCTTAAGAAAAGGCATGAGAGTGTTGCCCATTAGAATTAGATTCTGCAGAGTAAAAATTTGCCACCTATTTAAAGTGTTTTTTTTTTTGTTTTTTTTTTTTTTTTTTTTTTTTTTTCCATATTCTAAGTAGAAACCTTTAGTGGAAACCATGTTTATGTCTTCAGGGTAGAATACAAGAAATCCAAGGTTTTTCTGTCTTTTCAAAGACAGAAAAAAAGATGCAGCCTACAGCTGGTTAAATGTGTTTGGAAGTAGTGAGAATAAAGCAATTTTTTTGTCAATACTACATTTTGACAGTCTTCATGCCTTTGAAGAAAAGAAATTATTAAAAACTTCATGAATGGCAGGAAATATGTTTATATTTAAAAAGGTTTAACTTCAGACAATTTTAATTAAATATTCTAAGGCATTCACTCAGTATAAATGCTGACTGTGTAAATACTAATTGTATAAAGTATATAATTATAATTATTTTAAAATTGCAATTACAATTATACTGGTTGTATAAAGTATAAATGCTAATTGTGTTTTTTTAAGTGTGACTTGATAAAGATAAGAAACTAGCAGTCTAATTGTCAGGAACCTATTTCAAAATCCAGGTAAATAAGATAACCAGATTTGCGTGAACCGTATTTATTTGTAAAATATTGAGTGATATATACACTTTTTTTTTTTTGCTTTAATGTAGCTTTAATGATTTCAAAGGAATATTTGTTACCTAGCCTTGCCGTCCTAATTCTACATAGGTATATGGTTAATTGCAACAAAAGTTTAAACACAATTCTAATAAAATATTTTAGTGCTGATTTGAGTACAAAAAGTATATCCTGCCAAATTATTTACCCTGTTCATAATGGAATAATTCCACTCAAATCAATAAAAGTAAACAATATAACCCAATTGGGAATATGGACTATTGCATTCCCAGAGTCATTTTAGCTTGTTTAGTAGCATACAAAATATTACCCAATCTATTTTTCCTTTTTTTTTCCATTAATGTAACATCATCTTGATGTTGTAAATTGTAACAATCCAAAATGTTCATTTTACAGCATCCTGTTTCTGTTATGAGTAAGAGGCTAGAAAACTTTTTCAAAGTTTGCCCATTTAATGTGACTGTAGATTAGTAGCTGTGTATTTTCTATAGCATGTTCATACATCCATCTGCTAATCTATGAGTTCATCTTTCTGTCACAGCAGGTGAAGCTTCACAGGGTTCTCAGGAAAGATGCTGCACGGTAGCAAGCTACAACCACGAGAAAAATTCAAGTATCACAAGCTTTTCTCTATCTTTCAGTGAAGAACATGGCAAATTGTATGCATGAGTTTGGTTACACGAGGTTACATCCCTCATGTCATTACCTGGACATCCCATGTCGCCTGCAGGCACAAGTAGGAGAGCAGAATGGGCTTTAGATGCACACATGCAGTGGAGTAGCTGATTTCTGCAGTCACAGTAAATCTAACAGAGACAGTAAGCACTGGATCTAAGACATTTGCAGATGAGCTGCGATGCATGTTCAGCATGATAAGAAGGAGAAGTAGCATTGTTTTCAGGTCACATTGCAGGTCAGATGCTGCTAATTTAATACACCATGATATTTTTATCCTTAGACAAGAGGTGCAGTCTGCTCTCACTGAGGCTCCTTCTGGTTTATACCAGGTTACTGAGAGCAGCATTTGGCAAACGGACTAAAGTTAGTCTCATAGCAGTGAGATTACAGTTTCTCAGTCTGCTCCTGCTCTGTCTGAACTGCTGTGCTCTGACAAAGAGCACTTTGAGTTTGCATAAAGCGTTAAAAGAACTCCATGACTATCATTTCCCATATAAGTGGCTTGGTAAGCTATTTATGATCCCACAGACTCCTGTCATGGGTAATACCAGTGTTTAGCTAAGACGATCCCTCATACTCCAACAACAGGTCTGACTGCCTAATAGGAAAGCCGATCTAAACCAATGTCATGGGCATTGATTCTGTCATTTCAGAACAAGCTTTCACAGCTTTAAAGGATTCCCCATTGCCAGAGTGTTGTCACTTTCTCCAGGAAAGTGACTATCTCATGATTCAGTCCTCTTCAACAAAGATCAGACCCTTTGTGCCTGAGCTGTGCTGCCATACATATCTAAAGAACATTTCAGAATATTTAGTGGAAGAATAAGGAAACGGATGTACAAGGTGCTAAGTTCCCTTTAACCTTCAATAGGCATTTCATGCTGAGCAGTTAAATTCTGTGAAATATACACTGCCAGTTTCCAAAACAGGAAGCTCTTACTCTACATTTTCTCATAACCATCTCACATACAATCCATCTGCAATCCATTCCTTTCAGTGTGGGAGAAGCTCACAGGATATAGCCATCAATATCCAGAAAATCTAAAAAGGAAAATACAGTTTTAAATAAACAAGGGAATAAGTAATGCGAAACAAAGATTACTGTCCCCATTGCTACCATCACATGGATACAACTCTACGGCCAACGGATTTTCATGTAAAATGTTCATGAATTTCCCAGGAACTTAACAAAGCTGAAAATCGTTTGCTCAGTTTCAATGAGATCTGAGCACACTGGGTGCAGTCTTGAGAACTCATCACTACTCAAACATCTTTGCTATGGCTTAAAGAAAAGAATGCAAAAATGAAGGCTTCAGCTAGACTGACACCTATTTTCTATGAACCTGGACTATCCCAGTCCTAAATCCCAGTCCTTGTTGAGCATAAAGAAGCCTATTAATCTGACCTACCCTGAAAAGAACTTTCTCAGAGCTCATTGATACAAACATTTTTAGGAGGTATAGATATCAACACTAGGCTTGGTGAGTAACTGGGAATGCTGCTCCATAGGAAAATTTCCCAGCATGACTAATGTCCATCAACTGGTCCCACAGTAAAATACTATAAAATCTCAGAAATACAACTGATAGTAAGAATCTACATTTTTCCATCTCCATAGAAATAAAAATAACATATTCTTCAAGTGCACAACAAGAAAAGGACAGACCAACAAGAAGTCAAAAAGCCATCAGTATACACTCTCAGAGGTCCTTGAGCTACTGCTGTTTCTGACAATATGAGAGCAGTCAGGTCCCAAGGCTCCACAGGACTAGCAGCTTCTTGGCCAAATTCCATCTAGCTCCAAGGAAAAAGGCACCAAGACTCAAACATCTATACATCTAAAAATGAAACAAAGTATTTGACGATACCCAGGATATGCCTTGTATTAAAATAGATGTAACTTCTAAATAATTCAGTGAAGCCGTATGCATAAGCCAAAGACCAAAAAGATTTACGTAACTTCCTACTAATAATGCATACAAAGGTCCAACAACTGGAGTAGAAGAAAGGCCTTTCCCAGATCTTCCCTCTCCTTCAAAAGTGAGCCTGAGAGATCACTTTCTGTGCATTATGGGCTGAGGTACTTTGCCAAAGAAAATCTAAAACCATACCCTAGGTATTTTTCAGAGAAAATTTTGAATGTTTAAAACAATCCCAAATATTCCAAAATGAAAGTCTGTGGGAGGTAGTGTGCGTGTGAGAGGCAGATGAACTCTATTTCTTTAGAGCAATGCTGGAGTTCTTTTTTTGTTGCCTTTTAACATAACAGTAAAAAGGCAGGATATAACAGGAAGGCAAGGCTCAATGAGAGCCGATCTTTGCTGTGTGAACTCTCCTCCACCACCCTGGCTACAAAGCCAGGAGAGTCAGCTTCACCTCCATTCCTGGAAAGGTGATGGAACAGCTCATTCTGGATGTCATCTCCAGACATATGGAGGAAAAGAAGGTGATCAGGAGTAGCCAGCATGGATTCACCAAGGGGAAATCCTGCTTGACCAATCTGATAGCCTTCTCTGATGGAATGACTGGCTGGGTAGACGAGGGGAGAGCAGTGGACGTTGTGTACCTTGACTTCAGCAAGGCTTCTGACACTGTCTCCCATAACATTCTCCTAGAGAAGCTCTGGAAGTGTAGGTTAGACGAGTGGACAGTGAGGTGGACTGAGAACTGGCTGAAAGGCAGAGCTCAGAGGGTTGTCATCAGTGGCATGGAGTCTAGTTGGAGGCCTGTGGCTAGTGGTGTCCCCCAGGGCTCAGTCCTGGGTCCCATCCTGTTCGCCTTTTTCATCAGTGACCTGGGTGAGGGCATGGATTGCCTCTTCAGCAAGTTTGCTGATGACACCAAGCTGGGGGGAGTGGCTGATACACCCGAGGGCTGTGCTGCCATTCAGAGAGACCTGGACAGGCTGGAGAGTTGGGTGGAGAGGAACCTCAAGAGGTTCAACAAGGGCAAGTGCAGAGACCTGCACCTAGGGAAAAATAACCCTGGGCACCAGTACAAGCTGGGGGCTGACCTGCTGGAGAGTAGCTCTGCAGAGAAGGGCCTGGAAGTGCTGGTGGATGACAAGTTGACCATGAGCCAGCAATGTGCCCTTGTGGCCAAGAAGACCAAAGGTATCCTGGGGTGCACTGGGAAGAGTGTTGCCAGCAGGTCGAGGGAGGTGATCCTGCCCCTCTACTCAGCCCTGGGGAGGCCTCATCTCGAGTACTGTGTCCAGTTCTGGGCTCCCCACTACAAGAGAGGCATGGAGCTACTGGAGAGAGTCCAGCATAGGGCTACAGAGATGATCCGAGGGATGGAGCACCTGCCCTAAGAGGAACGGCTGCAAGAGCTGGGCCTCTTGAGCCTGGGGAAGAGAAGACTGAGGGGGGATCTTATCAATGTGTACAAGTACCTGAAGGGAGGGTGTCAAGGGGACAGGACAAACTCTTTTCAGTAGTGCCGTGTGACAGGACAAGAGGCAAAGGGCAGAAATTGAAGCACAAGAAGTTCCACCTGAGCCTGAGGGGGAATTTCTTCACTGTGAGAGTGATGGAGCATTGGAACAAGTTGCCCAGAGAGGTTATGGAGTCTCTTTCTCTGGAGATCTTCAAGGCCTTCCTGGATGCAACCCTGTCTACCATGCTCTAGGTGACCCTGCTGAGCAGGGAGGTTGGACTAGATGCTCTCCAGAGGTCGCTTCCAACCTTACTGATTCTATGATTCTATGATTCTATGATTCTAATTTAGTTATGAACTTTTTACACAGCAGGAAGAACAATGAACAGTATTGGTGGTAGTGGTAGATTAGTGTGCTGCTTCACTTCTGAAAATCTTAAGAGGCCGTTAACTGGCTTGAACCAAAATGTAGCAAACACAAAGTTGTCTTATTTGACTTAAACTCCCAATAGAAACTGAGAAAAGATATCTGCTCTTCATGCCCTGACCAGACAACATATCACTAACTAGATCAGTCACTAATGTTAATGCCACTTATGGCACTTATGTTAATATGTGCCAATGCTGCCCCGAAGATGATGAGAGTCAGAACATGTACATAACTGGTAACTGTTTATTTCTTATAAGTTAACTAGATCCAAGAAATATAAATAGACATTTCCATATTGTTTGTGAGCAGCTAGCCAAGTAGAACTGGCTTGAAACCAAAAAAATAAAAATGACATGCAGTTTCACAAAGAATAAGTAAGACTATTGCATTTGTAGCCCCAAATCTATCTCCAAATGAACTTACTTAAGAAATACTTGTTGAGAAAAATCATTCAGAATGAATGGCAATGGTAAGAAGAAGGTATTTCTGTAAAAACAGTGTTTTGAAGGCTGGTGTAAGCCTATAGTTTTGGGTAAGAGGTGAAGCAACTGGAGGGATAACAGCTACTAAGTATACGTATTCTTAATTTGTTGTATTTCTCAACTTGTCTTTCCAGATTTGTACCTTAGGTATTGTCACATAAATCTTTATTTTGTTTCAGTACTAAGCCTGTATGGTGTTAGGACAAGAAAATCAGTATGAAATCATTAAAGCTGAAGGTACACTATCTCCACAGAGTTAATTGAATACAAATAAAACAATCTGTTTGAGCTCTGACAGACTAGAATGCAGGGAAATATTTATGAAAACCAGAAACAGGAGACTGCTTTCTGTCAAGTTGAAAAAAGGAACAACAGAAAGTCTGGGTGCCAATTTTTAGAAAGGGGATCTTTATAGCAACTCTAACCAGTGTATCTCCTGAAAAATAACAGTCAGTAATGACTCATGGATCCAGTCAAACCCTCAAGCATCACAGGTTAGGGCTGTGCTTGCACATCTCTGTGACAGAAACAGTAAAAAGGCTAAAAGAAAAAGGCAGCAAAAAGGGAGCCCAGAAAGCAAAAGAATCACTAGAGCAAAACTTTGGAGCAAAAGCAAAGAAATAGTTTCCTATTTGAATCTTCCTATTTTCAGAGACAATAGGAACAGAACTTGTACATTTTTCTTCAAGTAAACAAGATTGACTCAAAAACTCCATCATTAATTTCTCCACTTAATAGAAATAAACTACCATGACACCCTGAACTTTAGTTAACCACCACAAGATGAGAGGAATAGCTAAACAGTAACATTATTATTGCTACTTGTATTACTGCTAATACTGGCCAGTCATGATTCTGGTTCATCTGTGCTATGCATGGTAAAGACAGGCAGTGAAAAAGACGGTTTCTGTCCCCAAGAGATTAACATCTAAATTATTTCCAACCTATTGAGAGTTCAGTACTGAAAGGGACTCATTTGGAAAATGCTTTGCAAACCTCATTTACAATCTGTTTCCTCATCAGCAAAGATCCCAACAATCAATGTTCCCGCATCAGCAGAGTCAGGTTCATTACTATCGGAAGGAGTTTTAGTAACCTGATGGACAGTATTTCTTATTTAACTTCAATGAGATTACAGTGAATGTATAAAGAGAAGGATGCACTTAACAGTGGACTCGCTCAGGCTTACAGTCACATGCATTATTAAATTAAGGAGGAACAAAGCAGAGGTATATTTTGGGTAGTTTCTCTCATTCCCATAGATGATGCCAAGCACAAATACTTACAGCCAACTTCTGTCAATTCTGCCCTCTCAGTCAATCTCCTTCCACCGGAAATTTCACTACTCTCCTAAACTACATTAACAGTGACTCCATCGTAATGCGAAATCAGTCAGGCTCTTCCTCACCCCACGGGCTCAGCTGAGAACACTACATGCCCCCCAATGTCCCTTCTTCCTCTGAGCTGCTCATGCAAGTGATTACAAATGGACAGTAAAATAATTAAAAGTAATATGCAGCAGGGCTCCCTTCCATTCCTCTCCTTTCCTCCCCTCCATGTGTAGAAGTGCTGCCTGAAACATCCTGAACCCCTAACTCCATGGGTTCAGTTCCATGCAAATGAACACAGAGAAACAATAAAGGCAGCAATACCTCTTTTGGAAAGAGCTAGATGAAGATGGCCTTTTGGTGACCATGCAATACGTTTATCTCAGAAAAGCTGATTAGTTCCTGATTTCCGTGGTGTAGAGGAATGGGAGATGCCTGATACTCTGTACCAGTTCAAATCGTTCAGCTGATAAGCTGTCAACCTACCATGATCCCTACAACTTGCTGTGTAATATCCTTCTCATGTATGTCTCAGACCAATATATCCACATTATCCTTCATTAAAAATCCAAAGTGCCTCATTAAAAAATGTGTTTTCACACCCATGTGCACATTTGCCTTAGCAAATGCCCAGCTGCAATTTAAATGCAATAAGAATCATTTTGTCAGCAAAAATCCACTAGCAATCATTTGCCAAATGAAAAAAAAAAATGAATATAATGGAAATGAGGACCCAAAGGGACAGTGAGATTTAAGGAGACATTTGTATGTTACCATTTTTATATACATTATTTTACTATACTTCATCTGCTACAGAAGGGAAGCAAATATGATAGGAAGATAATTTGGTTATTATTATCACAATTACAGTCACACCGAGAATGAGCTCCAACTGAAGCTAGAGTCGCACAGTTTCTGTGTGAGGCACTGCATAAGTCACACGACCCAAAACCATTCTACAAGCCGGCAAATGTAGAAACACACATAGCACTGAAGAACGTATTTTAATACTGTTCTTAGTCATCCGCTAGACATCTAGAGACAAAGGGGACAGATAAACTCTCTCTCTGTATTTAGTAAGAACGGCATTTATCTGCACTGAAAAATATATACAATACAAAGCTATAGTCTCTACAGTGTTAATACTTGTTTCTTGAAGAAAAAGACTCCATAAGAAAAAAAAAATGTGATTAGAACAGTTTAATCCTAATCCCTTTTCTCTGATCTTGGCAGAGAATTTTTAGCAAGTAACTATATTTAAATAACTACCCAGAATTAATCCTTTTGGTTGTTCAAGGCATGAAGGGAAAGCAGTCAGAAACAAAGAATTTAGAAAAGTGTTGCAGCTGTTTCATAGAATTCACTATTTATAATTGAAAAGATTCCTTTTTTCTTTTCTTTTTATTCTGTGTGGTGTGAGAGTAACCTTCAACAGCCTTGCTTGTCCTTTCTTTTTAACAATAGCAAATTTCAAGGGAGAGGCAGAGTAGATATAAAAAATGTTCAGCATGAAGTTAAGTGTTTCTGACAGTTTACAGTGCACAGTATAATGCTGTATGTAGAAAAAAAAGATTTTTTTTTCTATATAGCTTGTATTGATTTAATAAAACTAGAAAAAAATCCTTTACAATTTTTTTCTCTGTAGTAATTGGTTGAAAGTGTCAAGCTCATTCCTGCTTTGCAAAATGTTGCATATATTGAAAATAAATTTTATGAGTAGCTATAGTCCCCTCTGATTCTATATTCCTCTCATAACTCTTGTTTTCCAGCCACAAAAATTATTTTTAATTTCATTTAACTCCATCCAAGATGTAAGTAAAACTTTTTAAACTCATTTTACAGAGCTAAAAATGGAGCCAAATAATACAAAAATACATCTTTATATTATCAAGAAGTATTGGTAATATTAAGTAACTAACAGGGCATTACACTTCTGTCAAGCTGAAAAAAAGAACAATACAAAGTCTGGGTGCCAATTTTTAGAAAGAGGATCTTTATAGCAACACTAACCAGTGCCTCTCCTGAAAAATAACAGTCAATAATGAGACAACTCGTTAATTGTAGTAATTAACGGTGAAGTAATTAACAGTGGAGTAACTTCATTGCATTGGTTTCTGAGCCATCCTCAAAAGCTAGCTCCTCACATTATGTTTTGAACACAGAGCAACAAAGCCAGTCTCCGTTCCCAAGACCCAACAGTCTGCGGAAGACAGCTCAGAAGACTGAGAAGACATCTCAAAACACACATAGTGTAGTTCAAAACATATAAAATTGAGTGAGATGTGCTGGGAGGATGAAACGTTTGGGTACTCCAGCTCTACCGCTGACTCTTGCTCATGCCAGACTGCACAAGGACCTGTAGACAGTACAGAAGAGCTGCTTTTTTGTGGAGATTACTTTTCCAAGATTGCAAAGGCAAAGTTGATCAGAGTGAAAAGAATAAGAATACTGATAAACTAACTGTCAAAATTTATAAATACATAGAAGGTATTTATTCATTCGCAGTGTGTTGTGTAGGCACAGAGTTATCACCTTTCCATAACTCACAAATAAGATCTTTACCATATCACTAAGATAAGGAAGCGTCTCTGTACACTTTACAAATCAAAAGTTTAAATTCAGAGAACAGTAAAATTTTCAAGGTCACATAAAAAGTTGGGGGCAAAGTCAAATTTTTTTTCTAGCTTTAGACATGAAACTCCCCATCTTGAGTAAATACTGTAGAAAGTATAGTATTAACTCAGTAAAGTATTAATGAAAGAGGAATGTTATTTTTAAAACTATTCTAAAGATTAGATCCCTTGTCTAAAAGAAATACGAGTCCGAATAGCAGGTGCCTGGGTCTTGATCATTCATCAGACAACATTTAAGCTACTGTGAGAAATAGGTTTTTCTAATATGTTTTCTCAATCTGAACACTATATATCTGGATCTCTTTCTCCATTATCTTAATGGTCTGGTCTACATACGTTCTTCATTTTCCCTTACTTACACACTTATTCATGTAAATGTTTAAAATTTTTAAGAAGATGTCAGTATCACAACCCCCTTTGTAAAAAATCCATTATAATTCTTTCACTAGAACATTTTCATAATTCTTGGACTAAATTTCTTATATTTGCATTGTAAATTCATAGCTGTCTATATGACAGGCATTCCATTTTGTACAATTTGGTATCCTTTGTCCTGATTATTTTAGAAAAATTCAGGTTGCAAGTATAAAACATATCTTTAGTTCAGAAATAGAACTGTTCTCCAATTTCCAAAGCACTCTCTGTAAAAAGATTAGTTAAAGAAAATTGGAATTCTTTCATTTTTCTGTGTTTTGGAGCAGAATCTATGGTATACATGTGCGTAGAGTAATATGAGCTAGGAAATCACATTCACAAACTGTGCTAAATGATCAGATGACCAAATCACTAAAAGTAATAACTGTGTTGTTCAGAAGAAAAATTCATTCAGCGATCTGTGCAAAACGCAAAGTTTTCAAGCACATTTTCAGACAGCATTATCAGCACTTCCCAATCTTCCATTCACTATTTAGAAGCCAAAAACTCATCCATCCCTGGTACTCAGAAGTAATTCACATGCCTTTTATATCATCAGTGAAACTTCTGGGAGGTGGCTGATATGGAGTCAAGGAGACATTGTCACCAACGCCTGACCAGGATGCACCAATCCAGGGAAACAGCAGGTTCTTCCTAACCTAATCACCACAGTCTTGAACATTCTGCCTGATCAATTGTCCCCGCTGGAAAATTATGTGTTTTGTGTTGCACATGATCTAATTGGTGGTTCTCACAAACACAGCAGACATAAGACCTGTAACAGAGGAGCAAACTGATACCTAAGGGAGGAATTATGCAAAATAAAAAACTACATAATTGTGAATACAAAGCTGCTTTGCAAGTCTGCATTATTTAAGCACAAACCATGGGCTTCAATCCATATAGTTATAATAAAACATTGTCTCTCTACAGTTAAAAATGACACTCAGAAATATTTCTCCCTTTTTTTTTTTTTTTTTTTTTTTTTTTTTTTTTTTTTTTGCCTTCTTCTGTCATGTGGCTTAGTTAATGCAGGAGAAAAATAAATTCCAGAAACCAAAGTCATGCTTTGTAGACTACTAAAGCCCAGCTGTCGGCCAGAGTTAAGAAAATGATTGTGCTGTTTGTGCCATTTCTAATTAATAATAACTAAGGATTAATAAAGCAATTTGGAAAAAGAATATACCAGGTAAGGATTTATAAGGAGATGAAAGTCATTTTATTGTAAATAATCATGGATAAAATTAAATGGAAGCTAAGACATTTTATGATGGAGCAAAAAAATGTTTAACACATTTTTCAAGCTCTGCTTCTCTTGGAAGCGTGCTAATGGTGGTGGAGGTACTGAAAACTCGCAATTTCACCTCTGACTGGGCTTCCCCAGTTACAGTGCAGTCATGGTAGCAGACCTGCGAAGGGGGAGCACTGCTTACCAGACGGGGGCTGCACAACAATCCTTTACTTGGAATGAAATTAGAGAGATGTGGGACACTTCCAGCTCCTGTCCTAGGGAGATGGCTCCTGCAGTGGCTGTGGCAGTGCTGGGAATTGGAGCCAGTGCTGGGAACTGGAGCCACTGGGAGATAGCTAGCAGCTCAGGAGAGCTTTTTCTTATCAGTACATCTAAGTATCCGAAGGGAGAGTGTAAACAGGCCAGACTCTTTTCAGTGGAGCCCAGCAAAAGGACAAGAGGCAACAGGCACAAACTGAAGTACAGGAAGCTCTGTCTGAACATGAGGGAAAACCTCTTTTCTGTGAAAGTGACTGAACATGGGAACAGGTTGCCCAGAGAAACAGTGGCATCTCCGTACTTGGAGATATTCAAAAGTTGTCTGGAGAGGGTCCTATGCAACATGCTCTAGGTGACCATGCTTGAGCAGGGGGGTTGGACTAGGTGATCTCCAGAGGTCCCTTCCAACCTCAACCATTCTGTCATTCTGTGACATGACCCCAACCTCCTGCACTGCCTGTTGCCTCACTGAAAGAATTGAGAGAGGTTAAGTGTAAGAAAGACAGAAAAAACAGGGGAAGTTAAGATGAGGAAGGGGGCCAGAACAGATGTTTGGCTTATTTGAGCCAATCTCCAATTTTAGGGGGAAAATGACACTACTTATTTCCCAGCTCATCTTTAAGAAATAGCCTGCTCCTTATCTTCTCCCATCATTGTCAGACTGAAAATTATACTGTCTTTGTAAGTCATAGGAATCCACTAGTTAGATAATCGAAAGAATTGTTCCTTGAGCTTATATACAGTGGCCAGAAGTTCAGGTTGAATAAATTCCCCAATTACAACTCTTGCATTCAGTATGTCATTAGATGTTTTGTAATCTGTCTTTC
Source organism: Rhea pennata (assembly GCF_028389875.1). Taxonomy (NCBI): domain Eukaryota; kingdom Metazoa; phylum Chordata; class Aves; order Rheiformes; family Rheidae; genus Rhea; species Rhea pennata. Next base: position 30,009,803 of record NC_084664.1, read on the forward strand.
CTCATGAAAAATACTGGGTTGATCACCTTTTATCCTACTAGAAAGAATTTAGATATTTATGCGATGAGAACCAAAACCAATATACTTTATAGAACAGAGAACATGACCACTATGGAGCAGCCTTTAATCAAATCTTGTTAGTCTGTATGAGGGCCCTAACTTTCTTCTGGTCATATAGTCTTATATTTTTTAATGTCATTAATACATAGAGCTATTACACCAGTTCCTGACTGCCCAAAAATCACCTATGCAAAGATCTACATATTTCTCTACCACTCCTTAGAAATGGGATCATATTCTGCAGTGTAATTACTTATTTTTAAACATTTAGTTTCTTCTTTAGAATGAATAGAAAAAGAAACACGTTCATTGATTCTGGCCTTCTGACCACAAAAGTGTTTTGGAACATTTAGTCCCTGGAACATTTAGTCTTAATTTCTTCAATGGCTTGCTTATGTATTTATATAAAAATACACACACGCACATGTACATACACGCACAGTAATAAAGCTTTGTAGCTAGGAAACTGAGCAGTTCCAGTTTGAATAATAACAAGCATAATGCCTCAGGAAGGATTAGCAGAAGAGTTCAGATGGGCTTTATCAGTATCTATTCACATGTCTACTGTATAGAAGTGGGAAACAGGTATTCATTGCTACAAGTTTCTGGAATTACGTACAGCAGGAAGAGAAGTTGTGTATAATTTAAAGGTGAATTTGTACACATGATAAATCTTGACTATGCTATGATAACAAAGATCTGATAAATAAAACTGACAAACTTTTTTTTTTTATGTTTAAATCAATGTGGAGGAAATAAATTGTTTCTCAGTTTTCTTCATTTTTTTCTCAGGGCAGTAATTGTACTATGGTGATTTTTCTATTGACCCTCTTCCTTCATTTCCTTATTGAAAAAGTAAATGCTCAGACTGTTAGCTGCTCAGGTTAATTCCTTGCAGAACAATAAGATAAGAATCCAAGTAAACAATTTCTTTCTCAGATTAGCCATATACCAAACACAGCTGTAGTTTTACCTTCTGATTATCTCCCTGTTTCAATTTCATTTTATATTAATAATGGAATAGATCTCTTTCTCTATACATTAGGAATACGCTTTTGTCTTTTAGAAAGAACTACTAATTTTCTGACTAATTCTCTGCTTGTAACTATCCAAACAGCAAATGCCAAAGATAGGATCATGTGATAGGTTGGAAGGAACCCATACAGTCAGTTTAAATAAAACCAGTATTTTTCTCAATAAGTTTATGAGCATATGTACCATCTTAATATAAAAAAAATGTAGATAAACTCAGTTTATGATCTATTTCATTATCTTGATCTTTATGTTTAGTTCACTCATGATTATCCTACCTTGTGTATTTGGAGAAAAGAATTTGCAAAAATTATGTGCCCAAAGAGATTATAACTACCTTTATTTTTTATAATATATCTGTTTGTAATTTAACTAATTTTAAATTAAATGGCTACATATCTGTATACAGTAACTTTTCAGAAGGATTTTAAAGGAAGAGTTACTATGATTATTTCACAGTCACTTCAGCCCAGGACACAGGGTAAGGGAATTCAGAAGTTCAGACAGAAAATATATGTGGCAGTTATCATTCTGCTATTTCCCTGTTGCTGTGAATGCGAACATACTTGCTTTTTCTAACATCTTTACCAGTAGATTAATTCCATGTGCATCTATTGTTAACTCTTGTGATGGAGAAAAATTACATACAGGGTTGGTGGAAAAGAAAACTGAGATCAATAAAAATATAGGATATTCATTTTTCACGCTTATTTCATTCTTACATTGTCAGAACTTCATTAACAATAATACGTTAAACAGACACTGTAGAAATACAGCATTCCTGGAAGAGTGTCATCTGAACTACAGATGCTATCACAAGCTACTTGTCTTTACAATAGAAAAGACTTTTTGACAAAGAGTAAAGAGGAAGCCTAATACAAAACAAATTTTTCTCTAACATAACTGATTCATAACTAACACACAGGTAAATAAGGCACACATCATAAATTCTCCCTTTATTTGGAATTTTAAAGTATTACTACAATTCTTAATTGCTGCTTGCATTTCAATGTGTATTTGTAGCTGCAGATACAAATGGAAAAAACAAAACTACAGAGAGTAAACTACTGTTGGGTACAAGGCACAGAGAACAGAAAATTCTTAAATTAGAAATTTGAAATTTACAGATCTGTGATTGAAGAAAGGTGTAGAATTAAGTCTTTATGATCTCACTTCACTGATCTTGTTTCTGACTCATTCGAGTAATGGCTTTGGGCTTCAGTGATATGTGCACTCCTGTAAAATCTATATATGACCAAAAGGAAGTAAAATCATCTTCAATCAATTTGCCAGGTAAGTGTAAGGCCCTGGATAATTTTCATTAAGACTAAATAAATATAGCTCAAAACTGTCGAGTATCAAAAAATTGTTTAAGATAAATTATTTTTGAATGAAAACAAATTTCCCCAGAATACCATTTCACTTCTGCTGTACCAGGAGCAACTTACCAAAAAAATGGATCCTTAAAGGTATTATGTGACTTGTCTGTGGTATGCATTATGCTTCCAAGATATGGGCTTTTCAGATATAGCATTAACAGTAAAGTATTGGCTAAAGTTATGCTGTTGGCCCATTTTCCACAAAGGTCTATTTTACAAAAGCTTGTATTTACTGTACTTACTATGCCCTCTCCCTCCAGAAAAGGTGTTCTTGGTTTATGTACAGACTCTGAGCCCACAAAAGGAGGGGTATTGCCTAATAAGGTTGTCCAAGAAAGATCTTGTATTCCCAGGTTTTGCTAGATAATTTGGTCCACTTTTGCATTACTGCTTTAGAGAACAACTTAGATTTGAACCTGAATCCAGACTTCTACACAGTTCAGAAGACGCTGCAGAAGTGTTGATGATGGAAGACAGAAATTACTTTGTCTCCTTTGTGCAAAGAGTTGACAGTGGCTGATATGTAAGTTATCGTTGTCAGAGAGAAATCTGAGTTATGCAGTTTTTGTGGCATTTATCTACCAGCCATGGGTACCAGTGAACAAATAAGAGGGAAAAGAAAAGCTGTAAAAATATGCAAAAAGCAAATTTTCAGCAAAAGAGAGTTTCTACTGTTAAGTTCTTGATCTTGCCTTCACACACGCTTACAGAGATTTTTGTATTACCATAAGAGTATAACTGAAGGAGTTTCACAAATCAGTATAGTATCATTTTGATACCTAGAATAAGTTACAGTAAATGCTAAGAATGTCTTAGTAACAGATGTAGCTTACAGTTGCCAAATAGCATCATTAAATCTCTTGTACAAACAAAAAATTGTGGCCTTAACTCCAACAAGCTAAGGTATGAATGGCAGTGAAGTCATTCAAGCCTGGCTTTAAGCCATGGCATTTTTGAATTGAGCTGCTGGGTAAGTACAAGCAGCCTCTTGTGTCAGCTCTGCAGACAGTTTCACTGGGGAAGGGAGAAATACTGTCAAAAATAACAAAACATCTCATGAAAAATCAGATTTTCTTTGTGAAATATTCTCAATTCAGCTGTTTTTAACTTTGCATGAGATAAAACATTCCAAAATTGGAAAGAATTTTAAGTTCAAGACAAAGTTCACATTGACTGTGGGTTTTTTGAGACTGTATTTTTAACGGTCAAATTTTTTTAAAAAAATTTGTATTATTTGAACGATCCCAGAAGTCAGAATCTCAAAATCCTTAAGAGAACAGATCTGAAAATTCAGCCCTTTTCATGAGACCATATGAGTAAGGGTGTTTTAAGCCACACTGCTTTAAAACAGGGACCTTAAATAGCTGTCCTTAGGAATACCCACTCACTGGGAGAAAGGCTTCTAAGAAAAAAAAAAAAATAACCACTTAATTTTTTTTTTGGGGGGGGGGAGGAAGTTGCACTTCTGCAACTTCCAAGATCAGTTCTATATAGTCATTTTTATTGTACCAGATTCACACTTTAAATTTTTTTTATGAACAGTCTTTAGCACATCCCACAGAGCAGGTAAGAGACACGCTCCAACTGTTCTGACAAGGTTATGTATTCATGAACTGCTGAGTCACATTCAAAGATAAACCCCAAATTCCCTGAAATCTGTAATTGAAAAGCTAACACGAGATCCATAGCAAATGAGAAGAGACCAGGCTGAACAACAAAGAGATGGACTGGAAATGAAATGCCATTATATACAGCATAAACACTCAGATATTTTAAGTCATCCTCTGTGTACCTTTAATGATGTTGAAGAGAGGTACTGTAAATATCAGCACAAAAATATAAATTTGGGAGAACTTGCAGCAGCTGAACCTGGCCAGACTGTCTATAGCATATTTATTTGCATGATCTATTTCACCTAATGGCATCACATTTTAGATTAATTTCATTGTAAAACAAAGTATTGACCATTTATAAGCCTGACCGTGTTGCGTGTCAGGTTATCTGTCAAAAGCTGACTAATTGAAGACGTTCACTCCTTTAATCTGAAAAGAAAATGAGGGAAACAGCTGTGACAATTCTACATTTGTTCTAGTATAAGTAAAATAGATGAAGAATAAAAGTATTAGGTCCAATTTTTGCAGTTGTCAATATTTTTTCAGTAGAAACATGGATTGCAAACATCCAGCCATTTCTATCATTTAAAGACATCAGAATTCTGAAAAAGATATACTCTTCAACCATTTCCCTGAAATGGAAATGTCCCATGTGTTGGATCACCTGTGACACCTGTAAGGGCTTGGGGCTTTGGTATCAGAATGTCTTTTCCAATTACTTTGAGCATATACTTGACACAGCACCACAGCATTTCTTGTCTTACAACCTCTATCATCAGACTTAGTAGTTCAAACTCACTAATAGCTTTTGTCAGATGAAGGAAGTAATTTGGAAGCTGAGGTCAGTGGGAATGTGAGAGGATTGATTTATCTGACTGCCACGCTCCCCATGTGAGAGGTAGACATCACCTGGGCGAGGGCTCATGTTCTCATACAAAACCTGCTCTCAGATGGGGCCACTGGCCATTAACTATGGAGCAGATGTCTAAGTTAAGATTCATGAATCTGAATAATTAAACAATGGGCAAGATTAAGAATATTCATTTGTGGCATGACCAATAAGGGGATTCAAGCTAGCTGGTAGCAATAAATGGATATTTGAAGGACTAATAAAAATTATGTTTTGCAGAAGCGTAAACAGACAGTGAAAGAACTTGAGAGAATATAATTACAATTGTCATAAAGAGAAAATACAAGACTAAACAAAAATTGGGATCAGATTAGTTTTCAATAATCGTTGACCTAATCACAACACAAAAGTTCAGATTTGTTTATTCAATAAAATTTGTACTCAACGTACTGATGTACTGAAAAACATATCAACACACAGATTGGTGGAAATGTACTCTGGTACATGTGTCCAGAGCCAGTTTGTCAGAACCATAGCACATTTCAACAACTTCACAGGAACCTGAAATCTTATGGTGAGTCACCCTGCAGGCTCACCATCACTTTTTTAAACTCCTTAATCTCCCAGAATTGCATGCCTTTGCGCTGCCTGAGTTCTTCACACGTACTTCTGCCATATATCTTTATCCTTAAAACTATCTTCTTAGGTGTTTTATTTTCCACTTTTCTCATTTATTCTGCTCCGCTGTTCTTCCTCCCAGCATAGTATGGTACTGCAGCCACTGCTTTGTCCCTTGTCATTTCAAAGAATGAGACTTCCTCACTTAACTTATGTCTCAAAGCTTCCTCTGGCCATATTCTTTCTCCAAATGGTCTTTACAGGGTGTTTTCCATAAAGGCTGTGTCTGATAGCCCCTGATCTAGTGACTACAGCAGAAGCCTTGTCTTTGGGGTCTCCACTGGCATGTCCTTTCAGATGTTCATCCTTTCTTATTTTCCTCAGGCAATAGTCTACAGTCTTAGTGTCAATCTTAAAAATAACAGTTTCCAACTGAAAGTTGGGTAACAGAGCCTTCAGATGTTCCCATGTCACACCCTAGGACATGCAACATACACCTTCAGTGCCTTTCCTTTGAAATATGGTTCTGCGTATATTTTGAGATCTCTGAACTGAATAAAACACCAAATAATTCACAGGTACAGTTGGGGTAATAAGGAACACCACAAAATGCACAGCATGGGAGTAGTAAGTTTCTCAGTGTTGCCAGTCTCTGAAGCAGATGTAGACAGGATCAGAGTTTAGCCCTTAGCACAGGTCACAAAGAAGTAACTTTCAGATCACAAAGTGTGACCTATACTGCAAAATAACCAAATATTATGTGGCCTAGCCTCAAACTCAGTTCCATCTCATGAGGGATGGCAAGAGAGTAGTGCGGCTGCTCCCTAAGCCCCACCTGAGGCCAGTAAGGCCTCTGTTGGTGCATTCAGGGCTCTGACTCATCTCTTCTAGCTGTTTTTAGAGCTACAGCAGAGGAAGGATGACAGAAAGTTTGGTTTAATGCTCATGTGCCCTAAAATAAAAACATATGAAAACTCCAAATCTTGAAAAACCAGCAACTGACTGTATGTAAGGAATCATGATCGGCAGCATAGCTAGCCAGCACGCAGGATGTTTGAGCAGAAGAGCTTTGGGAGCTACAGCTCAGCAGCTGCTTTAAGGTATGCTGAACTTATGTTAGAACAATGATTTCTGACAGAATGGCGTGTTTGTTTTCTTTCAGCACAGTCAGGGTCAGTTGTTCTGAAATCTGAAAAGGCACAGAGTGTTTATTCTGTGCACTGCTGTAGACAAGGCAGTAAATTTGTATACCTAGTCCTCCAACCTTATATAGATGCCTTACTATTTCACTCTCAAGTGTTCACGTATTTCCACTTTCATTTTGATATGATGATAGGAGACAATATACTGTAAGTTGTAGCTCATTTTTTCCAGGAGGTTTAAGCCTGAATTCAGCTTACTGACTAAATCCACACTTTTGAGAGGACAAAAAAATAAGCACTAATAAAGCACAGAAAATTCAGCCACACTTTACACGAGCACACTTCAGCTCCTGCCAAGTGAAAGAAAAAAATTGTTCGTTTTGTTCAATTTATACTTCCCTATTGAATTCCATTGTTAGGGCTATATTTGATGGAAGATACTGTATTTTCAGGATAGTACATGGAGTAAATGTGCTCTTCTTATAGTAAAACAGATCATTAACAATTGATGCAAAGTAGCATAATAGATATGACTGTTGTTCTTTTGCATCTAGTCCTGCATTCAATTGGAGATTAAATTACCTGATGTCCCATACATTAACAATTACTAAGGCTGACATTTATGAGACTAACATGAAGGATGTTCCAGATTTTCAGAAGAATGTCATTTCAGAGACGGTGGATTGGGTATTGACATGCCCAGATAGCTCCCAGTAATTAATTAAAATGAACTTAAACTATTTGATGTACAGGTATAAACATTTTCTCGACAAATATTAAAAGAGTATGTATAATATATATGTAATTACCTATAGAGTGTATATATATATACCATGTTATTTTATATATATATATATATATATATATATATATATATACACACCATGTTATATTATATATATAACATATATTAAAAGAGTATGTATAAAATATATGTAATTACCTATAGAGTGTATATATATATACCATGTTATTTTATATATATATATATATATATATATATATATATACACACCATGTTATATTATATATATATAATAACATGGTAGATATTTCAGCAATAAACAAGGTATTTCTATGCTCTCAAGTGCAAGTTCACATTATGCAAAAATATTATCTACTACTTAGCTTAATATTTGTAAAAAATATAATCAAACCCAATTTCTTCATGCAGAGGGGATGCAGTTTTCTGCCTTAATGGTATGGAAATGTAATGATGCATTTGAACAAAGGCATAATTCTCTCCTTTGGTGTTTATGATCAACTTCCATAAATACAGCAAAGCACTAAGCTCAGAATATAATACATGTGCCCTAGAGTAGCAGAGATGGAAATGATTATGCCTAAAGAGATATTAGCAAGTAAAAATGAATTGCCCGTAAAACTATTTCTCCATGTTATAAGGCTGTGTGTTACAATGACCAACTTGTAGAAAGTTTCTGTTGATGTCTATCATATTGTACCTACATTACAGACTTTGGGTGACATATTGCCTTTTCTACCATTATCTTAGTGGACCAGAGTCTAAATATCACTTTTTCTTCTAGATTCGTTTTCCACTTTTGCTGCATTGCCCCATTCTTTATACTCAAAAGCATCACCCATCACCTGGTGCATTTCCTTTTCTCTCCAGTATCTGAGTTTAGCTACCTGGCAACAGGACTTTCAACCCCAGAACAAGTCTGTGTAGGTAATTTAGCTGCAGTCTTACCTTTAGATGTACTTGGACCAAGACTGGCCCAGGCTGAACCTCCTGTGTTATCAGGGTCCCAATTCTGGATTGCAAAACTCACAGTGAAGCTGGGATGCCGTGGCTTCATTTTCTGTGCTTAACCTAGCAGGGTTGGGACTGACTCTGTAGCACTTCTCTTGATACAGACCTGTCTAATTTTAACTGGGCAAAATGTTGACTCCATTAAATAAGCATGCACTTGAAGTATTCCCACTGCTTTAACTTAAAGAGGTAACAGCGTAATTCCTAAAGAGATAAACATAACTATCCAGGAAGGAAACATTAAATAGGTCACCTTAAAAACAACTCTGTTAGGTCATTAAAAACCAACACTGCCATCTTAAAATCATTCTGCTATTACGGAGAGCCAACACGGAGAATACAGGGAGGGTGTCATGGGATCAGAGTTGCTCAAACAAGCAAGCAAGCTTGTTTCAGCATTCCAGGAAGCTACAGGGAACAGAAAAGCCTGCATAAGCTATTAGAGAATTACACTAAACGTGCCTTTTGATCACAAGGGCACATATTGCTGTTGTGCGGTTAAGCCGAAATAAAGTTTCTAAAAACTAGCCAGCTGGGGGAAAATACTATTTTTTTACCAAAACTGAAACATTGTTTTACGTAGGAAGATTTCATCTCAAAACAGTATTTAGTTTAGTTTCTTTCAGAAATAAATTGCTATTTTTACTAAGTAAGCCAAAAGGAGGAAATGACAACTGAACACAGGGCTGGTTCGGTCACAGAAACGAAGCTCAGTGGCTCAGTTTAGCCACATCCAGTTTGGGACAGCATCCTTTGAAAAGAGAATCTAATGCATAGTTTCACCATTTTTTCATTTTCTCTACAGTAACTGCTCAGAGATGTTGTAGAATGAAATACGGCCAGACTGTGTGTGGCATGTTATGAATAAGTGTCATTGCTGACAGTTGTAAAGATTTCATTATAAGTATAATCACAGATAGTGTTTTTTACAACCTGAGTGCCTGAAGTCATGTGATGGTTCTAAAATTTATTCTCTATGAGAATCAAATATTCTAAAATACCATTTCTATTCCTTATGTCTATAGAGGTGAGTTTCAAAATCTAAACTAAAAATTCAAAAAGCTGACCATAAATACAAAAGAAAGTATGATTTTTTTTTTCATGATTTTTACCCATATCTGTGGTTTGGGATCTAATGGTGTTGTGTCAGCACAGAAAAACCTGAAATTATTTTATGAAAGATACAAATAGGAAACTGTAGTCTAGACTGTTAAAATGACTTATACAGGTTTTCACAGAAAGCCTTAGTCTGACCCTAAATCTGGACCTCCTAAATCACAGACCAGTCACTCAGTCACACGACTATCATAGCCCTTTGAGCAATGTTTTCTTCAAAAAGAAAATGAATAACTGACAGATGAAAACAAGGCTTCTGCATATAAATATTTTACATTAAAAAGAAACACTGTTTCAGTAATAACCTGTTGATCCCCACGCCTCGACCAAGGGAAATTTAGATACAACTTATGGGGAAAAGTTTAGTAACATTTCTCGAGGGTTTATTTAATTTTACAATCTCAAGAATATGTCCTGATTCATTCCCAAACTAAAAAAGGAAAGAAAAAAAAGAAAGAAAATGTTGGAAAACCAGTGTAAAGACCATGGCAAACAGATTTATTTTGAAATGATACCCATGGAAACCAAAATGAGTGTAGCAGAAGATAGACAACCGCACAAAGATTACATAGAGATACTGAAAGTCCTTTTGTTAATGAATGTTTGTTAAGCCCTCTTTTATTATTTTCTGTCTAAATATACTCACAAGAAACTTTCTCTATTGATTCCAACTATTATTATTACTACTACTACTGTGGGGAAGTTGGTAAAAGATATATTACAGGCAGTAATATTGAAAGGGCTGAATTCAGGAATAAGGCTGGTTTATATGCCATATTTTTTAGGATTTATAGCACAATTGTCTATTCAAGAAAGGGTCACTTTGCTGTGCAATAGTTGTTTCATTTATCTTGTGCTGCGTTACAATACAGAATGGCCTCAAAGTTGATTAAAAATTAAACTATACTTTCTTCAACATAACAGTAAAGCAATGCTGCATAAATTGAACTGACTTTTCCATTTCTGTCATCACTGTCTGTTCTCCGGTTTCTTTTCACATTCCAATGTTCTTAAATGCTGGACATTTTTCTGAGCATTTATGTGTTAAGGATTATAAAAGCTAATTGCTCCCAGGGCTAATGGCCACTATTACACGTAGCTTGAGTGGAATATTCTTCTGCTTCATTTAGTTTCCTGGTAGTCCCTGCCTGCACAGCCAGGAAGTCACCTGCTATGCTTGTGTAGTACAGAAATACAATAGGAGTATTTCATACTTAATATATTTCATAGGTATATACAATACAAATATATTCGTATTGTATAGAAATGTCTTGGTTCTCAGTCAGAGTTGGATTTCACATGAATTTACCCCAAACTTTTTTACTACCTATAAAGTCCTATGGTTTTGTATCCTCAGATCCATTCTTACCATTTCAGACAGTAATCACAATTGCACAAGCAGTCAATTGCACAGGAATTGCACAGCAAGTCATGTATAAACAAGAATGACAACTAAGATCACTTTCTCCCAGGCTAGGTAATCAGTGAAACTTCTCAAAGGTAAACTTCTCAGAAGTCCAGCTGACTTTCCCTCTCCTATTTGTGCTGCTCAGGTTATTTGATAGTCCTGTCCATTCTAGGTCAGTCAACTACTTGACATTTTCACCCAAGATACATGCAAAGATCTAACTCCACAGGCATCTTTTCTATTACATCCTCTTCTTCTAGAAACATGATGGTGTGATCTGAATATGGCTCCATTTTTTTTCTTGTCCCCATTTTCCTAAAGTATTGTCAGATGTTATTATCTGTACCATCTTGTTACATGAGGTAACTTCCTACCAGTGAGAAATTTCATGTTGTTTATATGTTTGTATCATGAGTTTCTTTCATGATGTGCTATCTATTTCCTACCTTCATAATCCATTTATTAAAAATAATTAACATTCACTATAAGGCATTTTCTGCCTTACTTTGTTAATAGGGTGTGGGGTTTTTTAGGTTTTTTTTTTTAGTTTTTTTTTGTTTTTTTTTTTTTTTTTTTTTTTTTTTAGTTTTTTAAGGTCAAACAACTTGTTAGCTTATCAGCTGGTACCGGCTCCAAAGTAGAAATGCCTGCAAATCACCTTCTTCCGCATAGCCTTCTGTTAACAAAATCCATTATGAAATCAGAACTGTATGATATATTTACACACACAGAGTGAAGGAGAAGAGAGAAAGAATTACACGTGATAGATACCAGTACCTTCACTTAATGCACTAGGTAACGCAGTTCCGGAAACCATCCAGAACCACAAGAATAAGTATACCTCAGTATCAGTATGTACTAGAAGACTAAAAGTTATAGCTCTTTACACTCACTACATTCTCTCAAATCAGCACGCTTTTGTGTGGTTCTCTTAGATATCTTCAGTTTTGAAGCATCTCTGCTCCTCACTGAAGCTCATTTTCTGTGCATTTTTCTTCTCTCTCCGCCTGCACAGCTTATAACTGTATGTAAAATGATTTATATTCTGGATTGGTCTTTGTCTTGCCTCTGGGATTCTCTTGGGTGGGCTTATTCTGCAATGTTCATAGGACTATCAGTTGCCTTGACCTATCTTTTTATAGCATAGCAGCCTGTGCCATTTGGAAGAATTTCTCTCATTTATTTGGAGGTGACTGTGTGGGAATAGGGTAGGCCATACATAATAATAAATTATTCTTTTTTGTGTATTTTCAAAATTCCATGTGTGGGCCATAGCTCTAACATCCTTCTGCCTAGTAATTCTATTTTTCTGCCAAGTCTTCGTATAAGAAAGTGTACCGTTGTTTTATCCTCCTGTTTGGGATCAGAGTATTCATGAAGTAGCTCTTCTGGCACTTGTTATGATGACTGTGCAGAATCTGTGTTGTTCGTTTCTTAGCCCTCCCCCTTCCTTCCTCCTTTTTACCCTTCTTTCTTCCTTTCGAACAGTAAAATCTTAGTTCCATTCCCTCTGGCCCTTTTCCTCCTCTTGATCTATTCTGTGTAACAGTTCGGTTCTTAATTTCACCTTTTAATTCAAAACTGAAAATGCAATTTTCCTAGTGATGATTCTGTCTCTCCCTTGACTGCTCTTGTTTAAGTACCAAATAGGAAGGGGTGCATCTGAAGTCTGCAGCCCTCTCATTAACACTTCTGTATTACATGGCATGGTCAAGGCCATGCAGTTGCTCAGCATCTGCCCCCATCAAATTGTGTTATCACTAGATAAGAGCTGCTTCACTCTATGTTAGGTATCACAGAGGAAAGTGGATTCAGACTACTATGAGTACTATAACATATGGTTGTTAGATTATGCTTAACAACTCTGTCCTTTGATAAGAAAAATAGCAATATAAAATAAACAGGGTATCTGCATCAAAGGACATACATCAGGCACTAATGCTGAGGTCTGCCCTACAGGAGACCAGGCACCCATGAAAAATGAGACAGGGAAAGCAAGAAAAGAAGAATGGCAAAACTGAAATACAGGGAAAGAAAGAAAAACCTGGGGAAAAGAGTCAGGAGATCCATCTGGGACAAAATCTCTGGTGTTTCAGTCCCCAGAACCTGTCCCGGGAGGACAGGTTTCCCTAAAACAGACTTCAGGTTAGAAGTTTTCTGTTCTGTTTATCTAATAGCAATGGTTGACCAGTCTGGAACAATATTAAAGGAAATAAAGGTATTTATGTATAAAGTTTTCCAAAATCGGCTAACCCTCTCAAGGTAATAAATATCCATTCTTATTTGAAAGCTTCCTAGCTTATAATTCCCTGCCTAGGATAACTTAAACTATAGCACTATAAAATGGAATTTGCAGAAAGATCTATGAATAGAAATAACTGTAGAAGCCAAAGTATACTGCATGGAGTGCTGCCATCTTTTGGTTATAACAAATTAGGATTATTAAAAAAGAGCTCTGAATGTGTTTAAGCAAAGTGAATACAGACAGAAAGCATAATACAAAAGTTAAGTGTTATTAAAGACAGTTACCATTATTACTAAAATGGCTAAATCTGATTTATATTAAAGACTCACTCTGGAACATAAGATTGCCATTTTAAATAAAGTGTTATTTCACTTAACCTCTCATTTATTTCTGTAAACCTATTGCTCCTGAAAGATATGGATAAGCACAGCAATGAATGATTACTTCTCATCTGATTGCACAGGAAGTTAAAATTGCATTCAAAGCATATAGGAAACTGCTCTAATTAATTATTTCTGCAAGGTCCGCTATGAAAAATAACAGGTTGAAAGATAATATTGTAGAGTCCATATGGTAAGCAGGCCTAATGGCACTTAGAAACTATGATCCGCCATTGTTTTCTCCATTAAAAAAAAAAAAGAAAAAAAAAAAAAAAAAGATCCTCCCTTTAAAATATTTCATTTTGTCATTTTCCTTCTGCTGGGAGGGAGACGGTAGCGACGTTTTGGAGATACTATGCATTCTTGGAGCAGAACAACAGGCAGCTATTGTCAGCTGTGCTTACAGTACCCAATAGTGATTGTGTTTGTTAGTGGGGATTAATAAAGAAACAGCCGTCCTTTTGAGGGACAATTCTCACCGTTTGGTTTTACCTTTTTTCATAGGAGGACACAAGTTATTTTTTTCTATATGTGCATAATTCATTAGAATTAATTTGCAAAAGGCAGCAATTTTCAAATTTCAAAGCCTACATGCTTTAAAGATTAACCACACCCATGAGTGGATATAATGTGAAAATTAATCTTTCATGCAATTTTAAAGGATAAAGGGATTATTCTTAAAATGTAAATGTTTCAAAATTAAGGGAAAGATTATTTTTCATTGCCTACAAATAATTCAGGCTGTCTCTGTTGTAAATCCCCAAGTCAAATACACTCTTGGTACTCATTGAGGACTAATTCAGTTACATGATCTTCACAATTCTCGTTAATTTTCCTCCTCTTTTTCATCAGCAATGCTCATCAGTCACAATCAAGTTAGTGAGCAAATGCCTGTTTAACATTTATAGATTAGCCATCTAGACCATTAATGTTACTGACATTAAGAATAATATAGCAAGTCACAAAATATTTGCTTATTTCTAGGAACCAGAATTTCTGCTGCATCCAAGTTCCACCGTCATCAGAGACACGCCTGAGCAAATGGCCATCATGTAGTTGCTTTTCTTCTATGTAATTTCTGCAGGTGAAAAACTCTATGCGCAGAGCATTTATTTAACCTCAGCAAAGCTTAGAAGCGGGCCATGTTGTTCTGTTTTGAAGGAGGTGAGCCATTAGGTCTTAAGCAGAGAATTTCTATTTTGATGTTTCTTTCAAATCTTTAATGTTTCTTTACAGTTAAGTTCTTCTAAGTCTCTGGCTTCTTGATTATAAGTAAAAACTTTAAAATATGATTTGAAAGGCAGAAAAGTCAATGGCCAAATAAGAGAGAAAATCGGATGATTTTCTCTCGAGACTCTTGAATATTTAGGTTTATCAACTTTGCACTTAGGATTTTAATCAGTCTGGAAATTGATATATTTGCCATCAGTTTTACATGCTTTTTCACTGTGGACTGACAGCTATAATGGAGAAAAAGCAGCATAAACAAACAAACAAAAAAAAAACCCAATTACCTGCTGTAGTGTTTTTCTGTGTTGTCTTCGTGCAAAGCAGCTGCTTACCATTCCTAAAACTGAGAATTCTCATTTATTCAAAAAGTGGTTTATTTACCCGCTAAGAGAGCCCCGGACATCTTCCTGGCTCAGGCTGTTTCTTCAATGCCCTTTATAAGCTTCCAACTGATTTAGGTTTATTTTTCTTATATAAGAAGTGTGTTTTTGCAGTGCGAAGATGTTTGGCATTCACTCTTCCACCGTGGATGTTTTGTCATTTTTTGTTTCTGCTGATGCAGTGATACGTTTTCTGTCAGAGGAGGTTTACAGGCACATTACCCCGCTTGACAGGAACAGCGAGCTACAAGGATTTCCTGAGGAGAAACTTCCAGATGCAGCGGGAGAGATTTCTCATCTTCCAGCTACGTTAAATTACATTATCTCCCTGAAACAACTTTCTAAATGAAATTATTCACTGAAATTCTCATGCACATTCCAGCTGCTTGGACTTCTCAAATGATTTGGTCATCTATAAATAATTCACAGCCAACTGGGAGACTGCATACCCGTTTTCTGCTTCCTCAGTATCTGCCAGGATACTGTAAGAAAAGCTTTTTCTGCCTGGCAGCTGTGGGTAGATAGAAGTTTACTGGTTCCAAGTCTTCAAAAAATCTCAGGTTAAGCTCTAATGAAACCTAAAATTGGATTTACAACCACATATTTTTAGTATACTGTTAAAATAGATTTTAATCCTTTATTTTGGAGTAAACTCAGGCCTTGTTTCCACAATTTTTGTTACAACCAGGAGGACTAGAAAATTACTTTAAAAATAAAAGTATTGTGATTTTCATGTAGTCACACATCTCCAGGAGCTGGAGTTTTCAGGGAAAAAAAAGAGAGAGAAATAGAATAAAACTGTGAGAATTAATATAGAACAGTTTTTAACTTGAAAAGGCAATGCAGTTTCTTAGAACAGAAGAACACAATTCCTTCCATAGGCAAAAAGATCATAAATATTACTGCCTTGAGTTAAATAACATGGATGAAATTTGATATAGACAAACCCTGAAGCTAACAGGACTGGTGTTATTTTGCTTTATGTATGTATTCTTGGCATATTAATGATACGGGGGGAAAACACAAATTATGTCATCAATAATAATATACTCAGTCAAAAGACTAGGAGGCTAAGCTCAGAGGTGGTGTAATTACATTTGTACTTACTTACACCAGTTACAAATTTGGCTCATAATTTATTATTTATATTTTCATGATCTGTCAAGTCGCACAAATACTTTTTGACCTTGTCATCCAAAAGAAAAACATTCCCACTTTCCCTTTGGGAAAAGGAAAAAAGGGACATGCAGCTCTTCGAGTTATCTTCTTTATAGCTACAGCCTACATACTTTGATTATAACAGTGGGAATTTTGACTGAAGATTATAGAATTGGACTTGTAATAGATCTGATTTAGTTCCAGTGTAAATTGATACAACTCCACCGAAAACAATAGGTTGCCTCTATTTACACCAGAACTGATTTCAGACTGGTTCCTTTGAGAAATTATATTTCCCTTCAGCTATTAGAATCTTGTCTCCCAAAGGTAGAGACATTATCGTTTTACTTGCACAAAGGAACAACATCAAATGCGGCATACATAAGAATGGAAAATTAAGTTTTAAAAAGGCTGCGTGCTTCTTTTTATAAGGACTTTGAGAGAGAAAGCACACTAGTATGACCTTATGTTGTAGTGGCTATGGAGTGCTCCACAGAATGGAGAATTGACTGCAGTTTGTAGATTTTTTCTCTTCTTACCATAGCCAGCTTTGATCTCTCAAGCAATTCTTATTTAAAACAGTTCAAGATGAAACTCTGGTAGCACTGCAACTATAATTGTACTTCCACATGCCCTTAAAATTGTCACAGGAAAAAAAAATCAAATGTCCTGATAGCACTTTTGCAAATCCCCCAATGTTTGGTGCTGCCATCATGTCATAGTAGGCATTTTTCTGCATCTTGATTTTGTATTATACTTCTTTGTTCACTGCCTTGTTGCTGGTATTGTTTTCCTGTTTCCTGTGGTGACAAAATGAATAAAATGCATGGAAGAGTGATGGTGAGCGAAAATAAAGGTGAGAATGTAGCAATAGTAAGAAAAATAAAAGGTGAGTCTCAGTTCAGAGAAAACATCCATACCTCTTCTTGGTGTTCTTGGAGATAGAATAATGAAGAAACAAGACTCATTCAGATGCTTGAGGGAATTAATACTCTAACAAATATCACCTGTTAATGTCACAATACTTTTATGAGATAGTCTCAGAGCCAGTACTTTTGGTGCTTGAATTGAAGAATTGTTACAGCACATGTAGCAGTATTGCTATTGCTTTTGTCTGTCACTGGAAGGGCTTTCAGTCCCTTAGGATTGTAAGCAACATTAGGACTTTAATTTCTTAAATTATTATATATGGTCATACTTGTGTGCTTTCCACCTCCTTAAATCAGGCATTTCCACTTCAGAAGTAACCAGCATGTTCATCAAACATTTGAAGAATAATGGTGTTAGTCTTTATAAAATATTTTAAAAGGATATTTGCAAAATGCTTTATTAGTATTTATGGGTAAATCTTTTCACAGGGAGGAGGGGAATCACACAGAATCACACAGAATGGCTGAGGTTGGAAGGGACCTCTGGAGATCATCTAGTCCAACCTCCCCGCTTAGCAGGGTCACCTAGAGCATGTTAGATGGGGTGACATCCAGGTGGGCGTTGAAGATCTCCAGAGAAGGAGACTCCACAACCTCTCTGGACAACTTTTTCCAGTGCTCTGTCACTTTCACAGTAAAGAAATTCCTCCTCATAGTCAAGTGGAACTTCCTGTGGTTCAATTTGTGCCCATTGCTTCTAGTCCTTTTGCATGGGACTACTGAAAAGAGCTTAGCCCCATCCCCTTGATACCCTCCCATCAGATACTTAAAGGGAAGATACTTTAAGGGAAAAGGAAGCTTGTTAGAATAACTTAGCAGATAGCTCTAATATACTTTAAAAATTGTTCCTTTTGGAATTGACAGAAAAACATCCTGAATAAAGACCATCTATACATTCTTTAACAGAATCCTTCCTGCCTTTCTCTTAAAATGTGGCTCTAAAAAAATGTTTTCTTATTATAAGTTATTCTTCTTATTATTATATAAGTTATTATTATTATAACCTACAGATACAGGTAATCTACCTACTGGTATGGTCTTTTAAGTAGGGAAAATGATCTGTTCTCAGAAGAAATTATCACATGTTTTATTGTCTCCTAGCCAGCCAGTTTTTAGAGTATGTCTACATTAATTGTAAGCAGAGTTTGTTTCACCAAATGTAGGCTTTTATATTTAAGGACAAGCTAAAGTAGCTATCTAAAAAAAGACAGAATTGCACCTTGAAAGGTTGTTAGGTTGTTTTTTTTTCTCCTTTGACTATAGAGGAAGCCTTGGCAGCAGCTAAGTCAGAGTTACAGTGTGGAGGTCTAAATGCAAATAAATTCTGCTTTGTGTGTCTTCCTACAATGCAATGTCATGCTTTGATACCACCACCAAAACAGGTAGTACTGACTGATCTTTCCAGCTCTGGCCAGCTTAACAGAGAACTGTACTGTACTAAAGTAGCCCGTTAAATCACAGTAAATTTATCATTTGCAGTCATCTATCCATAAATGAATGGGTGCTGACTACAGCATTTGCAGTGGTAGATAAGACACATTCACACCACAACAATATTATGCATATATGTACGATAGACATGCTTCCATCATTTTTCTTTTAAAATAGTTGAAAAGATTTTGGCTGGGAAATAAATTTTAGTTCCATTGTTTGCTCTAAATGGCTCAACAAAGCATTGTTTCAGTCAAAAATCCACCTGTTTAATACCTATTTGAAAAGACAAGTTATAAGCAGTGTCATACTTCACTGGTAGATTCATTGTTAAACATATTGTTATCATAAAATCTCTCAGAACAAGCGTTTCAGAACAGACTGTTGAGCGTTTGTCAGAATGTCACAAATTCTACGTATAGTATTGTTGTTAAAGAATGCAAGAGTTAGGCTACGGGAGAAAATAAAGATTTCTCTACTAGCACAGACAGATTGAGGCAACAGTTTATGTCATATTAGATGAATTGTGGCATGGTTCCCTTCTGTGTTAGCATTTATGGATCTGTTCTGTCTTCTATGTCCCTGCTTCAGTTAAAATTCCTAAGAGCTGTAATCAGTTTCTGAGAAGAGCATTTTCCATTCTTTGTGATAAAGAATATGTAGGCCTACTAGAACATAATGCACAGTGATTTCACATAGAGAAAGAACAGGTAATCATATAGACTTCCATAGAAGCTATACCAAATAAGTTTAGATTACTTGTCAAAATAAAATCACTTTCTTCTTGCTGTTCCATTCTTTCTGTCGTCATCATGCTTAAATATCTAAAGCTGGACAATCTATGAGGTCTTTTGCAGAGACCTTTTGAGGTCTTTAGTAGAGACACTGGATAAAATTTTAATTGCTGGTGAAAGGACTCATCTGAAAACAAGACTTCAGTGCTAAAAATAATGTTAAGGTGGACTACTAGCATCATATCCCAAAATTGTATTTCTAAAACATTGTATTTCTAAAAAATTGTATTTCTAAAAACTAAACAAATTTGTTTAGTGCCTTGTCTGTCCAGCTTGGATGGCTTGTAAAAGTCACTAAGCAGCTAGTGACACATGAAAGTTCCCAGGCAAATACTGTTCTACTTTTGCACTTGCCTGAAGCTGCTCTAGCCTGGGCATCTGGATGCTCATCACCCTACAGCCAATGCCAGGAGCTGCACAGGACGGCAACAAAGTACTTCAGCAGTTTCAAACCACTGGAAACATTCAGGGATCACTTTCCATACAATGGATCAGACCAACACTAAAATATAATAGTAGTTAAATATTTGGTTAAAATAAGATGAAATGAAATGAAATAACAGTTTTTGTATGGGCAGGTGATTACCAATGTTAAGAAGGGCCCAGTGCCTCTCAGCATATTCATGAATGACTTGGAAAATGTTGAACACAAGGTTTTGATTATGATGCATAGAAAATATATAACTCCGTTGTGATGAGGACAGTGCCTAATTGAAGAATTTCAGAAGTACCTCTTGAGACTGAGTGACGGGGTAATAAAATAGAATATGAAATGTAAAATGATGGATAGGGAAAATAATCCTAATTTCATAGATGTATTCAAAATGTACAAAAGGAGATGCTTTTCCGTGGAACATCAATGGACATGTAAAACTCCTTGCCATAAGACATTGTGGAGGCTAACAGTTTCTCAGACTCACAGTGATGAATTACACAGAAACATAGAATGGTTGAGGTTGGAAAGGACCTCTGGAGATCACCTAGTCCAACCCTCCCGCTCAAACAGGATCATCTAGAGTATGTTGCACAGGACCATCTCCAAATGGCTTTTGAATATCTCCAAGTATGCAGATGCCACAATCTCTCTGGGCAACCTGTTCCCATGTTCAGTCACCCTCACAGTAAATAAATTTTTCCTCATGTTTAGATGGAACTTCTTGTATTTCAGTTTGTGCCCATGTCCTGTGTGTGTTCTGTCACTGGGCACCACTGAAAACAGTCTGGCCCCATCCTCTTGTCACCCTCCCTTAAGATTCTTGAGTATATAGAGAGAAATCTATTAAGATCTAACAAACATAAAAAAACACATCTGGCTCAAGAAATCACCTAATGCAAACCAAGGAAAGTACCCAGGGCAAGTATATGTGTATCTTTATTCTGTTCATACTGTTCAGCATGGTCATTTTCAAGAAAAGAATATCAGATTACATAGACAACTAGTCTGACCAAGCAGGTTATTCTTACATCGAATTGCTCTTGGGGTCATGGTGTGTTTTTCAGTTTAGGCAGTGGAGAGACTACCACTTACTTGACATGGGTATACATATATGTATATATTTATATGCCTCCAGTGATTGAATAACTGGACCTCAGATAACTCTTGAGGAAATGGATGAGAGGAATGGAAGTGCTGGAGTTAAGCTATGGCTCTGGATGGACAGGAATCAAGAATTCTTTGGCTAGAGAGATGGAGTGCAAGAGACAGCAGGATTTTTGCAGATTAGTGGTTAACTCAGTTACCCTTCAGAGGTAAATCTGATGCTGCTCTCCATTATGCAATTAGTAGGTAAAACCAGAAATAATCCTGGGTTAGGCTTGAGTCTTCCAGCTGTCCTCTCAGAATCTGGATCTCATATCAGAGGCTATAACCATTTCATGACCTATTTCTTTGTGTGAACTACGAAAAGCATTCTGAAGCACAAGTTTATTTCAGATTAACCCTCAAGAGCTATCTGAAGTCCAATTTTTCCCATTAAACTTCAAAGTCTTAATCAGCCAAAACACTATTTTCTCCACTATCACAGTATTCAACTCATTGAATATTAATAAAAAACATTATTGAACTTTAGTCTACTGTAGGACAACTCACCCTAAAATTCTCATTGAACTAAGAATGATCATTTTATCCTTATTCTTTATTTTTCTGCTGTCAACAAAATCAGAACAATTTCTCCTTTCATCTCATGTTATCCAACATAATGAATAGTTTCATGCGATCATTCATTTTTTTCTCTTCTCTCTCCAATTTCTAAGTTAACTTCAATAATTCCATTTACCTCATTCACTTTCCTTACACTATCTTTATGTCTGATTATATTTTCCACTGATCTAAGAGATTATTTGAAAATATCTCCCATTTTGAGAACATGAGCCAAAGCCTCTATCTGTATAACAGTAACAGCAATAGGCTATATAGGTTATATATAGATGACATAATGCAGTGCACTAGCTACACCTAAGCAAGAAAATACATCCCCTCTGCATCAGAGATGCTTCTTAATGCATCAGGTTGTATCGTTATAGCATTGGCTCTGCATCTAAACTAAGTAGTTTGGGCTCAATGCAGCACCACTGTTTCAGGTCATCGGAGCCTGGGTATCTTTGCACATGTTGGTGAGCTACGTCAGCATGTCCGTAGCTCTAGCCTGTTTTTGGTCTTTGAAGCTACTCCTGGGCCTATGCCATTTATCCTTTGTGGTGCATTATGTAAAACCAAATATAACCCATGAATTCCCAGAAATGAGCTGATCTTTGACTTCTTACTGTCGTATTAATATTCCAGTTGAAAATACCAGCACCCAAATATTCTAAGGCCATGTAGGCCTTACATTGATTACATGATTACATTATACTGAATGATGCTATGTTAAATAAAAATCTTATAAAACTGTATTTCTCTCTTTCAAATGACAAAATAAATGTCATTTATTTAAGTCCTTAACTGAACAGAGTTTAACAAATTTTAGAGGTATCAGAAACATTCTTAGGAATAGTTTAATAAGTTTTTTTCTTTTTAGATTCTGAAGTTTTGTTTTATATCTCTTCTGAATCTCTCTTTTTTCTCCCTTAATCTGTATATTCATAATTCAGATTGTACATACGTAAGCAAACGTATATATGTGCACATCTATATTTTTCTCCTTTTACTGTCACTCACCTATTATATAGTTCAGTACCTTCTTTTCCTGTATCTTCCTTTCTTTTGTTTCTAACTTTGGATGCTGTGAATGGCTATACAATTTCCTTTGCTCTATTAAAGCTAGCCTTTTTTTTCTTTTAGTGCAGCAACCAAACAAAGGACAGTACAAGGACATAGAAACCATCATGAAATGCCTTTTATTTCACAGTTCTTTTCATCTGCTCAACAAATAACAGAAACCATGGTTAATTATTGCATACTTCTGGTTCCCTGGGCTCTCATGGAGCTCTCCATATGGTCTGTTCAAAATGGAGGCACTTGCATATATCAGATGTAAATTATGTAAAGAAATATGATCATATAGTGAAACAGAGTAATAATAGGAAAAATACCTCTTCAACAAAACCAGAAACCTAGCTAATAATCACTCTTTATTTCCAACTCCCAGGGCAGGGGAACATTGTACCAAGTACATAAATCTCCGTTCTGACATTAATTTTGTAATCTTTAAAACATATTCAGTCTTGAGAGTTAAATATTGTTCCTTCATGCAAGAAACCCAGCGGCACAATGGACAATTATTTTTGTTTTCTTCCTTCCTTCCTTTTTTGTCTTTTTTTTCACCTTGCTTTTCATATTACTCGGTTCCTCCACCCTCCTCTACTTTTCTCTTTCATTAGTTCTTCCTCTTCCTGTTCTTCTTACTCATCTTCTTCATCCACTCTACATTTTAAAGCTTGTTTTTAATTAACATTGCATAAGAGAATTGAGGTTTCTCAGTAAATGTGGAATATGATCATTTTCTATAGAGAAAAGTTTAAAATAGTTTTATTCAGGTACTATAAGCACCATTTTAAGCATCATGTGGAGAAGGTTACACATGTAACAGAGGGGTGTCAGCAAGCGTTTTGATTAAAGTTTTCTGCTTCAGCAGGTTTTGGGATGGTACATTAGTGTTATGAACAGGGGATACTATTAAGCGAAGAAGGCAGGCCAGAGAAAATAAATGAGTCCATTTCTAATTGTCAGTAGTAGGCCAGGTTCTCAGCTGGGGTGAACTGGCATAAGCACAGTGATATCAGGTCACTCACAATGCAAATACACACCTGGGAACCAGGTATTGTAATCAAGAGCAACAGATAGATGCAGCAGCTGCAGCAGATGAGACCTTTGAGGTGACAGAAGAGAGAGATTACAAATTTGAATATTCTGAAATCAAGAAATGCCAAAATTTCTTTGCCAAAATTTCCCGTTTAATTTAGCCCTTGTATGTTGTGGGCCTTAGCCTGAGTAGTGTCTGTGCCTACCTCAGCTGGAGGGCACTTAGCAGTCTAGAAAGCTGTATAGGAAAAATATATTTGCTTAAATTTGAAAAGTAGCATAGATGGTGTGGGTATCCAGCACAGTGTAAATAGGGAAAAGAATAATGAGTTTTCTTTCTCTTGGTTGGGTTAAGGTTTTAATTGCTGCAGCTTATGACCCTACACATTTAATAAAGTTAGGTAGTTCAGTAGATCAGATGAAAATTACTGGAAAGAAAGCTTGATAAGATGAACTAATTCACAGCATGCACTTTGGGGAGCAATGGGAGTGGTGAGAAGGGGAGATGATAAAAATATCCACCTGCAACCTAAGAAACTAGGATTTGTTCAGACCATAACAAGAGATGCCTGATCACCTGCCTAATAATCATTTAGGGAACTAATATTTAGTCTTGCAATAGTAAATAAAGTCTTTTATTTGACTGCTGTACTGAATTTTAGTATTTCTTCAAAGAACTTCAGTTCCCTGAGTATAGAACAAGTGCTGCTATACATAGTCATACGTTAAGTAACCACAGACTGTTTTTCTGGGGAACTTAACTCTTATTTGGCACACAAGATGGGTAGTCACCTGAATATGAATCCGAGCTGTGCAGTGAGAAGAAGAAAAAGTAAATGAATACGGTTCAGCCTTGTGCCAAACTCAGCAGATCAACAGGTCCTTTAAGATTTAGAGGTACAGAATAAACAAGAAGAATGATAGTAGTTTATGCAACTACCTACTTACATGTCAGTAGCTAGGTTACACAGCAGAATGAAAGCCAGCACTGGCTGCCAAGAAGATCCCTTATGACAATCTTTGAAATGTTACATTTGAGTTTCAGCAGGACAGAATCCGCTGTCATGCTCGAGTTAGCATGGTGAGCCCAAGCTACCTTCATCAGTGGGTTGGGCTAACTTCGGACTAGAGCAGATAAGGCAAATTCCCTGTTGTCATTCCCGTGGTTTTGTAGGAAGGTGCTAATCTCCTGGTGAATGGTAATAGTAGCTTACACTGCTCTTGCAAGAACTGGGAAGAAAGATTCTGCCACACCTCTCAATCTTTATAGTGCTGCTTTAGATAGAAAAAATATACAATATGTTGCATATATTTCTGCAATATTCATAACGAGCTGCTTTTGTTCTTCAAATCTGTGTGTTTCTTTGGCAAGGAAAATTAAAAGGGTAGATGTATATATTTTTTTAAATAGGCTGTCTTTGGACATGAAAGTCTACATCTTAGGGTGGATTTGTTCTTGACCAAGAAGTTTCCCTTCTCACTAATGGGAAGTATCAACTACCACCCTTAGGTTTATGCAACATTAAATGTACTGCCTATCTGAGCCCTGATTTAGGCTAGCATCTTCATTCAGGACAGATTCAGATAAGCATTTTTTTCTTGGAAAATTTCTAATGTGCAACTGTTCTTAGCATTGTCACAGATAAGAAATTACCTAATCACATGTTTAAATGCATCTGACTGTGCTGATGGGGACTGATGCTCTCCAGGGAGATAGGCTTAGTTCTGAGACCTATTCTCACAGCATCTCCTCTTTCTCTAGGAATGGAAACCAGAGCTCTCCTTCATGTACTTCAAAAATAACCTGCACTTACTAGTTTCTTACTACAAAACTGTGCAGCCTTGCAAAGCAGATTCACTCCACTGGAATAGACTTTCCTTAGTTGCATCTGTAAAATTAAGACCCTAGTTTAATATGTCCAAATAATTTTGGACATGTTTAATTTTAAGCTCACTTCCCATTAGCATTAAGTACAAGTAAGACAACTTGGCAAAACTTTATCATAACAGCTCTAAATATGCAAGGGCCTTAAAAAGTATTTTCTTCTAATCTGGATCTTTTTATTCTGTATTCAAATGAAGATTTGAACTCCTTGTCCCATGCTCGGTCCAATGAATCTTTTCTTCCACCTTTTCCCTTCCTCTTTCATTTTATTTTTTCCTTTCCCTTTCTTTTCCCTTTTTTCTCTTTCCAGGTTGGTTACAACTGCCTCAATAAGACATTATTTTCTTATGAACACATTGTTCTAGTACCGCGAGTGAGGTAT
Organism: Rhea pennata; assembly: GCF_028389875.1. Taxonomy (NCBI): domain Eukaryota; kingdom Metazoa; phylum Chordata; class Aves; order Rheiformes; family Rheidae; genus Rhea; species Rhea pennata. Next base: position 30,035,849 of record NC_084664.1, read on the forward strand.
ATATATATAAAAAAATCAGTATACAGACTTTATTTTTTCTCATATACACACATGTACCCCTTTTAATACCAACAAGAGTGGCATATGTATTTGTCACAGGAAAGGAGGGAGACCATGTTGCCCCACAGCCCTTCCTTACTTCCTCTTGCTGGCTGGAGCTGAAGCCAGCTCTCTCACAACACTGTCTTTTCCCTAATGACTTCTTTCCCACTTGCAAATCCCTCTCTGTTTGAGTGCTTCGTTACTTCTCAACCATTTTAGGAAATTTTCGTTTTCAGCTATTTCTTCAAAAACCTTCTACATGGATTTAGTGTTTATGCATTTTTAATGTCCCTCTGTCTGGTCATGTTTAACAAGCCTACATTGTCTTACTTGTTTTTAGGCTTGTGATTTTTTTCTAGGGCACCAGATATTTCACCTCATGAAAATATTCTCATGAGGTTGCTCATGAGAGTTTCTAATTACTCAGTGCTTTTTGTCTTAAACAAAATTCTGAGCTGGACATGGCAATACTCAAGAATCAGCATGGAGTGAAATTCATTAGAGCATATGCTCACTGATCTAGATGGCAAATAGCTGTAAAATGACTAAGCACACATTTTAATGGTGCAGGTCCTTTTTAATATTTCTTAATATTATAAAAATGAGAAGACTAAAATCTTTAAGATAGGAGATTTAAGAAAGACTACAGATAGGTGGGAAGAAAGAATTAAGAACTAATTCAAATTGAAAAAAATCAAGTATGTGGAGCTATATGGAGGATGGCCTAGATAAGAATAGGAGAAAAAATCAAAGGAATTAGTTGTGAAGCTCTGACAGAATAGCATAGATATGAATTTATGAATGTTGCTCATCTCAATCTTGATTTGGATTCGATTCATCCCTTATCCTCTTCTCTTCTTACTTGCTTTAGTGGTGCAGAATAATAAAAAGAAATAAATCTTCCTACTCTTTTCCCATTTTGAATAGGAATTAATCAAATCGACTGGTTGCTCTGTATAATACATTTTGTTGCAACTGTATCTTCACCAACACATGCAGATTTGATACACTGTGTGATTACTGTTTCTGCAGATCTCAGATACCTAATCATTTCTTTCCTTAAATATACAGAACAGATAAGAGTCAAGTAGACTACTGAGAAAAATACATAAACTTATACACATTTAGTGCAATGATTTAATATTTTATTTATATATATATATGTATACACACACACATATACACATAATGAACAATACATAAACTGCTTCACTGGAAAAGGGATCTTGGATCTTCTTATACTGTTAATCTGATGTCAGTGAAATTTTCAGTCGAGCTGAATTTGAGAGAAATTTCAAAACTTGCCTATGGGTTACCAAAATATTATGGCGAAATGACTGGATGTCCTGAATACTTTGCCATTGTTTCCTGTTGGCTTAACAAACTTAGTGTTGATCAGAAGATTGTATTAATCAGAATGCAGTTGATCAGAAATGCAAATTTGCATTAAAACAATAAAATCACATTTTAAATTTGCGATCTTTGAAATTTCCTTCATGAATTTTGTTACTGAAGTTCTAAATCTGAGCTCTGACAAAAGCCAAGAGAAAGGAGGTAGAATCAAGCAAGAACGGTACAGCTGAATTTCCAACTGTGTTTAAAAAGGCCTGCTGGTCCCAGAAATATGCATATGGTACCTCCTCAGTCAGTTGCTTGTGTCATATAATGCCTCTCACAGACTGAAAGGTGATCATTTCTTCTTGTAATATTATCTACCTATACACCTAAAAAGTATTGTATACAAAGATGTTTTAAGGTTTAATGTATATTTGAGAATGTTATGAGATCCGTAAGTTAGAAATACTAAGGAAGTATAGAACATTTAGTAGTTGTAATAGTATTGTATTTATCAATGTTTTTCTCTTGTACTTTGATCTTCACAGTCACTTTACATTTCAAAGCAATAGAGTCTGAACGATTCTCTTAGATGTGGTTTCTGCATAAGAATTCAAAGTTCTTTCTGAGACACTCCGCATGACAACACTGGGGTGGCAAACGGTCATGTAGCCGAATTACAAAGCAGGAAAAATTTATAAATACAATTAAAAATATGATATTTGATTCTCCTGCTCAGACTTGCTATCAGTAGAGGTCACAGTTTAGCAAAGAGCTTGCATTCCTTCTTACCTGCAATTTTGATTTGAGCAGGGGTATAAAGCTAAATGTGTGCTTAATTGCTTGTCTAATCAAGACCTTACGTACAGACCGCCATAAAAGATAGCAAACCTCCGTGACAATATGCCTGCATTTGCACCTCTGTTTATTAGCCACCGTATGTGCCTACAGTCTATTTAAAGACCCATTCTTTTTGATTCCCAGAGCAATAGTTGTGCGGAACTGACTGAAAGACCAGAGACTGCTCATACTTCTTACATATGTGGCTCCATTAATTTAAATGGGTCCGTATATATATATATATGTAAGGTGGAAAGCACTGGCCCATAAACTGCATACCTTCTGCACTATAATTCTCTCATTTTCCTGAAGTGGCTCTGCTAACCCACAGAGAAAGAAGGATAATGCTCAGATCCCTTTATTCACATACTATGGTAATATATTTGTATATATGCCTGTATAACTGCACCGATAGCAGAAATGAAGATGCATGTTGTCATAACACAGACAGTATTGGAATGCTTCTCCAGCCCTCTCCAATGTCTATATTAAAATGCAGAGGAGAAATGTCATAAGTATACTTCTTGAAATAGAATAGCACGTCAGTAACAGTGTTTAAAGAGACTCTGTTGCAGAAATGAAATGTTCATTTCATTTACACTAAACCTGGGCTTTTTTGAGGAGGGAGGAAGGGACACTGCCAAGTGAGCGAAGATGGAGACGGTTGCGGAGAAACATTTAGTCAGTAAAACACCATGCTTTCTCATAATGTCATGCATCTCACTCACAATAATTCTTTCTTATTAACTGCTCGGGTACAATTTATTTTCCTCTCAGGCTATGAACGCAAGTGCAAGTATAGCAGACTCTGGTTGGAGCTGATAAGCCATCCTCTAGAAGCAGCACTGCTGGCATGATGAGATTTGTTAAGAAGACAATATCCCATTGGCTCAGACAAACCTTGCTGTATATCAAACCTATCAACAATAATATCTGCAAAATAATGCTTTTATGTATCTGCCAACTTCCACAGAAAGCTCTCCAGTGTTCCTTTGGAAATGTGATTTGATTATTTTTTTTCATTTTGGATTGATATATACATCAGTTGAAAGCTTATTTACTCTCGTTTATATATTTGCAGTATTTTTAAACCCAGCTTCTAAAACACTAAACAGAAAACTGCAGTAAATAGAAAGATGAAAAGATAATCACTGTCACTGCTGTAAAAGAAAAATCGGCATTTTCTTTTCAACATAGAATAAAAACAGAAATAATACATTCACACTGTTAAATTATTTTTATATCACTGTTTAGAATTTAACTGAGCTGTATGATCAAGAGCATAAATAAGGCAGCAGACTTCTGATCTCATGATTAAAACTATATCTCCCTTATGATCATCAGTATTTTTAAATACTATTTTTTCTTTAAGCAACTCTTTTTTGCCAGATGTCAGATGTTCAAACACTGAGGAATAAATCCTGCTTAGATTTTTTTTACATACAAGAAATGCCCAACTCTTCATATATGGAAAATTTGTGCTGGTCAAGTTCAGGAGAGTTTGACTTATTCTAGGAAAAATACTATCAAACACAATAGAAGTTTGATCATAGGATATAGATTTGGATTTAAAATTTTGGATTTATTGTCTTTTTATAGAAGGCACTAAAAAAAATAAATGTGAAAATTATTTAAACCTACAGGCTGAAGCCTACTTTTATTTACTTAATATTCACATTCTGGCAAGAAGAATAAAAATCCCATAAAATTTCAGAGAGAGTATTTCTTGTCAAATCTGTTGATAGACTCAAGTTGAACAGTTCAATATAGTTTGAATGGCAATATCATGAGCAATTCAGACAGAAATTCTATTTCTCTCTCCACTCACGTCATTAAAAATATTTCTGGGAAATCACTACTTATTTGAGTGGACTACTCTCCAGCTCAGCTTAGATCATAAATGCTGGATTCCCTGCAGAGCTTAATTTGTCCAAAAATAAATGTCTTGCTGCAAGTACTCCAAGCATATCAGTTTCCAGTATAAAGCACAACTTTCCTGTCTATAAAATGGGAGTACAAGTATTTCTGCACTGGGGGATAGGAAGAGAGTATGTGAGAATTAAGGTATTGAATATAGGAGGCATTCATCTCACTGTTCACAGGAGCAATATAGGAACAATATGTAGACAGATGGACAAGCAGACAGGCACGTCCTATTGCAATGAAAATCAGCATAACATTTCCTTCTTTTTGAAGCACAGTTTTTCTGCGGGTGCTGAAGGTGTCTGGCCTGCTCTCTAGCCACAAATGGAAATCAGCCACGCTGATAGAGGCTGAACTACGCGAGGGCTCAAAGGATACATATGCCAGGAGCTCCTCCACCCTACATGGAGAATACATGCTTGTGCAAGAGTGGAAGGCAGATTAACTCCAACAGACTCACACTGTCACTGCAGAAGTTTTCCTAAAAGAGAAGTCCACTTTTTTCTTCCTTTTTTTTTAACTTAAAAACTGATAGGTATCTCCATGGTTCACTGTCAGTCTTCTACCTTTGACTTTCTAAAGCAGAACCTTTCAAACCACCAAAAGCACCTCTCATGCTCTCTCCTTATTTTTCTTCCAGCTTCACATAAACAGTTCTGTTTTACACATGGAAGAGCGGTATGCACGTATACTTTTGTCTTCAGCTCAGAGAATATGAAAATAGTTGCTTCCACAGAGTTTGTGTGTCCACACACACTCATCCAAAATAAATTCTGTTCTTTCAAAAGGTTCTCTTGAACAGGTTCTGAGTATGGGCTCAAACGATCCATTTAAGCATAAAGGGCAAGGTCTGAGGCTTTAGAGGGCTATAGCCCTGCATTGTGGAAAAGAAAAACTACAGAATAATATCCCAGGAAGTTTAACAGCTATGCTGCTGTTTGAAAGCCTGTTTTACCCTGCTTCTCCACAGCTAACCATTACACAGCTCCATATCCTTCTGGAGTGAGATCTGCGAGTTCTGCACTTGCTGAGTTGGAAGCACTTAATAGGGAAGCTCTCAACATTTGGGTTGTGATTGCTTGTTTTCCTTACATGGGCCATTCGGAGCAGAGGGCCTTTTATTTAAACTTAATACGTGAATGCAGACTTATCCAAAATGAAGTTTATTTACTAATTAGCACATTTTGATTAATTCAAGCAGTTTATGAAGGTGATACTCACAGATTTCAGTTCAACAAAGCACTTACTCTTACACTAGACTTTAAATTTATCCTGGTAAAACATGTTAAGAACCTAATTCCCTTACTGATCAGAATTCAGACCAAGAAGCAAAAGCAATATTCTCTCTGTGAAAGGGCACTTCAAACTACTGAAATGCCACCTATACCAAGCAAACAGTTCATGAGCAAACTGGTTGAAATTTATCTATATAAGGAGAAAATGAACTAACTAAGAAAATAAAATTTTAAGAATTACAGCCTGATGCCACTCATTACACTGCAGTCTAATTTTTCAGCTGCACAAAATGGCACTGAGAGTTATTCTGGAATATTTGTAGCTGAAATTGTGTCCTGAATATGATTCTTAAAAATATATCATCTACATTTGATGCATTTCTGCATCAGAAAATATTCTGTGTACTCCTGGACCTCAAAGCTTACATTTTGTCTTGCTTACAGTCTTAAAGATTCTTTCACACTGTCCACAAAATGCAAACTTTCCTTTGGCAGCTACATAGGCTCATAAACCTTTTCTTAATTTTCCTCTTCTTCTGTATCACAGGCTTGGCGCTAATATCAATAATTATGATCACAAGAAGACACAGGTGTCAACACTTTTTTAACTATCATCCAAGCAGTGACTCTTGTAGAAGAGAGTACGCTTAGTGTCATCATACTCAAGCTGCCCATCTAAGTGTACCTTCAATTTATCCCAAGACCTAGAAAACTGACATATACTACTGTTAACAGGCATACTGCCATACTGACAGATGGGTATGTGTTTAAGCAGCCAAAAGACAGAATATGAGTATCTAATGTGTGTTTCAACTGTTGATTTCCCAGCCAGGAATGTCACATCAGCAGCTTGTTCCCAATGCTTATGCCTATGGCTAAGAGAATACAACATCACTATTTCAGCTCTCAGGTACATTCATTTAGCAAATTAATGTCTGTCTTCCCTGGCATGAGGAATGGTTTCAGAGATTTAGGATCAACTGTTTACAGAAAAGTCCCCTTTTCTTTGGCACTGTATGGAAAGCTAGAAAACCCTTTTCCAATATGTCAGCTTAGAGGGTGAGGGAAGGAGTCTAGGAGTGTTAGCAAGATCAAAATAAGTTTTGAAAGAACTATTATTTTTGACGCATCACACTGAATAAATATTTCAATGCAAAATATTTAGTGTAACATTGAATCACATAGCTATTATTCACATATTTCCAATTGCTTAAGAAGCAAGTTTCTATACTATACGCAGAAATTACTTTTTGTTTTGTTTTCCAGGCTAAGATGTACAGATTCCCAGAAGTTAAGCTTTACTACTGAGTTCAAGCAATGCAGAAGAGTATCATGGTGCCAAGAAATATCCTCCTGGAGAGAACTCATTTCATTCTTCAGTGATGTCTATGCTAATTCTGGCTTTTTGTAGAAAAGAGTTTCATGTGCAATAGTGCCAAAATAGGTGTAATTGCTGTGATTTAAGTTTTCATCCACACATGAGAGTAAACCAGAGCAACCAAAGATAATTTCATCCAGAAGAATTCAAATTCAGCTGCCAGAGAGAAGCAGAATGTTGTGAAATGTGATTTGCTAAAACAATTTCAATAGGAAAAGATTAATGACATGAAAAATGAAAGGTCTAATGAATTCCACTAATTAAGCCTCAACCAAAGTGTTATTGTAGCTTCCATTCATTTGTCATCTTTCTCTTTCAAAGTTAAATTGAAGTAGATCATCTCCTGTGTGAATTTTTACAAAACTATATAATGGGCTTTTTTCGTGTGAATCACAGTTTAATCAAAAGTATAATATATCCTGAGTTTTGCTGCCATTTTTATCACTACTTTTTGATTGACCCATCAAAAGATACAATTTGATATTACTGCTCCATCCTTTGGCTATGAGTGTTAATGTTTTTCCTGAAGCTGAAGTCATGAATGCTCTCTGCAAATGTGCTGTTTGTTTTTGACTCTTTGCAACTCTGAAACACTAGTTTGATACTCTACACTGATTTAAATGGAATCCACATCAAAAGCTCAAAGTGGAAAGCTTCCTTCTGCTGGAACAGACAATAGAGTTGTGAAAGGATAACAATGCCCCCTGGGAAGGAAGTGAAAAACGCATTTCTAAACGCTTGTAAGTCAAACCAAAATTGTAACATTCTCTGTATTTGGAGGCAGAATAACATCAAGAAGAAATCAGAAAGGGAGCTGTCAGATACCAAACACAGAGTGCAAGTTATCAGGATCAGAAAAAGGTTTATTTCTGCTTGCTACAATTTCAAAGTAAATAGCTGTACAGGATTAAAAAAGCAGTAGAGATACAAAAAGCAAGTTGTAAAAGGGAAAAGAAGCCATAGCCATTGTATCTTGCATGTGTGAGTATTTCTTCTTGAATAAATGCATACTCTGTAATCCATCTGTATATGTGGAGACATAAGCGTATCTACTTTGCAAACTGTACACATCAAAGTAGTCAAAATGGTCCTCCGGGTATGTTTAGAATGTGATAGCACATCTTGGAGTTATCGTATTTATTGAATATACTGAAAGCAACTTTTGAGTAATTTTTTCTATGCTGTACTATGTACTGAATCATCAGCTTTTAATACGAAGCCCTATAGGAGACAAAGTGCAAGAAGAGTCATAGATTCCAATAACCCTTTATCCATTTCTAAGCTTTCAACCCTGTATTTCTTTTATTTCTCAGATGAAACGAAATTCATCAAACCCAGTTCAGCTTCTGCCTTTTAAAATACTGAAGGTGAAAAACAGGGAAGCTGTCGATAATGTGTAAAGTGAAAAAAAACCACTGTGAGAAGAGAATCTTTGTTCTCTATTAGCTATTGTCAGAACAGAAAGACAGTTTTTCAAAAAGAGAAATGAGAGGCTTCTTTTTAAAAATAAGAAATAATAAGTTCTACAAAAGAATATGTGTGATATGTAAATTTCCACTGAAAAAGTATTATGTCGGAAGTAAGGGATAATGGTGATGAAGACTGTAGTAGTAGAACAAAGGTAGAGAAGTATCGCACAAGGATACATATATGTATGTCAGTTGATTAGTACCAGCAAATACATCAAAACCATACCTGGGGACACAAAACATGGCAATTTCACTGAGCAACTAGCAAAATTTAAGTCATAGCTAGATTTTTGCTAAGATCACCTCTTCCATGTTTACCACTACAGTCGTGTTTTATACCATCTCAAGAGCTGCTGCAAGAGAGGACACATCTCCTGTGAGTCAGGGTGTTAGTGCAGCTCCCATATCAGCCTGACCATCAGTTCCTAGTGCAGGAGCTATGGATGGAAACAATATGGAATCATTTACCATTCCAAAGGCCTGCTGAAATTCAGTCTTGATTGAATGATCTCATTATTGAAATCAGTGGTTAGAACTGTCCATTTTGTGCTTGCCCAGAGTCACTAGGGCAATTTACAGCCTGGTGTCAAACGAAAAAAAAAAAGTCATTCCTTGCTTCTACAGCATTCTGGAGCCACAGATACATAATCAGGACAACCAAATCACTTCATTAAAATTAATTCTAAATTAATTCTAAACTATTTTTTCTGTCTCAAAGGTCAAACTCAAAGGGAACTTATTACTGTTTATGAAAGTGATATAAAGAGATATAAAAATATCAATGCATTCTGGTTGTATTTCTGATTTTTCTCAGCTAGTAGCTGAACTGCAAATTTGAGCATCTTCCGCAAAATACACATTGATTCTCCTATGATTTAACTTATAGTTCCTCTACAGGTTGAATCAGTCCATAGAAAAAGACCTTAGAGATAAGCTATTATCAGTTATAAAAGGAAAGAAGATGCCATAGCACTTCTTCCATTTTATGTCCCCTTTTCAAAACTGAGGATCTGACCTTCTTCTTGTAAAAAGTCCTCTGATTTCATTTCCAGCCTCTAAACAAATAAAATGAGTATAAAGAATTTGATTGACTTATTCAGGTGTTTAACATTTCAGTGGATTGATACTTGGAGCTTTATTGTTTGAAAATTCATGATGGAATTTGTCAAAAAGAGCTCCACAGTGAGCTCAATCAGCTGGTGTTCAATTTTCCTGAGCTCTTCATTAAGAAGCTCATCAAAATACCTCAACATCTATCTATAATTGCATTCTATGTAAATGTGTATTCAACTCATGACATTTCCACTTTTGTCCTTTATCAGGTTTTGTTGTTAATATTCTTACTCCATAGGTTGATATCTTCATAGAATGACCTCACTTTATTAGTACTTTTATCCTATTCTATCTTCTCTACCAAGCTAGACAAGTATTACCATTTGCATTGATTTATCAGTCTCTTAGCATTTGTTTTATCTTGATCATACTCCTCAGTAGGAGTCTAACTCCACATCTGAACACATGCTGTTCTATACTACTGGCAGCCAGAGTAAGTAATTAACCTTTTTACCATTTAGTTTCGCCCACAAAAACTACTTCAAAACGTGTTTATTCTGTTTTCTGTTACACTTACCAAAAGCATAGAAATCACAATCTGAGTCTTCACGTTGACCTTACCGCACAGTGGCATAAGCCATACAGGAATTAACCAGAGTTTCAACCATTAGCCTGATCACAGAGTAAGAGTGCTATGGACTTAATGACAGGACTGAAGGTGGTCATCCGGAAACCAGGCAATACTGAGCGTGACTTTTGTCCTTCTTCCTATTTTCACATTTTAAGCAGAGTACCAGCTGATTTATTTCAATTATACCTTTATTTCAACTATACCTTTTACAGATATCCTTCTGTTTAACTACAGTGCACTCTAGAGTACTAATCACAGGCAATAAGCCCAGCCTGTGCAGACAGAGAGCTATTAAGTAACACACTTTTCTATTCTTCCCCAGCACCTCCAGGTAATTAGATTCTGGAACCAAGAATGGATCATGGCTTTCCCATATGGCTATGTAGAGCATGATCTTCACCTGGTACATTAAAGCAGCATAGCTTTGATGATAGCACTTTATTATGACCACAGGATCTGGCCTATTCAATCTTTATTGGACTATATGACTATAATCAATGTCGTTAATATCTTACCAGTAGATACGAATCCTAGTTTTTCAGCTTTTTTTTGTGTGTGATTTTTCAATTGTCTTTAGTGTTTATTGAAAGAGGATGCTTGTCTCATTGATTTAAATATGGCTTAGAGTAATGAGAAAACAAAAAAACAGACTTGCATGTGGATACACTTTTGAATTTCTACTGTATTTGCTGGGTCACCTAAACTACCGGGGTATTTTTTAGAGGAGGTTTTGGTGAGTATTTTGTGGCAATTCTGTGAGCTGTTTGTGCCATGCATAATTTTACCAGAAGATTGTTTCAGACTAACTAGAAAGTTTTACACACTCCTCCGCTGGCCTGATTAACAGGAAAAATAGGCAAACAGTGAAAAAAATGCCAATGAAATACTGTTTTTTGAAAAACAGTATATTATTCAATAAACAAGCTGACAGATGAGCTTTATCCAGGAAGCAAAACAAGCACAAATATTGCATGGCAATAGAAAAATCGCGCTGAATTATAAATAATTCTTTTACAGAGACAGAGTTGTCTGTCTTGTACTACACTCTTCATTTCCTAATTTTCCCCTTTCTTCCCTTTTCTCCTCTCCTCTGACTTTCTCTCTCTTGCATGGAAAGATAAACCCTTAATTGCTTTATTTTTCTTTTATTTTTTTTCTCCTGTTTTCCTTTTCTTCCAGATAAAACTGGATTTGTCTTCTTTACATGATCACTTTTTGACTGGGAGCATATTTTTAAATGCCTACTGTGTTTCATTACAGAAGTATTTTCAGTCCAGAAGAAACACAACAGTTCCCAGTTAGTCTTTCACAAAGTTTGTTGCCCTTAGCAGAGCCGAAATAGCAGGACTGACTAAAGCCGGTTTAGAGTGAGGTCATGTTTCCCTTCCTACAGCTTGCAGCCCCCTTGTTCAGAGAATATGGGACACATTTTTAATGCAATAATATGTATTGCTCCCATTAACAGAACCCATCTCACTCTCAGGCTGAGGCTTTTCTTGGATCAGAGAGACACAGGCACTATTGGTTTCCATAAAGTGCAAAGAAAAAATTGCCCACTCTAGCTGCTACAGTCAGACAATTTGGTCCCTAAATTCATTAATCTATTTACAGGATGTTGTAGTGACATTGTAGGGAGGAGTTTTTTTGCTGCTGTAGCTGCTAAGACTTTCTGCTGGGCCTTCTGGAGTGATTTCATTGAATCAGAAACCTGGCTGGGTCCTCGCAGCAGGAGTTTCTTCAGCACGTATGAGCAGTTTCCTGCAGTTGAAGTTCTGGGTTTCCTACAGTTTGAGCTCTTTTATTACAAACGGATTGCCAGCCTGGCTCAGGAATTAATTTTTCCCTCCTGAAGACTAGAGTAGAATTTTCTGTCTTCCTTAGCTTGTGTTCAAGTGATATGTAGTAATATTCAGCACAAACGTGCCATTTGTTATTGGTACCTTCTTCGTGTTGAAGTGGCAGGGAAAACCACAAGTTACCCATTCCATCTCTGAACACATTCCTGGGGAATGCTGTCAGTTCTTGGGGAAGCCGGAGAGGATCTCTACCTTATTCATGCCTATACCTTATTTCATTTATTTCCCAGGCTGGTGAAATGTGGCCAGCAGGCAGTTTGACTATAATACCTTTGATGGCTGCCAAGTGTCCCCACAAGGGACACTTACATCTTTGAGCGAAGAGCTTTCTTCCCAATCTGATGCAGTATTAACCATGTTGAGTTCAGAAATTGCACACACTTACATCACATTTCATTATGGCTGGGTTTTATTCCTAGCAGTGTCCTTATAGCAGGACATTGCATGAGTTCTGCAGAAACAGGTTTTGACAGAATTGCAGCAGGGCTCTGCAGAAAAAAACATTGTTGCATGTTATCGGTTAAAGCCTACTGGCAGGGTGACTGTATGGACACCAGCCAAAATAAAAAATAAACACTATATAAAATGTCCAACCATTGTGATAGCCTCGCTTAAAATGAGAAAAACAATGAAAGGCAGAGTTTAAGCTGCTATTTCATTTTTAATTTATTCTTTTGTACTCTTCCAGGTATCTTTCCCCAGAAGCTTGTAGAATAGTCGAGCAACAGAAACAAAGAATGATCAATTTTAAACTGCTGCATGTGATTATGACCAGTATTTTTTATGGAAAATAAACACAAGTAAAAATTAGAATAAAATCAGGTACCTAGGCCTGATTTGTACATCTTAATGCCTGTTTTGTCAGAGTAAAACCAGGTAAATTAAGACAACAGTTTCTGTCATAATATTATTTTAGTGAAGCATTGGGATTGCTAGGTTTGAGTTTTTTTAACTTCAAGAATGAGTGGTAGACTCCTGAATGCATTCTGAATGTCATTATTAATGAAGTGAGAGAGCTCTCTACTGATTATCTCAGATGTTTCTGACGTAAAATTGTGGAGAAGGTTTTTGAAATCATATACACAAATATATATGATACAATAAATGACACCTGCCTGATACAGCTTCTAAGTGCTCTATCAGAAACACTGTGCCTTTCTCTATTGATTCAATGGGAATTTGTTATATTCAGTGAAGTATAGTGAAGTGGAGACACCAGGTTCTTTTTTAAATGTGGGAAAATACAAGGCCTGTTACCTTTACATTTTATGAGTTGCTTGCTCTTTAGTGTTTGGCAAGACAAATAGAATTACATACTGTGAGTGACTCAGAACAGAACTTTACTATCAATCATCTGCCTGACTCTGCACAAATTCTGTAGGGCATTCAGGACATTTTGCTGCCTATGAATATTTTAGACAAGATGAATCCCTGAAAGCTTCCTGATGGATTAATACTGGAAAGCAGGATTTTTCTTGTTTTATAGCTGTTTGTCAAAATACTATTGCCACTGGTACTCTGCAGTAGAAGCTTGTCTCTTTAAACAAAAGAAGTAACACAGAGAAATACTGCTGATTCCCTTTATCACAAGTCTTTTGAAAGGAATGGTATCTAATATATTAATACTGTAAGATCTACAACAGCAGAAAATGGACAGTTGTATTAGCTTCTAAACCTTTTACATGGTACTAATGAAAGTTAAGTACAACAGATGCTTTATTAAAGTCACACCAACGGCCAGAGCCATCCTAAGATTCAGGCCGTGGGGACTAGGCCTGTTTGAGAGCTCCAGAGATACTCAAGCAAGTGTTAAGGGAATAGTCTCTCATACTGTACAGTCAGATTCTCTGCTCCTGATGAAACTGTGTACCTGTTTCCCATCTTTTCACAGTGACAAGCCTCTTTTCTTAAAGTTCTTCAGTCTAGCTGCCATAAATTCAGAAAAGTGACTGTTGTTACTACTGTGTATAGATGACTCCGATAAATCAAACATACTTATTATTTCTAACATGCATATGATGGCAAGTTGCTTTGTGTACACATTTACGTGCCCAAAGACGTCCAGTCACCTCTACAACTGGATCCTCCAAGATCAAAAGCTCACTGTTTTTCCCATCATGTTTATTAAAAGACACTTTTGTTTGTATCTGATTTGATTAATTAATTTGCTATCTCTCCATCTAAGTGCAGTATCTACTTCTCTAACCAATCTACAACAAACTATCATAAGCCAGGCGTCTGGGGTCACAATATAATCAAAATAGCATTAGCCATAATGTCCACTCTTAAATCAACCTTGGGTACTGTAACTCTATGACCAACTTTTTCTCTTGTTTATAATTTGTTTGCAGTCTTAAGCTGTGCTTCCACCTCCTGTTAAACAGCTGCCACCTGCCAGTCCAAGGACAGCTGCAGCTCAATTCATGTGAAAGAATTCCTTTATCTCCCATGACTACCTCTCCAGGTTGTTATAAGTGTTAATTGAATTTTGCAGAAGGCTTGGAGACATTCAGATGCCTGCAAATTATTATTAATTACAACTTCACACTAAAAGTAGACATTCTCAGACCTACAGAAGTCCAAAGCAAAGTCATACGAACCCAGCCAGCCATTCTTGAACTTTACAGGCATTTTCATTAAGATGTTTGTAGATCAGGTATATTTTCAGTCAGAACATGAGTCTTTACAGAACAGAAAAAGAATGCATGATTTTTTCTCATTTAAAGCTTTGTCAAGTGAAGGAATATTTTTCTTTATTAGCACAAATATTAAACATGATCTGACTAGTATTACTGCAGTAAATTGTGGTAATGGATATGAATTTGCCAAGCCATTCTCTCATTTTGTTGTAGTAAGAATAAAAAGCCCCACACATTAACAAGAACAGGGTAAATGATCTCACTTCATCATTTTCAAAGGGACTGATGGAATATGAAATGAATCTCATGGCAATAAAAATCATGGTATTACACAAATTGTTTGAAATTAGATAGATAAATGGATGAAGAGATAGATAGACAGATAGATACAAGCCAGTCTGTTGCATATGAATATGTATATGTAATTATATATAGATTTTAATATGAAAGTATGAAAACATTGTTTAACTCTTATTTATACTTTTAACAGTGTACAAGATTTTGTAGACCAAATACTCATCCTCAAATGAATCAAAGTGATATAAGTAATAATTACATGCATGCATGTATGTGTGCATGTATATGTATGTGTGTATATTTATATATATCAAAGTATGGCATAAGAGAACTTGGATTGAGAGCAATATCTAGATTTTATTTTTCCTTCATAAAATACTTTTATGTCTTT
Source organism: Rhea pennata (assembly GCF_028389875.1). Lineage (NCBI taxonomy): Eukaryota > Metazoa > Chordata > Aves > Rheiformes > Rheidae > Rhea > Rhea pennata. The sequence continues at coordinate 30,050,938 of NC_084664.1, forward strand.
TTTTATATTTTCTCTCTTTCTTTGATGTAACAGGCAAAAATAAGGAAAAACTGTGGAAAAAAGAGGTTTTGCAATTCCATTCAAATTTCAGCCATTTTATTAAACAGTTAAAATCATGCTTTCTCCTGCTGTGATTCCAACAAGGTCCAGTGAATTCTGGATTCCTCAGGAAAATTTTGGCAGTCTGCCCAACAAAAGTTCCAGAATTGGTACCTTCCTATCACAGCAACATGATACATTGAATTGGAGATGACACAAACTGCCAGAGGTCGTACAGTGTTTCTGGATACAGATTGAGGCTTGTTATCCTTTCCAAATAATTAATTTTATTTAGATATAAACTAATAAAAGAAAGCTATTAAGATTCTCGCAATCCTAACATATTCCTTAAAAAAATACAGTAAAATACTAGCTTTCTCTTGACTTATAGTTAAAGTTCTGCAACTCAACAAACTGGAATTACAGGTTTAAAGCTCATAGTTAAATGTAGAAAAATAGGATAGCTGGACTTCTATGAAATGGTATACTTAATCTTTCCTTTAAGAAAATTAAGAAATAACACTTTAAGATCTGATTAGTTTTCAGAATCAGAAGTGTTAAATGTTAATGCTTTTCTACTTTATGTAAAAATCTGAGGATGGTTTTAAAGATCATGTACTATTTTTGCAAACCTTAGCTTTCTCAGCACACAACCTGTTCACACAAGGAAGCAGAATGAGGCTTGCACAAGCTACACAGTAACTTCTGTGAACAAGATCTTGCAGTGTAAATAATTTTCTTTTCCTTTTTTTCATAGTCTTACATGTTCCACAATATAAACAACTGCCAAGTCATGACTTGGCTCCTGGTTCCCGTGTCCCTGAGGGAACAGCCAGCCCTTGCTGCATACTGCCAGAAAGGTTTCTCTAGCTGTAAGACTGGGATGACAAAACTACAATGAGTTATGCAGGTCACCAAAAAATAATTATGTACAAATTCTTGTATTTGCTAATCAAGCAAGAATATTTTGTACTTGAGCAACAGAATATTTTACAGTCAGATCTAACACCTTTGTGCACCTAGGATTTCCAAGAAATTCAACTAAAACATGAAGATGTTCAAGAAATGTGGCAAAAATAAAGGATAAAAAATTATTAATAGCAAATGATAATCAACATTAAAAAACATAATTGTAAGAAACTCAGTAAACAGTTTCAGATGGATGGAAAATAATATTTTAGACAAGTAAGCACCAATTTTCAAGAAGCAGACTACCATCTACCAGCTGTAAATGTGAGGTGATTGTCTATTTTCTAAGAATCCTAACTATTCATTGCAGCATATTTTGTGCCACACAATATATTTTATAATATTCTGTAAAATAAATGTATGAATACATATGCCAAGTTTTAGTCTTGAAGGTGTGAAATTAGTTCTATGCTCACAAGTGTTTTCAGTTGTTAGAGATTTAGAACATCCACAAGTTTAACTATCTAAGACATAATTGCTCCATAATAAGTTCTATTATATTTCAGTAAAAGTAATCCATATAGAACAAGAATAAAATTAGAATAGTTCATGTGAATAGTTCATGTAAAATTAACAAAGATTTTTAATATTGTTTGGGGGTATTCAATGGACTTTAAGGAAAACCCTTTTCTTGGGTACTGAACATGGTAGTATTCCTCATTTATCATAGCCTTTGAGGCTCCTTCACATTGCAGTTATCACAAATTCTCTATAATAACAAGATCATTATGTTTACAAAAGCATAATTTTGCAAAACATTTGCATCACTAATGCAGTTAAGTACTTGTGCACATGCTAATGTCTTCTACCTAATCTTAGGTTAGCAAATTCTCATTTCTGTGCAAGAGAGAGAATTATAATTTTTTCCTTTTAGTAAAGGCTTCAGAGTTTAATGACAAAAATTAGCTGGATAGCATTAGTGTATTGCAAAGAGACAAAGAAATCTAGGCTTTGGGGAATTACCCTGCCACAAACAAACAAAAAAAATCTTTCCATGTAGATTTTAAAAAAACATTAGTCTTTTTAGCTAAGTATGTGCTGAGCTATTAAGAAATTAAATTGCTGTACTACGTTGAACCACCATTTCATGCTCCAACCTCAGATAAAGTGAATAACTGCTAATCAAATAGTCCTAATCCAAATGTCAGTAGGATACATTGTACATATTTGAGAGTCTATTAAACTAGCACTTTGGAGGCATAGGCTAAAATGAAACTCCCTTTAAAGTATTCTGATTGAGACTAAATGCTGTCTCTAAAAGCAAATTACTTTCAGACATCTGTGCTACGCCCTAAGGTTGAATACCTACTCATTGTTATATTAAAAACTCATGACTGCTAAATAGACATCTCATTAATTATTGCCTGAGAAAACAATCGGCCTGAGCCAGACTGTAGGACTGAATCCTAAATATGGCTACTGCTAATGAGGCTTCATTAGAAAGCATCATCTCAGTCTGAATAGTTTCAGTATTCTTATTTATTACAAAGTAAAATTCAAGTTTGTTTGCATTTGTGAATGAACCACAGATTTTTCCTCTGTAAACGTCCTAGATCTATTTACTAACTTATTTCACTACATTCGCTTACATGTAATACTTAAAACAATTGTTCCCAGTATTTCCACACAGAGTCATCACAAAGAAAATGGTTACTCAGTCAAATCTTAGTTGTCTTCATGATGAAAAATTTTTCAAACCAAGGATAAAAGTCCTACAAATAACACATGATAAATTTGTTTGCAACGTAGCTGAAGGGAGAAATCTCAAATCTTCCAGTATGGTCAAGCTATAATCCATGCAAGGAGTGAAGAAACAGCATTTGAAGGACAATACAACTTTAGACTATCCCTACCCTTTCCTGCAGAGTGACCCAATCATAAATATTGCAGCAACTAGAATCCTTTCTCAGTGCTAGCCCTATTGTTTTGAAGGACAAGAAATGAGGTTTATGTGTGCTTTTATTTTGAGCCTCAAGAGGCTCAAAGAATTTGGGAAGTAGGCCAGGTGGTGACTCAGAAATCCTATCTTCACCTGCATCTGAGGCATCTATTGGCTCAGTGGCTATAGTTGCAATTACTCCAACATTTACTATTTTTTACAAGTTTCAGTGCTGAGTCCTAAGCCAGGAAGCTTCTACTGATTTAGTGCTTCCAAAGCTGAAAAGATTATCTAACAGATCTGGAGAATAAATATGACAAAAATAATATTCATAAGCTTTTTTAAAAGTTCTAAATGTCTTGACAAAATTATTTATCTTTTATTAGTCACTATTAGTGAACATTTTGTGAAAATTTCTGCTCTCAGGGTGTTTGCTTACTCTTGGTACAAAGCTTCAGATCTACATTGAAATGTCATTTATGAACTAGAATAGTCTCTCTTAATTACTGAATATTCATTAGTTGAACCTATTGTCTTTCTTCTCCTGTTTAAAATGTTACCTAATTCAGGAGCAGAGGCACTATCACATAAGCTGAAGGATCAGCTGGACTTCAAAATGAATATTATTAGTGAACACCTCAAATGGGACTGTGTTCAGTTTATTACTAATCTTATTTTTTTTTTACCAGCTACTAGTTGAGAAATGTGTCGCAATGTGATAAACTACTCACAGAAGCACAGATCCTGTTGAAAGAAAGGACTACTCAACTGCTTGAGAAACGACTAACAGGAAAAGGGATGTTAAATTCTACCACACCCTGGAAGATCTTTACTTTCAAACACTTGGCTTTGTAGCTTTACCATTGTTATCTTAAAATCTTTTTGTCTGTAACATTTTATAATGAAGATACTTACTGAATGTTTAGAGTTTGCCAAGTCACTTAGGGTATGATGAAGTACACTTCAGGCTACACTAAAGCTATATTCATCACATTCTAAAAGTTCAAGACAAGAATTAAGGATTCTGCAAGCACAAAGCATATCATAAAACTGCAACATTTTCTGAGGTGCATGCAAAATAAAAAATAATTTTATATAATTCATAATAATAATTTTACTTATCTATATGAGCTGCATATTAATATATAAAGTATGTTATAAAAATATTTAATGCTAGTGTAGAAAAATAACCATCAAATAAGAAAAATATACTATTATATCACCACCAGCATACGGTAAAAAATATGGGCTCAAACCCTCCACATAGTGTAGTTAATAAAGACAAGATTTATATTCCCATAGTGAAATTCAGTGTGTAATTTCCTTGATGTATGTGGGTAAAAATCAGTGCCAAACGAAGATAAGCTTCCAACACATTTTTTTCCAAACCTTGATTCCTGGAAGCTAGACTTTCTCTGCTCCAGAACAGATTTCACTGTTTTCCTTTTTACTTTTTGACTTGGATTGATCATTTTTACTACTTTGCACTGCTCACCATACCAGCAATTTCCCCATTAGAATCTTCACAAAAACCTTATCAGAAAATAAGATCACGGATATCTATAGTGTTTCTAAAAAGCAACTGCAGTGTCCAAGTTCATATTTGCTCTCTATCCTCCTGCCGTTCTTTACTTTTTGTCTGGACCAAGCGCTTTAACACTCCAGCCAATGTGACCTCACCTCTCCTGAATTCCCCTACATCCCTGGAATAAGCTTTCATCCTCATCCTTGAAGGATAGTCCCTCTAACGACAGCAAAAAAAGAGTAAATTGTAGCTGGCCCGTACTGGATGTTGGGGAGGAGGGAAGGAGAGAGTAACGTGCAAAAAGAGTAGGTCAGTGTATCAAAGAATTTGCACAAAAATGTCTGAGTAAATGTATATGTATGCTTAGCACACCAATAGTGGTGGCTGGAGTGGACCTCAGGTGCTCACGTATGATTTGCACACTGATCTTGCCCGCGGTGGTTGAATGAGGCATTAAATAACAGCACCCTGAGTACAAACAATCACAAATCCTACAAATTAATGTAGTTTATTTGCATATTCTTTGAGAGCAGAACAGTGTTAAAAACACTCAAATCACTTGCTTTATACCTCAGCAGTTAGGTAAATTTTTCATTACCCAGTGCAGTCTGTGGTCCCCATGTCAATCCCTTCCAGATCGTCTCCTCCTTTTAGAAACTGGAAGAAGCAATATAAGTTGTAAAAACCTTGCTTATTCAAACGTGCATGCAGAAGCTGATTTATTTTTAATAGAACTGCAGTACTTTAGGTTTAAATCATATTAATGTAAAAGCATGTTTCCTAGCCCATTAAAGCTTAAATTGTGCAGATTAATATACTTCCTCTACTACTGTTCTGTTTTGGAAAGCAACCAAATTGAAAATTCAGTTCAGTTTGAAACAAACATATTTTTATTATTATATTTGATATAACGAGTCTTGTTATTAACTGTATATATTGCCAGTGTAATTTGAGACAATTGAAACAAATGAGAGAATAGTTATGCCAGATAAAATATAAGGCCATTTCATTTCCTCTGTGAAATGTCAAAAGTTTATGACTCTAGTGTCTAGAATAGAATAGAGTGCATATGGGTTTAGATAACCACAATCCACACACCAGTTTCATTTGTGGATTGCAGAGGCTCCTTGATCTGTGCCAATAGATTACAGTAGTATATTTTTAAAGAGCTCATCATTTATATAAAAAGACAAGAGTTGAAATGAAAATGTGTAGAAGAAAACAGCCCTCATAAAGTGAAAGAAGCCCAAGATAGCTGTAAGGTGACATAACATTTATCAGTAAAATGAAACAGCTGTCTCAGGCAGGAAAGATAAAAAGTAAATGACTTAAAAATAGAGAAGGAAAGTCAAGACCAACCCTGCATTCTTCAGTTTTAGGGAACCCTTATAATGAAGGAAGGGGTTTGATCACTAAACATAAAATTTAAAAATCTTTCCCACAGTGAAAGCAACAAAAATTCCTATTAACTACTTTTAGTTAGGTCAGGATTTCACCGTCAATGCCAGAAACCAGTCAGCTGCAGATCCTGTGATTCAGGATGGTAGTTCTTGTTATTTTTCGTGTTCTTGCTATGCATGTGAGGAATTAGATTTTTAGAGAGAGTTTAGAAGCTTTGGAAACATCATTTAATGACATTTAAAATATTTCTGAAAGTACTTTTTCCACAAAGCTGTTATTAATGACACGATGATATGAAAAAACATTCATTACTATCTTAAACAACAAAAATCATTATATGTGAAAAAGTGAATTATTTCAGAGTTAAAAGTATTGGCTTTCCAATACAATGAGAATCAGTGTCTGTTTCATTAAAGTTTCCCTTGAAATTAAGCAAGTGAACAAGAACTAATGTAGTCTAGCCTGGAAGGAAATATAATTTTTAATGTCCTGCAGCAGATCAAGCAAAATAATCCTCTTTCAAACATTATGTCATTAGAGTTGATCAGGATGATTAGTTCTGACTGGGCAAAAAATAGCCTAACACCGAAGTGAATTATCTATTCAGATGGAATAAGGGAGAAGGATTTAAAAATGTTGCAGTGTTGATATTATCAAGAAAACTATGACTACATCTGTGCCAATAAACTTAACAGAACCAGGTCTTATGGACTAGCGTATGGTAGTGCCCTCTCCCATAACGCCTGTGAGGTCCCATGTGCATCCTTGGTTGAACACCCTGCCAGGCCGTGTTCTGACATGAGGTAGGATTTAACTCCAGCCAGGGAACACTCTCAGTGTAGGTGTAGCCAGCCTATTCTGACATGTTAGTTTAGCTGTAGGGATGCAACTCATAACCTGACCAGCTGGCCTGAGGTCAGTTAGTGGTCCTAGGTCTGTTTTATTTACAGGCATGTCTTGTTATCTGCCACAGAGGTGTTCCTGAAAAATTCAACAGTTAGTGATACACTGCTACCAAAGCAATTTCTCCCATACGAATTAATATAAGAGGGTGAGAAAGTGTGCACTGACTTACAATTTAAGTAAATCAGGCTGAAGATGGGGAACAACAGCATCAGGACTGTCAATGAGAGACAATGCAGACTTTTCAGAGGCTGACTTTGAGGACTGGGTCACTGCTCTGAAATATTTCTGCTGCTTCATCTGAGAGACTACACCTGGCCATTGCTCCTTTTTTTCAGCCTTCACTCTTGATTGACTTGATTTGGTCTTCACTCATCTGAGGAAGGTGCTGACGGTAAAAATTTAACTGTTCAAAAAGCGGCAGAAAGAATAATCATTGTGAAAGATTTACATTGGGCAGCCAGTTTCCTAGATTAAGCAGCTGATCTACTCCACATAATCAGCCTCCAAAAAGCTGGCTGACGATCCTGTTGATGCTACTTCACCTTTCCATCTCTGTGAAGTATACTGTCCCTGTGTGTCTAAATTGTGAATACTTATGAAGACCTTGTATGCATCACCCCTGTATTACATGAATGCTTACAGGAAAAGCTGCATCACTATCCATCAAACTCAGTTGCTTCATCTATATGTCTGAAACAGTCAGCAGTGCAGGATATTAAATGATCAATGATGAACACTGAAATAATGGAGAGAGGAGCACCGAACAGCAGGTAGGCCTATACTAACACAGAAGTAGTAGAGCAGATGCTACCAACTGGTGTGACAGCCACCCCAAGACAGACATACATTAGACCTAACTACCAATAGTTTTGTCTGTGGCTATCATGGCAAAGAAGTTTTGAGCAAGACTCTGAAGATCAGTGAATTGGCTTTGTAAGTACTGGCAGAAATCTCCCTTCAAGCTTGAAGGGAAACACTAAACTGGTGTAATGAACCTAGACCACTGTGTCCTCTTTGGCAGATGATCATTATAGCTGTCAAAAAAACCTATTAACAAGTAAACTCCACCAGAATATTTAAACAAGAATTTTAGATATAGACACAGGATTGTTTCTCCCAGTTTACCCCATGCCTGTACAAAATGACGTATCAAATAGAATCAGACAAGGTTACTTCTAGACATATCTCTCCATGGAACTGAGGATAAAGTTGTATTCTTCTTTTCAGGGTGAAAGACTGGAAAAAACTTCAGTGAAGACTTTGTCAGGAAAGAAATGTAGAATTGAACCCAGGTAACATGTAGTGGGACAGAAGTATAACTAAAATTATACTGCAGGTACCGCTGTATCCTGTCACTTGTGCTCCTGGAAACTTAGAAAATAGTCTTCAAATTGTTACTGAATTTCATGCTTCTTTTATCAGATAAAAGACTATATATTTGCCATCATGTTGTTCGCTAATGTCTTTGATATCTTGAAGGACAATTCATTGTTTCAATGCATGATATAGTGTAATTCATCATGCAGCAAGAACAATACTAATCACCCCTCCTGCTTGCATCAGCCATCACTCTTCAGCCCCTTTTGTATCTGAATCAATCTGAGCTCGTTTATATTAATCATGAGTTGTTTGTATAGAAAGAAGCAAATAGTATGCATAGGTACCATGCTGCAGAGCAATACAGAGAGAATTAAACATCACAGAAAATAAAAAGAGGGAATGAGAAGGATGCTTTCTTTTCTTAGATTTATAAAGCAAATAAATAGATTAAACAAACAGCACATAATAAAATGTTACAGAGTAAAAATCTTCAGGAATCCCTAATGTGAAAATGCAGACAAACTAATTCAAAAGAAAATGAAGAAGAATTTTCAAACTATCAGATCAGACTTTAAAATTCCCTTTAGACATTTATTACTGAAGAACTGCTAGAATGCAAGCATTATGAAAAGCTGCATATACCTTTTCAATAGTATGGTATCTAAGGTATAGATCTGTACCAAGTTCAATGCATTTGTGCTGAGATTTATTAACCTTCTCTCCTCAAAGGGCAAACTGGACATTTATTTATTTTCATTTCTCTTGTTAAGGGGTTTTTACGTTATCCTTCAGCTGCTGGGACAAGCACAATAATTTATTGCCTGTTAAATAAGATTTGCTTTTGTTATGATGATGACTCTGTGGTTTAGAATTAAACCTAAAGATAGATGCTACTTTCATTGACTTGTTAAAAAGCATACACCTAATTTTAAATCCAAAAATAATTTTAAGTCAAAATAGTAATATTGAAATTAAGTGTGCTATCAAAGGTGACCTATGGTTTACATAGTTTGCTGACTCATGACTTTTAGAGTTTTCCATGGACATAATATGTCATAAACTAATGCATATTAAAGATGATGATAGTACAAAATAAACCTGCATAGGAGTATTTTTCATATGAGTATTTCCCAAGACACATTGTGTAAAACCAGACTGAAAGAGGTATTCTATCATTTAGAATTAAGTGAGTGAAGAATTCATATTTTGCTGTTTAGGTTCTAATATTTATTAACCTGTCAGCTTGGAGGCCAGCCAAGGCCAATTTCCGTATTTCAGCTAATGACTAAGAATGTTTGTTTCTCTTATCTTAAACCTTCTAGTGAAATAGCTCATAGTGAGCAGCTTTAGACAGCAATAAGAGCAATTTGAAAATACATTTCAGCAGTATTTGTCAACATTGTGAGTTCCACTTCAAAGGGCCAGTTTCCCTCAGTGTTTTCATAAAATACTTTGTAAGGCTGATATGAATTAGACCTGGAAATCAAGGGGAGAATATAAGCAATCTTGCTACCAAGATAGTATTTACCAGCATGCTAGTTTAATGTATAACAGAATATCAGTGTAAAAATAATCTTGGGAAATAGAGCACAGAAAATGCTCTGTTTCAAGCTAAACCACTGGCTGACATTTGGTTAACCAGATCTGGTAACAGGACTTTAAAAGTGTCTTGATACTGCTCCCTCAAAGACATTATGGTTGTAATTTCCCGTCTGATAACACCCAAATATACAATGCAACTAAAACAAAGACCCAGACTGGTGAAACCATCTGAACCTACTCACATAGAAAAATGTGAGTCCTGTAAGACTCACATTTTTGTTTAAAATATTCTATAAATATATTTTGTGGATTTTTGTTTATTTGCTTTTTCAGACTATAGTTTCAACATAGGGGTTTCAACTTTCCCCACACTGCGCTTTGTGTGAGGCTAAAGAAACACTATGGGCAGCTGGCCTCAAAAGGAGGCAAATATGGGCAGTATCACCCTAGAAGCGTGGTTACATGGGACTTGAATCTTATACTGAAACTTTCAGGAAAACCTAACAAAGGCATTTAAGGCACTACAATAATTTCTCCTCCAGGGTCCTGGACATAAATTACAGTATATATCAGATTGCTGTTTTTAGGAAGAGTAAAAATAAATCATAAATCACACATATCATAAATGTATTCATGAAAAAAATCTGGTCTGAAAGGTATCACTATTGATAGGATCCAGTGAACAAAAATAGGCAAACGATTAGATTATTTCAAGATACAAAAATGTCTTTAAATTGTTCATCCATCTGAAGCAGAATTGGAAAAATATTACTGAAAATATTCTTTTTGAGCTGATCATATGTTCCACCATGTGATTTATGAAATAGGAATGTCATCATCCTCTTTATTGTTCTGCTAGCTAAAGGGGAGATTTTGAAATGGCAGTTTTCTTCTAAAATTAAGATTTATTGAAGAGATAATCAGAAAGATTAGACCTGTCAATATCTTCTGGATGTATGATCTGAGTAATTCATTTTTCATTTTGCCAAACAATTCTTTAAACTGATAGGAAGTTTTCTGAAAAAAACATCCCTTTTACGTGAAGCCTCATTTTGGTAACTTTTAAAAAGAATAACAAAGATATTACCCAAATTTGTAAAATATCAGAATTAATTCCAGATTCCTAATTGTTCTTATATTGCTTCCATGACTATAAGGTGAAAAATCTGTGCCTTATTCAATTCTTTTTCTATTTATTCCGCTATTCAATAGCTTCATATATGTGTGTGTGTTTCTGTGTTTGCGTGTATAAAAGAAGACTTGATCAAAACACACATTGCACTTCTCCAGTAGAAGGAAATTCTACTAGCATCCCTACTATTTGATTCATTGTGTTAATTACTAAGTCTAGTCACATAGTGACAGCCCTGCAACACGACAGGGAAGTAAATTGGTCCATCTTATAAGTAGAGTATTTACATATTTGTCCAATTTTTCCGCTGATCTGTAAACATGCTAGTGCTTTATATGAGTTTTGCACTTCAAGAATTGCATGTAATGTTTCTGCCTCCACATCAGATAAAAGCTTAAAGGCAGGCTTAATGTTTTACTGGAAACCTCTTCTCTTACTTAGCAATAATTCATCATCCAAGCCTAAGGTCTCCTGAAAGCAGCTGCAAAGAAAGGAGTGGATGCTCTTATTTTCACTTGCTTTCTAGCTGTTGTTTATTTTATTACCAACACTATAGGGGACCAATTATAACATGAATAAACAGGAGAGCTATTTGGGTTTTTGATTATTTGACTGCTGATGCTCCTCTTCCTCAGCTAGAGCTTTTCAGATGAAAACACCCCATGGTGTTGCCTGTCAACAAGACCTTGGAAGTCTACTTACAGTAATAGTATTCAGTGGTACAGAATAAATTCAATCATAATGTTAAAATGAAGTGTCTGCACTTGTTTCTACACAAGTGCAAGTTTCAGTGTGAATTTCAGTCTTGCTGCGCTTTGCACAAACTTTAAGAGAGTATTTACAGTGTTGCCCTATTTCAAAGACTTTTCTATAGAACAGCTTTTGTCAGTGGTCCCCTATAGAGCTTTCCTGAGAGGTACTTGAATTAAATAAGTGTTGTGTCTATGTGTCTAGGTCAATTTTGTCAAATTTACACCTTCTGTCAAAGGCAAGATGAAGTCTTTCTTTTTTTTGGCCATATGAGACTTACCTTGTTTATTTTTATGGCTTACAGTATTTGTCCTACTATAAAAAACTTGGAGAAAAGGAAAACATTCACCAGAAACAGAATTTTTTGACTGTAGTATACTCATTTAACATTGATTCACTGATGTGTTTGACACAAGTCTGTTGGTTCTTTTGAGTCAGTATAGAGGATCTCTGATGATTTTAAAAATATCATAAAGATGCTGCACACAGCCTGGCCAAAGGAAGGGGTTTATACCAGGTTGAGCCACTGACTAGTGGTTGGGCACCAAAGTTTGGTGAAAGGACTGTAAAAATGGATTGAAGCTATTTGCTTCTTTGATGCTCCAAAGATTTGCCCCCAAAAGTCACTCATGATAAATTATAATTCAAGCCATAATTTTCTACTATAGCCCAAATATGTAATGCCATATGTGACAAGAACTCAGAATAAGGGAAAATACTCAGATATCTATTCACCCTAATTAACACTTATGAAATCTGTGAGATTCTCATCTTTGTGTAAATCTCTGCATACTTACTTTCATCTTTGTTTTTATTCTGTATGAATTTTTCCTGTCTTTAACACTTATGTTTCCCAAAGTAATTTGTCTCCACAGACACCCTGTGTTTCTCTACATCTGTGAAATATCTTCCTTGCCATCATACCAAGACCTAGTTCTTCTAGAAGATCAGAAAACGCCACCTACCTACACTCTGAGTATCAGACAACAAAAATAATGGTCACATTAAACATCAGAAATCATGTGAGCAATGCGATGAGTTACTGTCCTCATTAAATGTCCTCTCTCATCCCTGATCTGTAGTGTATCTAGATAGAGCATAGCTCTCCAGAGCAAGAAGCCTTTCTCTGTCTAAAAAAGGGCATACAATTGCTGGAGCATATATTTTGGATAAAAGTAGTGCAAGGATAAAAGCAAGAAAGGTGTTATGAGTGTACTCTGCACAGCACAGGGTTTTTTAGGGTGATTTGATCATTGCTGCGTTTGTGGTGGTGTGTATGTTAGTCTGGAGGCCTTATACCCACAATGTTACCAATAGGTAGGTTCCTAGTTTTTGTGTTGATAATTGCACATAGAAAGACAGTGGCCTTGGGGTATGTCAGTGTATTTAGCTGTTATTGAACTTGGAGCTTGCTGAAAAATGTGTCTGTTTTTTCACAGCTTATTACAGTCTAATAAAAAACTACTATTTCTTCATACAAACTTCAATACAAACAAGTGTTTCTATGTTATTTATTTTGGGTGAGTAGACTTCACATCTGTATTGCACAGACAGTATCTCTACATTTAACGAAAAGCATTGAAGAGTACAATGATTCTGTTCCAAATGATTGTTAAAACATTTTTACTTCCTTAGAGAATGAAGTGCAAAAAAATTCTGAACTATGCTCCATATTTAGAAAAAATAAGACCTAGATCCTCACCTAGTGAATTTATCAGAACTGTGATGATTAATTAGCTCAGCAATGATTAGTAGCTGAGGTTCTGGCCTGCAGTGTGAGAGCAGAAGGTAGGAAATACACCATTTGGATTTCAATTTGGTTTTGGATTTCATCCAATATCACTTACTAAATTTATGAATGTGCTTAGGGAATTAAAAACAATCTGACTGTGTGTCATGATACTTGTTTGTGATATGGAGCCCTTTCCTCCAGAATAGACTAAAATTAATGGAGAAACATGGGCTTCTTATTGATGATATTGATAGTCATTTTTCTCAAGAGGATAAACTGCCAGCCTCACTTTAACAAGCAGAAATTTTTGCCAAGTAAGTCATCTATAGATATTAAATGTATCACCAGCTGTTATTCCTTCTTAAACTTCTTGTTGGCGGAAGCACAGAAAAGCTATCATGAGCTCCACCTTGAACTATGTTTATATTACACACATCTATGTTGTTTCTCTTAATTTAAGTTTATAACTTCATGAAAGACTCAGATGATTAAAGATACCTTAACTAGTAATTTCTTATCAGTTATGAATAAGAGTTATCTGTAAAAGTCTATGTGAGCTTTACTGTTGACCATAATCAATTCACTGCAAGACTTTACAGAAGTAAGTAAAAAGGCTCATTAATGAGATCATTCATCACTCCCCAAGAGGTCCTGAGGTTAATACTAAGGAACTGTTTTTCTTTATCTGGGCCTGTGTATGCTATACTCCATATAAGCCCATCTCCTCATCTTTCTCCTTCAGTGCAAACACAAATCCTTGATATAGCTCTCAAAAGCCTTTTCAAGTGCCTTACAAAGAGAAGGAATTAGATAAAAATAGCTATAAAATTTTTAACAAAACACAGATATATAAGTTAATACAAAAGAAGTGTGAATTACACCCTGAGGATATCACAACTGTGGTTCAGATCTATTAGGCTATTGCAAATCCTGGATTCACATCAACAATACCTTACACGACCTGTAGCTGCGTCGGAGATAATGTCTAATGAAAACCTCTCAGTGATCATCCACACCTTTGTCACCCAGAAATTTCTTACTGCAATGCTCAGGGGAATTGACTATCATATGACCATCACTGAGGTGTCATTAATTTGTAAAGTAACTATTCAAAAACTATCTGTTGGATTTCCAAATTATTCTTGCTTTGATTTATGCATTTGGCCATGGTCTTTAAAACCCCTAGGCTTCATGGAAGAATACCTGCTTTCTAAAGAACAACCAAAAAGTTAACATGGTATAGATGACACCTGGTGCTAAATTCTGCAAAAATATTTAGCATACCTTGGCTGACTTCAAATACTTCCCAGCTGAGCATGCTTAGTTCCAAAACTGGGTTTATTAGAGGCTCATCAGACCTTTGTATAGTGGCTCTCAAGCTTGATGTAGAGTGTTTATTTTGTTTAATGCTTTTGTTTCTGTCATTACCATACTTATTATTTTCATACTTGACAGCCATTGCTCCAGAAAATACAAATAAAGAGTGTCTGATCTGATGGACAAATGGCAATGCTGGAGTTTTATCATTTGCATCAGAGCAATTCAGCCAACCAAAGCTTCTTCTTTTCAGTCTATTTCTTCACAAGTACTTTATGGAGTCCTTGCTATTACTACACAGATTTCCCCAGATAACAATGAAATGAAGAGAAAGTCTTTGAGGTTTTGTCCACCTTTGAGTGGGTTTTGTCAGTATCACTCTGCAGAGAAAAGAGCCACTCAGTGGCTCTAAGGATATGGAAGCCAGAGAAAGCCAAAGCTACAATGCACTCTTAGAAAAGCAGAAAAAAATTATAATATAAAGAACTAGGGCAGTGAACGCTAAAAATTAGTTGGTCTGTTCAGACCAGAGCCCTGGCAAGTTATTTGACCTAATTTTTCCAAGCTTTTTGATTCTACAGTATTTTGTTCTTATTCTGAGTATTGGGTGAATTTGCAGTGCTCTTTTTTAGAGACCTCCTGTACCATCACCATTATTTTATTTTATCATAATTTGTTGAATAGGAAAAAAGTTTAACATTATATATATATATAATAAGTCCAAAATACTACATATCTGAAATACATTTTTTCCAGAAAAAAAAAATCAGTATTCCTTGAAACAAGATTATCAGGATTAAAAGCTCCACAATGCCATGAAAATAAGATTTTGCAGCTCTTCATTCAACAAGACTCCCCATAAGGTAAAATGGACATTTTTAACATTGCATTGAAAAGGTAGAACCTCATATAGAAAATAAACAAAGAAATTCTCTTCCAAATGTATTGGTCTGACCCCTCATCTGTGACATCTACATACATGGCAACAAATAAAAAGAAGTTATCTAGTATAATAATAAATAAATAAATAATAATAATAATAATTTTTAAAATAATAAAAAGAAAATATCTGGTAGATTATGAGTAGTACAATGCACAACTAATGCAGAAAGCTGAATGAATGACATATAAAGTTCAGTGTAAAGGTTCAGTGGGACATAGAACTTCGTGAAACATTGAGTTATCCTTCAGTAAAGCCAATTTCACACAGCAATGGGCTCTTAATAGTATTCCTACTCCAAAATCCAAATCTAGCAGACTCTCCTCACTGCTGAGAAATATTATTATTATTATTATTATTATTCACCACTGTGATTTAGTTAGAGAAACTTGCTATGTTTAAGAAGTACCATCATGATTGATTAAACTTGAACTGTGCCAAAATAAATAAAATATACCTGGTAATTGACTGTGCTTGCTTTTCTAACCAGCTTTTAAAAGGGAAATAAGGTTACGTATGGGAAATTAAAGAAATTAAGCATTTGCTTCCTTATCTGTCCAGTTTTCCTTCCCTACGAACATATAAATTTGTTGAGCCACTTTTACAAAATTGAAGAATGGTGTAAGTTTCTTCAGTTATTAGGTTACTACCAGCTTTATGAAAACTGGCAGCTGGAAGAAGGAGACCCAAATAAGCATCTCTTATGGAGAGGGAGGCACAAACTGAGAAGTGAAAGATGCCGGCTGGAGTCAGCCAGCTGGCGAGGCAGCAGGCATCGAGCACCCGGAGCAGCCGCGGCACGTGCTTGCAGGGGATGTCATGAGATGGCGGGCAGCTCGGACGTGCTTTGCTGAGAGGCGTTAAGGGCGAAGTCAAAATCTGCAGGCGGTGAGGCTTTAATAATTCTAGTATTCACAAAACAACTTGTCTTTAGTGTGTTTATTCAAGTACTTGACAGTTCAAAAATGTTAGGGAGTGTTTTATTTAAATGTGAATCTTTATAACTAACATATAGCACACACAAATTGTTCCTAGAGTAAGGGGACTTTAATGGGGCCCATTAAGAATCACAGAAAAAGCCATCTCTAAAAGTGAGTAGGGAATTTTATTAGAGAAAAGAAAATGCTATTTTTCCACAAACTGATTCTCTGTCTCCTTGCCTCACTGCAGAGCTTCTGACTGTAACCTTTCCCACACCTCTTTCTCCTGAGATTCTTGTAACAATCTTAACACAGAGAGAATCTTGCTGATCCTCTTGTTTGACATGCAAATCTGCTGGGAGAAATACAACATTTGAGAGAAAAAGGAGAAATCATCTGTGTAGCAGGTTTGTTTGGGTATTGTTACCACTATTAGTAGCATTACAGTTACTTTATGCTATTTACGGGTTAAATGACTAGTAAAATCATCCCTAGAAAGATGGAATAGCTGGAGGATGACAGAGAAAATTTTCAGCATTGCATGTTGCATGGATTTCCACGTGATTATACCATTTCTTATATGACTATAATGTCCACATATGTGGAATGTCTATATACTTATACAGCAGCATGGATTTGGTTGCAATTCTGACTTATTTTCTTTCTTCCTTCTGAACATCAGGATTTTTTTTGAAGTTAACCCCATCTTCTAGTGTGTCCTACAACAATTATTCCCATTTAAAAAAATAGAGAAGTTCTGCTATAACTGCTAATCTTTCGAGGAGTTGCTTGGGATTTAGGAACACCACTCTCATTGACTTTAACAAGATTACTGAGACTCTATTGTACACAAAGCTTGAAAATTAGGTGGAACAGTTAAACATTAATGACTACAATGCTTAGGCTCATATAAATTACGCAGTTGAACTAATAATACCATAACGCCTCACTGGAATTTTAAGATAGTTTTTCATAAAATAAAGAATAATTCATCAAGGATTTTCCCCCTTTCTTCAAATTTTCTTTCTTGATGTCTCCTGTCAGCCATGACAAATAATTCCCACAGTAGTACTGTTTACTCTACTGGTGCTTATAGGCTGTAGGACTGGGTAAAATTTTTTTTCCTTTCTGTTGTTTATAGATAATTACAAGTCTTTCAGAGTTCTTATAATCTAGTGCTCAAGCATTTGCCACTGTGGTATTATAGTAAATTCCAGAATATACATTTACACACATCTTGTGCTTTGAGGAGCTCAAAAAATGAAGGGAAAGTGTAAGCTGCTGAACTGATTCTGATAGGCCAATTCTTGTCCCAGTGACACCATGCATTTTAGAGGTGGGAATGGGAGAACTGGTGAAGAAAGGGTACTAATTTTTAATATAGCTTGAAAATAATAATAATAGAACAAATCACACTAAAGGGGAATAAAGCCACAATATGCAAAAACTTAAGAATCATCAGCAGCTATGATAACTGAGGAAAGAAAGGGTTTTAACCATGAGGAAGCCTGGAATCAGAGATTTCATGTGCAGGGGAATTCGAATTCTGAGGGACACACACATCCGACTGCATCAAGAAGGGAGTAACTTGGGCCCCAAATACAGAGAGAGAGTCCGTGACTGCTGTGCTGTTGCTTTGCTCCATCCTCTGCCCTCTGCTAAAAATACCACAATCTGCAAAGTTTTGCTTTACGTAGAAGAGGACCAACTTGCCTGGGACACCATCTCATGGTGTGACTTCAAGGGCCACTGAGCAATGATGCTGGGAATTTCAGGGGCGAAGGTCCACGGCAAGAGTGTAGTCAAAGTAAATTTTCTTGGTGAACTGCCCGGATATCTGGAACTTGCTTCTGGCAGGAAAAAAACTGCACACTGCGCTATCACCCAGACAAATTCTGTATCCTTTATTTTACCAGCTTTCCTAGAAAGGCACCTTATTGACAGCAGCTTTGAACATATTACTAGTAAGTTACATAAATAAAGTGCTTAAAGTCCAAGTCCTCCAGAGAGTGCAAAGGGAGGCAGGTAGAGCAGACAATTTTGGGTGAGTAGGGAAAACGAGTTCCACATCATTTCCATGTTTCTATATTCAGTTAGAACATCCCCTAGCTTGTAATTCACTGTAAACCCCTGCAAATCCTTGGGGTGCTGCTGATTTGCAGCTGAATGAATACACAGTGAATACCTGATGCTTTATGCTAAGAAGCTTTTTCTTCTTTTTCAAATAATCACATTAAATTTGTAGCTGGAAGCAGCTACCCAGCAGCTAGCATTTAAGGGTGTGATCCCATGAAAATGTACCAAAGCAAACGTTCCTGTTGATGTAAAGCTGCATGTTTGGGTGTCAGAAGGGTTCATCACTTACAAAAATGTGTGCATGATTTGGTTGTGTATATTATGTCAGAACACAGTGCTGTGTCAGTTATTTGTCTCTACAATTTCATTGTTATTTTTAAATAATCCTTTTTGCTATACAAGGCAAGAAAAAAACACTTTTAGTCAATAAAGCTCTCTGTGTCTATTTCTGTAACTTGTCTAATTTTAAAGTAGCTAGCTTTCCCTCTTCTATAGTTGTGCTTTAAATAAACAAAGTAACAAACAGGATTGCTTCTGGATTGAGATTTTCTGTCATTTTTCATCTTGAGATAAAATTTTAACAAATGAGTTGAAAGCTCCTCAAGAAAGATCTTCTAACAAAAGTGCTGACGTACTTGTAACTACAGCTGTGGCAAGAGGATGCTCTAATTGGTGCAGATGGATAGCTGCAAAAATGTCAGTTTAGCTCCACAGCATTCACTAAACAGACAAAGGAGTTTATTATATACACTATAGTATTTCTTCTTGAGTTAGTTTCACTCTGGCATTTATTTCCATTTCTATTCATTTTGTTTCTCACTGATTAAATTATTTCCCAAATCACCTTGTTTTTTACCATCATTCCTTGTAGTTAAGCATGACTACCAAATTGTTTTTGCTCTATTTACATATTAAATGCAGCAAAATGTGTTACCACAGAAGAAGTACATGCCTCAGAATATGACAACTTGAAAACATTCTGTGTTAGAGAGGGTTCAATAACTGTGAAATATTTTTTTTTCTTGATAGGCAGATAAATTTGCTCTATTTCTAGTCTGTCCTGGTCAGTTTTTAAAGCAATCTCTAAGCATTTAGCTCACACTAGAATAACAGTTTGAATTTATAAAAAGTAAATTTATATGAATATTTCTAAATCCAAAGTAGGCCATCTTGGCCTAATTAGGTGGTTATTCAAAATACTGTGAGGGTAAGTCAAATCTACACCGTGAATGTTGGCTAGGTTACACTGAAGACAAGGCAACTATGCTTTAATTCGGTTGGAAACTTAAGCTTAAATAGTAGCTTCACTATGGATTTTAATGCAAGCTCTGATCTTTAATTAAAATTCCCACGTTACAGCCCAAGTTAACTCATCTGAGTTCACCAGATCTGTTCAGAGATGAATCAAGATTCCAGTCCCTGTCGCAGCATAAATGCACCCAGTTGGCAGATACCCGCTGGGGTCCGTAGGTCGCCCACTGCCACGCTCACGGGCAGCTGGCTCTTAGCAGCGCAGGCCCTTGCTCCTCCCGAGGAGGCATCTGCTCCCACTTGGCACGGCAGCCCCGAGGACTTGCCGGTGCCCCTGACGCTGACCCTTAACAGCACAGTGACTCCGCCAAATCCACGTTAGGTTTGACAAACGGAGGGTGTCTGGGAAGTGGAGGGCATCTGGGAAGTTTTCAGAGTAATGGCCATTTGGAGCCTTAGGGGGTTCATAGAGAAAGAAATAGCATCAGCTGTTCTTGACTGACACTTGATTCTCCTTGATTGAACCAGAAATACGGAAGCATGGGACACAGGTGGATTATCCTAAACACATCTGCACTCCCTTTACATCAGGATTTACACATAGGACACATGGATATGTAAGTACAGGGCCCAGTATATGACATTTGTACAGCATACAACACAGCACTGGGCAGGATTTTGCAGCAGTAGAAAGATTTTCCTTCATGAGAAAATGCCCTACAGTCCCAGTTTCAATCTTAAATAGCATCTATTCCTCTATTCCTCCAGTGCTCTAGAGACCTTCTTCAATATCTGTGTTGTTGGCTTGAATTTGGTTCTCTAGTAATCCTGAAACTATGTAATATCAAGTAGAAAATAGTAAAATACTTGTGGTTTCTTCCCTGTCTTTTTTTTTTCTCTCCTCTTCACCAGACTAGTCTGTATAGAAATTGTTTCAAATGCATCTTTCCTACTCTTCTTATCCCCAGTGTGACTGGGTTGCCGAGTTAACGTGGAGGTAATTTCACAAATGTTTATCAGTTCCAGTGTTAAAAATAAATTGAACCAGCTTGGTATTTTCAGCTCACAGAGTTCAAAAGTGGGAATTATAACTGTGCTGGGAAGCAGAAATTCAGTGAACTCTAAGCTTTTCTTTGGGTGAAGGAAGCTACACTCATACTTGTCAAGGAGATTAACGAGAAATCTGATTGAGTCTAGAAGACTATTGCTGCAGTGGATTACAAGTTTGATCTTCTTTTTTTTCAGGGATAAACAACCTCAAGGGCTAGGACACTGGCACAGAAAAGCAGATAATATCACTGGCTGTGAAGAAAACAAGTGGCCATATGGCAGGCCCAATAAATGAAAGTGAAGCAATCCATTCAATAAAAGTACGGTTTTGTGCTATTGTACAAAATTGTTACTTTTATTTTTGTATTTTTAAGCTAATGTATGCTCTTTCTCCCACTCTTTTCTATCATCTTATTTATTCAGGCTGCATATTCTTTGGGAAAGGGATATCTAGTATTAGGAGTATGTGTTAAATCCTGCAGCTATCATAGTGCAAATGTTTAAAATTGAGTCTCTGAATAATCAGATTAAAATAAATACAAGGATAAAGATTTGTAGCTGTTAGTGGAGTGTGGAATTTCTAAAATTGGATACAAGGGAATATACTACATAAGAAGGGAATTCAGGAGAATATAGCAGTTGACAGAAAAGATGTATCCTATAACGCTTTGATCTCAAGGACCACAAGAGTAGTTAGAGGGTACTTACAGGATCAAAGGCTTATGTAAGAAATAGAGATTATCACAATTGGTCATTTTGTTCCAGACTGCATGTGTTACCGTCTCTTAAACAGACCACATCCTTAATATAAAGAAAAACCCCACAAATAATGCTTCAATATATGCAGGATTTCAAAATTCCTTGTTGTTATATTTTACTGTATTCAAGAACCATGACAAAACAAATTGTCATATACATAAATATATACAGACACACATATATACACATATTAGCAAATACCGCACCCTAGGATAATACCCAAAAAGTAGATCATGCTAACACCCAAAAAACCTTCATTTCAGTGATAGCACATCTGCACTAAATGCAGCTTTCTCACTTCTTAGTGAATGCTTTGCAAGTAAGATCAAGAAAGGGATTCTGATGGTTTTAACTCTATCCTACAGCAAGATGATTGCTGAATCAGATAAACTATTAATCTCTTTAAAGCTTGTTACTCTTGTTTTGCCAAGGCTGAGATTCTTTGCAGCAAAAAACAGCCAGGACATTTCCTGCCAAGAACCAGACATCTCATGCATGTTTCATAAATATGTTCCTCTATTCAAAACACAAGGATTAAGCAAACACCAGTTCAGTTTGCAAAGGCTTTCACTAATGATTTTTAAATAACTCCAGAAGAAATCTTGGCATTATTTAAATCAACTGTAAATTCTCATCGCTTTCAGTATGTCCAAGATTTTACCTCTAATTTTTCGCCACTGCATAAACCCTGTCAATGTTAAATGAGAGCGATATTAAGGCATACAAGTGCACTGAATATGAGGTGTCTATTTTTATTACACTTGTTTAACTTCTAAATAGCCAAATATATAACTTTTTGCCCTTAAATAAAACCTTCTCAAAATGTGCATAGAGACCTTAAACCAAGTTTATGCCTGTATTAAGTGATCATATTAAATATTATTTGCAAGAAGGTCAGATTTCAGAATAAAACTCTACCATTTATAATCTAACATCATCACATAGCAAAATTTTGTGTGAAATAGTTCAGTTCTCATGGAAGCACCTTTTAAAGTAGTACAACAACTAGCGATCATATATTTAAAAGAGCGTTGATGAAGAGTCCTCCTTTATCTAGAAAATCAATGTGCTTTATGCAAGAATTAAGAAATACGTAGGAAAAACAGATTTTGATTCTCAAGGACTCTGGGGTACCAACATGGAACATTAGAACATGCTGCGGCGCGGGCTCTGTTCCTGGTGCATGTTATGAGCAAGATCGTGACTGTGGCACCTCGCGCGCCCAGGAACCCAGTCGAGAGACGACAGAGATTTTCCTTTCCGGGCAGCAGAGTGGGTAGAGAGCTGTTCGCAAACAGCCACGGCGTTAGCTGCCGCAGCCGCCGCGGCTCTAACGAAGTGCAGCTGGGCGGCCTGGAGGAGGGCTGCTTCCAGCGCGGTCGGTGCGGCGCTCGGCCCTGGAAAGCTGGCCTGCCGCTTGCGCAGGGCGACCGGCTGAGCGGCGGTGTCCCCGCAGCACTGATCCAGCTGCAGGAACACGCACCGCACTCACCCAGCGGGGAAGAGCGCCTGCCCTTAAATGCCGTGGGAGCACTCCGTAGCGGCTGCACGCACAGCGCTGTATTAATACATGACATATTGCTTGATTTGCAAAATATTCAAAAAATTCATGTATGTATACTGTTTCTATATATACGGTACATACATGTGCTCACTAGAGTAGAAAGTAGTATTTTATACTTGCGGCTGCACCAAAATCATTCCTTATTCATACTGGACCGGCTTTGCTCTTGCTTGTATTGAAGCATGCAAACAGAAAAAAAGAAATCTTTTTCTTCCCATCAAAAAAGTCATTGAAACAGTTTAAATCCTTCCATCTCAGCTTTTAAAATCTTTAAGTATGTTCTAGTCCCCATAAGTTCACAAGGCAGAGGGCAGTGCTGCACAGAGACAATTTAGATAGCTCCTAGCAAGCTGGCCCAGAGACCGGAAGGCGGGTGGTTATGTTAGCACTGCATGACCACGCGAGCCTAGACGGATGCATCTGCTCTGCTGATGCAACGAAACTCCTACCAGCGTAAAAAAAAATGGCCCATTTGCCCTAAGTCGCATTGCTGCAGACAGAGCACAGCATTTTGTTAAATAGGTTTCTTTAAGGTAAAGGACGTACTTGAAAGGCAACCTTGTGCTCCTTTAACTGACAGCGTTAGCCAGCTCATCCAAGCACACCTCTCACCAGAAATTAGAAGTTAATTTTTCTTCTCAGTTGGAAGTTGCATGCACAAATTCGTCCTAAGAAAATTAATAAATTCAAGATTGCTTGAACAGAGTAAAGATTATTTAGCTTAGGCAATAGAGATAAAATCCAAAATAGTCTAAATTTTACGGAATTAATGTAGTTGAGTCAAAAGAGTACATGAAAACAAACCTTGCTAAAGCTAGATCTGTCTATATGCAGATATGACATAGTAGCTATACCAAATAGCTCTAAAAATCATCTTAGGCATCTTGGATGGGCAAAGAAGCTTCTGTGAACCATTTC
Source organism: Rhea pennata (assembly GCF_028389875.1). Classification (NCBI taxonomy): domain Eukaryota; kingdom Metazoa; phylum Chordata; class Aves; order Rheiformes; family Rheidae; genus Rhea; species Rhea pennata. Next base: position 30,074,928 of record NC_084664.1, read on the forward strand.
TAAGCAATTGCTATTCCAGCCCTAAACAGAAACACTGGCATCACTTGAGCAAACAAAAAACTCCACAGGATGCCAGTGCCATCAGAATTTTACCCCAGATGTTCCTGTGCTTCTTTCTTGCTCTCTGACCCTAAATTTAGTCAACAGGCTCTTAATTCAAAGCCTGTGGCAAATGATAATTTCAGCAGGTTTTCAAGCAGTCTTTGTATAAAATTCTAGAAACCTGGTTGGAAGCAGGCAAGTTGTTTGACACTCCAGAAAGTACGATGATGTTCTACGCCTACTCTGTGTTAACAGTTCTCCACAGAAAACACAAAACAACGTGGCGTGCAAATGCCTTTGGCACCTTAGCAGGTGCACTTTTCAGTCAACTATGTTTTTACTATATGCTTTGTGAATGTGGTGTTATCTTTGCTTCATTTTAAGATACCAAATCACATACTCCTATAATCTTCAACCCATAAATAGTTTTCTAACCATCTAACTTACGGTGAATTCCCTTTCTGAGGTATTGCTGTGGCCAGGATATGATATGCCTTCTTTTTCAGAGAGGTCAGGCTTCCAACAATGCTCATCCATTTGCTGTTAGATATTTTTATATCCAGTCAGTTTTCTATTGCAAAAACCACAAAGTTTTACTTTGATCAGTTAACTTTCCTGCTTACTCAGAAAGCTGGTTTCATAGCTGTAATGAGATGTTGATGGGAAAAGATACTATTTCTTTTTAACACAGAAGTAGCCCATGATGCTAACATTTCAGGAAATAGCACAGTCTAGCAGAAGGAAAGCTACTGTCAAGCAGAAGATATATGAGTGAAGAGGATTTCTCAGCCTGGTAAGCAGAAATCCAGGCTATCTGGCTGAGGAAAGGATGAGCGAACAAAGAGCAAAGACAAGAAAAATGGAGACCTTAAACAGCATATCTGTACACATTTATATACTGCTGTCACTGAGCTCTTCTCATCTGCAATGAATGGAACGTACAAACAAACAAAAAATCCATCCAATTCTCTATGTTGAAATTCATGTACAAAAACATTTTCCTGTGACAATAATTTGTAATCGAGGAATTTATAACTCCTCCACCATATTTTTACATCCTCTGCCTTTCCAGACCTGAGTGAGTAGGCCACTTATTTCTGTCTCCGCACTCTCCTTGCTATGGAGGTAACAAATCTCTTCTCCTGGGGCCTCAAAAAGCTCATTCTTCTTTCCCACAAAGCTACCTTTATCACAGAGAAATGCAGCAAAATACTTCCAAACAGAATTTTCGGCACGCTATTAGATGGTTTAGTTTGCATTTTAGGTACATAATGAATGTGAAGTTTCAGATGGAAAAGGTCCCTTGCCTCCAAAGCACACGATGTGAGCTCGGCAAGTCTGTGAACACGTCTCAGCTGACCGCCGCAGCATGCGGCTAGGCTGAAGAACCAAAAGTCCAATGCTATGTACTATATGATCTCGTCCACCTTCCTGCCCAGTGCATGTTATGCTCCTTTAGTGGAAATATTTCTTTTGCAAAATGTTCTGAATTTGAGAATCGTATTTTAAGTATGTCTGCATTCCTCTACTCATTATTAGTTTAAGCTCATCCTTTAAATTCTAAAAAGTGTAAAAAAAAAAAAAAAAAAAAAAAGAAAAGAAAGAAAGAAAGAAAGAAAGGAAAGGAAAGAAAAGAAAAGAAAAGAAAAGAAAAGAAAAGAAAAGAAAAGAAAAGAAAAGAAAAGAAAAGAAAAGAAAAGAAAAGAAAAGAAAAGAAAAGAAAAGAAAAGAAAAAAATCCCCATATCTTTACTTCAGCTACCAGGCCAGTTGTGGAATATTTGATTTGACAGAGCAGACAGGTAAGGTTTGTGCCATCTTTTTTTATCGTGATCATGTAAAAACTGTGTAGAAGAGTACATCACTGTTAAAACACACAGCTCTTGTAATTTGGGCCACGAGTCAACCTCAACCTTCTTCCTCTCTGCCAGTGATTGATAAAGTAGACAGTTACCATGGGCTCCTGACAAGGAGCAGGTTGAGCAGATTGTTTTTTGCTACCAAGTAAAATTTATCCATGTAGAGGAATTCTTTTCTGTACATGACAAGAGTAAAATTGGATTTAAGATGGAAGACCTTGTGATATCTTTTTCCTGCTTGAAAATTTAAGACTGATTGCTTTCACGAAAAGTAATGTACAAGATAAGCTTGTATTAAAAGTTATTGATACTGAAATTATTAAGAGAAAGCATATCAAACTAAAATACATTTAGTTAACCTACAATTCATACATATACATATATTACTTGCATGTTTTAGAAATAAATTAGTCTTTATGCCATTTTCAGACTTTGTATAAAGATTGCTATTTTTAAAAAGTCGTAAACTTGTCTTTTTTCACACTCTACATCATTACAGCCTGAGCTTTAGTATTGCAAAATTCTGAATATGATTCACCAGACCCTTTTCTGCAGTTACTCTACTGTTGCTTTTTATTTTAAGTAATACTTTAAATTAACTGGCATATCATGTTTTTAGTTTTAGGGGTTTTTTTGACTCCCCTAATTCTCACTGCATTATAGTAGGCAAAGCAGACGAACATCAGCTCTGTCTAGTTATGGTACCTGTAATGAACAGCTTTCACATTTCCCAAATACAGGTAGAAATTGATGGGCATAAGCAAAGAAAGCTCCTATAGTAAAATCAAGAACTTGCTGTAACTTCAGTAATTGTTTCTAGCTATATAAATACAGGGATTTCCATTAAAACAAGGCAGATGTTCTATGCCCCACCAGCTACAGAGAGGCTAAATATTCTCCACTTTCCTCACTTACCGCTACGAAACAAAGCACAAAGCAATATCCCTGAAGCTGCCGTCCCTGTCAGCAAGATAACTTTACTAGTTTAGCATAGGACTGATCCTGTACTCGTGTCCAGAATTTCCTACCATTCATAGTGCTTAAACAGAAGCATAAACTGAGGTGCTTGAGTTAAGCATTTTCTGGACTTTCACGCATACAAGAGCCCTCATTCATGTACCACAGACAGAGGCCTGGCAAGGATGAGCAAGCTACAGCCCAGGCCTTCAGCACACCTGCGGAGATGACATCTCACGTCTTCCTTCTCCAAGCGTTGATGCCGCGAGCCTCAGCCAAAGCCATGGTTCACAGCGTGGGTGGTCATGGGACTCCCCTTGCAGAAACCTCAAACTTGTCTACCTGACAATGACAGTACAGTCATTTTCTATCAGATTTTCACTCACAGGGTGTATCTCCCTCTTCCTATTCCTTCACACGTAGTTATTCTTTTTCCTTTTTTTCCTCCTCCTCCTTTCCCCTGAAATAAACCTGCACTTCCTTAGGTTTTTATAAAAGTTAGGAGAGTTGTAACCTGCACAAGGGAAATTTTTGTTGATCTATGGTCATTCTGAGAACATTCTCTCTATTGTAGAGAAAAATTTTCTTCCTCTAAGCTTCCAAAATTCTAAGAAGTTAAATCTGTTTGGACATATCACGAAAACTAGAACAACATCTGAAACATACTATTTGTTCAGCACTATCAAAATCCCACAGACTATCATGAGATGTGAGTAGTACAACATAATAGGAAGTTTAAAATTGGGATGAAACTCAGTTTTCTTCCAGTTGATAATGAGTTCTGCTATTTTCCTGCTCTCAACCTAGCAATATATATATATATATATATATATATATATACATATATATATATATATATATATACACACACATATCAGTACTGAGAAAATCTTATTAGATTCAACCCTATTTTTAAACAGTTCGGTCCAAAATCTTCATTCAGACACACTGATGCCACCCCATTAAATTCCAGCAGTGGCACCACTGGTAGAAAATGAACGGCACTCAGATTTTTCACCTTTAAGTAATCTGTTTTCATTACCTTCTCAGTAGTTTGTTTCATTTGCCTGCAGTAAGGAAACTAAAATTAGAAAACATTTCATGCTCATAGCTTGCTTTCAATATGAAAAAAAAAAAAAAAAAACTATAAATTTATCTATTGGGTTATGCCTTGTGCAGTTCCACTGAAAAAAGTTGTCTTTACATTATAATGATGAACTGTAAATGGTGTAGTGCATTATTTTTGTCCAAAGTAAATCAAATTAATGAGCCTGGAAATATTATTTGAGGTGTCTAATTTGTAAACTATTGCCAATAGTCATGAATATTACCCAATAGAATTTGTATTCTCCTTTATAAACACATAGAAATGCATGCGTTATAAACTATTTTCTGATCATCTTCAGAACTTGATATTTCTTCCAGGAGTTCCACATGCCCATTTTGTTTCACTTCCAGTAGCAAATGAATGTCAGATAAATGCTAGTAGTAAACTATCAAAAGTTGGAATGCCTTTTTCTTCCCTGACTCACATACTTAAGCTCTCATTTCACATTACCTAAAGCATTACTGATTTTGACAGAAATTAAAAAAAAATATTCCAGTGAGTTGAAAGATAGAAGAGAACAAAAATGAAATATAGCTGGCTACTTTTCAACTTCTGAAAAGACAAGTGGATCTCATAGGATCTCCAGCTAATGACTGTGAGAATAGCATTAACTTAGAAATGCTAAGAACTACTTTTTAGTTTCATTTATACAAAACTTAAAATAAATAACTAAATAAAGGCAGCAGAAAACTAGAAAACCCCGACCAGAAAGCTCCAGATGCTCTTGACTGACCACTTTCAGAAAAGCAGTATTTGAAAATCTTTAACTGCCCTCTCACTCCTATGAGAAACAGACTACAGTTGTTCTTTGATAGCAGAAATTTGTAGCTCCTGGGCATAGATTAGTGAAGCTTTTTTATTCATACTGTAATAGTAGAAGGAAAATCTCTTTACTTCCTAAAGCGATAATTTATTAACAAACACATTCTAAATGACTTCCAACACATGAGCGATGGTAGTGACCTGTGTAGTTAATGGTGATAAGGAAAAAAAAATGTGAAGTACTTTTCTGGGTTAGATAAATGTTACTCTGGATAAGTATTACTAAATTTTACTAAAAACTAAGTTTTGTTTCTCAAGAATGACAAGGAGGCCTATTTTCTTACATTGTATTGACTACTGTCCTTACTGAGAAAGTGTTAAGCTTTACCAATTACAGATAACACTGTTTTGAAGTAATCAAAAACCAAAGCGCATCTAAGCTTGACAGCACTAGAATTGAAATATGTTTGGGAATCATGCCATTATAGTGGCATCCAGAGACATAAACTCTTAAGAAGCTTTGAGATAGAGGATGAGATTAAATGATTTGGCCTCCATAGAAACTTCTCATAATAAATGCTGATGCAAAGAACACTTTTTAAGGAAGGGGGGATTCATCATGTTTCAGATAAAAGCATGAAATCAGTCAATTCTTGGATATATTAAGGAAAAAAAAAAAAAAAGGCCTGGCCAGTAAGCTTTTCTGCAAAACTGCAAAATGGGACAACTATTATCTGGCAAAGATGCAAGTGAACACTTGTTTTTCCTGACTTTTCATAAATCTACGATGCTTCACTTCCTCTTGTCCCAGGAAAAGGTTTCCAGTTGCTTTAATAGCAGTGCCTGTCTCATGGCCGACAAGTACCAGCAGTGGTCCTGTGGACTTCCACATATTTCTAACTTTTTCCATAAACTCTTTTTGGTTGTAAAAGTCTTTTTCCTAGGATAACTTCTCAACCTCCCTCTCTGACAAAGCATTGTGGTCCAATCAGAATTAAACACACCATTACTGAAATGCCAACTGCAATTGTTTCTTCGTGATATCTCCAGGGAATACCATCTTTGCCTTCATGAAGAAGAAAAAGGTAGTTTTAAAGAAGGTAACGCAACATTTTACTATCACAGATTATTATTGCTAGGCTGTGAAAAGAGGTCCCCTGCATAAACAACACATGATAAAAATACAAAAAAGTGTACTAGATACCGATAGACCATCACCAAGCAGATGTCAGCTTAGACTAAACATATGCTTCGTTTTATGTGGAGTCAACAGTCCCCCTCTCCCCAAGAGGAACCTGGGGTGAATAAAGGTAAGCATGAATTTAAAGTCCTTATAGGACTAGAATTTCAAACAATTTACATGATATTAAAAAAAAAAAAAAAAAAAAAAAACAAAAAAAAAAACAAAACAGAGAATAACATAGTACATTTGTATGGTAATGAAATTAATATTAGTGAGGTAACAATAATAAACTGCAGAATTAAATTAGGAAGATACATCCACCAACACGTAAGTTCACCATAAAATATCAAGAATAGTGGAACTTTTTTTTAAATAAAGAATGCCACTGCCTTAGGATTAGTAAAGTTTATGAATTTTAGTGCTCCTATATCCCAAAATTGAGTATTTAAACATTTCATTTTTGCCCAGAAAATAATTACTTTCAGATTTATAGTAGGTATGGTGTAACCTGAAGTCTGTATATGTGAAGTGTTCAATAATAAGAACGACTGTTGTGACAATTTAGTCAAATGGAAGCAAAAAGTAACATTGTATTTGTATGAAGACAATGTGTAACTGGTTGAGTTCTAATACGCATATTTCTCAGTCATAAATTTACCCATGCAAAACCTGGCACAGGAGTAATGGAATTCTTCCTCTGACTTAATTTCTTTTTGTAAAATACATAACATTTTTCAGTTATTTAATATTTCAAGCATAAAAGATTGAGAAGCAAAATTCTTTTGATGTCTAATAGTTTTAAATTCAGCATAAACTGAATATAAATTAAAAAAAGCATAAACTTACAATTTAAAATATGACAGAAGCATATCCCCAGAAGGAAAATGAGCCCTTTCAAAATAACAGTCTTCAAAATGAAACATGATGGCTTTAATTTAAAATATTTATTTTGTATACCTGACAGCAGCAAGTATACTGGCATCAGGAGAGAAGTAGCACCGTAGGAACTGCTTTCCACTCAATCCACATCTTGAACTCTAAATAGCGTTAAGTACCTCTATTAAATATATTTTGAAATATTGTCAAGGGCAGACAATCCATTTTTTCTTAACTTGTTTTATTAAGAGAACCTTGAGCCTATGCTCTGTTGTGACTGAAAGTATCAGCTGCATAGCACCTGGCCAAGAACCAGATTTGTTTCCTGGATATTAACCTTTTTGGATGTCTTCAGCTGGCTCCAGAAAACAATTCTAATGTACTGCATTTAGAGACAACATTAATAGTACTTGTATTACTATATTAGTAAAATCTGGAAGGATTACAGTTAACAAGGTATTAAAATGTTTCCTATTTTAAATGTGATACTTCTAAAACTGACAACAAAATGTGTTGCCACATAATGTTTACTTCCTAACTACAGATGTAGTCCCTAAGAGAACTTGGAGACTTTGCCCACCACTATAAACAGTATCTCAATTACAGTAGTTCTTTTCTTCTTCAGGAACCATGGAAGTCTCTGAAGCGAGTAAATGAAAACTATTCAGCATTCTGGTAAATAAGAGAAATAAGAAGGTAATTTCAACCAAATAATGCACATAAAACTGACTTGCAGTACGTACTCTCAAGCACCTGCAGTTTGGTACACTACATTAATGCACAATTATTTTTCCAGAGTCAACAGCCTGAGTATAAAGCCTGTCAAGACAACTTTTCTTTCTTGTTGAGCAAACATGAATCAGCATTTGCTTATTATTTATCTGATCATACAAGAACTTGTAAATGTCAGCATGTTCTCATTTTGCAAAATAAGAGCAAAGAGTAGACACTTCAAGTTTCACACATTTATTAGGCCCCAAAAGAACACTTTTAAACACATGATCAAGTGCAGTGTGAGGCAGACTTAATTATTTCCTGGATGATTAAGCATGATAATTGTGCGGACGGCTTCCGGAAGACCTTTCTGTGCAGCTTATGGAGAAGAGAATGTTGTTCAGAAGTCAGGACGATCTTTTTTCAGTTTACTGTAATCTACATTAACCGAGTAGAACTGGGAAAGAGAAGAGGAAAAAATTGACCAGAATAAGAAGCTTGACTAAACATTTTCTATGGCATTTACCAGAAAAAGGCCCCATGCATCACTAAAACTTATGTCAGGAAACAAACCAGTTTGCAGTCAGTGCACTGGACCATAATAAATGCTTCAACTCCCCCTACCTCCCTCTTGCCAACAAAATCCTTTAAAGAGCAGTAACTTTTTATAGCATCTCCATTGTGCATACCGTACTAGATCTCCTGATTCTAAATATGAGGAACTTCCAGTGTCCACAACTGAAGGGACACCCAGAATCTTTTCTGTAACCCCAGAATTAAAAGTTCATACACAGGAGGCTTTTATAGTACTACTAGGGTTATGCTTTTTGCCAAAATCTATGTGCTCCTACATACAGGAAGCAATAAAGTACATCTGGCTTGCCAAGTAGGACAAAGCATGGTAAATATGAACAGTAGTGTCACAAGGGAAACATTTAGAGTAGTGCTGCTAAAGCCAAGCTCAGTTTAGTAGATGAATCTAGAACAGTATCCCTGCAGGACATGACAAGAAAGAAGGAAGGTAAGAATAGATTTTTTCCCCAACTTAGTTAATATTAACACAGTTGAAGTCCAAACAATTTATAACATTCCAAGTAGTCAATTAGGACAGTGAATTTACAGAGTAAAATTGTATCTTGACATTCCAGTCTGACTTGACACCATGCTACTTTTAATAAAGCAAACAAACAAATAAACAAAATACAAAACACCAAACAGTGACTAAATTGTAATGATTACTACAGTTAAGGCAATAACTGTTGTAACACTGCAGATGAGCCTTTCACAAGACCAATTTAGGATATAGTCTGAATTAGCAATTCAACTAGGCATTAAAGTGCACCCAAACCTAAGAACTGACAGCTCTCCAACTTTAACAGCCTGAACACCAAGTAAAGAAGTATGCAGCTCTTGATTCATAAGAAGTATTTACCCATCAATTTGATTATCTTTAGTCAAAAGGTCAAACTTGGAAATATATATTTTTTTTAACTATTTAAACAAAACCCCCATCCCTCAACTGAAAATGTTAAGATTGCACAAGCACAGTCATTTTAATTACAACTTTCTATGCAACTCCCACACAATCATCAGGTCTTAACTCTTTTCTTAGTTAATTGACTTCTTCAGTTTTTCCTGAGAAAAGTCTTCAAAAGAAAAACAATGTAATCAAAAGCTAAAACTTCCTACATCAGGGCATTTTACTAAAGTCATCCTCGATTTAGAACTTCTGCCTTTCTACTTCCCATAGCACAGACTTGGAAATGACACACACACCCAAATATGGTAAACCATGAGGTTGTTTTTGCATGCTAAGACTGAGTAGGAATGCTACAGAAGGCACGCACTCTTTGAGAGAATCTATGCCGCACACTACATTGAGTTTGCCTCTTTTACATATTTAAGGAACAGTTAGCAACATTTCAGAGGCAATAATGAAAATACAGTATTATGTTCTTGAACTTTTGAGGAAACTGCAAAGTATTTTATTTTGGGGTTTGTTTTGCTTATTTTTTTAGATTACTAGCTTAGGAAGATATAGCACTAAACAGAAATTGGCTTAATGTTTGCTTTTTTAGTAGCTTGAGGATAGTCTTAAACTATTCTTAACTGGAATCTACTAAGCTCAGAGCAGCCAAAGTAGCAATACAAAAATGTAAACTATGTTTATCGTATTGTAAAATAAAAAGGAAAATAAAATGTAACGAAGCACTAAAAGAAGTGTTTACTGTTTTAGTAAAATAAATGATAAAAGCTTTATTTCTGTAAACTACAACATACAGTTTGCATTTTTGCTTATTAGCTCAATGAAGTAACTTGAAATTACTTAAAGAACAGCTCTATCGTATCTGGTTGCTTAATTACAGACAACTGATTTTTTTGTCAAAAAATCAACTGCAGAACTGAATTTAGTGTTTTCTAAACGAAATACTGACATTTTCCTGCTTTGTTTGTGTAAAGTTTTGAACTTTAAAGGCTTCAGTTAAGATCTTGAAGAGGTTCTCCTTCTCCTGGTTATCTATCTCTCTGAGCATTATAAGCTAGTATGTTCTCACTCTTACGTATGTATTATTCTGTATGAAAGAGATGAAATATATGATTACTTCTGTAATTGGCGTCCTTTCACTTCATCATCCAACTCTACAAAATTTTTAAATTTCAGTTCTCTACTTTGGGTTCTAGAGACAAACAACATTTGAACAGCAGAAAAAGTATATTACACATTCAGCTACTTTCTAATGCACTCAAATCTCTTAAAGCAAGTAAGCTACAGCTTTGCGTTTTACCTTGTACTGGTCACTGGGAGACAGCTTATTCCAAGGTTCTGGATTATTTTTTTTGTCCCAACTATTGAGAGAAACACAAGATATGGGAACCTATTAAGAAAAATCAGCATACTACCTTCATAACAAGTAAAATTTATATGTACACTGAGATTATTAGACCATGGACTGTTATGTGACCAAATAGATTTCCTTAGAGAAAGACAAAGCCCTTTGTCAGCAGTCTCTAAATAGTGTATGTTAAATAAACAAATCTCCCGGTCAAGGGAATCACCAGGAACTCAGTGCAAGTGATGTTGGAAAAAGACATTCAGGCTTCCAGAAACACAAAAAATGAGAAAGAGAAGTTTATTTTAACATGTCTAGCAAGAAGGCGAGGCAGTACATTATATCATACGTACCAGACCTCAGGGTTGAACACTGCCAAACGCATGACATACAGCGCTGCGCCAACACCTCCAGATCCAATAATCAAAAACAGAGGAATCAACTGGAACAAGAAATATGTTCAGCCGCAAAATACAATGTAACACAAAAGTATTATTTTACATAGCATTTCTGATTACACCAGTGACAAGCCATGGAACAAGCTCACTCATTTTGTGCGATACATCGCATATTACACGTCCCTCTAAAGCCTAAACACAAGCTCCAAGTGTGCAAAACGCCCCCGGGATTACAGAAGCTCCCTGAAAAATACACATTAAGAACATGCTGCAAGATGCCGACACTACTGAACACACGGTAACGCGTGTCTCTCAGAAACAAAGGCGAGTTTCTCCGTTCCCCAGAACGGCCCCAGCCGTTTGTACCAGAGGCAGGAACTGGGCGGGGGAGAAGCCGCCCAGGAGAGGCACCTGGGGCCTTGCTGCTGCCGCGCGAGAACGGCCCGCGGCCGCCAGCGCGCAGCGCGACCCGCCCGCCTCTCAGGGCTCGCACCGCCGAGCCCGCTGCCGCCGGTACTCACGCTGGGGTGCTTCTTGGCGTGGCTGACCATAACGCGAAACATGGCTGCAGCGGGCAAAGCCGGAGGTGTCGCTCCCCACCAGGCTGCGCAGCCCGTCCTCCCGCTTCGGCTGCCGAGGCCCAATGTCACGGAGGCCCCCGGCGCGGCAGGTGCCCGCCGCCGCAGCCCGGATGTAGCAGCTCCGGCGTTCGCCTGCTCGCCCTCTTCCGCCGCGGCGCCCCGCGGCGTGCGGCCGCCGCGCCCCGCGCCGAAGCTGCCGCGCGCGCCCGGCCGCGGGGCGCCGCCGCGGCCGGCAGCCGCTCTCGGGAAGCAGGCACGCGGCGGGGCACCCCGCGCCGCGCCGGGGGGGAACTGAGCCGGCGCCAACGCCGGGCTGTGCCGCCCGCGCGCGCCGCGCTGCCCGCCGCGCATGCGCCCCGCCAGCTGGAGCGGGGTCGCGCGGCGGCCGTTAGGGCGCGAGGGCCGCGTGCTGCCCGCCCGCGCGCCCTTCCCCTGCCCGCGCCTCTCGGCGGGCGCCTCGCGCGCGTCCCGCAGCCTCTTCCACGCCGCGGCGAGGCAGCAGCCCCTCAGACGTGCCCGGCTTTACGCTGCCGCCCCCCCGCCTGCTGCTGCTCCCTGCGCGGGGCGCTGTGTGCAGGTGCGGATCCCCGCCTGCCCTTGCCTCCTAGCTGGTGAGCTTTGAGGGCGCGCTTCCTGCTCATCTTCGACGTGCTTCGTTACCATCAGCAGGGTTAAAAGTTTAGGGGGTAGGATAAAGGCGAGACAAGATTATTAGAGTTTTACTGTCTATAAAAAAGTGAAATTCAAAGCTGCCAAACTAATTAGCCAATATGGATTATTCCTCTAGAGTCAGGAGCACCAACGTTAGGTGTATTGTGCTGAGGGAGACCTTTGATTTTAAAATTTAGTTTACATATGATACACATGGCAATTTTTTTCTGGGAACCTCCAGGTCTCCATACGGAGTTAAAAAAGAAGTTATGATTTTACTTCTCCATATTTCTATATATAGTTCTATATATAACTACATATTTCTGTATGAATGCTGAGAAACTTGTCTTTTCCCACTTAATTTGCTCTGATCCACTTCTTGCTTTAGACCATGAGTTCCTTTTGTAAATTAAAAGCAGAATAAATTGGTCTTTACATCACCACTAATTGTTTGTGTGGATGTATATCAAAGTAAAAATTTATGATACAGCAGAATGAAATGTCAGAGAACAGATATATTTAGACAAACAGCCGTTATTTATTTCACTTACTGGTTCCACAATTTGGCTTCTACATCTTTTCAAAAATTGTCCTTGTCACAACAAATTCTAAAAATCATATGATTCTTTCTTTATCGTCTCTTAATCCAACCTTTTCCCATTTGCTAAAGCCAGCTTCATTTGGCTGACAGATCATCATGAAAAAGACAAAAATGCTGCCAGTCAGCCGTATTCAGGAACTTGTACAGATGTATTTGACATGTCATCATTGGATGACTGTGGATTGCACCTCAACCATCATGCTACCAGAACAGTTATAACAATGTTTTGTTTGGAGGAATGTAGTCATATTATTTGCCTGTATTTGTTTCAAAATTGATGAATAGAAAGTAGCATAGTTGATTGTGCTCCAAGATTTCGTTAACCATTTCAGCATACATTGTGTAATGGGGACAGAATTTTTTTTTTCCAAGTGAAAAGGACATTTTTTTCCACACAGTCAGTTAAAAGTATTGAAAGTAATAATGTCACATCTATTACCAAAGAAATATCTGAGACCTCCAAGGGTGACTGGAAGGACAGACTACTCACCCTCTATTACAGAAGTTGAACTTTTTACCATATATTTGCATCTCAGAAATTACCTGTTGCCTAAGCAGGTGCAGGATAACAGAGGAATGTGCATTTGAGAGACCAAAGGGTAGATGGATATTCACTAGCCATCTTGAAACAGCTAAGTGAAGCTTGCTTCAGCTTAAAACAGTGCTTTCTTGTGCATAGCTGATGCAGGGCTGAATGGCAAAGTTTTAGAGACTTTGAGTAGCTTATATATTTCTACACTTTAAAGACAAGATCATAGGAAACATTATTTCTACTAGGTGTGTCTTGGTCACCTACTTTTAGGAAATCTATACAGTTTTTTATATACTTTCCAGGATTTTTTGATACTTGTCCTTTGCTGTTTTTTCATGTTTTTATGAATTTAAGTAGAGGCACAGTACCTGATCAGTTTGCAAAGTTTGTTACACATTTCATGGGCTTTCATAAATTTTAAGGATTGTGTACATCAGCTTTTAGTGCCTGGGCCTGTATAGCTCTGGCTGGTTCAGTGTTCATACACATGGCTTGTTATTCATGTTACTTGGACTTTTTTATATGATGATGAATTTTACAAATGAAAAAAAGTAAAATGTGAAAACAAACAGCAAAATTATTTTTTATTATAATCTTACAAATCATGACGTAATGCATTTAAAATACGACCATTGCTAAAAATGTAATATCTCAATTGCTTCGTCTGGTGAAATTCTGAATGTAAAATGAACCCGCTACATGGGATATGCTGTGATTATGGATCTGTGGTTCCTTGGAATACTTTTTAATTTATAGCAACTCCTAGATAATTTATAGTAATGCTGTCATTATATTGATCTTCCTCGAAGACTAATAATTTTCTATTAGATGCCAGGTATACATCTATTTCCTTACTGAGAGTAGATGCTAAATAAAGATACTGAGTTTTACTACCATTTTATCTATTACTTAGCTACTGAATCTGAAAGTAAACACATTTATTTATTCTTAAAGTTTCATGTCTTTGTGTTCCACCTGCCAATTAAATTTATGATACTTTAGTTAGACTAATGACTTCTTTTACTCTGAGTGAAGATATTTTTGTGTAGGTTTGTGCTTTTTAAATAAGTGAATCGGTAAATCCTTCAGCTCTTTTGGCAAGGTTTTGTGATGAACCAGGCCATTAAGAACTATTGGGTTAGATTTGCAGTAGTGCTCAGCACTGCTGAAAATCAAGTCCTCGGGTTATTCTGTTGCTTTATGCTTTATCATTTATTTTTTTCTCTCTCTCTTCTTTTTTTTTTTTTTTTTTTTTTTTTTTTTTTTTTTGTTCTGCTATACAGCCTCACCTCTTGCTTTCTGTTTCTCACTTCTTTGATTATTTTATCTTGTTCTTATCCTTAGGCTTATTTGAGCTTTTGGTTTCAAAAGCTCTTCTTCTTTTCCACATGCTCTCATTTTCCTTTCTGTGGCTTTCCTGTTTATACAGCCTTTCTCTCCTAAACTTTCTCTGTTGTTATGAATCATATATCCACAGATTTCTACTCTGTTTAAAATCACTTTAGGTATGCTTAATTTTTTTTATACTAAAAGCAGTAAATTTCAGTCACAAGTATGAACCTACCTGATCTCCTGAAGAACAAGAATATGAAGTTGTAATAAAATCAGAGGTTATTTGAAGAATCGCACTCTTTAGGTTTGACAGAATCAGTCAATTTAAAAAGTAAAGAAAAATATAATCACTTTTGGAGTTATCATGTATTTTAATTGGAGAAAAAGAGGAAGGAAAGACAGATGTGGAGATGTTTCATTGTTCAGAGATCAAGAAACTAAATTCACTGTGAATTGTCCTATCTCATCAAAAATGTTCCTCTGTTAATCAGAACAATGTATTAACTGAGGATCTTCTGTAGGACAGAAGGTAGGTCTGGCAAAAATGCAAAGATTACTATAAAGTATTTCTAACAGAGAAGAAATTCCAAGAGAACCAAATGGATATTAAAACTTTGGAAGAATATTTAAAGGCATACCTTGACTTATATGGAACAAATACATAGATTTTTAAAGATTTTCTGTGGTTTGTGATTTTTTTTTTTGTTTATTTATTCTTGCTGTTTCCATTGGTACTGTACATTTTACAGCAGAATACTGTTAAAAACAAAACTTGAGGGCTATAAAAAGAGCTAAAAAACAAGTGATACTGGCATATATGGTGCATAAATATTGAGCCTATTTCTTTTCTCCATTATATCTGTCTCACTGAATAGGATGATGAAGCTTCTTGTCTCCATACATCCATTAAAAGTACCCAAGAATCTTAGCATTATGATTAGATTATTCTATAAAAAGAATACAGCTGAATTCCGTCAGCATGAGTTTATTATATAAAGCACAAGTCATATAACCTGCTAGCACCTAGATAAGTAAAATTTCTGCTTATAGGTGACGGGGTGCTAGAGATTTGAACAAGAAACAAAAGACAATGGTTGTATGTTCTGTTGCTAAAGGAAGAATAGCTTTTTAGAGTTTCTAATATGATCAGTAATCAAAGAGTATTAATACTAAGTGAGGACAGGAAAACCTTTTTTTTATTTCACTCACATTTATGCATATAACTTACAGTCATTAATTTATATGACAAATACAAACCGTTTTGGATTTTTATAGTGCTATTTCTAAACTTAAAGGTATGAGCCCTAATGTATGGAACTTCTGGGACACTATTCTTAATTGTAGAGCTACATAGGCTGCTAAAGCCTTAAAGTAATACTAATTACTATGAAATAACTAAAGCCTCACTTTAATGTCTGTTATTTTAAAATGAAAATAAATAGTGATTTTATGCAGGAAAGGATGATGAATGTGTGCTATTTAACAAAAAGTGAAATTATCAGTAATAAAGTGAAGCAGGGATTTCCTTAATCTTCCTTTCCTGAAGTTAACACTTTTTTTTTGGCAAAATTTATATTTATTTATAAGTATTTAATCTGCTGAATTTTGTTCCTGAATAGAATTTTTATAAAATCCCAGTTCCTCAGCTGTCAGTACTATTGGTGAAACTGCATTAAAAATCTCTTGTTTATCTGTGGAAGGTATAAAATGGGGTCTACACAGTATAAAAAGAAATGTCCTTGCAGGGCATTTCCTGGTATAAAAATTCTCCTATCCATTCCTTGCATGGAAAACCTATTAAAATAAGTATTTCACAGGGATCCAGATGGTCAGTTGTTTGTAGTGGAATATTGAGCTGTTTTTCCTGTCAGTTAACAGATCCAAATCTGGCTTATTTCAGTATAAATGAAAGTCTTTTTTTTTTTCTTCTTCTCCTGTTCAGAGATTTTTGGAGCAGTGTGGGCTCAAACACTGGGAAGCTCCTCAGGTAACAGACTGCATATGAGCAACTAAGTTAAAGTATGTGTCACCAGAAAGGGTTCTTCTCAGCTTACTGGAAAAAAAAATCAGTTTAAAGACTGCAATAGTTATAAATGGCAGACAATCAAAGACAGAAACATAAAACAACAATAATAACAGATGAAAATATTCAGGTTTTAATTATCAGCATTTATCAAATGTATGCTATTTTTTAAAGAAGTAATCATTCAATGACTACTAGGAAAAAAAAGAAAGAGGATGACTTAGCAAAAGCAGAACCACCAAGAATCAAATACTTGCAAGAAACTACATTGTAGACCTTACTTGTTCTCTAGATTCTGTCAAGAGAGCAGATAAAATTGCAGGTCTTTAGGAATGTTTTTTTTTAAATTATATAATCTGCCACAAGTTAGGATGCAGAAGCATAAGCCACAAAACTTGCACTCTACTGAAAGGCTTAGACTGGACCATAAGAGCACAAGAAATCATAGTCATTTCCCCTCTAAGACTATGCTGGCTCAGTGCCCTTTTACAAATAATGTGTTTGCTACAATTACATCCAAAGACAGTCTTTCCCAGTGGCTGTCCTTATATTTGATTTGAAAAACTAACTATTATTTCTGGAGTTCAGATAAAGTCTTAATAGCAAGTCAAAATTGTCACTGGATATGTAAACAATAGTATTACATAGAACTGTGTTTTGAACTAGGTGCTACTTCAACCACTTGACAAATTGTTGCAGAAATATTAAAAGTGATTCTGGTTTAATTCCAGTAATTGTCCCATAATTGAGGCTTTTGATCCTTCATCCCAATGGTTTTAACATTGCTACAGGTTGTCAAAGATGCTTTTTAGTTTCTAGTATGGAGTAAGGAGAAGTGCCTACCTGAGTGATGCTTTCTGGACCATTCTGTGTTAAGTTTTTATATTTGCTTGTGAGGAAATAGATGGTCCTTACAAGCTCTCTGATGTTCCAAACTGAAGTTGGCTTTTGATTATAACCTTCTGTTTGCTTATAGTTTTACCAAACTGCCCAAATCCCTGCTGATTTTTTTTTATGCTGGCAGTCTACATTGATTTACGTCACAAATTTCCAGGGCTGACACAACAGGCAAGTGCAGGCTACCAAGAAAACTCTTGCTTCATCTGCTATCACCTACTTATAAAATTCTGACCAGAGTTTGTCCTCTGAGTAAAGCTGTTCTCCTAAAATGGAAAGGAGTAGTTTGTTACTGATTGACTTTTCTAGGATGCATTCCAGCTTAGGAGAAACAGATGTGGCTGCCGCAGAAGTGACTCAAGCAGTCTGGGGACAGAAGAAGCTGCTTTATAAGCAGTTTCTAAAATGTGAAAATACACAAAAAAGTGTAATTGACTGTACAACAGCTGTAAGGAATGATATATAAGACCTCACGTTTACTATGTATTCCAAATATTAAAGAGAACAGTATAATGTTGACAAAGAAGCATGAAAACAGTGTATGTTTACAAAGTATTGTTCTTATTGCTGTGGCATTATCTGTACAAACTGTGTCAGCAAAGGATTATGCAGTGAGAAAAGTATAAATAGATTTTGCATTCTAATTTATTTTTCTATTTTTTTTCTTTAATGGAGAATGTCAGTCTTTGGAAACACAATTTATAGAAAGAATAAGGTTTCAACAGTTCCAATAAGCGAAAATGTGTTCTCATTTAAGACAGTGATAGAACCTTTGAGGACAGCATTAGACATCATTCTGATCAAGCTGTTTTCCACAAACCTAGGTTGGAGAAAATCTTATTTGTCTCTCACTAACATGAGTCTTATGCTTTCACTTTCTTCATGAAAAAGGTAAAGGGGGATTCTCGCTACTTCTGCTTGAGCAGGGGGGTTGGACTAGATGATCTCCAGAGGTCCCTTCCAACCTTACCGATTCTATGATTCTATGAACAGGAAGTCAGACACTCCTATATTAGAAGAATGTTATTTAAGTAGTTTCCAGAGAAATTATTATTTGCCACTTCTTTTCTGCTGCAGTTTTCAGAGGAAGGTAAATGTTTGCAGAGGAGGAAGGCTTACTGAGTAGAAATTGCAGAAGAATGTTTTGCTGATAGTTCACATATCCAGTATGCTTTACTTTAGGAATATTTGAATTATGTGACAGATCCCCACAGATGGGTAACACAAAGCCATCTAGAAAGAATGAAGGTGGAATGTGTTTTGCTTGTGTTTCAGTGAATGACATGTACTGTGGGAGCAATTAATTTCACAAAACTTTAGACGTGCAAAAGTTAGGGTTTTAGTTTAATCAAGGATACCCTCTGAAATCATTAGAAAGACATAGACAGCTCCCAGAGGCAATTTATCCCAACCTAAAGCAGAGCTAGAATATATCACACTTTCAGGATGTTTTAGTTCAAAATCACTCGAGATACAAGCCCATGCACAGGGATAGACCTCAGCTTGGCTGAGGCATTTGTTACCTCTCAGAGCACAACCAGGAGACCTGCAGCGTGTATGAACCTAGCAAGCCCTCGTCAGCTTGTTCAGAGCTTCATATCTGTTTTATGGTTCATACTGTGCAAAAGCATTAGTCTTGAGGTTCCTCCTACACAGGCTATGATGTAAGATACTGCAAGGACAGATCAGTTTTGTGAGCAGCCTGATTTTGTGTGCAGCTGCATTTATAACTGAGGACAAACTATTGACATCTTGGCAGTATTTAAAAACATTTCTTGGCTTGGCCACCTGAAATACAATTTAGATGCAAGCTAAATCTCTATGGGAAGGCAGAATGCCGGGAGTTACAAAGAAGCAATTAGTATATCTTCAAGCTATCATCTCTTTGCACTTAAAATATCTCCAAGTAACATTCACTTGAGTCTTCAGTTCTTCATGCAGATAATTTCTAACACAGCAGAATGTTTAGAATGTGAAATCCAGCCCCAGCTTGCCTCCTTTCAGGGATATGGCCACAGAAGAAATACACTGTATTCCGTGTGCTTAGGAGAAAGGAGATTGTCCCTGTCTCGGTCTAGATGCGGATTAAAGTGCTACATTGTCCACCACAAATTTTGAGAAAATCAGTGCAGCAGTTTTGGGTTATGGCATTTCAGTAACACATGAATTTCATGTGTTCTATGTTCTGTGTTCTGTGTTCTCAGGGTTCTATTTCTAGGCATATAAAGTATCTAATCATTTCTCTTTAATAAAGCACAAAAGCTGTATTTTAAGGAGCATGAAAGTAATTGCTTTGGCAACTCTTTAGTTTTGCTTGTGCTTTTTGGAAACTTCTGCTCTGTTAAAAACTTACTGTGCTATTTACAGTTTATCAGGAGGATATATTTTTTTCCTTATTCTCATACTATCCTTTCTTTAAATATAGCTTCATTTAAATGCTGTTTATTGTATTAATATATTTATGGAGGAAGGATTTTGTTTTGATACATTACTGAGTCCCTCATCCTTCTTTGTGTGTAAGAAAGATTTGCAATGTGTGATTGCATGAAATATATACCTGTGATAAGACTTCTGAGATGGAATTTCTTACTTCGTTTGAACAGCAAAGTCTAGATTGAAGTGAAAATGCTGTGCAAGAAAAAACTACAAAATATTTTGATATTTTTTCTTGTACGTACTGACATCAATAATTTTCTTTCAGAACAAGCAGAACATGTAAGTTAGCAAACTAAATTAAAATGGACTTTCATAAAGTATTTCCATTTTTTTTTTTTTACAAAATGCTGTTTTCATTTTACATCGTGTAAGAAACCAGATTAAAGACAACAGAATGTTCCTGTTTTTCTTGCTGTTTCAGAACATCCTTGGTCCAAAACGTTGATTCCAAGAGACCTCCTTTCTTTCCCTAAACTTATTCATCTGAGTAGCTTGTTTGTTTACTTTGTGATGTTACTCGATTGATGCTGTCTCTGCCCATCTGTTTTTCCTCCTTGGAACTCACCCCTTAAGAAACACCCTCCTCCAGGCTGACATCCCTATTTCCTGAGACATGATCAAAACACTAACACTTGTCTGAAAGATCCATACAGCAAACACCCGTAGTTTTCCTAAAGTGTTCAGGCACACAGTGCTCTTGACGTTTCCCCATGGAATGCAAAACAGATATGGACAAACTTAACAATTTTAAAAATTGGTATCTTCAAATATAATTTAAAATGCTGAACCTCTGAAAAGCAAAACCTATGACAAAAATAAGTCTGATAAAAATACATTTTACATACTCTCCACAGCAGAATCCTAGCAAACAAACACAAAACAAAAATTTGTACAGAAGCCATTCTAGAGATGAGCTATATTTTTAAAAGTAAAATAAATAAGTCTTTAAAAGAGTAATCTGTCTTCTCAAGCTCGGATTCAGTGTATTTGTTCACAAGGTAAAATGAGCTTTGATTAAAACTTGACCAAGTTAAAATGATTCATGTGATTTACGTTCAGAAACCTCTAATGCAGTGAGTTTTTAAAGAAGCAATCCTCTAAAGAAACAATTCAGGCCAGCATGAATTTTTGCTTCTTCTTCTCTCTCTCTCTCTCTTTCTCTCTCCTTTCCCATTTGGTCTGGAGGAAAAAAAGCATTATTTTCAAGGTGATAGCTCTTTTAAGTCTACTTAGTAGTATTTCGTTTCATGAGAGCGTGGAATTTGGAAGAGTGAGAAGAGTCGTTTGAGGGGTATCAGAAAAGACTGTGTACTGTGGAGCCACCTCGAGTCACAGAATATAAATAAATCGTAGTGATAGTACAGACAGACAGATATTTTATTACACAGAACAAGAAAGAATATGCAGAATCATTAGGGTCACAGCTACACAATCATTTTAATCCACAGTAAGTCGCAGGTGCTCCTCAAAGGGACAGTTTCATCCATTCTTTGCCGTTGGCTACTCATGTGCCAGCACCACTGTTGGTGATGCTGTAGGAGAGAGGCAAAACAGAAAGTTTGTTTTCATCTGGTTCGATTCCAGCTCATAGCTGATGCTGGCACAGAGGGTGTGCCTGTAAGAAGCACCCAGAAGAAGGGGCAGTGGGACTTACCTTTCACTACATGCCTGACTGAATTGAACATGTAGCTACAGCCTAGCGTGCGTCACACCTAATCATATCTAATAAGGACTGCTACTGAACTGGGCAGGTGAGCCTGCTTTCCTCCTGCCATGTGTATTCCTGCCCTGTGCTTGCACTGGATCTATCAATCTTGGAGCCACATTTTTTTTTGTAGGTTAACTTTTAGTCAGATCAAGAAAATAACTCACTGTGTGGTTGCATAATCACAAAATTTGATACAGATATCGAAATTTATTGTGAAACCTGTACCCTACTTTTACTGTGACTAGGGATGTACCATTACAGTTGAGTTATGTCTCATTAAAAAAAAAAGAAAAGCATTATGTCAGTGTAATTGAAAAGTATTTTCCTGTTTTTAATTTTAAAGAATTTTCTGGGTTTGGAAAATACTTAAAGCATTCTAGAATTTGATTCCATTTCCAGTTTGATGAGAAAAATCCCAATAGCCTCATGTTTGGTTTTCTCTCCCTTTCTAGAAGTATTAAAGGGAGAGAGTTTGATCCAGGCTGTCTCATTTCTCCCTTTCTCCTCATCTAAGAAGAGGAAGGTGTTGAAGAAGGGGAAAGGAATCTTTTTAGGAAAAAAATAAACTTTTGGAACATTTGAGAAGACAAAGAAGAGTACATCTTCAGAATGAGAATATTGTCCCTTCCAAATTTCAGAGACTGTAGCAAATAAGAGCTCTTCTGTTATTTTCTGAAAATTAGGCTATTTTCTATTAAATAAGTTAATAACAGCTATTAAATAAGTTAATAACAGGGTTGTTGCTATTTGTCCCTATCATTGTTACAACATGATATGCCTAACTAATCTGTATAAGCATAAAAATGAGCATTGCTCTATGATAATGTATAGCATACAAATTTGTTCATAGAGGATGGAGTGATGTTTTCTAGCTAGAGGTCTTGCCCATGTTTTGAAATGGTGTTGTTGAGGATGATTGTTGGATCTCTTGAGGATCTCTGGTTTATGAACCATCTCAGTGACAGTAGATTCCCTCTTCACTCACTGCCACTAAAACCTCCCAAACTGAGAACCTCAAGCTATGTGCTGAGTAGTGCAGAATAAAATAAAAATAAAATAAAATCTGCCCTTCTCTTTTTCATATGTAACAGATTATCTCTCTGAAAGTCTCACTCAGTAATATAGCAGTATGGGGGAAAAAAAAGCTTCTTTTTCAGAAATCCTGCAGCTGCAGTATTTCATCCTAGTTTTCAAGAAATAATTGAAATTGAGACAGACCTGTAAAATAATAAATTAGCACTATTACTTCTTAAATATTTATACTTTTTTTTTTTTTTTTTTTTTTTTTTTTTTTTTTTTTTACCGTGGCATATAAAACACAATTAAATACAGAGACCTCCCAAGGTCTAACTTTAATAGGGATAGTTTGGGGGGCTCTACTACCACTAAAGAAGGTGAAATCCCTTTCCCAGACTTGCAAAATCAGTTCAACTTGCAGTACCTGTTTTCAGAAACTTATGTGTCCTTGCCAAGCAATTGACAGTAGCAGGGCATTAAGACTGGCCTTCACTGTAGTCTTTTTTTCTCCTCAGCCACAGAATGAGATGAGATCAGATCAGTTGTTGCTGCACTTTCCAGGCAAGGTGCCAGCATTTTTACTGTATGCGAAAAGCATCATACCTTAACAAAGATGCATCTTAGTGACTGGTTTTCTATTTTATCAAATAACAAGCAAAACTTTGTATAGGTGTCTTGATGAAGTGAAATTCTAACATAACTGGATGCCCTTTCTTTTGCAATAAATTGGATCTTAAATCTGCTCAAATTCTTGAAATGTATTTTTCAACAAAAGCCTGTATAAATTGATAAAAACAGATTAAAACCAGATTACTTTTTATGAAATATGTGATGATAATAAAGACATCTTCTGTATCATCCTTGCTACATATTATGCTAATCAGTGAGATAATGAATATCAGGAAAAAAGGGATTCCTAAATGTCAAAATTTTTTGTTTTAACAGAGAACATTAAAATCATAAAGAGTGCATTTTAGCAATTATTTTCTCTCTTTATTGCTTACTGTTTTTATTATTTTATTATAATTTTTCATACAAATCCAAACCAGACCAGCTCAAATTCTTTTGTGTACAGATAATAACTAAAAGTAATTTGAAAGGATGCTACAGAACCCCCTTTAATAGAATTTATTTTATGGCAATTTATAAAGGTTTTTGTCAGCCTAACTGAAAGTTGTTTTTTCCTCAGTGAGACCAAAACAAGATTGTTTCGGAAAAGCTTTATGTGAGAAAGGTCATTGACACTCACATCTAAGATAATTATTCTTGTAAAATTAATACACTTTCTTTTTGTTTCAAGCCCTTAGAATACTTTCCATTAGTAACAGCAAGTCTGTGCTTTTTGTTTTTGCTGTGGCAGATGTTCTTTACATCCTAGATTTTTTCTGAACGACAGAATGATTTGGTGGATGAAGGACAGCGTTTGGAAAACGTGTATCAGTCAGACAGTGTCACTAAGAGCCTGAGCAAGAGCCCACTGAAGTCGGGGGGAATCATGAGCTCCTGTTCACATTTTTTTTTTGTTAACAGAGAGTGGGTTTTGATTATTAAAAAGGAATGGAATGACTTTCTTTTCTTGTATTGCTCACAATTTTTTACTGACTAGGAGGAAGAGGAAGGCAATATTGGCAGAATAATCTGTCACTGCACAAATAACTGGCTGGCTTTGTGACCCCAAAGAGGCCTGCACAGTGACTACCAGGTGGCAGTCCCCTTAAGGAATCTGGGTAGGGTCCTAAGAAGTGCTAGGAGGGAGCAAGTGGTAGTGGTGCACCTGAGTACTAATGACAAAGGCCAGGGCATTTAGGCAAACGAGAAAGAGGCTGAAGACCAAGATATCTATGCTAGTATCCTGTAAAATGCTTCCTGCACCCCATGGGGCCATGGGAAGAGGTGGAAGGCAGAGTTTTACTACCTTGATTAGATGGCATAAGGAAGAAGGATGCAGATTCATCCTGAACGGCGGGCAGTTTCAGAATGAAAGGAGTACTTTACCTGAAATTCATCTGAATGGCTAAGGGACCGAGTGTGTTGGGGAGCAGCGAGAGGGAGCTGCTCCACAAAGGGAGGAGAGTCAGGAGCTGATGGTGACAGTAAGGCAAGGAGGGCAGTGTCCTCATGGACAGGGGACAGTGTCACAGCACCCATACAAGAAAAAGAGAGCAGATTAATAGTAACCAGGGTTAGCCAGTGGTCTGAAGACTGCCGGCCAGGACACAGCAATGAGGCAAGCCCATGGTCAAGCCAGGAAGTCAAGTCAGTGAGTCAGGATCAGTGATGCGCAAGGCCAGGCACAAGCGTAAGAGACAGTTCAGGCGAGGAGCTCCGTTGAGGGCTTAAGCTTAAATGCAGATCTCGAGCCAAAGGGCAGAGGGCTCCAGTGAGGCTTCTCTCAGCACCTTCTCACCCAGCTGTTTCCCCAGAGTCTGAAGGTCACAGGGCACCACATCACCGCACAGGCAGCCAAATCTCTGTGTGTGAAGAGGTTGCAGAGCTTGCTGGTGCACTCTGGGCCCGACAAAGTGTGTTGCTTTGACATACTACGTGATTTTAAGCCTGACACTTAAAAACCAGAAAGTTATAATGGAGCATTTAAACTGGAGACTGGGAAAGAACACATACAGAACCCACAGTTCTAAAACAGTGATGCTACTGAAAAAGAAAACTTGGAAGTTCTGTATCCTTAAATGAAAGACAGAAAGATGTAAATACTCATATGGGAAATGGAAAATAATTGAGTGTTATTTAAATGAAGTCCCAAGATGAGAATAAAACTGAGATACATATGCTTACAGACAAATGCCAGAAGTTTAAGAAATAAGATGGAGGAAGGGGAATGCCTTCCCTTACAATAAAAAAATGACATACCAGATCTGTTGGAAGCTTGGTGAGAAGAAGACAAGCAATTATACACTGTAGTATTAAGACACAAACTATAGGCAGGAGACAGAATAAGTTGTGCTAAAGCCAAAGTAGTAGTATACATTAAATAAATTAGAATTAAAACAAAAAATTAACTACCTCACTGAGTACCTTGGAATCTCTACAGATCTGTTTCAGGTGGACAAGTACAGTATTTGGTGTCTATTAACAACCACCGAGAAAGGATGGGCAACACTGATGGCAATATTCTGAGCAAAATCAAGAAGAAAGCAGGAAGTACAGTAGTATGAGAAACTTCAGTTACCCCCATTCAGATTGGATGCATGTCATACTGAGATGTAAAGCAGAGATGAAAGTGTTAGACATTATGAATGACTCTTTCATGGAATAAATGGTTAGTGCGCTCAGATCAAAAATACAAACCTTGACTTTGTACTGAGTAATGAGCAGGATCTAATCAAAGTCTTAGAGCTGAATCTATTCTGTGACAGGGACCATGAACTTTTTCAACATTTCTACAAAGGCAAAAAAATTCAAAAAATCCACCCTGGTTCTGCTCTTCTTCAACAGGGACATACACAAATAAGGAAGCTTCTCATAAGATAGTGAGAGGGATAGTCTAAGGAATTTAATTCTCACAGGCATATAAGCTACTGGAGAACACTGTACTAGTATCACAGCACCAGTGTTTACCACCTATAGAAATGACTTTCTTCTAGGTCACTAAATGGACAAACCACATCAGGATGAAGAAATCTGCACAACTGAAAATAATTGGAAAATGGGAAAACAGTAGAAATATCATACATGCTTGCTCTGCTCCGGCTTTTCTCTGGCTGTCCACTTAGATGGACCCGTAATCTGAACCAGTACAACACCTCTGTGCTCTCATGCTTGATTAGTTCTTGATATTATTATTATTACTTGTTTATACAGTGGCCCAAATTATATGTACTTTACAGAGAGAATACAGCTTCTCTGATGAGTTCACAATCTAAAGGTTACAGGATAATAATTGCTAATATTCCTTATACAGCTTTTACGTTAGGAGCTTAAATCATGACCCAAAATTCTGCTATGTCCGGAATAAATCAGGAAAATGACACAAACATGGAAATACTAAATAATACTAATACTATCCCCAAAGAGATCAGAAATATAAGCATAAAATAAAAAACAGAAGCATATAGATATGACGGGGAAGTACAAGTGAGACAATGTAAGAAACAGTGTCCATTGAACATGGGGCAGCATGGGTAAAAGTGTATTTTAAGAGAAAAAAATAGCTTTGCAGATGTTTATACGAAACATATTTTAAGCATGACAGATGCCTGGGAAAAAAGCTTGCCTGAAAATTTAACACAGAACAGGAGACTAATGCATGATGTGAAACAAATTCCTATGGCAAATGTCATCTGCCATAAAAAATGGCAGATGCAAGAAAGTAATCTGTGAAGAGTCTTCAAATCAAAAGCAAGTAATTTATGACTGATGCAGCAGAGGAGAATTCATTAGAGTAATAAAAATGGAAAAGGAACATGGTAGAAGCTGAGAAAAATCATTCAAAATATATATGGCAACATTAGTATAGTCTTTTCTTAAATCAGAGAAAGTAATATTGATGTAAATGAGAACGGAAATGAGCCTTCAGAATTTTAGCTGAATGGGCAGATGTATGTTGGATATGTTTTACACAGAACCTTTAGGGTGTAACTTTAGCGACAGTATCAGCAGAGAGCTTTGAGTTGAGGATGATGTATTTTGGAAGGGCATGAGTGACAGGGGGTGGTGTCATGGTGGTTAAAGAAAAGGTAAGCATATAAAGCCAAGTGAAGTGTGGGAAGATTTCTGGTTTAGGTCTGTTAAACTTGAGCTGACAAAGATCTACAAAATGATATATTTTTCTCAAGTTAAAATAGCTGTTTGATTATGGGGTTGCAGGACTAGAATTTCACCCAGAGTTATGCCCATGTGTGCATTCCCACACCGTGAGCAGAGGGAATGGAAGGCAGGAGTTTGACTATTGCATTAATCTGAAAGCAATGAGCCATCAATCCTACCTCTTGGATTTAACCCTTGCATCAGCAAAAGAAAGAAGGGCCCAGCTCTACCTTTGATGTGTATGATTAGTGACAACCTCAGATTTCATGCATTATATAAAATAGAACTGAAAAGCTATCATTCATTGTGATTTGACAGTATCTTTGAAGCTCTTTCTGCATCAGAAGTCAGATTGTATGTAAAAGATATGCACAGTTTAGAAATAATTTCCAATCCTAAGGAGATACACGTTACTTAGCATGACAATTCATACAGAACTAAAAATCTAATTTAAATATTTCTTAACCTTTCCAATCTTACTACAATTTTTAAGTTCAGAAAGTTCTTCTATTAAAGATACATATTGCTGTTTTATTATTATTATTATTATTCCATGTATGCCACAGAATCAGACAAAACATAATTAATAGACTGAGGCTGAGATTAGGCCTGGGAGTGTAAGAAATGTCCTACTACCTGACAGGAACATGGCAGCATTTGACTGCACTAGACTTTGCAAGCAGTCTGCAGCTTATTATTTTAAAGTCTTACTGTTTAGAGACTATCGCTACTAGATTTCTTCTTTTTGTAATTTACAACAGCAAAGGCATCCAATTCAGTCTTTTTATAGCTTACAGTACAATACTAGACAAAAGAGCAGAGATCACTGAGACAGGTGCTTGCTGTTAAAGACTGAAAACTGGAACAATTCTCTGGAAGGATACTTGAAGAGGTCAGTTTCCTTACTAGAGATGGTGATGTTTTGATGGGTAATAAAAGAGTTTGGTGTTTGGATTCAGACAGGTAGGTCATGTCTTTAACTGTCTGCTTACTGACAGAAAAAAATGTAGATATAGGATTTATTATTTCTCCATTCACAGTTGATGGATGATTTAAACACATACTTATTCTTGAGTTTATTCCCTAGATGAGGAAGTGCTTTATTAGTGCATTTCTTTCTTTAAAACTCAAAGCTTTCATTAAAATGATATTTTTAAGATAGCAAATGATATTTTTAAGATAGCTTATGTGAGCATGACTATATTCTCTGCTGATTTACTATTGTGTAACTCCTCCTAAAATGGTCTTTACAGAACAAAAATTCCTTTCTTAAAGCAAAAATACAGTTCCAGGATATCTTTTTCTCCAGCAGTGGAAGAATGCCACTGGAATAGAGATTCAGACACCTACTCTTGCAACAGACTGTGCACTTAAGTGTAGACCTGAAGTGTAGACATTGGACTGCTCAGATAATTGAAAGACCTGACATGCTTGACATGACCTGATATGCTGAAATATTTCTAAGTAGTTTTTAGATATTATGTTAATGATGGAGCTGCCATGACATTTTCACACTGGAGTTATTATTTCAGCTCTTTAAAATTTTGCTCTAAAAATGACCTTTTAAGATAATTCTTTTGTACGCGTGAGTGTAGTACTTCTTTAAAATGCTAAACTGACAACACTTACCAGCTGTTTTAATGGATATAGCAATGTCAGTAAAGTATCTCACTCCCAGTACTGCATTATTAGTATCTCATTTCTTGAAGCAAGAAGGCAACCTAATATTCCCATATTCTTGATTATCTGCTGAGATTTGCAAAGGCCTTGCAGAAATAAGGGGATCAGATGTTCTTCCTGAAGGTCTCTTTCATCTGCAGCACAAACTTTCTCTTATTTTCCTCTAATTTGAAAGAGTCCAAATCTGCTAAAGGAGATTAGAATCTACTAAGGGAGGGCTCATCTTTTAATAGATATTCTAGGAAGCCAGAAATATCTGAAGAATTATGATCAAGGAGAAACTTCTGTTTATTGTTAATTTCTGTACCGATTTATTTAGCTTTTATTATTAAATCTGGGGGATTTGCTGGTGACTCCTGTCTTTGTAGTGCCCAGAAGTTTAAGTAGGCAAACACCAGATAAATTTTAGATGCTTTGTATTTCATATAATTTTATTGTTATATGGTGCTTTTTTGTGTTGAGGAATGAGGATGAGGTAGTAATACGAGTACAAAAGTTAACAAAGAACATGTGCGTACTGTTTTCAGAAGTAAAAAGAAATGAGAATACTCCTTTGGATGGGAAAAGGGAGAGAAAGAATAAAGGGAAATATTTAGGAAGGGAATGACTAAATTGAGCTGGGTGTTGAGGCAGGAGTGCTGAGAGGGATCACGTCGTAGGAAAAAGGGAAAAAGAGGAAGGAGTAGTTGGGCACTGTAACGTGTTGAAAAGGAGTAGGGGCAGGCTGCCATTAACTTCTGCTTGAACATCTAAAGTTACCAGGGCCGGGTACGTACAAACTGGAATAACTCTGAAATTCCAGGAAGCCCCAGAAAGCTGCACTGGTACCCAGACAATCCATACCAGACTTGACATACACCTACTTTGACTTTCATGTCTAAAGGAATTAGAAGTTCTTCCACCTCTATAAAGTGCTTTCCCCTCCTCTTGACTATATTATTTGATGAAAACTCTCATTCTTTTGGGGTCTGTCCCTCAGTCCACTTTTTTTTTATAAACCTAAATTCAGGGCAATTGAGTCTACCTTTCTTTCCCCTTACATGGGATCTTTCTGAGTTGTGCTGCAAATCACAGTGTATGTGACAGGATCAGGTGCTTGTGCCTTGGCAGATAAGAGGATTCTCTAGACCTTGTGGTTGCATATGTGAAAATGGATCTGGAGAGATCTAAATGAAGAGATCTGAGCCCCTCTGCTTGTCATATTAAAATATGTTTGTATGCGAAGACTGAAATATGTTTGTATGTGAAGAGAAAGTAAGATGAGGACTTCAGTTAAAATAATAATAATTAAAAAAATACCCTAGGAAGTGAAAAGTTAACACATATGCAACTCCTGATGGCACAGGGAAGCTGGTCAGAGTTTTGAAGGATAGACATGTTATCAGCCAAAAGTATATTTGGGGAAGGTTGGCAAAACTAGTGTCAGGTAAGGAATTTGTTGCTTAGTCAGGCTACATAGCCAAAGAATGGGTGGAGATGACAGGAGATGTCCATGTGAACATATCAGCTGTTAATGTGATAACAGAGTAACACAGCAGTCTTTGCTGTGACTCTAGTTCAGAGGTTGGAATATCACTTCCACATGCATTTCCAGGCTTGGAAGCTTGAATGGGGTAGAAGACCCATTTTTGGGAAACACTGGCTTAATGGAAAGGATATGAAGAGATGAGCTACAAATGCTGAGAAACAGCTGATTAACTATATACTCCTGGGAACACAGAAATTAATCTTTATTTCACTTATATAAAGATAGTGCAGCGACCAAGTATTCAAACTATCAAGATTTGAGAAATTAGAATTGATTTTATTGCTAACTTGAATGTATTAATAAACCTGGCCTAGGACTGAGGAAACCTGTTTCTAATGGGGCTCAGCCACTAACCTAATACATGGGAAAGTCACTTCACTCCCATTGCCTTGGTTTCCCTATATGTAAAGTGGAGATAATATTCTTTGTGTTCTTGTTTAAATGTTTTCCTAACGACAGGCAAGATATAAAAGATGTATCTCAACTACAAATCTGCAGGACAACAATCTAAATGACAGGACTTCAGAATTTGTGCTAAAAAACCTAGAAAATTCACAGAATGAACATAGATTTTTTTTCTTTGGAATTTTCTGCCCTTTTAAAATCTTCAAGTGTCTGAAACTCAAAAAAATGAATACCCGAAGTTATCAAATTTCTGAAAATGCAGAAATGCACAGTCATATAATACACTAAGCAGCCATTACTATGCTGTATTTAAAAATCGACCTAATTTGCCCCCAGTATGCTGTTTTTGTGATAGCAAGCGCTCTTTGGGCCCCGGCCCACCAGTGTAGGCAATGCAAGCAGAACCACCCAAACGTAGCGCCGGCTCTCATCGCAGACTGTGCGCCTGCCAACCTTCGCCATCCCCTTCACTCTTAATCATAGAACAAATCTAGCATTAAACACACATCTTTCGTTAATGGCTTTTACAATACACTGGGAAGTTTTCATGCTACTTATTTTTTTTCCTGAATCCCCAGACTCTTGGAAGTCATGCCAGTACCTCAGAACGTTGACATTTAAGAGGCCCCTGTTGTGCTTACAAACACATTTGGTGGAAACCCCCCCCCCCAAAAGCAGATTATCCCCTTGGGTGTTTCAAAACTCTCAGGAAGATTTTGGGAAGCTGGCTGGTTTTGCGGCCGGCTGGCAGCGCTGCATCGGCTGGGTGTCTCTCCCCATTAGGTCTTAAACTTAACTCCTGGATTTGTGTGACGTGGTCAGGGAAAAAGATTTTTTTTCTGAATGGGTGAAACACGTTGATACTTCTCCAGGCTGCAGAAATGAGCCCGAGAGTGCAACTCAAGCACCAACCCCATATGGAATTCTACTCGTAGAACAGCTTTTTACTAAAACCGGCTTTAATGTTTCATTTCAAACCCGGGGGAAACAGAGGCAGCGCCAGACCGGTGATTTTTGAGCTACTTTCCCTAATAAAGCAGTTTCTAACCATGCGGCCCCCGGGGGAACCGGCGCGCCCGCCCCGAGAGGCTGCGTTAAGCACGAAACCCTGGCTCCACTCCGATCTTCCGCCAGGGCCGCTCCGCAGCGGCGCGGAGCCGGGGCGCCGGGGGGGGGAACAGCCGCGGGCTCCCGCCGCCGCGGAGCCGCCGCCGCTGCTCCCCGCGCAGCGCTGTCACTCCGCCCCCGCGGCGCCGCCTGGCGCGGCGCATGCGCCGCGGGGCCTGCGCGCAGGCGCCGCGGGGGGACGGGCGGGCGGGCGCGGGTCTGCATCCGGGTCGCCGCCGTGCCCATTGTCTGGGGAAGGGGCCTGGCGCTCGGCCGGCTGCGCCGCGCCCGAGGCGGGGAGCGGTGCGCTGCCGCCGCCGCCGCCGCCGCCGCCGCTGCTGCTGCCCGGGCTCCTGCCCGCCGCTCACCTGCGCAGGCTCTAGTAAGTGACTCCGAGCAGCTCTGCCCGCCGCTTCCCCGGGGTCCCCTCCCCGCCCCGGCCGGCCCGGCGCCCCGGCCGGCCCGGGGTGCCCGCGTCCCCTCCCGCGGGACGCCTCAGCCCCTCGGCGGCCGCCGCTCCGGTGTTGCCGGCGCGCCGTCGCCTCGGCGGTGCTCGCCTGGGGGCCGGGCGGCCGCGGGGGGCGGGGAGCGGCGGCGCCGCCCTCCCGGCCCTGCCCCGGGCTCCTCGCCGCCTGCTCCGCGCTCCCCTCCGCCACCTGTGGGAGTCTGCGGCGCCGGG
Organism: Rhea pennata; assembly: GCF_028389875.1. Classification (NCBI taxonomy): domain Eukaryota; kingdom Metazoa; phylum Chordata; class Aves; order Rheiformes; family Rheidae; genus Rhea; species Rhea pennata. Next base: position 30,107,598 of record NC_084664.1, read on the forward strand.
CGGCCGGCGGCGGCTGTTCCTGGTCCGGCCCGGCTGTGCTCCTCGTGTGCCCGCCGAGTGCTGAGGCGGGGACGCCCCGCCACTCTGCGTTTAGTTTTAGTGCCTTTACACGTACCGATGGTGGGTCTCCTCATAGCACGTAATAACCGTACTCTGCTTTTCTTCCTGCAGTGGACCGGAGCTCGAAGAGGAGGCAAGTGAAGCCTTTGGCAGCTTCGCTGCTGGAAGCTTTAGATTATGATAGCTCTGATGACAGTGATTTTAAGGTTGGAGATGCTTCAGGTAAATATGCTTCCTCATCTCCTCAGTTCAGAACTACCTCGTTCTTACTTTTATTAAGAAAGTTTGTTTTCTGGTTGCCCATTTAATATCAAATGGGAGACAGCGTAGTAGTAAAGCTTGGAGCCGCCTGAAGTGGGTAAATGGAAATTCTTATACTGGAACAGTGAAACAACTGATTAGATAAAACATCCGTATGATACTTCAAGTACAATTGAAATTTTCTCTAAATTTTCAGAAAACTGATAATTATCCAGTAGATGCTTTGAAAGCAGACATTTGGTCAAACAAGTTTTGGCAGGAACACTTAAGTACCTTCTGTGCTATGTGTCTTAGCTATAAAGATATTTTTTGAAATATTTATTACTATTAGTATTAAGTTAAGAATGTCCTGAAGTCATTTTGTTTTGAGTAACTCGTGATAGTAATTATTGTGGACTTAAGAAGTTGTCCAGTTTCTCAAGGTTAAATCCACTAAGTGAGTGAAAATCTTAAGAACAAAGATAATCTGTTCAGGCTCTTTCTTATTTTTGCAGCAGTCAGACTCAAGGTATCCACTCAGATAATTGCACAAAAGGATGAACACATCTCATACTAGAAGAAAGTCCTTGCTTTAAAGTGTTTCTGTTCTGCAGTCTTTTCTATGCATGCAAATTCCTATATCTGCAGTGAACATCTACAGAAACTTAAACAAGACACTAAAATGTTATGAATAAATTCAGATATATTGGAGGGAGAAAAAAGGAGACAGGACCATGTTTGTAAATAAACTGCATGCTAGATGTTCTGTGGTATATGTTCAGGAAAATAAATGGAGGGATGCACTGTGTATAAGATGTAACAGAAGCATTATGACAGCTTCTCAAATAACTTCCTTGTTATTTTGGTACTGAGGATAAAGGTTGATGTTTTCATGTGAATGTAAGCTTTAAAAATATTCTGTCTCTGTTTAAAGATGTCTATTTTTACTTTTGGCAAGCTCTTTGTTTTAACGATCTTGAAAATGTTTAATGATCATTTCTCCAGGTCTAAGATACGCTCTAATTCTCCTTCCTTTTTTTTCCCAAGCTTAGACATGTTCTCCTTGGTTGGTCTGTTAGAAGCAGGTTACAGTGACTTATGAGAATAAAGCTGATATATTCTTAATAGTTGCTAAGGTTGTAGTGGGGTAGTTTTGTTTACATTGTTCATCATGTTTTGGGGGGAGGTTGATTCTTTCTTTTAAATAACACTTTTGCTTTTTTATTTTCTTTGGGAGAGGGAGAGGGAGAGAGAGAGAGAGAGACAGAGAGAGAGATTGTTATAACAGGAAATAGTTTTTTTTTTGTTTGTTTTTTTTTTTTTTTAGTTCTCAGAGAAGAACTCCCTATTCTGAACAGTAGTAAAGGCAAGATTTTAAGAGAAGAGAAGAATTGCAAATGGAATATAGGAGATGGACACATAATCCAATGCAATATATTATAAGCTGTGTCAGAATGCACGATTGCTTTCTAATTAATATCCTCTTTGACTTTTACACATAGGGGAACAGTATCCTTCCTAAGAGTATTTCATGTTGAGGAACTTGAATGGGATTTCACCTAAAAAAGCAACACTGAATTGAAACAATTATATGATATAGAGAAACCAATTCCTACTTTTAAAATGTTTTTTTTTGATTACTTTTCTGTGTTCATAGCTTTGTTCTGGCATTTCAGAGCTATGTCTCCGTCACTTGTAGGAGAAATGAATGTTCTGTTTAATAAAATTTAAGATTTAATGAAAACAGTTTGAAACAGCATCAGAGTTTGATATTTTACAATTTGTTGAAAGGATTTCTTTAATTTGACAGAGAAGAGTTGTGAGGGTTCAGAGAGGTTGAGGGAAGGAAAGTTTGTGAACATATAACCTCGTAAATTGAAAGAAAATTAAGAAATGCCATTTCTCATGTGTCGCACTAGATAATTGCAGGATATTTGACATGGAACATCTATGCTGGTTTGAATGAAGCTGGTCTGGTATGGCCTTAAATTTGGTTGTACATAGTCCGTTCAGATTTAGACAGAAGTAGTGAAGTGAAAGACTTTGAAATGAACATACTTACATTAATTATATATATATTTTTTTGTTTCAAAGTTATATGTGGGTATACATATATAAATGTCTGTGTACATATATACACATGTATACACCTTACTAGACAAAATCTGGATTGTGAATTGATAGAGAGGAGATTCTCCTTTTGCTCACTATGAGATTCAACCATCCAAAAGAGTACTATGTAATTTTTAAGACAGTCAGGGTTGGTTTTGTTTTTTTCTTCTTTTTTTCAATGACTGTGGAGGTCTGTCTGTGTACAGTCTGTTGCAAATCATAGCCTATATTAGTATTTGATATTTGTTTTGTACTGGGATTTTTTTTGCACAACTCACAAAGAAAAATACTAAATGTGATAGAAGGAAGAAGCAGTCTTTTTGTCTTGAAAGTGATCATTAATTTACTCATGTACTCAGAAAGGTCCTGTAAGTATAGTAATTCAACAGCTCTGCAATGTGTATTTATTTGATACACAACTGCACATGAAAGTAGTAATTTTTAAATTAAAAGCCAACGCAAATTTGAAAGTAAGAGATTAAATGAGAGTTTAAATACTGAATTAAAAGAATTCTGGAGTGGTTTACTCTGTTGATTGTATTGCATCCATCTCTAGTTTTGTGGTGGTAAATATGCAATAATAGATGATACTGTGAAAGTTCAGCAGGACTGAATGCTGAACATCCAAACATGCATGCATCCATGTTATGCATGTTCATTGTTCTGTCAGATTTCTGGGAATATGTGATGCAGTACAGATTTGAGAAGTTGTCACTAACTACTTCTAGGAAGCTTTTTTTTTTTTTTTTCTCTGAGTTTTCTGTACACAGAGTCCTGGTGCCTTGCTAGATGTATCCTTTATTTGTAGTGTACTTAGTTCCTTTTCTTTTGGATTAGCTTACGCCAATAGGCAATTATTGCCTTTTTTTCCTTTAAAGATCTCATTTGTTTCAATGTCTGTTTAGGGGAATTGATTTTATAACTGTTATGCACTTGTAAATTTTCTGAATGTAACTAGTTTTCAGGCCTATTGCCTTTTATTTTAATGTTGAATTTTGTTTATTATTTTATGTTGAATGAAGTAGTTTTTTATAGCTTATCTGTCACTGTTTCTACATAGTAGAATATGGAAATGCTATATTTTAAAGTACTATTTATTTCTGTTTTCTTACAAAGATCTTATTTTTTTTTCTTAGGGTCATATATAATCTTAGCATGAGATCTATTTTTTAAAAAAGCTAACCCACTTAGGAGTCAGGGCGTGCAAATATATGTCTGAAAATGATAGTACTCTGATGTTCTGAACTGAAACTTTTTAATCATATGATTCACAATAAAGATCAGTTATTTGAAGTTTTGCTTTTTTAAATATAATTTAATGAGCACAGCTCGAGAGGTACTGATGTAAGAACTTGGCGTGTAGTTGTACAGTAATTCCCAGTAGGACTCCAAAGCAGAGATTTATTTATTTTCTTATCTCTGATCAGTAAAGACAGTCTTTTTTGGCAGCTCATATACTAAAATTGAAATGATGCAGAAAAATTTAGTATGGTCCTTGAGCAAGGATTGGATTATGTGTGAATTTAAGGACTGAAATCTTAATAGCTGTTTGCAGCAGCGTAGCTTGGAATAGTTGAATATAGTTGAATGCTGCCTTGAAGGACTGGATTCTGCCACTGCTTCTGCTACGAATATCCTTAATGTAAATTTTTAGAGGCATTTGTAAGTGATTTTTTGGTGTTGAGCATGGAGCTTGACTTAAATATTTTACATTACTATTGCCGATCAGTAGGAGCTCAGTTTAAAACATACCAAATTACTGATATAAGTGCATATGTTAGATATTCTGAAAACAAAACAGGTAACTTGATCTAGAAATAAAAAGTTGCACATATCTTTATCTTTCTGTAGTCTGTTTTATGTCAATGAAATGGAGGTTCTGCTGTTACTTTCTGTGCAGAATATTGTGATATAAAATAATGTTTCTGAAGCACCAAAATACCATACCATAGTAAGGGGCACTACTGAAATGTTGGTGAAGAAACTAGTAGTTTTGTTTTTGAGGAAGAACTTAAATTTTATGCAACAGAAAGTGTAAGGTGATTCAATAGACAGTGAAGGTAAGAGGAAAATACTGAATAACTAAGATTGTGTAAAACATTCACTTAATTATTAATTCCTAGTCATTTGATAATTTGATTTTGTAACCCTAATATGTAGTTCTTCTGAGTGGAATTACCGAGAGCCTTTTTCCTCTTTGAGGAAATGAGAAATGCAGACATTATGCTCTGCTGGGTTATCCTCGTCCATGTGAGCGAGACCTTTTTATGTTCAGATGCCACTCCGCTTACTGGCGCTTTGGAGCAGCTGACTGGTGACTTCAGCCTATGTTGTCTTCAGAAACAGATTTCTGTTCTTCCATATGTTTATTGACAGCAGAGGAATACTGTAACAGAAGTCTAGGCTTTCATTACAGTATGTGAGCAGGGTGGATTTTGAGTTGGAACCACATTATTTTAATTTTTCTCCCTACTGTGAGTCTTTATGCCTCTTCTTACTAATCTGTTCCTTACAGAACCCTGGCTTGTTGGTTCAGTGTCAGTCAGTTTTGGGACAACAGGATTTTCATAGCCTCCTGCTTTACTACTTTCTCTCCTATTTCCCCGTCTGTGTGTCTGTCCATCTCTTGTGCATTTTCTGCTGCCGGAGAAGGTTCTCCTGAGCTTTACTAGCTCCGTTAGTTCTATAGAGAGGTCATCTATAAGCTGGTCACTTCTGAAAGACTAGGCATGCTTGGTGAGGATGAGATCTTTCAAGTCATTCTTGAGCTCATTACAGTGGCTCAGAGACTAAACTTGATCAAATTTGGGTGAATATTTATGCTCAAAGCATGTCGCAGACACATACTCAAGCCTTTCCCAGATCTCAGCTCCCTTCTACATGACATGAAACCTCGAGGTATGTTTGGGAAAAAATGTGTTCTAGTTCAATATTAAATAATTCATGTTTTTCTCTAGCTTCACTTTCAAGAAAGGTAGAATTATTTGGTTTGGAATTCAGCTTTATGGATTATTTAACACTGCAACTTTGCTAAAGGAAATCACGTAGCCTGAAAATGTTTCATCCCAAATGAATGAAATTTGATACATTATAAACAGTTGAAGACAGTATCTGAAACTGGGAAATGTCAAACAAATTTAGGAGGTAGTGATAACAATTCCATCTGTATTACAGCACTGTAAATAAAGGCAATTCTTAGTGACTCCAGTCAAGATTGGCACCTTACGATGTTGAGCACTTCTCAGACTTGAGTAGACATCTACTGTAATGCTGTGTGATTTAATTACTGTTAGTGTAGAAGTGAGAGTGCTGCCACACAGAGTACTAAGTAATTTTTATTTATGTTCCTGTGTCTTCCGTCCTTTTTTTTCAATTACACTATATACTTATTATAATCGGAAACAAGTGTAATTATGGGTTTGTAATCATAGTTTCATTTCCTGGTCTGCCCAATTTACATCTGTAATTAATAGCAAAGCTTAGATACTTTTTTTCACAAATATTATATGAAAAATAATTTTCTCTTAGTGCAGTAATTTCTTAATCTCTTCCAGTTTTGTGCTACATGTTCTTAACTACGTTAACGCTTTGGGCAGTGACAAATTTTTGTTAATGTTACCAATATTAAATTGTCAGTAGCCTCCTAGTGTTAAATACTTAGGTAATCATACCATCATAGCCTAAAAAATAGGATAGAAAACCAGTGTCATAAATATAACTGATTGCTGGACTCTCTTATTTGAAGTTACAGTCAAAAGTGAAATATTAAGCCATTTCCATTCTTGTTTTCAGTATAGCTGGGGGTTAATTGATCTTAGTGTAATGGAGCTCTCTGACTTCAGTCTAGCAAACAAAAGCCAATAGGAATTTAGCAGTCCTAGAATACTGCCTTTGGCAAATTGGAAGTTTATATTTTTTCTTATTTAATTTAAACTTCTCTGCCTTTTTTTTTTTTATATCTGCTTAATAAAACTGGAGACTTCAGGTTATTTTAAATCTCAAGTTTTAAATCATTTGCTATTTCTAGATCAGAAGTGTAGGAAGTACAACTTTTTACCTGTGCTCTCTATAGCACATGTGCAAAGGAGTTTCTGTGACCTCTGGACCGGTTCTTGTAAAGAAGTTTTATGGTGTGGGCTGCTGTCACCAAAGCACTTCATGAAGCCCTTTCCACCTTCGCTGTTTTTTGTAGGATACAGGCAGTTTTGAGTTGGAGGGGTGGGGAGGCTTTATGTAGTATTCTAGTAGAGACATTGGGTGATTTCACATGTACAAGATTTGTGTCCACCTTGTCTTTGGGAAACGGATGTGGAGGGACCTCTGAACAGAGTGATGGTAGCTGGGCTGCTATCACCTCCAGAAAAAACCTAGCTTGCTTATTTAACCAGAGAGAATACAAATACTGCAAAAAAGAACTTTCCCAAATGAGTACCAGGCACTTCTGCTACCTGCTGTCGGTTAGGCTTTGTTTCTGTAACCAAACCTCAAATTGAGTGTGTGGTGTTAGTCTTTTAATTAGATTATCTTTCAAACTTTTATTAAAAATGAGCAATAAAAGTGCTTGATAAGCTGTGCCCTGGCAGTAAGAAGCAGCCTGTGGGTGGCCAGGTACTTAAGCAGTGTAGCGCTACTCTCCATATACATGCTTTTTCCGAGAATGCACAAATTCATAGGATGCTGAGTTTAAAGTTGCTTTTAAAATGGTCTTTGGAAAAGCTGAGAGTTTTTTTTTACTGTGGTAGTGATATCAGTGATGTAATAACTTTCCACTGCAGTCTTGTGCATAGCATATATTTGAAAATAGCTGATGTGCAGATTAACAGTCCATTTCTGTTTATCTTAATCCCATTTTTGCTTCAGTTACTGCTGGAGCATGTTTGGTCTCGGTGGCTTCCTCACAGAATTACCCTCTTTGGAGTTGGCTGCCACCTGCTGTTGTGCCCAGTGGAACTGAAGCTACAAGCTGCACTGTGATAAATGATGTCTTTCTCACAACTGATCTCTGATACTTGTTCTCAACGGAGCTCTGTGTTCTTTAATATATAACAGTGTAGCTGGCCCCATCCTTCTCTGAGAGTAGCTTGACTTCTCTCCTGTAGGGAACAACAGGATATGGTTGTCAATTTGAAAGAACCATTCTTTAGGAATTTCTATTGATGGAGAAAATTATATACTACAGCCTCTTCCAAACTGAAAGTGCATCTCACAGAACAGCTGCAAAAATAGCTGTTATCACTAAATAGCTCTTTCTAGGAAAGTACCTATCATAGTGGATGTATTCAGAGAGAAGAGGGATATCCCTTAGTGTAGGTATCTCTGGTGTGCACACGCATACAAAGAAATTTGAGCAGAAAGAAAACAATGTGCGAGTAAAAGGTGAAGGCAAAGAGAGTTTGAAGGAGAACAGTGCATGAAGCTAAGGTTTATTCCCGGATTTATATTAGTTGCATGGCATAAAGCAGCTGGAGAGTATTCTCAGTGCTACAATGTATTTTGATTTACGAAGTCACTGTTGGTACCTTAGAATGCTATTGGAGCTGAAACTACTTTCAAACTGAGATCCAGTGAAAGCTGAAGTGAAGTTTAAATTTACAAAAAATCTATGTGTATTTAGACATGGAATAGCACAATTAAAGCATCCAGAAATTGAAGTTGTTGTCATGGCATTGTAATGGAGGTGTAAAAAACAAAATATAGTAAGACAACTTAAAAATACCGTTAATTTTAGCACACGAAGCAATATGCTAACTTATTCATACTGAGGTATGTAGTTCACACTGGCATTATAGCGCAGATTTAACATTGTTTGGATGTTTAATACTGTGGATACTAAACTTAATATATTTTGTTTAATTAAAAATTTCAGAGATGCAGAATCTGGTACATATACAATGTTACTATATATTTTATTTCAAATTCTAGGGGTATATATTCAAAATCATTATTACATTTAATATTCTCAGTACTTAATTGCAAAAAAAGTGTGAAATAGGATATAAAATACATCATGCTATTAAACATGTATTTGACATCTATTTTATAATGTGCATGGCGACTACAGGAGTCTAATTTTAAGAGATCCTTGTAAAGTATCTGTGAGCTGGCAAATAGGTATCCAAAAAAAGTTGTTATATAAATCATTTGCTAGGTTGCAATTTTTTGCTATTAAAAAAAAAAAATCTTAGATATGCCTGAAGAGTATTCTTTTATTTAAAACTTCAGTTAATTAAGCTTGTAAGACCATTGCTACCAGTAAGGCTGGCAGGTGTAGGAGAGTTAGTTAATTACTCTTTGAGCAGAAGACTGCACTATAACTTTGATAACAGCATTCTCATTTTCTTTCCTGGCTCACTAAAGGGTAGAACATTTGCATGAATCTTTGAATCTTTATAAGCTTGCAAAGAGTCTATCATTCGCCTGGTAATAGTAAGGGACAGTAGTGTTGCAGTCAGCAGTAGTACTACTTTTTTAAAAAGAAAGTTTTTGTTGGTAATTACATAATCTCTTCATCAAATACTTTCTACTTCCACATACAAATATACATATAAAGAACAAAATTGACTAGTAAGTCCAGATAAAAACTGAATTACTAGTTAGCCATAGACTGTTTCTGTGGAGCTAAAATAAATGGTGCATATAAAATGCACAGCATGTTCTTTTGCTGGCATGAGAAGCACACTGGCCCTGCTATTGGTTTATTTGGCTTTACACAGAGATGCATGCACACAGAAATCCTCTCTTGCTAAGGTAATACTGAGCATTATTTCTTTTGGCTGGTAAGTAAAATGATTAACAATTTTTTACTTCTAAAGTCTTAACGTGTTTCTTCTCTAGTTACATTTAACAACACCTGAAAATGCATTGAGAAGCTGTTGATGGCTCTGAAGAACTTGAAAATTGTGGCTGTTGCCTCATTGATCCCTGTATTGGATGAAGCAGCTTTGTACTTTTTCTTCTTAGTTTCTAAAAATTTCTTTCTTCATTAAAACTAATAATGTAAATGAAAAGTGGTGGGAGAATAGAAGTTGAGAGACATTAAAGGTGGAAGATTTTATAAAATTCTACACAGTTCAATTCTTCAATAACTTTTACATGTAGTTTTTACAAGCCACTTTTTTTTTTTAACATAGGAATCCATTCTTCCATATCTGTTGTACAGAATGGACTTTGTTAACTGATGGAAATAATGACTGCACGTAGAATAATACCATCTAGGTGGTACAAGGTTAGAATTTATACGTAGTTTCCAGCTTCAGCATTGAATGAGGCATAGCTCTTGTGACATTAATAAGTGCAATAATATTTACAATTAAAAAACAATCAAAAAAAGCCTCTAACGAACTGAGGGTATATGATTAGCTACATTATTGTTAGTACTTGCCATGTAAACTCTTAATTTTGTAGTTTTTAGTTTTGTATTGGCTAGCTATTTTATTTTCAAATTCTGAATATTTAGAAAATACTTTCAGAAATTCAGAACAGGAGTGTTGATTCTCTAAAATGTGACTTCACATGGAAATCTTATCTATTCTGTACTACTACCTATTGTTAATATGAGCTGCAGTTCAAAGGAACATTTAATGTTAATTTAATAAATTCTACCATCTTTTTTTTACCATCTTAAAATGTGCTCATATTTAACAGAGTCTCAGCATATCACTCAAAATAGCAGTATTTGGACATCAACTGAAAAAAATAGGTGAAGTACCTTATGAGGGAGGAACATTCATCATTCTTTTGTTTAACAACTTGCTTCAGCAGAGTTTATTTTTTGGGGGTACATTTGTGTCGGAACTTTTTTTTAAATTTTCATATGCTCAACAGATTCTGAAGGAAGTGGTCATGGGAGTGAAGATGCTTCAAAGGACAGTGGTGAAGGTTCCTGTACTGAATCAGAAGAAAATATCTTGGAGGAGGAACCAGCAGAAGAGAAAGTAGAAGAGCAACAGCCAAAAAGTTCCATTGAAGAAGAGGTGCCAACAGCAGACAAGGAGGTAATTAAAACTGAAAAGAAAGATCAGGAAGAAGAAGAAGAGAAGCCAAAAAAGAAGAAGGAGAAAGAGAAAGCAGCTGAACCTGATGCTGTGGCTGATGAGCAAACAAATGAACCAAAAAAATGGAATTTGCGCCGGAACCGACCTTTGCTGGATTTTGTATCCATGGAAGAACTAAATGATATGGATGATTATGATAGTGAAGATGATAATGACTGGCGACCTACTGCTGAGAAGAGAAAAGGAAAAAATACGCTACGAAAAGAGGGAAGTGATGGAGAGAATGAGGATGATGAAGATGATGGGAGTGGAAGTGATGAGGATGACAATGATGAGGAAGGTAATGAAGAAGATAATAGCAGCACAGCTAGTGATGGAGGATCCAAGAAGAAGAAGAGTAAAGTTCTTAACAGGAATAATGCAGATGATGAAGAACTGACTAATGATAGCCTGGCTCTTTCACAAAGCAAGAGTAATGAGGTAGTGCAACCAACTTTCTATAATATGTCTGTTGAGAAATGGAAACTACTCTCCAGTGCTATTCTGTTAATCTGACAGCTAAGCTGATTGACTGGAATTCTTTTTACAGGATTTTGAGGAATAGACAAAGCAGCAAATTGTGCTAAACAGGCACTGCAGCTTAAATAAACTTGCTTGGACAATCTAATGCTACTAAAGTCAATAGAGAGACTTTTCTTGGCTTTAGTGGGGTTTGGATTGGTTCTAATGCAAAGAGGAGGTCCATTACACAAATTAACATGCATCAGTGAGAGGTTTAGGTCTGTTTAGGCTAAATATTGCTTAGAGGTGTCTGTGACATGTTCATAAAATTGATGAAATGATAGGTTATTCTTTATCCTAGTCCTTTTTTGCAACTAACTCAAAGACTGAACACTAAGTTCCCTGATAGAGGAATTCTAAATAAAGAGGTATTGCACACTGGATTAGGATCAACTAGGATAATCATGATAATTTGTGCTGTTTTTGCTTATAATGCACACAAACACAGTAACTTCTTACAGTACTGAAAAGCATTTGTGGGCTGTTGTTATTACATTAAATAACTTCTAATTGCAGAATGTGAAAATGATATGTTAAGTGCCTAACAATGTAATTTTTTTTCATGCACAATTACTGTTGCCTTAAAGGCTGTTCCTGTGGAAAAACTAAGATGTTAGCTTGTCAGGATGGTTGACTTCGTATATCATAGTTGCAAAGTTTTGAACAAGATCAAAATAATTGCTATAAAATCTACCTTGAATTTTCAGTAAATAATTGCAATGTTAACCTAAAATTGAGGTTTCAATAAATGCTCCTAGAATAACACTATTCTAAACTTCTCCTGTTTCAATTTCATCTTTATTTTGATGTTTGAAGTAGCAGGGAGTTGAACAGAGTATTTGGAAGAATCAAAGGTCTCTGTGTATAGTTCATTGCATATTTTATATACATATGGTTGCAAATATAAGCAGTCTAGCTTTAATTACTAATAATTGTGATTGAGGAAAAAAATGCATAATTCTGGGTGTTTTTCACTTTTATGCAGGCATTTGCTGTCTTTAAATTAGTATGGATGTTGATGTTTGCAATTGTGGATTATTATGTATTTTAAGTACCACTTTGGTTGGGACCAAGTAAATGTTTTAAGTACATTTGTCATTTGCAGTCTACTGAAGCCAAATGTTGTCCTGTTGTCACACAACTGACTTGGCAGTAAGCTGTAGAATGGCTTTCATCTTTCATCATTCACTTTGGAAGGAGAAAATCTTATTTTCTCATCTTGGTCAGGTTCCTGTGTCTCTAGCTCTGAAATGCTAGTGTCTTTACTGATACCTTTTTGGCTCAGGAGCTGAAAGTTCTCTATGGACATTGATGGTCAGAACTTCAGATCATTGTTCTCAGATAGACAGGTTTTTTCCTGAGTTGTTTCCTATCTCAGGGATGGAGATGCCAGCCTTGATTATATTCTTGAGTATGTACCTAATTTCCATTGACTTGGAAAATTAAGCCTGTTTCAGCAGCCCAATTAATGCATAATTACTGCATAAAAGAGTGTTCAGGTAATTAACTCTGAACATGTAGTCATGTCTTTAGCCTGTATTTTTCCAATCCTTTATTTCTCCATTTCTTTCTTTTTTTGGTCTGTTTTTGTTTTATCAAGAAGCAGCTTTGGGGATAGGACTTTCTAGGTGCTTACGTGGAGTGAATGGGGGGAGCAGCATATATGTTCTGGGTCACACCAGGTCTGTGTAGAAAATAAAATTATTCTGCTGCTCCATGTCTGACCTATAGCTCTTAAGTTGTCTTTGTATTAGGTAAACCATAATGGTCATGGACCCTAACATTAGATCAAAATCTGGTGCCCTTCCATCACTGGTTGATTCTTTTCTTTTACTTAATTTTGCGTGTATTCTTGACACGTAAACACCTAATGTTATTTCAGTGTTCATCTTACAGTACAGTTCTGCTCATTTAAAATAACTAGAAGATAAAAAAATCTTTTATAAGATAAAACTTATCGTTTATATTTTTGTTTATATTAACAGTAGAGATAGCAAATTTGTTTTAAACTCTCCCTAGTGAAGTAAAATAACCATTGAAGGTTTTGTTGTAGAAAGCTGGCTTTTCTGTAGAGTTTTTTTGAGTTGTAAGATGTCTGACAGGCCTGTGGCATTGTGCAGCTAATCTGCCAGTGTTAGGGAATGTCTACTAACGCATTTCTGTCTGTAATGTGAATAGAAAACTTTGTATATAATGGGCTGCAGTATTTCTGAAAAAGTGTGCAAGTTGCTTGCTTGCCACAAAGTGCTTTGCAGCCTTGTCCAAGAGGAGAATATTGGAAGAAATGCTCGTTAATCTGAATCTCGCAGGGGGGAATCCTGTCCTTTTCACAATCAGTGAAGCAAGCATGACCATATAAATGATTATATAAGCTTTCATTTTTAGCTCTAGATGATTTATTTTTTGCAGCTCATATTTTCCTAATTTATTTAAATGGAAGATTCAGAAGCCTTTCCTAACTGCTAGAAACACATCTCTGAGCTTTTCTAAGGCAAAACATTATGGTAATAAGTCACCTTTTTTTACTATGAGGTGAAGCAAGTGACATCAACTTTCGATGGGAGAGATATTTTTTCCTCTATCTTGATTTAAAAATTGAACAAAGAAGATGGAAAATGGAACAAGGAAAAAGCTTTGATCCGTTAAACCTATATTACAAAAAGGCTTTGTTAACAATTAATCACAATTTTTTTCTGTGGAGACTTTCTGTATTGGAGATACTAGAGATACTATTGGAGATATTAGAGAAGATATTATAAATTATAATCCGTAGAGACTGAAGAACTTTCAGAGTAAGAATTTAAGATCTTTAAGAATGAGTACCTGCTTCTGTAAACATTCATGATAATATTTATCTGCTTAGGGTGTGCAGGCACAGTATTGGTGCTTTAATGTGTGATGATGTCCAAGGAAATAAGGTCCTTTGCTGGCTTTCAGAACTTAATAGATCTGTAGCTGTATGGAGATCAGATTGTATCTGCCTTTTCTCCGTGCTTCTATGCTTGTAGATCAAGTGCTTGTATGTTTTCAAAAAAAAAAAAAAAAAAAAAAAAAATGAAGTGTGTGTGTGTGTATATGAATCTTTTGTTCTTGTGAAAATAATTCTCCATCTTTGTTTTTCCTTCAAAATTGAGCAAATATCTCATCTCTTTTATTTGTTTTAAATAAAATTGAGCTTCCTAGCATAATCTACATGTGTTTATTTTTCAATGTTAGGACTCATTGATCCTTGAGAAGTCTCAAAATTGGAGTTCCCAGAAAATGGACCATATTCTGATTTGTTGCGTTTGTCTTGGAGATAACAGTGAAGATGCTGATGAAATAATCCAGTGTGACAACTGTGGAATAACAGTGCATGAAGGTAATACAATCCATATATTATTACTGTGGAAGGAAAACATGCTTTGAGTGAATTAAAATTGTACTTTGCTTTCTTGATCAAACAATTGAAGCCTTTAAACTCTGGCGGGTAATATATGCATATATATATTTTTAACATTGCATGAATTCTAGCAGTGAAACATACACCGCTACTTTAGCAAAGCAAATATAAGCAAGTGTGGGACATGTCTACAGACACTTAGAGAATGAGTCCCAGATTGCAAATATTAGAACTATAGATAGTATTGTCAGGGATTGGGGATATCATGCTAATTATATTTTTATCTTACCTGTTTCAGATGCAAATTTGATTGCATAGCTAGGATTTAAGATTTTGACAATAGGAAGTCTTTATTAAAAAATTTTTTTTGAATGTGTATTTTTATTACTGCAAAGAGTCAAGAGAGAGGATATAGAGAAGGAAAATGAATTGGCTGTGGCTGCTAGTTATATGTAACAACATCTTGTCTTGGATTTTTTCATAGTTTTCATTAATAATTTGAAAGGGGGAAATTTTAAAGTATCAAAAATACTCAAATTGTTAGTTTGCTAATTGCTGGAAATCTACCCTATGTAATATTATAAATATAGGAGGTCTTTTTGTTATGCAAAGCAGGAAAGGACACAAAAGGAAGGATTATAAAGGTAAGTAGAGCTTTAAGTAACCAGCACAATACTGGTCTGAAATAGTAGTCTGTTTGCTATAATTTTAATGGTTTTGTATCTGCTGGCTGATCAATAAGGTTAAAATAATCTGAAGAGAGGAGAAAAAGTGTGATCCTCTTTTTGTAGACAAGTTTTCACATTTTTTGAAGGAGTATTTCCAGAATAATTCTGACATGAGCATATGGAATTTTAACAGCTTTGCGTGAAAGGTGAGGCTATATTGTTTGTTTCTCTTGAGGATGGAAAATAGATACTAATGCACAGGGACATACATGTTCTTGTACTTAGACTTACAAAACCAAACCTGTATATTCTAGACTAATAAGCTTTCCTTTGTTTAGCCTTTTGCTATCCTATACCTTCTTAGTTCTTCACTTTTTTTTTTTATAAGATATCCCAGGAAAATGAGATAGACTATTTAAATCATTGAAATGAAAAGAGAGCAGACTTTCATTCTTAAAAAGCATTAAAGGTATTTTAATTCTTACCATGTCAAAAACATTTATAGAGTTTTTCAACAGAATAGACATTTGTTTGTTCATGTAGGAAATGGAACCTGCTTTTCCGAATCCCCTACTGCACTTCTGTTTTCTGATACAAGACTGAAAATGGTTTCAAAACAGTATCTTTTATGCTTTGAGCTGTAATGTAGTTCTTTGCTTAACACCAATTAGAAAACAGAGTTGAGTACCATTCTCTAGAAGTGAGGGTGGAATTCAACTTCATGTTCAGATGCTTAAAATTTAGTGTCAACATCTACACCAGAAGTCTAAACTCCTAGTACAGTCGTTGGAGAGCTAATCAGTACAGTCAGTGGAGCTTAGAGAGCGATTCAGCTGGTCAGATGCCTAAGTTATAATGAGGTGAATCACTCTCTAAGTGCTGTTGACATTGGTTAGATATTTGATATTCCTCAAGTTTTATATACAATAAATACGTATATGCCCTAAAATCGTAGTGCTCCCTAAAAATCCTTCTGTAACAGATATTTAATGATTGTACAGTTAGGTATGGTGGGTTTATGTTCAAGTGCAGAATGAAAATGTGTTAGAAAAATTATTCTCTTTTGCTGTTTTAGGATAAAACAATGGCAAATTTGTTGTTTATTCCAGAAAAGTGCTTTTAAAAAAATCCAAAAATGTTCACTTCTTCATTTTGTTTAGTTTACTAAACTTTTGTCTCTTCAAAGGTAAGATGATAATTGCCTTTGTGTAGCAGGATGATAGTTCTGTAGTTCAAAAGTCACTTGTATTTTACTAGTTAAAAATCTATCTAAAAATGATTGTCATCGTTCTTGTTTTTAAACTGTTACAGGCAGTAACATTGGTCCCATTGGTATAAAGAGTATAGTGTGTATATACCTTTTGTTGTTGTTGCAACAAAAATAAAATAGATTAATTCAGAGGGTTTAAATTGCTAGTTTGTTTTGGTAAGTTCTGTAGTCCATACAAGCTAAATAAGTAAGGATTTTATCGGTTAACTTGTCACATTTATGATTAAAAGTTTGGTTGTCTGTGATTTATGTTAGTAACGATACCTAATGAGCAGCATATCTAAAGCGTTTGTGAAGTCTTGTTTGACTAGGTGAAGTCTTAGGAAAATAAAGTAAACTGAGTAGGTATAAGTGATTGCTGATTGTGATAAAAATGCAAGTTTCCTCTGCAACAAGCTAAACTTCAAATCTATGGTAAGTGCCCTGGATTTAGAAGTTTCCTTGACATTTTATCTGCACATTTCACTGATTAAAGTAAACAAGTTTGTATATAAAAATAATTTTGTTTATAATCTTTTAATTAAACGAACAGTTCGCTTACTGTATTTTAAGTACTTTGATATTTTATGATGATAGGTATTTTTAACATTTTTAACATGAAACTTTTTTCAGTATGAGTTTAAATAATTGCTTGCAGCACAAAGTTTTGTTTAAGAATTTGTGTCCTTTGAAGCTTTAGTTTGATTCTGTGATTTTTTTTTTTTAACAAAAAGGACAAAAGTATAAAATTGTTTTCATAGTTCTAGGGAAAAATCTTTCTTATTAAATTTGT
Source organism: Rhea pennata (assembly GCF_028389875.1). Taxonomy (NCBI): domain Eukaryota; kingdom Metazoa; phylum Chordata; class Aves; order Rheiformes; family Rheidae; genus Rhea; species Rhea pennata. The sequence goes on from NC_084664.1 coordinate 30,124,657, forward strand.
AACAGTATAGTTATTCTTCAGAATATTTAATGCTGTGTGGAGATAATTCTCGTTTATTTTTATATATAAAAAAAAATCTTTAGGCACTAATCTGTCCTTTTGGAAAAACATTTCTATAGTAAGATCTTGTAACAGTAGGGTAGCCCCAACTGTGGTGTTAGTTTTTCTGACATATTGATTGCAGTGTGTCCAAAGAAAATGTCTGGTGCGTATCATAGCATGTGATGTAGGTAGTATGCTTGCCAGCTATTACTATTGGTTTAGTTTCTGTGAATTAAATTAGAACTACGTTGCACTTTTTCCAGCAGTTTCTTCTCCAGCTTCTCTATTTGTTTCTTTCTTTGCTGTGATCTTTATGGCAGGGAATAAAAGTTACATACTAAAAACATGAGTGTAGTCTCAGGATGCTTTAGAGCATAGTAGAACATTAGTATTTGCATTTTAATTTTGCAGCTTACTCAGGTCTGCTGCTGTCTAATGTACAAATTCATTTTGTGAAATCATATATTTTACTATTCTCCGTTATATTAAACAAGAATATTGTTCTGAATTTATGATGCATGAATTGATTAATGTCTTTATTCTGAACTTTTGACCTAATTAAAGATTGAATATATCTTATTTTAAATGTTGCCATCTCACAGCATTTCTTTTTACAAATATATGATTTACTGTTTGTGTTTTCATGATCTCTATAAAAAGGTGATGTTTCAGAACATATGTAGATGTGGTCAGCATATGCAGATGTTATCTCTGACTTGCAAAAGATTTTTTTTCCAGGCAGAGGGAGGAACAGACACAGCCAGGGCAAGAATGAGATCTCTCTTTTCGTTTCCCTCAATGGTATAAATTTCAGAACAGTTGCTTTAATAACAGCATTTTTAAGTGTTTGCGATCTTTTTTAATGACAATTGCATAAAAAATAAGCTATTGATAGAGTACAATGGCTTTAAAATTAGGGAATAGAAAGTTAGTTTTCTGTGTAAAAATTGCATACGTTCAATAGACAGTTATGTAGATGCAATGTGAGGAAGAGTAAATGTTAAACTTCTTGACTTTCATGTGTTTAAATTCATGGGCTAACATTAGACTAATGCGGTTTAATCATTTAATGTAAGAGTTGAAGTATTCAAGGATATGGCAGACATGGAGTTGTGATATAGTTATCCAAGAATACACAAACATAAGGGTTTTGTGAACACTGTAATTGAAAAGAGGCTTTTGGGGATATTCTGAAGATTCAGAATTCAGAATTTGATGAACATTAAGGAAAGACAGCATGCGTTTTAAGCAAAGTGTTTAAAAGCTGGTTTTCCTCAACATAATTTTAAATCAAAATGATAGATTGATGACTTGATGCTAAATACTGACATGCTGATGACTTGATGAGGTGCAGTAACCCTAATAACTGAAATGTTGCATCAGCTGTGATGTGTGCCTCTTGTCCTTCCCTCTGTTGACGTCGTTTTGATCCTTTAGATGATCAGCTCCTCTGAACAACAATGATGTTTTGGGAAATTCTAGAAGATTGCCTCCTGATGTTGCTTGGAAGAAGCACTTGTAGGGAGCTATTACATTGCTTTCTGCTCCAAAACCCACCATTTCCAACAATTCATACAGGAAAGTCTGATAGAACAACTTTATCTTGCTCATCAGGTTAATTGTTTAATACCAGGATGGAATGATTTATCAAGAAGCAGCTTCATGTTTGCATGTCTATGCATTTTAAAGCATCATAAAACTAATGCTTTTTAAATCTTTGTTAATAACACATTGGAAAATAAGGCAGACAGTAATAAGTGAACCTCTATTGTCCTCAACTTGACTTTTAGGATCCTAAAATTAAGTATTTAAAAAGACAATTGTCTGCTGTAGATAAGATAATATTACTTTGGTAAAAGTATGAAAGTGCAACTGTTCTTAAAAACTCTGAACTCTTGGTCTCTATATCGTAAGTTTTCAGACAGATTTAAACACAAGAATATTTAGTGTTTTTTTTTTTTTTTTTTTTTTTTTTTTTTTTTTTTTATAAAATGCCTTTTGTCCTGTAGGTTTGGTTTTGATACACTAAAATTCAATTGCAGTCTTGCAGTAGAAAAAATTCCCCCAACCCCTGTTCTAGATTATATAGTAAAATGTTAGTTCTTCAAACACTAGGTGAGTAGCATTCCTCAGCTTTGCAAGGTTTTTAATTATTATAATTGTAAGTCAAATTGTTATAATTGTAAGCCAATAACCAAAATAGTAAATTGTCATTTCTTGGACAACTGTAGGGTTTTGAGAGATAGTTTTGTTCCACAAGGTATTGAAACAGTGTTGAACTCCTGCATATAGGCTGCAGAGTTAGTATGTTAGTATCCCAGTTGGAAGAAGTGTTTTATTATTTCTCTCTCTCTCTCTCTTTTTTTTTTTTTTTAATGAACATCACAGCTGTTTGTTAACTCTACACATCTGGCCTCTTAATGTCAAATGACATCATCATTTTCTTATCTGTGATTCTTTTAATGAGGACAAATGTATATTATCATCTGTTAATTTTTGTTCCAAGTTATTTGGCTTCTTTGGAATCATGAAAATTTTATTCTTTAAAAATTGATGCACTGATAATTCTTTGCTCTTGTATATATTTTTAGCCTGAAAAGAATTGTCACTGCTAGTCATCTTAAAGAATTTAATGACCTTCATATATCTGTTGATTTTGGTGTGAAAACCACATACAAGATTTATGTCACTTATAAATTGAAGCTTTACAGCTATTTTGTGTATGCAACTGCTCAAGAGATTTGTGTTGGCTACATGCATATTAGATCAATAGAATTTGATCTCTTTGTTGTCTGTTATCACTTAACCCCGAAGCAACAGACACTCCTTCACAGCAAAAATGAGGAAAATTGTGGATTAAAACAGTTGCATATGTTCAACAAAAAATACATCTCAACAAGTGGCTTTAGGACTTGGTTTTTCATTTTCTTAAGTGTCATCAAATCAAGTTTGAACTAATACTGTTGGGCCCCATCACTTGGGTAGAAATTATTTTTGGTGTGTTATCTAATTACTTATTAAGAACTTCTGTTTACAAAGCTGAATATTATTTAAATATTATGCACTTCATTATTTTATATACATTAGTGCCAACTTCTCCTGGAAAATAAAAACTCTCCTGTACAAAGGGTTCAGAATTATTCTGGAATATGTTCAAATTGGTTCATGCTAGCACTCTGTCAAAAATAATTGAAAAAGTATACTCTGAAACATTGCACATAGACATTTTCTATTTGTGCCTAAAGATTATGATCTGATGTATATACTTAAAAACAAGCTACTACTGAACACAGTGTTTATGTTGTTTATGTGGCTTCATAGCAAAGAAGAGATTATAGGTACAGAATAATAAGCCCAGGGAACAGTCTTGGTTTTTATCTTTGCCTATGTAGCTTTATTTGCCAGCACATACTAGTCAATGGCTGGATTCTTGTAGGTTAGTATTTGTCTACTTTCACTCTGTTGTGAGCAAGATTCTTTTGGTGTGTTTATCAGCAATGATAAATGATAACCCAGTGTATTTTCTCCAGTTAGTGAGCAGCCTTTTTACTGATTGTAACATTATGGAGTGCAGCTTTTGCTAAGGGAAAAGAGTGGACACTTTCTTGTGTCTGTTACAGATCTTAAATTTTTTAAAGCTGTCATTAAGACTCCTATCTACATTAGGAAAATAGATTTCTTTATAAATATATATAGTATATGTTATACATATATTTATTAAAATTATATATTTTTATATATTGTAAACCCTGACAAGTTTGTGTTTATCGTGCATGACAGAATGACCTAGAATTATACTGTTACAAAAACAATGCTTGGTACCAACCCACATGATACTGATGGAAATAATTACTACAGATATATATCTGTAATTTTCTGGAAAGTAGGTAACATATTTATAGGGAAATGACTGATAAGTACAATTAGGCAAGTATTTCAGAATACAGGTAGGATTGAGAAGTAACCATTTTAAATTTAGTAGATTGATGGCAATTAAGTTAGAAAAACAAATCTAATACCATTTGATCATTCAAGAAGCATCAGTGTTTGAAAGAAACTGATTTTATTTTGCCATATGGATTGATGACAGTATTACTGCTCCAACACTGTTAGGTAATTTGTAATAAAACTACATTTAGGAAAATTGTAGTATGTTAAGGATTGTCTGTAGGCATTTTAAAAAGCTTAATTATTCATTGATTCTAAGAAATTAATCAGCTGTGTGCTTCTACATTAATGTAATTGCTTAAAAGTAACTACTGGCATTTATTCAAGGTTGTGTTATTAGAACAATGCATTTTTCAAATGCTACTTAAAGCAGTACCACAGTATGAATGAAAAGGAGATAGCTTAATGTAGGAGCTATATCATAATTCAGATGTATAATGAAGCTGATTGTGACTCTATTGTGAACTTTATTTGTTCTTTGCTAGCATACTTTTCTTATAGAAATAAATATATTTTGGCTTTTTATTTTAATCCTTATTGATGACCCTTGTGCTATAATGGAAGACCATATTTTTTAAACAGTCCCCATGGTGTTACTGTTTATTTCCTGAATTTAGTTTTATTTAGTCTATTATGCAGAGCTCTGTTTCCCTCGCAAGAGGAGTTAGAGTGCTACTGCTATTTTATTCCAGTCATTGGGTAATGAGCCAAACTAACAAATTATGCTGTTATTTAATTGCACAATTCAATAATTTAACTGCTCTGCAAGCAAAAACGTTGACTTGGTCATTATATTTGAAAAATAGCTGAATTTAATCCTTTAGTAAAAGTCTGTACAATGTTTAAGCCTTGTTTGTCATTGAAATCATATTTCCTCCTGCTAAACAACAGGTAAATGTGGCATATAGCAAATGCAGTTTTATAGTGATAAGCCTGAATATTTTTCCTTTTTCATTTATAGTAGTAATTATCCTACTCTTATTCTTGTGTAAGATTTAAATAACAGGCTTCTAAATCACTTTAAAAATGATTAAGCATGCCTAGGCATAAATCATAAAGAATATATTGAATATGCCAAAGAAGTATACCAAAGAAGAAATGAGAAGCTGAATGATTGAGCTTAGTTGTAACTTCAAACCAGCTAAAAATGAGAATGACGATGAAGTGTATTGTTTTTAAGGAAAACGGTGTCCAAAGACTACCACCAACAACTACACAATTCAAATTATACTTTAGACTCCCAGTTTTGAAATTACAGTAACTCTCTTCAGCTTAGTCCAACAGTTACTGAAGCATTTAAATAGTTTTCTTTGTCTGTATATTCTCTGTTAGTTAAGTTGCATGCTGAATGCAACTCAAGGTCCTTGTAAAGTTAACTGTCTCTGGGGAAAAAGGAATGGGTGGATTGGGTACTGCCAGCATGATCGACTTTTATGAAAATAACAGACGTTCATTTTCAGGGTGGGGAGAAGGAGAAAGATAGGAAAAATCCAAGAGGAACCTGTAAATGCTCCTGTATCTACAGTCTGACCCATGGTAAACATAGATTTTTGCTAGTTTGGTGCTAGTATTTATGAAACCATATTGTAATTTGGATTTGAAATCGTGTTGAATTTTGGATCAGAACGTTGATTCAACTGAAAGTAGACTTGTTGCACAGGTTGCATGGGAAGATGAGTAGCTCCACATAAACACTAGAGCTGCCGCTCTGGGGGAGAGAAGAGTGGCGTATAGTATATAGGATCTTATTGGATAATAAATATCCATGTGACTTCTCTGAGCCAGTATTTTATTGGAATTTTAAAATTATTCTTAGCCATTGCATTCAATTTGAAATACATTTTTTAACTGGAAAAAAAAATGCTTTTGGTTCTATTTGTGCTTGAGTTTCAGTCTTTGTAGGCTCTTTTAATCATATGTTCTTATGCAACCGATAGTTTGGAAGAACCAAGAATCAAGGAAGGAAGTAGTGGGTGGGGTGGCTAGCTAAAGGACCTTTGGTGATGTAAATGAGAGGGATCTCTTAATCAACAAAACAGGGAATGGTTCCAAGTCTATATATAAGGAAGTGCATATGGGACCATGTTGCTGGTAAAGCTCTCATGGCCTTTCTAGGAGATCGGCATGCCAGGGTGCCTCTGAAGTGCCTGTATACTAATGCACACAGCATGGGGAGCAAATAGGAGGAACCAGAAATCTGTGTGCAGTTATAGGGCGAGGATCTCATTGGGATCTTAGAGGCTGGTGGGGTAGCTCGCATGACTGGGATGATGCAGTGGATGTCCACAGACCTTTTAGGAAGGACAGGCCAATAAGGGGAAGGGGGCAAGCTGCCCTTTATGTGAGAGAGCACTTAGAACACATGAAACTGTCCAGAGCATGTAGTGAGCCAGCTGAAGGCTGGAGGCTTTTGGGTCAGGATTAGTAGGCAGACCAACATGGGTGACATTGTAGTCGGTATCCACTGTAAACTACCTGATCAGGTAGAAGAAATAGATGAGAGTTTCTTCAGACAGCTGGAAGAAGCCTCACATTTGGAGGCTCTAGTCCTCATGGAGGAGTTTGATCATTCTGATTTTTGCAGGTTGGAAAACACAGCAAGGCACAGTAAGAACTGGTTAGAGATGTGAAAGTCATGGGCACCCAACGATATCTTGGGCAGCATTAGGAAGAACGTTGCCAGCAGATCCAAGGGAGGTGATCTTTCCCTATAAAATTCAGTATTAATGAGGCCACATCTGGCGTACTGTGTCCAGTGCTGGCTCCCCAGTGCAAGAAGGACATGAAATCACTGAGGTGAGTCCAGTGAAGTGCTGCAAAAATCATGGAGGAACTGCAGCATCTTGCCTATGAGGAGAGGCTAAGAGGGCTGGGACTGTTTAGCCTGGAGAAAAGAAGGCTTGGAGGATATTATCAATGTGTATAAATATCTGTAAAGAGGATAGGGCTGACCTTTTCTCAGCGGTATTAGTGACAGGAAAACAAGGAGTGGGCACAAACGGAAACACAAGAAATTCTCTCTGAACAGAAAGAAAACACTACTTTGCTCTGAGGGTGGTGGAATACAGGAACAGGTTGCCCAGAGAGGTTGTGGAGTCTCCATCCTTAGAGATACTCAAAAGCTGTCTGAACATGGTCCTGGGCACTATGCTGTAGGTGATCCTGCTTGAGCAGGGAGCTTGAACCAAAGGGTATCCAAAGGTCCATTCTAACCTCAGCTCTTCTGTGATTAACTCTGTTTCCACTGATAGATCCTATTTAAAACTCCCCCAGGTGAAAACTTGCTATTTTTGAAAACTTGAATTGGAATGTAACTGGTATAATGTAACCTAGCTGCCGTACTTATTTTTAATTCCCTTTTTAATTGCCCTTCTTTCCTCCTTTAAGATGATCACTTTTTGAGAAAGAGCACTATGCTTTCATTTGTAGGATAAAATACAAATAATGATTGTTTATTTATGCATGCTAGAGTTTGGATATAAAATAGTAATATAAATATTACTATCTATTAAGAAAACAAGTAATTGTGCTGTAAGCTAAATCCACAATTGTTCTTATGACTTTTAATTGTATTTATGAATTAGTTTTATTTTACTGTTAGTTAGCAGCATGATTAAGCTTGATTCAGGTTTTGTTACTAGTTCAAAATTCTTGCCATTGGTTTGATGATGTGACAGTATATGATTAGAGATTAAAAAAAAAAATCTGTGCTTCAAAAAAACCCTTTGATGTGAATGTCTATTTATGCTATAAGGTACTGACTTTTTTGCAATGGATGCAAGATTGTGTTCAAAGATTTTTGCATTTGTGTCTTAAAGTTAGCAGTGGCTGAAAAATATGTACTTTGACAATTGTATTTCCTTACGTTGTTTTTTTTTCATTTTTCATGTATTTAGGCTGCTATGGTGTTGATGGAGAGAGTGATTCTATTATGAGCTCAGCTTCAGAAAATTCCACTGAACCTTGGTTCTGTGATGCATGCAAATGTGGTGTCACACCTAGTTGTGAACTGTGTCCGAACCAGGATGGCATCTTCAAGGAGACAGATGCAGGCAGGTGAGATTAAAGAAGTAATCACTTGATTTTTTTTTTATCTTCTATTTAAAAGATAAATAGATTTGGTTTTGTTCCTGACCTCTTCTTACAGGAGATTGTCAAAAATTATTTTTTTTTGTTGATAGTCTCTCACTCTTACCTCAGTTTTTAATTGGATGTTTTCATGGTATCTTGTGCCTCTGATTTTTCTTTTCTTTTCTTTCTTTTTCTTTTCTTTTTTTTTTTTTTTTTTTTTTTTTGTTGTGCTCCTGATATTCTTCATACACATTATAATATTAGGAAGATGTTGATTTAATTTGTATTTGAGCATGGAGATTTATGTACCTATGAACAAAAGAGCTACCTAAAATCAAAGATGACTATATTAGGGAATGATAAATCCTGCTCTTCAGTGTGAAGACACCATATGTTTTTATATGCATGCAGATGTTCTTTTCGGTATGCTTGAAGACTGTTTTTTTTTTTTTTTTCCCCTAAACTACTTGTGCATGTATCTTTTTTAAGAAAACAATATACTACTAATGTGATAGGGTCTTAAAAAAGAGACATCTTTTCCTCTTTTGCTTGTTTCAGGAATGGAGTTTATATCTAAATAAAAGTTCTCCTTTGCACAGGAAGCTAATACCCTGTAAACTCCTACACAGTATTCAGCTTCCTGGAAAGATGATGACAAGAAAGACTTTTGTCATTTAGCCCGTGATTTTAAGCTACTGACAGCAGGGATCCAGTTTCATAAACCTAGGAAAATATTTGTAGTTGTTCTGGATTTGTTCTGGCTTAAAGGTTTCAGTGAGAATATCAGGGTTTGATTGCCTTGAGCCTCATTGCTAAATCTGATACTGTGTTTTGACAAGGAAAACCAATATGGCTGGCCATGGTGGTACTCTGATAGTGACTGAGACTGGGCAATTTAAGATTTTGTAGATCCTTGAATTTTAACAAGATCTACACTGTTTCATAGCAGGTATTAATTTGTGTTCTGTTAGTTCAATTTGATCATCTGACAGAAAGCTACATTTTATTCCTTGATAGTATTGTGCTTCTTTCATGGTTAGCTCTCAAAAGCAGTGAAACACTGAAGTGCTCTTCTTTAGTTAATCATGATGCAAAAAAGAATAATGAAATCCTCTCTGCAGCGTAGGAGGGAAGAAAAAATTCCAGACCTGCTATCATATTAAACTGGAAAAATTATGCAGCCATTGAGAAAATCAGATATGTGCTCCCATTTAAGGAAGGAATAATAGACTTTATTCCTTCTATAGTATTCTGCTTCCTGCCAGGTAGTATCACCACAGCTTTGCCCAAACTCTTCTCAAGTCTATTGACTTTTAAGTGTGGTGAAAGTGCGAGGACAGCTAAATACTTCTTTTTACACGATAGCTAGGAATTGACTGTCGCTGATATCAGTTAATGGAAGAGAGTAGCAAAATTAAGTTAAAGTTGTGCTAAAGGCATTTGGACAGACTATTCTGAAATATGAAAGGTACCTTCATGATTCGGTTATGTGGTTTCACTTCTGACTCCAACCAGCGATGGAATCTTTAAGATCTCAGATTTCACTTGAGATTCTGGTGTGATGTCTTTCATCCCTGTCAGGTTCAAAAGATAGAGTAAGACACGAGACATTAATACCTTAATAGTGAATAATTTTCTGTAGCGAAGGAGAGCATAATTATCAATTATGCATGGTTTATGTGTTACTGGGTATGGGTTTGGGGTCGCTGATTTCTTTCCTTTTTTTTTTTTTTAACATCAAAATTCAGTTCTATCTGTGTGTGTGTGTGTGTGTGTGTATGTATATATATATTGCAGTACCTAAGGCTTTCAGATGCTGGACCTGTCATAAGCTTCTCATAGATTATATTAACAAGGTAATATAATTATTGGTAAGGCTGTCCAAAGGACAGGAGCTCAGAGGGAAGGTTCCTTAATCCTGTTTGACCATACATGTTAGAGGTGTAGTAATACAAAAGATTTCAAACATGTCTTACTGATGATGATGGATAAGTTGGAATTAGTACAAACACTTTAAATATTGAAAGTTCAAAAAAATCCCAAATTTGTTATTATATAACCTTTCTTTTTTAAAAATGTAAATTCAGAGACATACTACCATTTGCTCTCAGCTATATATTTTAGAAAAAAATATTTGGTCCTAGCAAATTGCATAATTTAACTCTGTGTTTGGTCTTTATTCATCCACTAGCTGTAGTGGTTTTCTTAATTTTTTCCTTGTTGTAAACACAAGGTGTCACATTTAGATTACCAACAGTTCCGTAGTTGTACTACCACAATTTGTAGGATATGAAGTAAAATAAAGTAAAAAGTTTAATATGTTAAAATGTATCATCTTTGTTAAGCTTTTGCATATTTTATGACTTTAGTATATAACTATCTCGTAATGCCTACAGAGTCATGTCCATCTTTTCATTTTTCCCAGTTCTTTGGTGTTCACTGTATCTTTTTTTTCCTGTCTTATACAGACTTGTTTTGTTGCTAATACTGTAATGAACTGATCTTGCCATCATTTAAAGGGCAGCCAAACTTGGGATGATGTTTTGGAAAGCTTTGTATGATACACTTTGTATGTCTTCTGGAAAGTAAATATATTATTGTAGTGTTATAAGTTGATACAGGTTTTGGTGGATTAAATTGCTAATGCCTGAAAGTTTCTCCCGTAGATCATAGTTTTTTCCTCATAGCAGAAAAAAACTGAGTTGGTATTAGGAATAAAGAGAGTGTGAGAGTGTTCATACCAGTAGCTTTGACTGTTAAATACAGATGCTGGAATTTCTGGAGTCACTCGTCTTCATTGAATACATTTAGAGCCCAACTCCTCAATTTGTAGCTAGGACACATTTTAAATATATACATACAGTATGTAAAAGAAATCTTTTCCTCCGTCTTCTAAATGCATCTTATAAATGAAAAACATTGGAAGTACAAGAAAATACCATATTTTTTTTAAAAGAGAGGAGAAAAGAACAGAAGACAAGGTTATAAAGTGGGTCAGGACTTGTAATGATTAATTTTGACTGCAGGCTTGAAGTTGTGCTTGTTTTTAAATAATTTCTGGGATCAGGTTCTCATTTTCTGGTATTTCTTTCTTTCAGCAATGTTTGCATCTCCCTTATAAAATTGCTCTGAAGTCAAACAAATTGTACTTCTCCACTACTGTATCAAAAGAATGTTATTAAAGATTAAAGTCAATTATCTAATAGGAAATATGAGAATTTCACCTGGAAAATTTATCTCAGCACTTGTGTTCTCTTAGACAGTTTAAACACTGTAGATATTATTATCCACATGACACTAAGAAAAACTACAGTCAACACTTGAAAAATTATTTAAATTTCTCCTTGTAAAATGCTAATGTGCTTTTGGTTAATGCGGAAGTGTTTCTTTGTGCTATTGCTTCTCTGTTCAGAATCACATGCCTGCATTGGTGACTGCACACATTAACATGTCTATTTGCTATCTTTATTATTTTTTGTACTTGCTATATAATGTGATATGGCTGTTACACGTGAGTATAATTTTTATTCTCCCAGATGAACAGAGTTTGAGTACCAGAAAAAATATTAGATATCATGGGAAAATTCTTGTGCTCTTCCTTTATTTCTTTTATTTACAGATTTGAATTCTCAAGGGGAATAGGGCAGTAATTTAACTACAGGCTAAGAGTAGGGTCATGATGGTAAACTCTTAAGGACAGGTGGTGTTCTTTATTACATGTCTGTGTACTTTGCAGACTGCAGCCCAATTCAATTCTTTCCTTGAAATGCTATCACAGAGAGACGACTGAATAGAAGAACCCGTTAACTCGCTGCAGCACTGCATCTCCTTGCCACCTTTTAAAGGATGTTCCTTGTATACATCAATGCTGGAAATGAAATCACACAGCTTCACAATGAAATTAGACCTATTCAGTTTCTCTTCATAATCAAGTTGGAATAATTTATCTGTTTCTACATGAAAAGTGAATCATTATTCTAATGAGGTGCTTAATTTCTTAACAGAAACCTTTTCACATTAACTTCTTAGTTTCACAAAAATAAGTGTGAATTTATGAAATTTTATTTCTCAAATGTTGTTATCACAGAATATGAATTCTGTCCTTGTTTCAGTATGGAGTTTTTCTTCCCTAATCAACATCTGTCGTCATTGCTCCAAGCTAAATGGATGGTAAAGTAACAAGGAAGATTATTCTTCTTTGATTACCCAATTTGTCTTAATTACAAGGTTCTAAAACATGTGCAGCTAAACAAATGAGCAGGAAAATATTTAGAACTGGTATTAAAAGCAGCTGAAATTGCTTCAGCTGTGAACTTGACTGACTTCTGTATGTTTTTTTAATAAAGATTCAGGTTGGAGTTCACATATAGGTGGTTGAAGAAATGAGACACTTGTGTGCCAATCACGCTGAAATGGCAGTTTAAATCTAATACTGTAATACTTGGGTGACATGTACTAAAACATTTTGAGAAGGTCAGTACGAAGCAAGCAGCCAGCTGTTGGGTTTATCATAGATAAACTCCTACAGAGTGCAGCAGCATTTAATACACCAGTGGAGCATGAAAAACTGTGCAAATTAAATTGAGAAGCAGCTGCTTGTAGGAGATGCATATCTTTATATTGAACTCCAGAGGGTACGTTTAGGAGATTATATTCAAACTTGCTATCAAGAATCTCCAACCAAAACCTCGGATTTTTAAAAGTAGTAATTGTGAAGATGTGTAACTGTTTTTCCACTTCCATTTATACAAATTTATTCTGTATGATACATCTTAAATCAGTATAGCGTATAGAAGGGAAGCCCCACAGAATTCAGAAAGCTCCTCATAACAATTAAACAGTCTCTTGATCTCAGTGTTTCAGGCCTTATTATGAATGTGATATTTTGCTCAAAAAAAAAAAAAAAACCAGTATCTTGATTCCTTTCAAAAAGCAGTAAAATACACTTGTGTAAATGAGGTATTTATTTTAGTAAATGAATAATATATACACTAAAACACACTGTGTATGCACATGCGCACATTTTTTTTTTTTTTTTTTTTTTTTTTTTTTTTTTTTTTTAAGATAGAAAAATATCTTATGTAGCTATGGTAAAAGTTTTGGCCAAACTATAGCCAGTTCTGGATAGGGTATGAGAGGAGTAATATCGGGGGTGGTATCTGGTACAATATCCAGTGCTCCCTTGGTCACTGACATGACTATATTGTGCCTCCACTGCTTTTGCAAGGAGTCAGACGCACAAGGCTCGGTTTTCGTAGAGTCATGAGAAGAATCTTGATTTCACAGGTAGCATTGTATTAGGTTACCTGCTTGTGCTGGCATGCTGACTGTGAAAATAAAGCAACACAGCTGTTACATGTAAATGTATATTTGGAATATACATTCTTTTCCACAGTTTTAAGTTTTCATGCTTTAAAATGAATTTATCATTTAACTTCTCAAACCTGTGTGATTTAATAGTAAAGTAAAAGAACTTTTTTATTTTAAAATATCAGGTGAAGGTGAATAACTGTCAGTTATATGACTGTGAATCAATTGGTGGCTTTTGCTAGATTTACTCAGCAAATCCTTGTGGAGTGAAGTGAATTAATAGTTTGGAGATGGTTTCTCATTATCACATCATTGTTTGTGGGGTTTTTTTGTGGTTTATTTTATTTTATTTAAACTATCAAGCTATTATGGAATATTTGGAGGAAAATTATAGATACAGTCTGTCAGCCTACTTTGTACTTTGCCAAATCATTATTTTCTTTGATTTGTAATGAAGACTTAAATGTAATCATATTTTTGAGTTTCCCACCAGGCCTCTCATGTGTTGCTTTTTTGGAATTTGTATGTGGATGTATGAGTTGTATATAATTGTCACATTCACTTAATTCTTAATCTGATAAATTTCAACAATTTTATTCTAAGGTTCGCTGGTCAAAAACCTTCTGGTTTGAGGAAAAGGGGAAATTGGGGATACTTTTATCTCCTGATTAATATAACTATCAGCTTCAGCATTTAAATAATCTGCAGATAACCCACTGATAACAACCATAACAACTTGAGTGTAATTAGAACAAGGGACTCCAGTTCGCTTTGATCCCAGTTGATTTTTGTTGTTCACACACACAAGAAAAGAAAGGGGGAGGAGGGAGAAGGAGGAGAAATAGGCAGCAGGAGGAAATGGAAGAAAAAGGGCACAGCAGTCGTCACCACGGAGGAAGGGTGGTGGAGGTGGTAATAGGTCTGTGTTGAACCGTTGGCAGCTGAGGAGCTTTTGTGTGGACTTCTGTGGGTAGTGAAAGAGACACACGCAGGAAGCATTTCTGGCATCATCACCAGTTTTTGTAATTTCTCATCTACTCCCTGTATTCAAGAATGTGTTACGCACAGAAGTTTTACTCTTCACTGGTGATGTATTTACTGTATAGTGTTAATGACTGGGAAAAGCATGGTGTTGACCGAAGTACTAAGGGCAAAACACAATGTTTCAACTCAGTTATGTCCACTGTTTCTGGTTGTATCGCATGCGATCTGAGTGTTCACAGGCTGAAAGTGGTGTCTGATGGCTTCTGACAATGCAAATTCGCTATTTTAGAAATTTGTCATTACTGAAGAAGAAAATAGGTCTTCTGCTGCAAGGCTCTGTTTTGGTAGATGAGGGTTGAGGCAGGTTAAGATAGGTCTGTCAAAAGCAGATTGAAGCTGAAGCCTTTACCCTGTCTTTGGTTGTGTTGTATGTAATACTAGACACTGAGGTCCAGATTTATGCCATCTCATTTTAGGCCCTTAAGTGCTGAAGCTTTGAATCTACTACCCTACAGTTTGTTTATGGCCAATGAATAAGAGTATAGCTAAATAACAGTCTGTTCATCTGATAGCTTCAAACAGACATTTCTGTAATGCAGTACAAATATCTTTGTATCGAAATGCACCTGCTATCCATGTTTGCATAAAACTATCTAGTTTTGGTGAAACTAACAGGTGTAACTGTAACAATGCAAAAGCTGAGTGATGCTGGGTGGTTGGTGGTAGTTTCTGAATTATATGCCCAGAGCCCACTGTTGCTGTGACTACCCTTATAATTGTACATCTCGCTCCCTCCCCACCGTGTAATGGAAATGACCAGTTCATATACATTTTGTTATGTGAACAAAGGTGTGAAGCCATCAGAGCAGAAGGGCAATGCTAGCCAAGGCCTTCAGAGACATCCGAACAGGCAACACAGGTTGCTTTGAAAGCCATACTCTGGTTTAGTATCTGAGCTGCTGAATCCAAATTTGTTCTCCTCCTACTCCTAGTGTACTTTCCTTTAGATATATTTGTTATAGCATCTATAACATTTATAAAGCACTTTGAAATCTGCAAATGGTTAGTATGATATAGGAACAAAATTTTGATAACAGTAACCTGATCTTTACTTGCTGTTTTAGGTGGGTCCATATTGTCTGTGCCCTCTATGTTCCAGGAGTAGCATTTGGAGATATTGACAAATTACGGCCAGTAACACTCACAGAAATGAATTATTCAAAGTATGGTGCCAAGGTAAGTTTAGAAGACATTACCTTCCAGTATTTTAGTTTTATATTTTTACATATAATAGAATAATTTGTATCTTTCCAGCTTTATATGTATTGTTTATAGCAAATGCAATGAGGTTCACGGCTAGAAATATGAAGAAGTTTGTTTGTGTTTGTTATACCTTAGTTTTTCCTTCCCTCTTTCTTTTCATTTTGCCTGCCCTTGAACTCCATAATTTGTCGTCGTTGTCACCTCCCCTATTTCCTTTAATTTTTTTCATAGAAATGCTAATTGCTTTCTTTTAATGTTGGTCAGTGGCAGACTGCCAAAATGTGAATGGAAAGAGAAGAGGAGGATGTGTGAGATACATAACGGAGAAGTGGAAAGTGAGGTGTATTAAGACAGACAGATGTACACTCAGTAAGAATCATTTTAGGTTCTCTATAATCATAAGCTAACAATGAGTATCAAAGGTTTCCTGCAAAGCAATATTAAAAAAAAAAAAGTCAACATTGAAACCCTCAGCATTCAGTAATTTACTGTTTCGCACACCTAAGTGTTGTTGCTGTAGCTGTTTGAGACAGTATGGAGAAGCCGTATCCACATGGGCCTACCATTGTTCAGAAATATTTAAGAAAACTCAGAGCAAGCTATCAATACCCTGAAAGTTATTGTTGGCAATGGATTATACATTTTTGTTTTTATTGACCTGAGTGTTATATAGGAGCAAGGCTAAGAATTTGGGCATTATGTTTAGCTAAGTAAGTTATAGCTTACTCAGCTAAATTTCCCCCAGAAGTGTTCTTGTGAATTAAACTAGTGAGTTTAATGCAGTATTCTTCTTTACTTCATGTATCAACTGTTATGTGTTGCTGTTGCACAGCTAAAGAGTGCTCTTTTAAAATAGTGTATATGGTGTTTTGGAGTTCTTCTGTCATTGCGTTTTCTGTGCTGTCCCTTTCTGTTGTTGATTAAGTTTCTGTTGCTACTGCATGGAGGTATTTTCTGTAGTGCATACACAACTTTGTACTGTATTGAGGGAGTGAAAGATTGGGAAGTGTGTGACTGCCTAATTTTAGGTCATCTTTATGCACTGGACAGCAGTACTGCTTAAGAAGCCCTCGTTTCCATATGCTTTTTCCTGCTCTCGTGTTCATCACTGTATTATGCTGGCATATCTGTTTAGTATGAGTTTGTGGTGAACAAGACTGAGAAGCTGATTTGGCTGAAAAATAAATTTATTTTTTTCCAGGTCTCATTAGTTTTTGTCAGTTTGCTGTGTTATGGACAGCTGGACCTACAAATAGCTACAGCCTGGATGCTGTGTTTAAGGGAACCATGACTTTTTTGCTGAAATTTGTGATCCACAAATATTTTTTACTACATTATTGTGCATTTGCTCCTCGGTCATCATTTATGAGAATGACAACTATGGAATTATCTGTTTCTAAGTCATGTAGAGTAGTGATCCTGTTGTTGTTGTTGATTGTCCTCTGATTTTTTTGTTTATTTGATGATGACTGTTGAACCACTGAACATTTGCTGAGTGCTAACTTGTTTTATGATACCATGCTTATATAATTAAGCAGGTATAAATCACTTGGATGGTACTTAGTGGTTGCTCCAAGAGGGAATACAAGGCATGGCAGTTCATATAAAAATTCATCTAACATGCTGCTTAAGCTTTTTAAGTACTTCTTCATTGCTTGTTAAAAATGAAGTCAATTGAGGGCAACGGGAAGGTGCTTTAACTAATGACAACTGTTAGCAGCATACTTTGTACCATACAGATGTATACCTGCCTGTTTATTTTTACATGTAAGGTGTAAATTATCAAATGGTAGGCAAAATACATGTGAAATACTTACTGTGGCATTTTCCACCCTCCCATATAAAGGAATGCAGTTTCTGTGAAGATCCTCGTTTTGCCAGAACTGGTGTTTGCATTAGTTGCGATGCTGGGATGTGCAGAGCTTACTTCCATGTGACCTGTGCTCAGAAGGAAGGCTTGCTCTCAGAAGCGGCAGCAGAGGAGGTAGGTATGATGTACATACAGGATAGCAGAGTTAAAGAGTTACAACTAAAGGAGGAAGACCTGAAGTTGTGTACATTTTTGCTCAATAATCGTGAAGGAAGTTTTATAAACCATTAAGTCATAGGCCAAATTAAGACTCTAACTGGAGAAATCTTTGTTCATCGAATTGCTGATGAACCAAGTCAACAGATCACCTTTTGAAATGTCTTCAGAAGAGGAATAGAGAAGGGTAATACAGAAGTTAGCTTTGTCAGCTTAATGCATTTTGATCAATACAGAGATGAATTCTGTATGAACCTACTCTTTGTACTTCACTTAGTTTGACATGGTTACTTAGATGCTTATGTGTATGTAGTATGATGTTCTTTCTGTCTCCCATGCAGAGCTGTCTTAAGAAATAAGCTACATTTCTAGTCCTGTTTTTTTCATACACATTTTCCAATATTTTCTTTCAGTTGTGATACAGGTATATGACTTTCATTATAATAACATTACACTTTTGAAACAGAATGAAGAGCAGACATTTATAAGATACTGTTAATTTTTTAATGCATGCTCTTAACAGCTTTATTCTTGTGATATGATTAAAACAATTTGGATTAGAATATTCTATTTCAGAGTTCATTTTTACAGTATAAATACTTTTAGATTGCCAAAATTCATCCTGATTTTTATGGTTTGGATTAAGCTTGTCATGTACATAGGTACACCATTTGTTTTTTTACTGACTTAGGAAGTATTAGAGATACAAACAAACAGGCTCTGTCCTGCACTATCTACATTGAAATTTCTCCCTTTTGTTTCTGGGAAAAAAATAGATTACTAAGTGATTCCTTTTAGAGCTTTCACAAAATAAACCACTTGTGTGAGACTGAGAAATAGGAAGATTACATACTCACCTAAAGGTTTTTGTTACTAATAAATTTTGTGTAACAGTGGTTCTTCAAGGCTTAGTTGAATTCCTGCTAGGTATGTGCATTTGCTGGCCTTCTCACCTTTCGTTTTTCTTAAATATTTTCTGCAAACAAAAGTATTTTTAATTAGGGCTTTGTAGAATCTAATTTTAGGGAGCCGCTAATACAACATTTTTTGGAAGCTGTCACACATTCTGAAAAATCTAAATAACATTTGTAAAGAAAATTACACAGATTTTATTAGTCTGTGTTATGTAGGTGGAGTGAAGGAAAGTTTGATAGGCTTTATTAGTTTATCAAGGAAGACTGTTTAAATTGTTCTTACTCTGTAAGTTTAAGATGATGTTTCTATGATTTTGAAAATATACTGGCAATGAAATATACTTCTCAACCTGAATCTTCCTTACTCAGATATTTATACTGTGCTTGCAAGTTTGGCATGTGCTAAAAGTTGATATAATCATACAGCCATAATAGTATGCAGACCTGATGAAGTCTGTACCTAGAAATGACTGTAGTACGTGAAGATTACTATGAGAGATGGACTTGTATCTCCTGTTTTTCATTAGCCTGTAAATGCCTTCTTGATGTGCCTTTATCATTATTGCTGGTGCAGCAGTTATTTGGAAACTTTCCATTTCACCATATTTGACTTACTGCATTGCAGAACAATGCACTTCGATTGTTTATCTGACCTACCTACGTGGTTAGAATCTGTGCTTTTAACTTCGTGTAAAAGTCTGCTTATTTCAGTGCTCTGTAACTTACCTTAAAAAAAAAAAATAAAACCCAGCAAAATTGTTAAATTTGAATATGTGCAGTGTTGACCATCAATAGCTGTTAAAGATATGAGTGATAGATACCCTCAGTTTATGACATTTCATGTCTGAGATTAGATTTCTAAACTTGGCTTTAACCTGTTCCCTGCGACTGAACCTTTGTCATTGTGCACAGGATTGTATAGCCATAGCTGTACATATGTGTGCATGTGTGTTAAAGTTGGACCAATATATATATTGTAATCTTGAATGTAATAGCAATGTAATAGAACCACAGGTTGAAATTATTACTAATGCAGTTTATAGGCTTTTTTGAAAGATGAGTAAAACAGATTTATAGCAATATTGCTACTTATGCTAAAAATTGTTCTTGAGTTATGATGAAGTCAGTGTATTCTACTGATAAAACTGCTTGGATTTTTATACTGATACTGGTCAAACTGTGGTTTGTAGTGCACCTGCGCATGGCAACTTCTTAAAGGTCATGAGTTACTAAGTAAGAGATCTGCTCTCAGTCAGTCTGTCTGTCTCTCTTTTTCTTTTATTCATTAAAAAATTGCTTAGAGTCGTACAATGAAGAAAATTGCAAAACACTTTCTGTGGGTAATTATGTCAACTTGACAAATTTGAATTCAAAACATACATATTAGTTGCTCTTAAATATGCCTATTTGAATATGAACTGCTTGCCAGAATGCCAGGTTTGTGCTATTCACAGAGTTTTTGCCATGTAAGACTTGCTTCATTTTCTTCCCTCCCCTTTGTTTTCTCTGAAACAGGATATAGCCGATCCTTTTTTTGCTTATTGTAAACAGCATGCAGACAGGTTAGACAGAAAATGGAAACGGAAGAACTACTTGGCATTGCAATCTTACTGTAAAATGTCCTTGCAGGAAAGAGAGAAACAGCTCTCCCCAGAAGCCCAGGTATTGTATTCATGGCACAAGTGCGTCTGTGTTAATCATCTATGTTAAACAAGATGAAAATGAAGAGGATGGAATTATTTGGAAATGAAATATGGACTATATTGATAGCATATGATCAGTTAACGTAGCTGTAAATTATTTTTAGATTTTAATCTCTTAAGAACAAATCCCCAGTAAAGTAATTACCAAAGAAGGATATCTGTGCTTGTCTGAAGTGAAAAAAATCCTTATATTGTTTGTTTATGTAGCAAAAAGTTTAACTTTTAATTTATAGGGATTTTAAAAACATTTACTTCAAGATTCTTAACAAAATGACAACTAGACAAGAAATTAGGTGTGTTATGCTTCTGTGTTCAGTAAAGCCTACTTTTTTTAAAAAAATCTTAAGCTTGGCAGAAGAGTTTAGCGTGCCTAAAGTTTTGTTGAGCCTTTCTTCATTTGCTGTAGGTCTAAGTAGAATTTTACCTGCAGGGTTTTTTTCATAGTATCAATTTTCTTCTAGTTTATTTTTGTTAGGTACAGGAATCTATGCTATGGAATAGCTGTCTGAAAATCTTAGGCAAAGTCTAAGTCTATAGCCCTATCTGAGGACTGAGTCACATAAAACTAGCTCAACTGTTTGATGTCCTGTTGCTATATAGACTTCAATCTTTTTAATAGCTATAAAGGAATCTTTGTACTTCAGTATGTTTGAATTTTGTGTTCTTTATTTTTTCTGACTGATAAATTTGTGGCCTACCTTGCTGTTCACCAGTTAGGCTGAACTGGATTCATGCCTGTGTAGAAAAGTAGCTCATTATCTGAAGGAACCCTGCCTAAATTATTGTAGAAGTTGACAGATGCATAGTAAATAATGCAAGGCATTTGATGGAGAGAACAAGCTGTTGTTTTCTGAAAGGAGTACAATAGAGTAATGATCAGAAAATAAATCTCCATATGATCAAATTTTTATTAAAGAAAAAAGTCATGCCTTTCTAGTTTTTGATAGAAAGATAGAAGATCAGTTTAAAATGATGGATTTATAATGCATTTGAGAATGCATATGAGCAGACTACCATGGAAGAATTTTGTATAAAATATTTCTTTCGGCTATATCACTTCCTCAACTTCAGATGATTAGGTAATTCTTGTTAAATACACTTAGCTCTCAATTATGTGAAATACTCCTGCGTAATGGGAAAAATCATGGTAATCTGCGTACCACCACCCATAATGTTAAATGCTGATTGTGGAAAGTCATTTTGGGTCCAGTGGGGCTTATTAGCTCTGCTGTCAGCCTTGCGTTTCGGTTAGATCCATGCATTTGTTATGCAGTACTGTATCAAAGATAGCAAGTGTGATTTGCCTCTTTTTCTCCTCTTTCCTCCAAACCAAACCCCCTCAGATTTTGTATTCTGAATTATTTGGATTAAATATTTAGAAGTAACAATTAGAAGAATGAACATTGAAAACTGCAAGTGGATTTACTAGACATGGTGTCGTAGACATCTTTATGTAAGATTTATAGGATTTGTGTGAGTTATAAAAGAAAGCAGAACAGCATTTTCCTATTGGTATTTCTGGTGATGCACAAGTTTGGGTTACTGTTTTATATGCATGTGTCTTAGTTTACATGAACAGAAGCAGATGGGATGCTAGAAAAAATGCCTAGGTGTATTTATTGGGATTTTTTGAAGTAATTATTGTCTTTGGTTTCTGTGTGTTATAGAAATACAGAACTGTAAAAGATTCTTAGCATATACTGGAAGTGTCTGTCTGGGCAGTTGATGCAAAGTAAGCGTAAATTCAAATGATAGCTTACCACACATAATCTATGTGAATCTAGAAAGATGGTTAAATTTGCTGCTGTGATTTTTTTCTGGGAAGTGAGAATCTGAATCTTGAGATAACTTAGTCTGAAAAAAGGATGAAGATGATTCCAAAACCTGGAGATACTAAAAGGATGAAATGCAGACCATGATGAAAATTGATTAGTCTATTTTTCACTGTATTCTACACTAGGTTATAAAGGAGAAGAAACTGAGGTCCCTCTCCCGCCTTCTCCCGCCCTCTCCCTCCCTCAGTGTACTTGTATGTATATATGTACACACAAAAGTTCAATTCTACTGGAGTTTATAGACACAGTATGGAGCTAACATAAATAAGTACATAGTCTAAATTATTTAGTTGATACTGTGAAAGTGGATTTTTGAGGCACAGTTTTGGAGGGGAAAAAATGGATATTCAGGACCTTGTAGCCAGCTGAGCCTATGGTCTGGCAAGTTTTCTGGCCCAAAAAAGAAAATATCTCTGAGGAGCCTTTTATACAAAGGTGTCTAAGGGCTACTATGGTTGTTGAAAAATATTCTATATTAAAATATCTCAGCAAAGAAAATATACATTTTTCCTTTATGTGTATACTTGAAAATTACTTAAACCCGAATTTTGGATTTCATTTGGGCTAGCCATGCTAATTTGTCTCTGCTATTTCTGGAATGCCACTCTGAGCACACAGTTGTGTGACATCTTAAATGACTTCAGGGCTTTGAGAACTGAGCATGTAATCAGTGAGGAAGTGTCTTGGCTTGGGAAGCTGTCAGCCATCCTTATTAATTCCAATGGAGAATAAAGCTTTAGCAAGGCAGCCGCAGGTGGATGTTTGCTGATGTAGGCTCAAGGAAAAAGTCCTTGAGGTTAAATCTGGCCTGCAAGCCACGCTTGTCATGTTTCTTGGTCATTATGTTCAACACCTAGTAAGGTAATACTCTGTTAACTGTGTTTGTAATATTACCTTCAGCAATGCTGTCTGTACTCAAAGATGTTCCCTAAACATAGCACGTATGTGCACACTTCTTTACCTTTCTCTCAGGAGTATCTCATACTATTCATTAGGGTAATTGGATAGTTTAGCTTTTCCTTTATACTGACAAGTAAACAACTTCTGATAAGTCTGCTGGAGTTTTGCCACTGAAGGTTTGGATGCCGATGTCATTTTCTGCCACAATTGCCACTACATAGATTTTCTGCAAGACAGTATTTTTTTGAATGCCTGTGGCTACTTTGGTCTTCCGAAGTTGGTCTCTCAGATGGTCACAAATATACAGATGTCATCAGCAATATATATTGTGAACTTCTCTTGCCTTTTTCACTTCTGTTTCCATTGTATTTTTTGACATGTTATAATCAGCTAGTTATAAAGAGATCTGGCATTGAGAAAAGGAGTTGCTGCAAAGATAAGGAAAAAGATGGCAAAAATGCCATTCACAAACTTTAAATCTATGTGAGCAATAAAAGTGTATATAAATACATTTTTGATAGCCAGAGTTCTTCCCAGTAGTGAATTTTCACAGTTCCATCAAATCATTACTATTAAAAAGGTTTATCTGAAAGCTAACAGTCATTATTATTCATTTCATCAATGGAGTAATCTTACCAAGAATTTTGTGAACATTTTTCCAGTTTACTTCTAAAACCTAATGAAAGGATGATGCTATTTAAATATAAATTTTGAGGTAAAATCAAATATCTGTGTGATTGTCTCTTTCTTGAGTCATAGTGTTCCAGAATGAAAATAGTGATGATTAGGTTGTGCAGTTTTTTAAAATAAATTAAAATGCAGAGGTGTTGCAAAAGGATATAACTCAAAAGTGTTTCTGCATTGTTTGTTGTCTTTTTTTTTTTTTTTTTTTTTTAATCTATGGACTTTGTTGTAGGCTCGCATCAATGCCAGACTACAGCAGTATCGTGCCAAGGCAGAACTGGCTCGTACCACCAGGCCTCAGGCCTGGGTCCCCAGGGAGAAGCTACCACGACCACTTACTAGCAGTGCTTCAGCCATACGTAAGCTTATGCGCAAAGCTGAATTAATGGGTATTAGTACAGACATTTTTCCAGTGGATACTTCAGATACCAGTACCAGTGTTGATGGAAGAAGAAAACATAAACAACCAGCTCTCACTGCTGATTTTGTGAATTATTACCTTGGTAAGGATCAAAATTTCTTACTTCTTTTTAATGAAAAAAATCACCATTTTGCTGTATTTGTACTGTGGTAATTAATTGACTTTATTCTATCTTTTATTTGCATTTCTTTGTTATTAGTAGATAAATATGAGTTATGACTTTAGTTCAGATATGTCATTGCTCAGTATCGCAGTTTATACAGTAAGTTAGTAAACTTTTTTTAAAGAAATTTGACAAAAGAAGGAAATCTTTAAAGTATAAACAGGAGGGAGTGTTTTTACTAAGAAATGAAATGAAATGACCTTTAGACATCACTTTTTCTGATGTTCTCTTCCCTTCCTGTGTGCAGCAGCAGGTTTTTGTCTTTGGGTCTGTTTGCTTAAAGCTCATCATTTGAATAAATAGCTGGTTCTAGGTTTTCATATGCAGCAAAAAATAAATGTTATAAATGACTTCTCATTCTACTCAGTCTGTATAGTTTGTGCACCTGTGTTGTTATGATTTTTATGCTTTATGTTTCACTGCTTCATTCTTTCAAGTATATAAAACTTGAAAATATAGCCAATGCTAGAAAATAATGAATTTTTTCTTTTAAACAGAGAGAAATATGCGCATGATTCAAATTCAGGAGAACATGGCTGAACAGAAGAATATCAAGGATAAATTAGAAAATGAGCAGGAAAAGCTTCATGTGGAATATAATAAGGTAAAGCAAAAAAGGATAAATAAAATAGATTATACTGTTTTAGTATTGCTTTCCTTAACTTTGATAGTATTTTCCTTTCCAAAAAGAAGACTTAGAAAGATATGTAAGGTTCCAATATGACAATAGAGAACTTGAAATCATTTTTGTACATACTTGTCATAATCTTGCTAACTTAAATAGTATGGTCAATGTGTGCAAAATATTGCCATGTTTTTGTTTTGCTTTCGGTTTCAAGTTTTAGTTCTGTTTGCTAAATGATTGCATTGATCACAGCTATATTGACATGAGTTTCATTGCTTTTTAATCCCCCAATAAAGTGAAATATACCCTATAGAAAAAAGCTTGAGTAACTTCTATTAAACAGGCTTTAATATTTATTTATTTATTTATTTTAACTTTTCAGCTATGTGAATCCCTGGAAGAATTACAAAATATGAACGGAAAACTACGAAATGAAGGGCAAGGCATTTGGGCTCTGCTGGGTAGAATCATTGGACAGGTTGATATTTTTCCCTTTATAATTCGTATGCAGACCTGATGTTCCACAGACAGGCTTTTTTGTTTCTCACTTTTATGCCCGAATAAATTGATTTGACTGGGCCCAGGCTGTACTCTGGGGATAATGATTTCTGACTGAAATACATCTAGGCTTCTGCAAACTACCTAGTAGGAATCTGTAGTTTAATTTTGTTGCTGTAATAATGATCTTGTTTGCAAAATTCTTTCATTTGCTGTAACTGATTGACCTGTCATTTGTGATGAAACTTAACATGAAGAATGAGTTAATCCTACTGCTTTTGTCTTCTTACTATCTTCAGTTGCTATAGACTTCAAATGGTATGATAACTTACTCCCTTTTATAAGGTACACGCTGCATTCTAAAGATATGTATGTGACAATTTTTAACTGGATGGAGAATAGTTTTGTTGAAATGAATATAAATATCTTGGAAAAGAGAAGATTTGGATTACTTTCTTTTGCCAGAAATTAACTCTGTTGCCACTGACGTACGTAGAGAAAAGAGAGAAATGCAAGTTATTGAATATGTCACATACAGACATATGCATACAGTGAAAGTGTGTGCTCATGTGTCTTTTATGTCCAAGATACTATATGGCAATGGATAACTGAGCTATGAGAAGGAGATTGAAATGATTTCCAGTCATGATTTTAAAGAAGAAAATATTCATTATAAAAATGCAGACATTATTTAATTGGATCATAATTTTGTGATGCCTTTTGGTCCTGCTATGTTTATTCTGTTCAGAAAACAAAGGCTACTCCTTCTTTATGCATTAATAGTTCTTATAGAAGGCTATTTTTCCTGGTTCTATTTGTTAGCCTCTCATTTGTACTTAAAGATTCTTGTATGATTTATCTTTTGGATAGAGATTTTATTTTCAAAACAATCTTAAAATGAAGAAAAGGTATTCAGAAATATATTTCCTAATGCAAACGTCACTAAATTAAAAAAAAAAAAAAAGTAGAATTCATTTGCACAGCTTGCATGACATTTTTTTTTCCAGTTGGCTGAACAGATGCGAGCCCATGGGGCTGCTGAGAAATGACTTTGATAGATGTTTGCTCTCTGAGAAGCTAGCACACTGCAGATTAGTAGAAACCCGAAGAGAATCTTGTCTGTTTTATGGAGAGTTTGGTCAAATAAGATAATTTTTCTAATTAACCTATGGAGCACCAATATAGTAGGGATATTGGGAAAAATAAACTGCTTTAATGTTCTTCTGGCGGTTTAGCGAATTTTCCTTTCCCTTTTTCAGCTGACTAGACAAACACATCTTTGTCTGTCTGTCTCGCTTGAAGCTTGAATAGAAAGTTTAAAAACTACTATTTCAGTATGTGATCTCATTTTATTAAATCAAAAATGATTATAATACCACTCTATACTGATCTGATTTTTTAACATAAACATCTGTTGTTCTTGCCTGTAAAATAGGTAGTTTAGCAATTTCCTACTGATAATTTGAGCGTTATCAAACTTGTTCCTCATACACTGAGATTGCAGTAGTAAGCTCTAAATGTCCTCAAGATTAATATGTGTTGCATTTGTTCAAATCCAATAGAAATTGAACATACCAGCAATTTTACGTGCTCCGAAGGAAAGAAAACCGAGTAAAAAGGAAGGAGGAACACAAAAGACGTCTACACTTACAGCTGTGCTTTATAGGCAAGTAATGAAGTCTTGACAGAATAGATAAAGTATGTAATGAAGTTTCAAAAACTAAGAGAAAATTGTTTGCTTCAGCTTTGATTAACAAAATGGTCAGAGTCCTCTCAACTTGCCTACAGAAGTAAAATGTAGAGAAGTAGTTAATTCTTCACTTTGGCACACATCAATAAGGATTTTTTTCTTGTTAATGTGATAGCAGTGCTTTAAGAACAAATGCAACTCTGCAGCTGAAACAGAAGATTTTTTTTTGCTTCTTTGAAGTGAAAAATTTTAACTGGTCATCTTGTCTTTTGAATGTATTCATCTGTGTTGATGATTTTGCAGCTAGGGCTGTTTCTGTTTTACACATCCAGCTACTGTGACTAAATGTTAGACATATAAGAATTTTTACTTTTTGCTCAAGTCATGGACTGGTAATAGCAATTTAATTTTCTATTTAAGCATTTGGATGGCAATAGTAATTCCCCCCCCCATCTGTCACTGGTACATTTTGTCAAAGTATCAACTGGTTACTTACTGATTGGAAGCCTTTAAAAATTAGATTGAAAGTTGTTTGATGTTGAAGGTGTACTGTATTAGGTACCTTTTATATTGTACTGTATATAGATAGAAGTACCTTTAAAAGTAATTGTTCACTTAAGTGACACACTTAAGATTGCCACGTTATTATATTTTTATTGAAAGTGGGGAATGTGGTGGGATGTATGGTTTATTCTTTGTCATTTCAAATGTAATTAAAATGCTTTTCTGCTGCCTACATTAAAAGTTGTGGAATTTGCAAGAAGAACCATGATCAACACCTACTTTTATTGTGTGATACTTGTAAACTCCATTATCATCTTGGTTGCCTGGATCCACCTCTTACAAGGATGCCAAGGAAGACTAAGAACAGTTACTGGTAAGAATTCTGTTACTGTGTTGTCTTGTGCTAACTCTGTACTTAAAGTAGGACTTAAAATGAAGAGGTTTGTGAATTTTAAATGTTTTAGACATTGCTAATATTGCATGAATTACTTTATTTCCAGATTAATGGCAGTAATGTTTGAAGGTAAAAAATTAAATTACATTATAAAGATTTCTCATTACTAGCCATCTTGTGTACGTACAGATTATAGGAATCTAGACAGCCTTTAGGAAATGAAAGACTTGGTTTTTTGTTTATCTTAGGGCCCAGACATACAGCTTTTCCTAAAGATCTAGATTAAAAAGCATTTTGGCCTAATAATATTTTAAGGAGTAAATCAGTTTACTGCAATACAAGCAATCCCTTGGGTTTACCTCTTATGATTCAAATCTACAATAGCAAAAACATATGCATAACTGTACTTAAAAGGATTTAGATTTCCCCTGAATTAAAATGCTTTTTGCGCCACTGGAGCAGAACAAAGGGCAAATGATACCGTGGAGAACTGACAATATGGTAGAGGTGATGATTCTAAACTGTCGTAAAAGTAGCGTACCACTGTGTTGTGTTAGCATTTGATGAGCTTCTAAGCTGTCCTGAAATGTGGTAATAAAGAAATAGTTTTTGTCTGGCAAGAAGCTAATTTACACCATCTCCAGGAATCATAATCTCCCTGACTGATTGTTAAGGTATGAACTCAAAATATTACAAGAATTCTGTGTAAAAATACTTTTTGTTAGGAAAAGATTCTGTGTATTTTCCTGTGCAACTCTTGGGGATTTTGTTTTCTTTTTTTTCTTTTTTCTTTTTTCTTTGGGGGGGGGGGGAACTTCTGTAAAACAGTTACTAAGTTATCTTTTTGGATAATTGTAACAGGCGTGTGCGAACTAAGATAGTTGATGTGTGAAAAGGGAAGTCATTTTATTCTTATTATTTTTTTAATCTTAAGATGACAGTCTAGATTTTGTCCAGTAAATTAGCTTATTAAATTAATAGAGATTTCTCTTAAAAACTGAAAAATTCAGAAAGGTTTTTGTCATAATTAGTATCCTAAACCTAATATTACAGTCTATGATTTTGGACTTATAATTATTTCCTGGGGATTCTGAGCTCTTTGGTTAAATGTAAAGTGGCAACATCATCATGTTATGTGGAAGTAATTTTTTCTACTTTTTAAATAAGTTGAAAAGGTTCACTAAAAGTCATCAATCCAAAGGATATAAGACTGTACTTCTCCATAGGTGTTAAGGCAGACTAGGTCAGATTAGGTAGTAAGTGGCTTTATTTCAAAGTTGTGACTTATCTTTGCTGTGGATTCATGCTTCAGTTTTACCTCTGATCACAAATTTAGCTTTCACTTCTAATTAGCTAAGGCATATTCTGGGGTGTGAGGTTATAGCAGACAAATTGAGCTGTATTGATCACATTCTTTTCATCATTGTCCATGCCTTTATATATTCTTTTCAGGATCAGTGGAGAGCATGTAGGAGAGACTCTTATATAAGTTTGAGTTCAGCAGTTTCTCTCCCCTCCCTGCCCCCTGCTGTTTTGACTATATTTTTAATCTTTTGATTAAGCCATGAAGAAAAATACTTTTTTTCTTTTATATAGGGTTCAGATACTTTTCAGGTATTTGTATAGAATATTATGTGAAGTTACACAGAAAGATAAAGTGAGAAAATGGGTATAGTAGGAAATTCCTTGAAATATTAGGCAGGGTAGAAGATTTTGTTTAAAGTAATTTTAAAGTGCTGATTTTAATACTATTTTAAAAGAGTAAGCAGGAAACAGTTAAAAATAATTGTACTTGATTTTGCTTTCCATTTGATTTTACTCATGGTTATTAACTTTAGTCTTTACAGAAGGTTTGATAGGACTTAGGTCATATACTTTATTGATACGTATTTACTTAAATATTGTGTAGTTCAGTATGACTTTATTCTTTATGCTCAGTGTTTTATACTATATTTGAGAATGTGGAGTGATTCAGCCTATGTAAATGATGCTACATTAAGTGAGCTAAAACTTCATTCTTTTGTGCATTTAATGCTCAGCATTTGATAGGAATTTGAATTGAAATATGTAAAAACAGATTTTGAAATTATTTTTAAAAATCTATTGGTAAAAGAATAGTTACTTTTTTACATTTCTGAAAGCTAATTGATTAAACAAAGCACAAATTACTTACTGGATATTTCTTAACATTAAAAGGAGATAGCAATTTTAAACTTAGCAAAATCTTAATAAGATTTTAGAGTGAGTAAATGTTACTTACTAACAGGTTCCTAGTAACTGGTTCCAGGTGCTTAACACTAAGAGTTTTCCCTGTTCAACAGCCTGAAAGTTTATTGCAATGCAACATTTCTACATCTTGAATGTTTTAAAAAATAAACTTACTATATTAAAGTAATTTAAAGCCCATCCTCATGTCAGATTGGCTTATTTTAAGTAAAAAAAAAATGAAAGTATTAATTTTTATCTGTTTTGACATGGTGTTCTCGAAGTACACTTTCAGTTTTAATCACTGGTAAAGAATAAAGTGCTATGGCGTACTTTTATTTAAAAATTTGGAAGTGTCCAGTTTCTTAGGAATGCTGCTGAATAAACCCTCAAATATTTTTGATTCAAGTTTTCTCAATAAAAGCAGATCCTGACAACCTATGTATTTGTGCCCTTGCCCATTCTGGACAGTCTGGGAACATGGCACAAGCATTGACAGACAATACAATAAATCAAAAACCGGTTGTTAAATATTGACGTTTCACTGAGATAACATTTGGTGGCTATCAACAGGGACTAGTTCTTTCTCCTGAAATCAGATCACTGAAAAATAGTGTCAGCCTTTGCTAGCATGTGAAATGTTGGGAGCTGAGATTAACCAGACAAGGACTAAGGATTATAATAGGCTTGTTCGGGTTTATTTTCTTTCTGAAGGACAGAATATTTTGGCAGTAATTCTGTTGTGTGGAGTGATGTTGTTAAAATATTAGCATAGGACAGAAAGTGAGCTTTGGAGCCTCTTGACTAGTATCACATGGGCGCTGTTTCAGGATTTGAACATTCATGTATATTCCTGAGCATGCTCATTCGGTATTGATCCAGCATATCTTGATTGTTTTTACTAGATAATGATACAAAATTACTAATATATATGTGTGTATATAATACAATCTTACATATAATCTATCAATTTTTATGTGTATTACCAAGTAAATTTTTCACTTGTCGTAACTGAAGGGTGTTTGAATAGTTGCAAATGACAAACTTTCAGTAGCTGTATTCTGAAAGATACTCTTTGAAGCTCTTTGATAAGCTATTTATTGTTCATACATGCTGTCATCTTTCTCCAGAATAAGAGCAGTCTTCCTATTTTCCATTTCCACTATATTTTTCAAAACTTGTGTGATTTACTCAAATTTCCAAAGCATAGGTGTCATCTTAAAGCTAAGGTTCGTGTTTCTCGAAGCTTAAAGAGGTTTTATTCTTTGCTAAAATTTCAAGACATGATTTATCACAGAGTGTAGACATACTAGACAGACAAGACCTGTAAAAACAAACCACAGTCTAAAAATAACTAATAACTGAATGATTTTTTCCTGTATAAACAGCATGGGTTGAACAGTGTTTGGGGTGTGTGTGTGTGTGTGTGTGTGTGTGTGTGTGTGTGTTTTTTAATGAAATGTTGTAGTCCTGTTCATTCAGCACGAGACTTTAAATTTACTGTTTCAGCAATAAACTTTTTGTATGCAAGGGATCCTGATTTTTTCTAAATTCTGTTCCTGTCTAATGTGATTATAAGAATGACTGATTTCTCTTCAAACTGAGTCTTTTGTGTTTTCATCTCACAAGTCACTCTGGGTATATGTAGCTTAACACAATTAAGCCAGTAGAATTTTTCTATAACGTAAAAGGCTTCACATTTTTCCTAATTTGTATAGTAATGTTATCCTTTTTAAAAAAAATCTTCAGACGATTTTATCTCTGTTTTGCTATGTTATATAGCAAATAAATTGAGATGGTTATTAAAACATTAAAAATAAAAATAGATTTGTGTTAAGATTATCAGTATGTTTGCTTTGAGCTCTGTCTGTGAGACCTTCAGGTTCATGACATTTCGTTTATTTAGAAAAGGTGTTCAATTTCTAATTTTCATCTCTTCCCATTATAGTTTCATAAATTTCCATGTGCCAGGCTCAACTGCATTTAGATTTTTTGATATGTAAAGCTGCTGCATAAGAAAGCATGATAATGTCACTGTTTGCATTAATTTTGAGGGAGGGAAGCGATAGGGGCTTTGTCTCCTATATTCATTTCTGCTTCACTAAAAAACCCCGGTCTCCAAACCATGTTCCTCTCCTCTCCTCCCCCCTGTTTGTGTTTAACAGAGGTGTAGATAATAAATTCTGCCATTTGAGGATGTTTGTTATAATTAGAGAAATATTTTTTTTAAAAAAAGTTGGTTGTTTGCACTTGTCTTCCAGAAGCAGAGGGTTTTTTCCCTTAATCGTTGTCAAATACATGGAAACAAGTAAGAAGCATTGTGATCAATATGAAAGCTCCCTAAATCTTAAATTAATGATCATGTAAGGAAAGAGTAGTGCAGTGCTTCTGTTAAGTAGATTGTTCTTGAAAATGCTTCTGCTGTTTGACAAATTGCTTCTATCATGATTACTTAATCTTCACTAACGCAAAGGATTTTACCTTTCTTGTACTACAGAATCATTCTCTGAATGTGAAAATTATCCGATCTAAAACACATGAGGAACTACTGGAAAAAAAGTGCTACAATGCTATTGTACAAAACATTGGTAATACCTCTAAATTATTTTATTAAGTTACAGCTTCCCATTTTCCAGCAAGGCTGAATCTGTTAACATTGTAGTGTAGATCAGGAGTGTGCTTTTGAAGTAAATCTCCTTCTGTTGCCACCTGCTGCTTTTTGGTTCCCATTATGAACCCCGGAGCATGTGAACTGCGTTGCTTTCAGGCGAGCCTGGAAGACAAGCTCTGGGAGCATACCTGGTCACCTTCAGCTGCTGATGTGTGCTCTGTCTATGAGGCCGGATTCAGCATGTCCAAAGTAAAAAAGAAAACAAAACCTGGTGTGCAGAAGTTGAATCCCCAGCACCAACTACTTCTCCTATTAATTTGCATGTGCTGTGTGGCAATGCTTGCTAACATAGACATAGTTGAAGACTGAACAGACCGAAAGATGACCTGTAGTGATAGCTTCTGTATTCACAGATTTTCCTTGGAAGAGATGAAACTAAATGAGCATGACTTCAGCGTAACTAAGTAAGGATAGAGAGTCATATGAGTATATCAGAATTAAGCAGCAGAATGGGAAAAAAGGTTTGTTTTAAAATCAAGAACCATATTGAAATAAACTGTACTATGAGCTGAAAATTAGGAAATCTTTTCTAACTCAGAGTGTTGTTCTGTAATAACTTTTCAGGGGGCCCTATAGGGGCAACCAGCCTGATTACGTTAAAGTTGAAGCTTGACTTCTTAATGAAAGCATTGCTAAGGTGCCTGTTATGGTAGGGGCTATTCCAGTAAATCGAGAGGTTCCTCATATTTTGTGTTACTAATATGCCTTTTCCTCTCATCTTTAGTGTTTAAAGTTTTGTTCTTTCAATTTCTTTTTTTTTTCCACTGTCATACCAAGCCTAACAGCTTTCTTCTTGTGCATCTAGCTTATTTCTAATTTTGAATATATTGAAATAAGTGTCCTGAAGAGTTGTAGAAATGTTAGCAGACACTGAAAGTTTAATGAGCGGGGCTTGCAAAGAGGAGAAGAGATTAGTCACGTATTATACAGTTGTATGCTGGCCCAAACTGTTTGCAAAGTGTAAAAATATGTTAACTGACTTTATTATGTTTTGGCTGCTAATAAAGTCCTCATACTTCTTTGGGAGAAGGGAGAGAACTATGTTACCTTGCTGGCAGTCTACCTTGTAGTACTTCTTTCGTTTCAGATCAGCAAATACTACTAGCACAGGCCTAGGTCCTATTTCCAGTCATCTCATCTCAAGTGCTTTAGCAATAATAAGTGATTTATCTTCATAATGTTAGAAAGTATCAACTAATGTCTTAATTTCTACATATAGAAAAATTAAAGCAGAAAGATACTGACTTAGCCAAGGTCATGCTGATAACAGTTAAGCAAACCAGGACTACATCCTCTGTATTTTATTTGTCAGCTGGTGGTCTGTCTAGCAGACCATACAGACTGCTGTTGTCTTTTGGTATGCCCAGAAAAGATCTGAGCCTATACTGCTTAGATTAAGAGCTTGTAAGAATTAGAAAACATGGAAAGTTTTTTTTTTGTTGTTGTTTTCTTCTTCTCTTGATTAAATAAATTTGCAGTAGGCAGTATAGCCTTACATTTTTTGTTTGTTTGTATTGGTATTTAAAGTACTTATGAAACCATAGGTCAAAGCCAGCCATTGTTAAAAATATTACTTAAAAACATTTTTGCCTCTCCTGACACTGTTAAGTTTATTTGTGGTTCTGTTCTGTGGATTTTAAGAGGGACTGTTCGCATTAAATGGAATATATTACTGGTCAGTGATGTCTTTTTTCATTCTGAAAAGCTTATCTGCTTTTTATAATCAAATCAGTTAATAGTAGGATAGCCCTTACTGAAATTCATCATAGCAGAACTGTTTCTGTTAAGCACATACATATGAAGAAAACAAGTCACATGCAAAAAATATAGCTGGCAGCATAGTTGAATTTTCTGCTTTTATTAGATACCAGATTACCCTTCCTTCTTGTCTCAGACATGTATTAACATGTAACTACAAGTAAATACATGCATGTTTTTTCTGTGTCTCCTTACAAAGCAAATTTGCTACTTCATTTACATAGTTTTCAATGTGTATCTATGTTCATGCCAATTAATAGCGGAATATAATTTAGAATTTTTTCAGTTGATACTATAAAAAGACTTTTTAATACAAGTAAACAATGATTTGAATTTGTTTGAAAGAATTTATAGCCTACTGAATTGACAATGTAATAAAAAAAGGAATTCTAGAAACAGCTACTATCACTAGTCTCAGTAGGTTCATTTTTCATATTTTTGGTTAACGTCTACATTTATGACCTTATATAAGGTTAACTTACGCTCTAGATGAGAACAATCCAGGTGACTTCCCATAATGTTAATTCTTTCATAGAGCTTGTTAATGGCTACATTTGTTTGTTCACTTTTGAAGTTCTGACTGTGATATTTGTAGTTTTAAAGAAATGCAATAAGATGTGATTTTTTTCCTACAACTCAGTGTTAAAGATTGTTAACAAACCATTTGTAGCCTCTGTGCATCTCCAACTGTTTCTTAACTATTTTTTTTATGTTTAAAACCTCCTTCCCTCCATAAATTTTAAAACTGATTTTCATAACTGACCTTTCTTGCAAATCTCTGCCACTAAAGAACCCTCAGGAGAATGAATTCTGTACTGTGTCATTGTAAAGATTCAAGTGCAGCAGCAGTTACGATAATGAAATGGATTTCAGATTAGAGGACACCACTAAAAGTGGGAATATGAGTAGGAATACAGATGGTGAAGTGAAGTGCATCTTTCTTGAAGTTTAAATCCTATTTTCAAAATCTTGGGTTTCAAAGTTTACATTCTGTCAGAAAGAAGCTAACAATAAACAATCTTTCAATTTGACTGGTTAGCTGCTTAAAATATTGTGTATTTGAGAAGTTTCTTCAGATGCCCATGAGATTTCCTGGCTTTTACTCATTTATTTTTAATGCAAACACTTACTTTCTGCTTCAAAATATTTCTTTTTCTGCTTTTGTGACTGCAATTTTCAATATAAAACCTTTCACTTTACAGGCAGTGCTCAGAGTGTGACCAGGCAGGTAGCAGTGACATGGAAGCTGATATTGCCATGGAAACCTTACCAGATGGGACCAAAAGATCAAGGAGGCAGATTAAGGAACCAGTGAAATTTGTTCCACAGGATGTGCCACCTGAACCGAAGAAAATTCCAATCAGGAACACGGTAAATAACAGCTGAGTTGTTACGCAGCTCATATTCATAATAGTTTTCTTTTAAGATCACTAATGTTTGGGGAATTCTGAATTGAAGGATTTCAATTTGTGATATGCTATTTTTATTATAAACTTCTCTTCCGGTTTTTAATGTTTAATTACTTCTGTGAAATGCTCAGCTTTGCTAACGTAAGTAATAACATAATTGACAATTTAGATACTGTTCATTTCCTTAAGTATAGGCACTGTATTGAGTGACTGCATATTCTGTGACTATCACAAAACCCCTTGTTATATTAGTTTGTTGCTTAGTTTTCCTAGTCTTATTCATTGTTATGTTCTCTTGAACATAACACCAGCAAACTGGTGGATAGTTTCAGTGAGTCTAGCTCATGTCTCTTATACTGATGGTATACATAGTATCTTTCTTTTCTTTGAAAGTAGAACCTTTTATTAATCATTGTATTCTGTGTATTGAGTTTTTTTTCCTGCTGCTTTAGTCCTTGGTTTTGCTCTCCTACTTGCTCATAAAACAGGGTATTTTATGTGGATATTGTGACATTACACGTAAAATGTACATGAATGTATCTAAAAGAGCTTCTAGTTCCAGTTTAGGGAAAGAGTAATATTTGCATGTCCCCTTTGGTCATGCATAATAATTATAGAAAAACTGTGATTCATCTTCCAAGATGCATCTTAATATTAGAAAGTACTTAAACTCTCTCAGAGTCGGGTTAGATTTACTACATCTCTGATGCAACAGAACTTTATTTTCCTGAAATGACTTTGCAGCCATCTTATGCAGTAGTAGTAGATACTATTCTTAACTCTTCTAGCTGTACAGTGATTAGGCAAGTATTTTCCTTACCTAACCTTAAATGTTTGCTTTAACTAACTTAAATGTTTGCTTTTGTTTTTTTATTATTATTATTTTTCTCCTGGTCCATGCCTAGAAAGAGCTTTTAAGAATGGCTCAAACCAGAATTATTGATTAATTTAGTGAAAACTTCTAGGAATATGAGTAATCCCAAATGGATATGAATAATGCTTATGAATAATTGAGAGCCTGTATATAAGAGGAAGATACTTTTTCGTATTAAGGAAAGCTCCTCCTTAATGCATAAGTTTATATGATATTTCTGTCTGCTGAATCCTTTGCATCTCTTCATTTTTTTTCTTCTTTCTGTCTCTCCTTCCTCCCCCAGATAATGGTGTTAGGGGGAATAAGGATTCATGATTATGGGAAAGAGAATTGAGATATTGCAGGAAAACTGTTCATAGTAGTAATGGACAGAAGAGTGATACAAAGACATGGTACAGAAATTCATAGGAAGCCAAGGTTTATTTGCTCTGCTTTTCTTGTAATAGCTGTTGAGTTTCTTCTGTGATAAATACAGAGAAGTCTGATTGTCCTGAGGTATTCCCCCTTACCACGTGACACTATGATGTGCCACATGGCTCAGTGGCATCTCACGTGTTATTGGGCATATTTATTCGCATAGTGAAACGTAACGTGGAGATTAAATTTACTCTGAATAAACTAATATGTTGGCACAGTACAGCATTGCACTGTGGAAGAACTACTGCTGCTTGTCTCAAAGACAATTTTTTATTCCTTTACTTGCATTTTTAGTGTTTTTTCACTTCTCCCCAGTTCTCTACTTTTCTATAGAATACACATCTGCAAGATTGTGCCAGTGATGTCCAGTGGCTATTTCAAGGAACTTCTGTTAAAGATCTTCTAGCTTTTCCATAGTTGAGAGAGAGTGTGTTCTCTTCCTCCCTAATGTCTTCCACTTGCCTATGGAAAAGAAGGTTCCTGCCCTTTTCTTTTCTACTGGATTTCTTTGCTTTCTTTCAACTCTTGTGATCTCAGAATGTGTGGGCTATATAACCAAATGAACCTAAAACCAAATGAACTCTGAAAACTTAGCCCTTCCCGACTGTGTGGGATTCTGTCTCCCATCTTCTTGTTTTGAACCTATGGAAGCATAAAGTGGTGGTAGGAATATATATTTTAAACATTATTACTAAGCTGGCCTTTTCTTTGTGGTTTCAAGACTGCTGAGATGCATGCAGTGTGTCTCAATCCCTGGTACACTGATAATATTTAAGAAATGATTTTTATTTTTTCATACCTGTGACACTTTAAGTCAGTGATTAGTTTTAGTTCTGGTTTTGCTAATGTTCAGCTATGTCTCATAGCACATAGGTCTTTGAGTATAGACTTTTCCCTGTTTTTTTTTTTTTTTTTTTTTTATTAATATGTTGATTCAATTCTAGGCCTTAGCAATTCTCATTTTTATCCAAGAGAACAGAACACTGAGAAACAAAACTGTATCAAATAAATAATGCAATATAAATATAATCATACATTATTAATTTGTCCAATCATCTTATCTATCTGTAAAGATTTAGCTCATTTTCTTTTAATAAGAAAACACTCCGTAATTCATTAGCTCTGGACTACTGTATGTTTGAGGAAAAATGCTTGAGGTTTAGACAAGTTTGCAGGTGAAGTTTAGTCATATCTAATTAGAGAGCATGTCTGTGGTACATTTTGACAGTAATGAACAGATTCTTGTTCTTAGTCTTCTCACTGTTCAAATGCTTTAAAATAATTTAAGAAAAAAGTGAACAATTTGAAAATATATTTACTTTGCAGTCATCTCTCCTCAGTGTCTTTGTATCTCTGAGCACATTTGATTCAATCCTGTTGTTTTGGAATAAACTGGCAAGCCCTCTCACCTAACGTATGCATACTGTCCTCAGTCTTGCTGCTATTATCAAAAAGTACAATTATAAGCCTTTAGAACTGTGTATTTGTTGCTCTACAGGGCATTTTTGTTTGTTTTGTACAAATTTAACTTGAGTTAGTATAAATGAGGGAAGATTTTTTTGCCATCTACCTAAGACAGCAGAATACATCTTATGTCTGGATTTCCCTGTAGTTGTTTATTGTAGTTAACTTGTCTTTATTTTGTTGACAAAATTGTGGGTAAGCCATAATCCTTTATGTTGAGAAAGTTTATATGAGGTATTATTGATGAAAGAACAACAATTGGTATCAGTAAAAAGTTTTACATAGTTAGCTAAATATATCCATATAAAATAAGCCTGCTACCTATATGAAAATATTTTATGTTAAATTGCATTTTCAGAACTGCTGTTTTGTTATTGATTTGTCCTATGACTGATACATTTGGTAACTCTGATTTCAGCGATGATAAAGGATTCACTGCTTTCGTGTAAAACTGCTTTTTTAACATATTCATAATATTTTTCCTATTTCTGCCCGATTGATATATATTATGAAGAATAACAGATCTTGTTAGAAATATTCAAAATTATTGTTTTTAGTCAGACCTAATTATGTCTACTTAAACCCT
The DNA here is from genome assembly GCF_028389875.1 of Rhea pennata. Taxonomy (NCBI): domain Eukaryota; kingdom Metazoa; phylum Chordata; class Aves; order Rheiformes; family Rheidae; genus Rhea; species Rhea pennata. Next base: position 30,164,016 of record NC_084664.1, read on the forward strand.
GCAAATATTTTTTTTTCTTTTTTTCTTAATCCTTCTAAGTTCCTGAATTCAATGATATTTAGGTTTTGTTTTCCAGGGATAAGTTATTTTTTAAAGAAAATAGTATTTTCGTTACTCGCTTTAAATGTACCTTTCAATTTCCTTTGTTTTTGCATTGTGCAAGGAGATAAATAATTGTAACTTCTGTAACCTATACTTTTCCTCCTCTTTCATTTCTTCTACAAACTTGACAATTCTTTTTAGTTTTTCTCTCTTAAGTCTCTTAACTACTCAACTTTTCATCTGTCTGAAGATATTTTTTTTTATTCTTTAGCAGAAATTTAGAATGAGATTCTCTGTTTTATTTTGAATGGTGTGCTGTTTCTCCATATCTTCAGTCTGCTTGTGCAAAAAGCTCTGCTTGTGACTGGGCTCAGAAGAGTTGTAGTATTCTTTCTCCAACTCTTTTGTGAGGGAAAGTGAGAGTGTGTAATAAAAACTCAGGTTTTCTCCTAGGGCCTACAATGTTCAAATCATAATTCACACTAATCCTGCATCAGAACAGCAGTGGCCAGAGGACACTGGCAGTCAGAGTATACTAGCCTGTGCAACTTGTTTAAGTGACATCAGGGACCCAATTTCCCTCTAGAACTGGGACTGGGAGAGAAGTAAGACTCAGGCAGATTGTTCAGAGTCAAGACCCTATTTCTCCCTTGTACAGTTGTCTATGTTAGTTGTCTGTCAGGGGAGTGTTTTGTATCCTAACACTGTGAATGCACTATAGTATTTCAGTCTCTCAGTTTCCAAATACTGCCAAATACTTTGCAGATACTTATATCAAGAAAAGAAACTGTTTTTAAGAAAATGAGAGTATAGGGAGCAAGTCCTGTTACTTGGATTATATTGTTTGCAAGAGAGAATGCCTAGCGTATCGTGCATTAAAATGTAAATTAAGTTTACAAGGAGCCTCTTCTGATGTTAATCTTCCCAAGAAAGATCCTATAAGAATATGCCTCAATGCCCAAGTGTAAATTTAAAAATGTCAGAATTCTGCTCTGAGTCAGGGTCTATACAAATTGTAAATTAGTGCAAATAGGCTAGGGGTTAGGCCTCTGCGTCTTCTGTATAAGAACTGTGTTTGTGGATAGAATTTAATGCATTGTTTATGCTTACACAGTTCAAGTCATATTTAGTAATCTTTTAATGATATTCCCAACTTAAGTTAGATAACTGTTTAAATTAGGTGTATTTAAAATCTGTAATCACTCTATACAATTTCAATTTCATACTTCTATATAGTTCACAAATCATGTTATTTCTACTGCTAATTAAATTTAGAATAGCAATAGATAATTTATATAAAACAACAATTTCCTAAAATCATTTTTTATTTCTTAAAAACTTTTCATATTTGCTTTTGAATTCAATTCTGATTTTTGAAATTGGATATTTTTATTATGAAGAATATATAAAGAAAAGAATACTATGTGATAGTATGTTTCTTTGAAAAAATCCTTTACAAGATATGGCAAGTGCTTTACAGCAGTAAGTTAATGGATTAGTGTTGTTTATCTACTCAGCCACCTATGCTCTGTTTTTAGATCATTTATGGGACAATCCATTTGAACAAAGAACGGCTTTTAATATTGCCGCTTCGATGTCGTTAAAGAAAAGAAACTTACATAAGTGATGATTTAATTTAATCAATAAAATACTTAGGTCTATCATGATTTTGCAAAATTTTTGCATGCTGCACTCCACTGAAGAAGAAATCTCTTCAGGATGTTTTAATGAATTTATTTTAAAATTTCACAACAAATGCTTTACCTACTGCATGCAGTATGTATGCTGCTGTCTTCTGGAAGTGTAAAAGTGTTTCTGTAAGAAATGCCACATAGATGTCCACCTTCTAGAGCAAGACTGTGCAGCTGAGGCTAGCTCTATGGTGTAAGAAGTGATAAAGAGTGCTTTTTCCTTAATTCTAGCGCATCCACACAAGTTAAGTAAATTTTATGTTATTACATTCTCCAACAAATGTTTTCAGTTTGTGGGGCTGCTAATAAGCAAATGAGGGTCGTACAGGTTTTACACAGAGCCTTTTTCTTTTCTTTTTTTTTTTTTTTTCAACTGAAAAGAAAATATCTACCCAGTACTATAATGAAGAAAGCTTTTTGTCAAGGCATTTTGCACATTGAATAATTCGAGTGATTTAAATAAAAACATCCGATCTCAAAGTTGTATTTTGTTATCTAAAAATACAAAAAAATTGTTTTGACATAATTGCATTGTATAAAATCCCAATGAACAGACAATGCCGTTTCTATTTAGCTGAAAAAGTCTGTGTTTTGGTGAAAAAAATATTTTATTATCCAACAGTATGCAGTTCATTCTTTGGAACATGGAACAAAACAAGTCTGTGCCTGGGGAGCTATGTTCTAAGTAGATTAGTTTAAAAAAGATGTAGACAAAGCACCTGAAAGCTGTATTAGACACAGGGAATTTTTGTGTATATTGCTTTTGCTTTATAAATAAATATCATTACTTAGAATAAATTAATATTTCTTTTGTTTGAAGTAAGAAAAGATAGCAGAAATGAGTGACTTTTTTCTAAGTATATTAAAAGATAAACAAGGTTGTTATTTAATTGAAGCATTTCTACCCAAGCTCTTTCCGTAAATCCATTGTGCAACTTAATTATACGATGTCGTAGATACAAGTTCTGAATAAAGGATGGCTAAAGAAGGAAAATAGAAAATCGCTTCCATTTTGAGTGTAAACATCAGTGCTTCATAAAGACAGCAAATAATTTTAAAACATTCTAATTTATATTTATCAGTCATCATGTTAATTAACATTGTCACTGATTGGTCAGCTCATTTAAATCTGACTTTTAAATGAGTAACTGAAAGACCTTTTAAATTAACTATCTAATAGTGTTCTATGGCGTATTAATACAAAGGCACTAAATCTAGTTATATCAACCTGTCAAATACATAGGTAAATAACGGTTACTTGGATAGCTTTGGACTCTGTTTTGGGTTCAGGTCAAATGTGGAGAGAAAGAAAGTAAGATAAAGTGAGGCAGATCTTCCGCAGTACAAATATAATATATCAAAGTTATTTGTTCGTTTGTTTTAGAAAACAGGAAAAAATATAAATGGAGGATCACTTCATTTGGTATGATGTCCTCTTCCTGAGCAGGAAGAGATGTAAAATTGAGGATACCAGGTAGTATTCCAGTGATACAAATGTTGATAACAGTGACATTTCTCTGTAAGTGAAAGTAACTAGCATATCTATCACTTGTACAAATAAGTGATTTTAAGTTTAGGTTCCAGAAAATAGCGCTCTCTTTTACCAGCATGTGAAAACTATCTTCCTTTTTTGGATCTCCTCCTCCTCCTCTGTTTTTCAGTTCTCCAAACCTGTATGCTTTGGAAAAATTCCATGTTAAAAAGTATTAACAGAATTTGAGAACTAGCAGGATTTTTTCATCTCTCTTAATTTTTTGAAATGTTGATTTGTAGTTAATTACCAAATTCTCAGTGATAGTGTAGCTATGATAGCATAGCGACAGAAGTGTTGCAAAATGAATCTTGCTTTTCAACAAAATAGAAGTCCTTAAGAGAATGAAAACGTTTTTAAAAAAATTAAAATTGGTGAGGACCAGTGGTGAGGACTGTAGTATTCTGTAATTAAGCTTTATGTTAATTTGTTTCTCTTTTTAATCATATTTTGATTTACTGGTGTTTGCTTTTAGTCTGGAAGTTTTTTTTCTTATTACTGCCTGCTTTCTGGACAGTTAAATAATTATTCTGGAGATATATTTTGAATAGTACTGAAATGTACTATTTAAGGTATTCACTTTGATCTGTATTGAGCAAGTGTGCCATCTGGTGTCTGCATAGCTGTTTTAACCTTTATTTAAAAGAATTTTCTGCCTGTGTGATGCCATCAGTAAAATATTTTTTTCTACTTATAAAGAAAAGAAAGTCAAAGGGATTTTTCTGTAACTGTCTTGATTGTAACTTTGACAATAGATGTTTGTACAACTGTAATTTTAGAAAAGTTGGGTGATACGATGGTGTAGAATTTGCCATATTAGGAAAAGTTACAAGATTTGCATATAACAGAATAGATGCCGCATCTATAATACCTGCATGGCTTCAGCCATTTTTTTTTTCCTTAGGCTTCTGGAGGTCTGTAGTTTGCTTTATGTATACGCTGAGTGATTAACATAGTGATTCCATAAAGTTACTTTTTCTTCATTATAAAAACTTACTCATAGAATTCACAGAACTCAGGACTGTTTTCTAATTGATTCTTTGTTGTTTGTCTTTTATAGTGCCATTTATTTTACGAAATCCTATTATTCACTGAAACATTGTCATTATTAGTAATATATTAGAATATATGCTGACAGACCTGTAGATACTTTTATCATAAATTTATGTTATGGAGTCTTTGGTGACTTGTATGGATGATTTCTACTTAATATTTTTGCTATTTATGAAGGTAAGAGGGAAGCATTTTTTTTTAAAAAAAATCAAACACTCGTGAAGTTAAAATAACCCAGTATTTTCATGATTTGTTATTGAGCTATTTAACATATAGTTTGTAATATTTTGTGAAAATGTTCTGCTTATGTTTCATAAGAAAGTCATCTTCTGTTTTATAAAAATTAGATGATTCCTTGCCATTGCCTGTTTATTTGGAAATATTTCATGACATTCTATCTTTACTGATTTTCTTTTTCCCTTTTTTCTTTTATCAGCATATGCTTAAGTATACTGTAGATTCTCATCAAGTATACATTAAAGGCTGTATGGAGGAACAGAGTTACAATTAGGAAATTTGCTTATTTTTAAAATTCTGCAATTTTTTCCTGTATAATATATATCAGTAAGCCGTAAAGTTCATTCCCAACTGTGGAAGGATATAATTCTTATCAATGCATCAAGTATATGATAACATAAAAATGAAAACACATAGAACTGAAGCATTTAGATAAGCAACAGAAATAAAACATGATTGTGTCTTATGCTGGCCCTCTTCACTGTGCATTTCACCCAGTTATCTATCTGTCTACAAGAGTCACCATGACTGCAGGTCAGAGGGAAACCAAAATCAAATACATAGTATTTCTGAGAAGAAATGGTGGGAGTTGAAGATCTATAGAACTGCAAAAATCAAAATATGCTAAATGTTTCACATTTGATCCTCTAGTAATCACAACACGGTAACATATGTAGGCTTTTTATACAATCAAGAAATTGTTATTGGAGCAGTAGTTTTAAAAGGCATGTGTCTATTTAGTAATTTAATCAATTTTTTAAATGAAATTGACCAGTTTTGAATTAATTATATTAAAGCTTGAAATGGAAACCCACAGCTTCCTAGGAAGAGCGGTGGTGTAGCGAATAAATTTTCTGTGCTCACCATTATGTAGGAAAATAATACTTAAATTATGGTGCCAGCACAATCAGTGGTATCAGAAATGTTGTGCCCATAAGAGCCTTATCTATGTGACAGCATCATTTCTGTGCCATCCAAGATACACAGAAGCACCAGCATAATGAGCATCACCTTGCCTGTCTAGTTGCAGGAGCACAAAAGACTAATGCAATGGAACTGCTGGATTTACACAGGTGTAACTTTATAAGAATATGTGCTGGGCTCTTCTTTAGCTGCTTGTGTGTGTATATATGTGAATGAGGGAGAGGAATTCTAATCATGTAACATATTAGGCAAAGGAGAAACTGAGAGCAGTGCTTTCTGCCATGATGTTTGAAATAGATGGCAGGAAGAGTTTGATTTTTCTCAAGTGATTGGGCATCTGTAAGTGCCATTAAATATCTCTGTGTTCTCACTCCCTCTTGGGTTTAAATATGCTTTCTCAAGTAACTTTTTTTTGTATTGTTATGCAGAGATCACCACTGAATTACTAAAAACAAAGTGACTGAGTAGATAAGATCCTGAACCGTACTGTTTTGCTTTAAGTGGATATAGATCATTGCTGCTGACCAGAGATGCTTTGAATATTTCATATTTTTTTCACTTCTTTTTGATAGTGATAACTCTTGTTTAGCTTGTTACGTGGAGGAAATTATGAAATAGGTGACAGTATAAAATACTATATTCCAGAAGAACTTCAATAAAGCACAAGAGGAGCACATACTTGCAACTGTTGGGAATCACCCAACAGGTGGATGAGTTCTCCATCCTGTTTGTTTTCCATTTTCTTAGGTGGGGGGAGCTGAAGAAGCAAAACCGCTCCAAAAGAGCATTCTGCTTACTGTTGTTGTCTTTGGATGATAAAGCTTAAAGCATGTGTTTGTACAGACAAACAAGAGGACAACGATGTGGTTTGCTTACAGCTGTCGTAGTTCTGGGTCACGTGTGCATCAATTCTGCTTTCACACTTGTAAGCTATACCGTAGGAACTTACTGTATTTGTGAGTGATGGTGAAGAGTCTGTTTCTTACTATTGTCCAGTTGTTACTGAGGTCTAATTTGAATATAGAATTTAAGTGTTCATTTCCAGCTTTTCCAAGTCCAAAATACAGATCACCAGTTTTGCCTCAATCTTTTTTCTTCTTTTGATTGAAAAACTGATCCTATTGTTGATCGTGTTTACACTCAGTTTTGTCATTCCATTTTGGACAGTTTTCCTAACTCTCTAGTTTTCTAAGTATTTTGAGTATGATGCTTCCTTCCGGGTGTTGGAATTGCATTAACCCTACAGTTCATCACCTTTACTGTTTTTCTGTCCATTTTGATATGTTTTTAAAATGTCAGCCTAATTCCGAATTACACATTCGGTCCACATCGCTTTGGATCATGCCTTTCTTCATCAGTCACTATTTATTTCTTATTTTGGGATTCTGTTTCCTAGCCATTTATATCCTGATTTTGTTAATTCCCTAAGGTGATGTGCAAGTTACCAAACCAGAGCAGTCAAATGCTGAACACCGCAGATGGATGCCTTTGGGACACAAACCCATGACGGCTAAAAGAAACCCATCTCTTTATCCCTCTTTCTCTTGCTTAAGGCAAGTGGATGCCTTAATTCTCCTAATTTCTTCCTTTGTTTTTAGAGGCCTTCCCTAACATTCTTTCTTAGCTTTGTTTATACTGATTATTTTAATGTCAACTAAGATTATTATAAATTAAAGAGACTAGAGAGAGAAAAAAAAAAAGGCTGTTTTTTCTACTTCAGGTTTGATAGCAGTTTGCACATGGTGTCCTTCACTGGTTTCTCTGTAGGTAGCCTTTAACGTTTTGTGTGAATTTTTAAGATAGTAGAAAGGCAAGAGAAAGATTTTTATTTTTTCTTTCAAATTATAAACCCCCAAAACAGAAATTAATGTAGTAACTCAGAAGTATGATGTACACATTGTTGCTGTGGGATGGCTCCCCACCTTCCTGACATGACAAGCTTTGAAGTAAAGAACCAAAAGGGACATTGTTAATCATTTAGGTTTCAATTTTCCAGCTTATTACTCTTTTCTGATAGAGGGCATTTAAGATTGCTGAGAAGGCTAAACCTAATAAAAGATTCTTGGAAAGATGGCTTGCTTTTAGCAGTATGATTTTACTGAACTAGACAGTTCTATGTCTTGTACCTGCAGAACATCATCTTGTGGTATTTTAGAAATTAAGCTTAGAAGTCCATTTGCCCAAGTAGAGAGTTTTTTTCTTTCTCAGAATGTTTTGCCAATAATCACTAATAGGAAATGTTACATAAGTTTTTAACTTTTTACAACTTTCAGATTTTTAATCTTTTTTTTTTTGTGGTTAAAATTAAAAATACTTTTGTTTTATGCTTGCATCTTAATTCATTGATTTTTTTTTTTTTTGGTCAATCCAGGTTGCTTTGGAAGGTATTGCTAATGAAATAAGACAAATGATTGTTTTTCTTAATTTCTGTTCAATGTAAGGTATGTTCTTGTGACACAGCAGCTAGATCTTTTGACTGTTTCTGTATTTGAAAAGAGAGTAGATTATAACCTGGTTTTCTAAGGAAATTAAGTTATGCAGTTGCCTGTCTTTGTGGCGGTTTCACCTCCAGTAGCCTGTTGAGCAGTTATGGCAACATTTGATAGAGATCTATGCAGAGAAATAATTAAGTTCTCTTTGTGTTTTTTTGTTTGTTTGTTTGTTTGTTTGTTTTGAGAGCACCTGGATGGGAAAAGGTTAGTGCACAGTAAGGAAGAGTTTTGTACAAGCTCAGTCTTCAGTATTTGGGCTCTTGTGCATTCAGAACATGTACCTTGGAACCTGTCGTAGTGTGTCCTGAACCTTTTCAGGGAATGGGGGGAGAAGTTTAGGGTATTTTCAGGGACACACTTTGAATATGGGAGGAAAGGACTGGTGAAGAAATCGATAGGGAAAGGGAAGATACAGGAACAGTATGGCACAGTGTTAGAAATCTGATTTGGTAAGTTCACTTGGCTGTTTTCTAACTTCTATTTTTTTTTAAGGATCAAAACAAAAAACAGTAGCTTTCTTGTGGCATTTACCAATGACACACTCATTGACATGTCATACTACCTTGAAATAAGATTGTTTCATTAGGTAGCTGAGGTTATACAGGATCAGTACTTATTTGGTCCCTAACTGCAGGTATTTGACTTAGATTTCAACAGAATTTTTAAGCTTCTTGTGTAGTAAATAGAATTCAGGGAACTGCCTGGCACTGATACTGTGATTCCACTGATACTATGGGACCTAAAAATTATTGGCCAGAATATTTATATTTATATAGCACAAATGTGTCTGCATAAATAACATACTTAGCTGAGTCCAGGTTGAATTAATTGAACAAAATTGTGCAAGTATGAGATTGAGACATACAATCGAAGTCTTGCCAATCAGATGTTGTTAAGTGTCAGCATTTGAACTAATTTTTTACAGAAGCTAGGGCTAAATTTCTACATACAGAAATGTATGTAACTGTGTATTATGAATCTCCTTCCATTGTTCAGTACTTTTGATTCCTGTCCTAAACTATTAGGCAATTGGCATGTAAGAGTTTCTGCAGTCTAATCCAGGTCTAGCTGTATTTAATTCTGGACTGAATTGTCCGTTCTGAATGGTAGATATTTTAGAGCATGTCTACCTTTTGCAGTGAAACAAAAAACAGCTGAAATAGCATGAACAGAATAATGGTGGGATTTTTTTTGCTTGAGTGTTAATAACATAATATTTTGTTTTCCCGAACTAGTATCTCAGGGCTTTAGAATTGTAAGGATACATTCCATAAAACTTTCCTGCTCTGTTTTGTGACATATATAAAACCTAAATAGAAGATTTCCCTAGAGTATTGAATTGAAAGTGTTTTGATTACAAAAAAAACCCCCACTGCATTTATGTGCATATTGTACTGGATTAATGTGTTTGTTTCTAAATAACTTTGGAGTACGAACAAGGTTCTGAGCTACGGTATTTAACATTGGACTTAAATAACACTATTCCTTCAAATTCTTCTTTTGTAAGAGATGTTAAATTTTAAATTGTCTGTGAAAAAGTACATGCAGCCCACATATTTGAGCTTAGAAGTTCTGATGTTCTCCTGGCTAATTTCTCTCTCATGAGAGAGAGAATTCTGAACATTTTGAAATGTAAAGCAGTAATTTTTGAGGCATATGTTTTCTATGAAGCTATAAAGTAAATTCTGTGAAAATGCATGTAAAATTAAAAATGCTTAATTACTGGAAGAATATTGTTAAAAATAACAGATGCCATTTACAGTTGTGAGTCTGGTGCTGTTTTCCATTGTAAATGCAGACAAGAGTAAAATGCTTCTGAGTAGAAATTAGAATTGAAGGCACATTTAAGTGTGGAAGTTAGTTCAGAAAATTAATGTAAAATTCTAATATTTTTCAAAGAGTGTAGAATATCCTGCAAATATCAATGTCAAAGGTCTTGATTTTAATGTTTGTTTTCTGGTGGTTGTCAAGCATGCAAGCATTTTTGAAGATGTAGAAATCTAATGGATGCATAATGCAAGTATAATTTCCTGTGATATTCCTTGTCATAGGCATCGTAAGTCTGCGGATATCAGATAGGTGAAAATCAACATTTTCTTGACAAAATGATTTATTGATCTTGGTCTCTTTCAGTAACCATTGTGATAAAGCTTAAATATGATTCAGCACGTCTTAAAATACAGTTATCTTTTCCATTTATGGTAAATATAGTTTCATTATTATCTATATTTGTAAGCTACTCACCAATTTAAAATTGCGTTATTCTGATTGTACAAGGCATGCATTTTTGTGTCTTGCCTGCTAAAACATGGAGAGTGAGAACTCTAATGCTGTATAGTGGCATATACTTTTCCACAGCCTATTTTTAATCTTCACACAGCTGCAGTTAACGGGGCTATCAAAGTTTGTAAATATTGGTAGGACTGATGCCAGAGGCATCAGAATTCAGTTGTGTGCTTGCAAAAGAAGACATAGACATGCTCAGGACATACTTAATCCAGTTAACAATGATCTTGAAAAAGTACTACTTTAACAATGTTTTTGGAGTGAGCTACATTATGCTTGGTTTTCTCAGTTTTATTAGATATCTCAGCACTTAAATTTACAGCTTTTAAGAGGAAAAAAAAATGTGTCATGAAATGGAATTATGGAAGCTAGTACACCTCAGTCATCACGGAGTATTAAATATATACGATATTACTCTGAAAAATACTATTTAGAGAATGTTTTATTGTAAAAGGTGATTTCATGTTACAGCATTTTAATGCTTTTCCTACTGAGTTATATCTTAAATATACAACACACAGATAGCTGCAAGCTTAGTCTCAGAATAAGTGTGTGAAATACTCTCACTTGTAGATCTTCATTTATCAGTGTACGAATTGATAATATTTTCTACAGGTATTCCAAGCTCCCAGTGTGTTACAGCTGTTTAGAATTTGTCTCAAGGGAAATGTGAAAGAGCTCTCAGTGGTATTTTAAGTATTCTGAGAGGGCACAAAATGGCCTGGTATTTTCCATTCATGCAGCTGGGAATTTCCTTGCTGCTACAGGGTTAACATTTCCTTAAAACTAAAAAGCACTTCTCAAAGAATATGTTATTAACATGAGCAGATCAAGAATTGCATGTGTAGAGAGATATACATCTGTTGAAGAAGTGGCAAGTTTATTTACAGTATTTGAAGTGTGTCTCTTGGTTCAGAACAGAGAATGGTCCTGATGTGAGACTAGGACGTTTCCCCTTCAAAGAGGACTCCGAGCAGGGGAAGCAAGGCATTTCTAGCTTTGTCACAATTTGGCTTGCAGTAGACACACTTGTAATTCTCAACTGTTTTAAGGTGGATTTTTTTTTGGTGGGGGGGGGGGAGGAGGGGGTCACTTGGTTTTTACATTTTCTCTGAGAAACTGGATGCTGTTTTCTCTGAATACTAGCTGCTTCCAAAAAAAAAAAAAAAATCATAAAAGAGGCAGCTAGGGAATGCGTTTTCTCATCACATGACAAATGACTTCATAAAATGATTATTTCCCCTCAGAAGAAAAGCATTTTGGAAAGTTCTCTTTTATTAGTATCAAAGCATCAAAGGTGCTGTTGGTTAGCCAAGTGGTCTCTGATGTTTTTCATTTCCTTCCCTGTCCCTTCTAGTATTCTCCCTGCATTAAACGAGGAATACGTCATTCAGCTCTTGGCAGTTACTTAACATATTCAGGCTTCGGTACTGCTATTTCAGAGAGAAAAATTGGGTGACTAAACTTGGACTTGTTTGATTTGCTTATAATAGATTATAAATCTTTGATACCTGTTGTTACAGTTCATGGAAGCCTCTTACTTTTTGTGATTACTTCTATTCCTTAACACAGTTTGTATTAAACTAAATTGCCAGCTGCCTGGCAATACTGAAATAAGCTTCACTTTTCTATTAGCTGTTCCATCTGCTGTGTACCAGTAGCCAATGAAAACAGATGGCATTAAGTTCACATTCTGTTTAAATATGTTGCACGTTAAACTGTTTTCCTGTCTTCAGTGTTTTGCTTCATAATTTCATAAAAGATAATCTTCTTAATCTTTCTATACATACTTGCATATGTCCATATATAGTTAATGCTAGGACTTGATGAGCATCTGTCAGATAGTTGTTAGCCTCTCTCCTTTTGTGTGCATCAGTATGTGAAACTAAAGGTGACAAAAAGTTCACAGAATTTGGTTTAATTGTTCTGGTTAATATTGAACAGTTTGGTACAGAAATTATTCCTTTAATTAAATATGAATTAGATTAAGAAAGGCTAAATTAGTATTATATTACAGATCTAAAGCACTAATTTGTTCTATGTTTGAGAAGTTAAATAATCCTACAGTAATAAATTTATAATACTTATTTATCAGGTTAGAAACAAGGTTTGTTCACAGTGTGTAAAATTCTGTGTAATCACAGGCACAACTTATTTGTATCTATATGTACTTTAAGAACCTGTGTTAAAGGCTGTGCCCATTTACCCCTCCTCCCATCTAGAAATAAACTCTTACATTCATTCTTAGAACTACTTTAAATCATCTTCACATGTTGAACATCTAACAGTTCCCACTGGTCTTTTCGAAGTTTAAAAGTTTTGTAAATTAGGTAGTAAAAGCTTATTGGGGATTCAAGAGATTACCTTTACAATACCCCCTTTTTTAAATTATTTTATTTTCTAGGTGTTGGAGTTTCAGGTCCCTCAAGAATTTTCATGGTCTTGTGTACAGATGCACATGAGATTTAGCAGCTGAGAACTTGATTTATTTGTACAGCTCGGTAAATCATCTTCTGTATTTCAACAGGTGGACATAGTCAAGACTTGCAGATCCTTGCTTCTCTTTAGGTAGATTAAAAAGTAAATGTTTTCTTTTAGGGTTTGGTTAAGGACTGAAATAAGAAATTCTGTCACTGTAATTTACATCAGAATTTGTCTGTGGCATTTAATTACAGAGGTTAAAATCTAAATTAGCATATAAAAAATTTTAGTATGATTTTTAACAAATTATTTTGAACACTTTTTTCCCACTGCTATTTGTTTCTTTGTGGTCTTTAGCCTGTGTATTAATTAGCCATTACTCCTATTCACTGCATATCTCCAAGTACAGAATCTGCCAAAATATCTGAGAGAGCTTGTGCTTCTGAAAACATAACATTCACTTGTTCTTCTTGCATTGGCACTTCTTTTTCCTTAGTTCCTCTGGAAACAAAATGGTGCATTTTCCTGGCACACTGGCTACTTCTTGTCGTGGTTGTATGATACTCATTGCATTAAGCTTCCATTTGAAAACTTTAATAGTTTGTACACCTCAAAAGCTGTAACATTCTTAAGAATTATTTTCTGATTATGTTTTGATGAAGTCTGGATGAGTTTGATAAATGTGGTGATCTTGAGCCTGTTTAGAATTCCACTGATACCTATAACATAATACAGAATTCTTTACACAAATAAAGCACAAAGGAAGTTAAAGTTTTTAGAGGGAATGCACTCAAATTTAAAGTGCTTTACAGCATACTGTTTGCAAATTAATACCAGTACTGGATTATGATATGAGCTGGTAATCTGAGCATTTGGTTTACCGATAGAGGAGTTTTAACTGCTTTTAAGTACTCATGGAATTTATTCTCACACATTGTTCAAATAAATTTACAAATTACACACTTCATCATTGGGGAGGTTGTACGAAGTCTTCAGGAGACTTGTGTTTGTAAAGGCAGTCTTTTTTAGAAGAAGATTCCACATCCTCAGATCAACCAATTAAATGAGTTTATATTCAGGTTTTTGCTAGTACTGTACAAAATTATATCTGGAATCTAAAGCAGCTGCCCTGACACCTGTTACTGTATTTGCCTTGCAGTGGTTCTGTAATTTGTGCTTTAAATGATTCCTTAGGTATGCTTTCTTTTTTCTTGTTGTAAAATAATATATAAACAGCAAAAATGTTTTGTGTTATGTAACATTGAATTTTAAATATATTTTCTTTCTAGAGAACTAGAGGACGAAAACGAAGCTTTGTGCCTGAAGAAGAAAAACCTGAGGTTGGAATATAGTGTATTTTTTTTTACAACCGTTTCACAAAAAAATTAAACTTCAGGTTGAAATGTTACTTTCTGTACTATAATTGAAAATATTTGCTTTCCTCCTCTCCTTCTCCCCGCCCCCTCCCTTTCTTTTGCATCTGCTATGACAGGAACGAATTCCTAGAGAAAGAAGACAAAGGCAGTCTGTTCTGCAGAAGAAGCCCAAGTCAGAGGATTTAAGGACTGAGTGTGCTACATGTAAAGGAACCGGAGACAATGAAAATCTAGTCAGGTAGGTTTGGTGTTCTGACCTCATGAGGGATTAAATTTCCATCTTCATAATTTTCTCATCCTAATTATAGCAAAACGTATTTTTCTTTCTTTTTTTGTTTGTTTTTAAATAATTTATTTATGGGAAACATTACTTTGGAAGCATTGATTTGATTCACTTACTGACCTGCCACACACATTTACACTGTGGATTAAGTTGTAAATAAGCAAGGTAATCTGTTTTTCTAACACAAGAGATTAATTTTCCCTTGTCAGGGTGAATTGTCAATGCTTTATACCAGGTCAGAAAGATAAACTAACAATATAATGATAGTAAAGCTACAGGACCATCCTAAAAGTAATTAAATTAGCATCATTAACAATCTTACGAGCTGAAGTATGGATTATGAGGAATTTGTTTTTTAAAATGTGTTAATGCCACCTTCATTAATGCAGATAATGAAATTGTTCAGTAATCATTTTTCTTATCTGAAAGGGAGAGGTTTTTAAAAAAAAATCTGTTGAGTGGGGGATTTTTAAGGGGCAGGAGTCTAATTCAAGCATAGAATAAGTGCTGTTGAATAGCTGTTGTTGACCACAACATTTTTGTTGATTTTGACTTCATAGCTGGCATTTTGACCTCTTTGCAAAGCTGTAGAAACTGCTCAGAATTCTTCTCTCAGAGAGCAGACCTATAGTTGAACCAACTGAACTTTCAATAAAACAATCTCATGGTTAATTTAGATGAAACTAAATGTTGTAGTTAGGTCCTCTGTTTCAGGTGTATTTTATGGACAGGCTCTCTTTAGATTAAATACATTTGTTGTTTTTAACAGGAAGGGTTATTCCCAAATACATGTTTTCATTTGTTTCAAGGAATCAGAGTTATGACAAAAAGTAAGATACATGCAATCTAAATGTAGTTTTAGAATCAAGATATATTCGAGATGTGGTTATCTTAGAGCAGTTTATTTTAGTATCTCAACTACAGCGTATCATTTACCTCAGAAGTTGCTATCATTTCAAGGATGCCATGCCAGATTGTATTTTTCTTTCCAAATTCGAGGCCGAATGCCTTCTCAGTAGCTGGGAGACTGTTTTATACATAGACATGCTATTACTGCTCAATCACCTAGCTGCTGCTCAGTGCCAGATTTGCATAGATGTGATGGTTGATACGTTAGTATGGGTTTGATACATTAGTAAAGGCAATGGTTCTCAGCTATCCACAAGAACAGAAAAGGCCTTCATCAGCCTTACTGCATGTAGCCCAGTATTTACCTAGTAGCTGTATTTGGAATATGTACCAGAAGAGAGGGACCCTCGGTTTACATTTGATTTAGTAAATACTGGCATTGTTTACAAACTTTGACTTTATCATTTTTCAAGTTATAATACTAAAAATTAGTAAAATTATGACAGTGATCAGCAGAAAATAAATAGATCCAAGAAGGCTGGAACAACAACATATATAATGAAGCACTTCACTGTGAAAAAGAAGTGAATTAGTAGTGTTTTTTTTTCTTCAGGATTCTTTCTCTAAGTACTGAATATCAGATTTAAGGACATAAAGGAGAACATGAGGAAATACTGTGGAGAGCTGCATATTTAAGTTGAAAATTAAAAATATAGTAGAAATGTGTTGCTTATGACCTGAAAAGATTTTAAAAATATTTATTTTACTTCTGCAGTCTGCTCCAGATTAGTTTTTATAAAAGACTATGAATTTATAGTTGTTTTTCCTTGAATAATTGTACCTTAAAAAAACTGCAATTTTATCCAAATTAGATGACTAGTGTTTCTAAGATGTTATGGAGACTGTTTTTGCTTGATATTAAAAGATATTAAATATTTAGTGAATTTAAAAATACTGTTCCTAAATCTCTTAATTCTTTCAATGACAATGGATTGAGCCAACGTGACTGCTAACTATCATATAGGCCCATTGCTGTGTGGCCAGAGTTGTAGAGGCAATGTGAGGGACTTGCTGTGTCAGAGAAAGTTTGCAGAATTCTTTTTTTCTCTTACTTTACAAAGTAAGAGAAAGCAACCTGGACTGCTTCCTTCTCCTGACTGTACCATGATGCAAGATTCTTTTGTGGTAGTAGAAATAATATGTTATTTTACATTCTAGTTGGTAGGATTCCTTGTAAATAAAGAAACTATTTGAGAGGGAAACAGAAAAATAACTTTTAAAGATCAATTCTCTTTGGCACTGTCAATTATTAAGGCAAAAATATTCTAAAAAGATCAGTGGTAATCTTTTTGATCACTCAACAAAGTGTTTTCTAATTGCAGGATTTTATTTTTCTTCTCTCCTACTTTTCCCCATAAGAAAAGGGAGATATGGGGGGGATTTTGTAGAAGAGGTTTTTCTGAATGTGAAAGCTAGTCACTTAAGGTAAACGGAAATACACAACTGCTGATGCTGCTGAATTGAGGAACAGTCTTAATGGGCCTTCCAGCTTTTCCTGATATGTGCTACCTCATACAGAGCAGATGACATGACTTTTGAATGAATAATACCTGTTTTTCAGAAACAGGTTTTCTTAAAATTTTGGTTTTCCTAGAATTTAAGTTTATTCTCCACTTCAGGGTTATTAACTGAGTAAGAAATAGAAGAAGTTAAGCTATTTCTCCTATTTCAGGAAGTGGGGTTAGATGAGTGGACAGTGAGATGGATTGAGAACTGGCTGAATGGCAGAGCTTAAGGGGTTGTAATCAGCGGTGCAGAGTCAAGCTGGAAGCCTGTTACTAGCGGTGTCTCCCAGGGGTCAGTACTGGGTCCAGTATTGTTCAGCCTCTTCCTCAGTAGCCTAGATGAAGGAACAGACTGCACCCTCATCAGGTATGCTGATGATGCAAAACTGCGTGAAGTGGCTGATATATCAGAAGGCTGTGCTGCCATTCAGCGAGATCTGGACAGGCTGGAGGATAGTGCAGAGAGGAACCTCATGAAGTTCAATGAAGGCAAGTGCAGGGTCCTGCACCTAGGGAGGAATAACCCTATACACCCCATGCAGGTTGGGGGCTGACCTACTGGAGAGCAGCTGTGCAGAGAAGGACCTGAGAGTCCTGGTGGACAACAAGTTAACCATGAACCAGCAATATGCCCTTGTGGCCAGAAAGGCTAATGGTGCATTAGTTGCCAGCAGTCAAGGAAGGTGATCCTGCCCCTCTACTCAGCCCTGGTGAGGCCGCATCTGGAGTAATGTGTCCAGTTCTGGGCTCCCCAGTACAAGAGAGACATGGAACTACTGGAGAGAGTCCCACATAGGGCTGCTAAGATGATGGAGTGGAGCACCTTCCCTATGAGGAAAGGCTGTGAGAGCTGGGCCTGGAGAAGACTGAGAAGGGATCTGATCAATGTATACAAATACCTTTAGGGAGGTTGTCAAGTAAATGGGGCCAAGACTCAGTTCGGTGGTGCCCAGCGACAAGACAAGAAGTAACAGGCGCAAACTGAAACACAGGAAGTTCACCTTAGTATAAGGAAGAACCTCTTCACTGTGAGAGTGACAGAGCACTGGAACAAGTTGCCAAGAGGTTGTTGAGTCTCCTTCTCTGGAGATTTTCAAAAGCCGCCTGGACACGATCCTGGCTAACATGCTCTAGGTGACTCTGCTTGAGCGGAGGGGGATGATCTCCAGAGGTCCCTTTCAAGCTTGACCATTCTGTGATTTCAAAAAATGCAACCATGCCCCCTCCCCAATAGATCCTTTCCTTTGTCACATATGGAGGTTTTGTAAAGTAATTCAAACTTGTAGCTTTTCACTTGTATACCTTTTGCACTTTTTGCAAAACCCTTCTTTAAATCCAACATTTAATTATAACCAGGCTTGTTTTATAAAATGGAGTCTGAACTGCAAGACTCTTAATAGCTACTAATTCACCTGTGTGCTCTTTCAGCTACAGTTGAATGAGATCTTTTGTAAATTACTAAACAAGTTTCTTGATCTAAGCTTGGTACTTAGTAATGAATCTGAAATAAAAAAATACTATTTTTTTCAACTAATTACTACTGTTTGATAAGTGGAGATTCAATTTCTTGGTCTCCATTTCAGGTCTTTATGTGCAGGAGTAAATGACCAAAGGGTTATTCATTATGTGCTCAGTGTATTTATATACCCTGTTGTTTTATGGCTATTAAAACTTGAAGTAATAGCCTTTGAAATGATTTAAGATTCCTCCTAAAAAGAAGAGTTACATTCTTATAAATTGTAATCATTTATTAATTGGCTGAAGTTTTTCATAATGATTACAGTATTGTACCAAAAAAGATTAACGTTAGAGTATCTTTAGTCAGTAGCCTTCTTTAAAATCATATTAACATGCACTCTAATAAATACATACTAATGTATATTAGTACACTTTGTATACATATGTATGTATATATACACACATATATTTTATATGTATATATATTAGACATACCAAGACAGTGGTTATCTTTGTGGTAGCATCATTATTGTATAGACTGTATAGACTGTTTCTGTATAGTAGGATGCATTATAACTTAAGGTTTACTTTTTTTTGCTTTTGTCCAGGATTTTTTTTTTTTTTTTTTGAGAGGGGGGATTGGAAACAAATATTAGTTTGTATTTTTTATATATATATACTTCTATGCAATTTTTGTTGAATTAAATATTTCCATAATTTTTACCTTTTAAAAGATTAGGGGAACAGTCAGTGAAAAGCTAATTGAAAACATTCATTCAAATAAGTAAAAGTCTGATCTTGAAAGACAGTAAAGAAGTGATATCCTTGAATAGAGAAAAGTAAGACTACTTTCAGAACTCTTCATTCAAATGACCTATGGTCAAGTTTTGAGTGTCATGGTATTAAAGTGTAAAGCATTTTTTGCATTTTCAAAAAAAAAAAAAAAAAAAATGACACAGTTTTTGATATAAGGCATGGAGACCCAGCACTTTTTCAAGGCGGTAATAGTTCTGAGAAACTGAAGCAAAAGAGGTTAAAATGTGTGCTGGCTACTAAAGCACTGAGAAACCAGAGGCTACCGTAATAATACACTTCTCAGTCTTAAAAAGTAACTAAAATATTGTAAATATTTGGATGAATATCATATCATGCATTTCATGAAATGTTTCTGAATCTTGATTTTTAAGGATTAAAGCTCCCTTTAACAAACTCAGAATAATTTTAAAAGATATATTTGTTCTTACAAGTGACCACTCCTTTATTCTAGAAAACAAAGCATTATGTAATTCTAATTTTGTGTTATTTTGCATTGTGAATCTTTTAAAGTTGTGTACAGTTTAGACATTTGCTAGTTTTCCTGAAGGCTTTATTACAGTCTTCTATGAGTTACTTAGAATCTTAGATCCTTTAGAGGAATTTCTCAATTCATAAGCATCTCCTTACCTTTTTTTATGAGGTCATAACTCAGTAATTCACATCTTTAAAAAGTTCTTATCATACTCTATAATAGCTCCTTTGGGAATTTAAACATATTTAATAGAAACATGGGTAAAGTGAACAGTATATAAAGTGTCTTAATAGGTAATAGGCAAAGCTTGCCTTCCATTTTGCACAATACCCCAGAGTAATTACTGATTGATGTATTGCAGTGTTCACACAAAATAGTAATACACACAAAGTTCTCCTGTCCAGCACAGTATTTCTATCTATTCTAATTTGGTTAAAGAACAAACTTAAAGTGAGTTACGTATTTTATTTGAACACTTAAAACTCTTTTAAGGAAAAATCCACCCGATAATCTAGTTTAAAGTCTTCCAAAGGACGATTTTTAGATTACTTCTTTAGAAGTAGCCTCTTGTTAAAAATAGCTTGGTACTTGCCTGTGACTATAATAAAAAATAAAAAATAACTTTTGTTGTTGATTTTAA
Source organism: Rhea pennata (assembly GCF_028389875.1). NCBI lineage: Eukaryota > Metazoa > Chordata > Aves > Rheiformes > Rheidae > Rhea > Rhea pennata. The sequence goes on from NC_084664.1 coordinate 30,184,152, forward strand.
GATGATCTTGGATAATATTTAGTGAATTAGATAAGATTGATATCTAGTATTAGATTTGAGAAAAGGGAAATAAAATTACAGTGTTATTTACGCATGAGGCAAAATCATAGCGTTGTACTGGGAAGGTTAAAGAAGTCTCTGAAAAAGCATTTTATTTTATCATCTCACAATTTAATGCAAGCATATAACATACTCTTTTAGAGTTTTATGCGTGTGTTTTCCAGTTAAATTAGATTTTTTTTTTTTTTTTTTGATTTGCATCAACTGGTGCAAAATTACTAATTTAGGAATGCAGAGAGGGTAAAATAATAAAGGTCATGTTTTTGAAATAATATACAGTAAGAATTGTTTGAAAGCATAACATTGAATGCTAGTTATAAAGTATTCACAGAATATAAAGCTGAGAAATTATTAAGCATGTATATAGTATTTGTTTTTCATGCAGATACTTACTAAGGACTTGGCAAATTTGAAAGTATTTACAGATATTTATGTTAAATATTTGTAATATTTAAATATATTACTAAGTAATATGTCTATTATATTACCTAGTATACTAAGTCTAACACTTCAGGCAAGTGTCATCTCCTATCTGTGCCATTGCAGTATCAAGGCAGGCCTGAAAGAGGAAGGTGAGGAGTAGGAAGAGGGGAAAAAAGAAAACATTTTTATAATATATAAGTTGTAATATTTAATAAAGGAAATAACCCTTCTGTAAAATTGACTATAAAGTTTGTCATAACTCTGATTCATAAAACCACTTAACTGAAAACATCAAAATGCAGGCAGTATATGTAATAGTGGTGCTGCAAATATTCTCGTCATATTTAGGATAATTAATAGTCTATAAAGAGTTGATTTTGTAGCTACATCAAGTCATCTCCTGTAGTTCTGTTTTTAACTGGGAGCGTGTTCTAGACTGGCTGGTATGAATTCTCTGAAAATTTTCTCTTTGGAACTATGATCTGCCATGTTTAGTTGCATTCATCTTCCCTAGGTTCATCTTTGTGTTTTTATTTTTCACATTTCCTATTCATAGAAATTTTTCTGCATGTCTGCATTCACGTTAAAGATTTGGTCCTCATCTATTAGTCAGCTGCCAGTTTTGAAGTTCTGCCTCAGCTGAAGTTTAGTCCAGAATAGTCATGTAAATCTATTGCAGTGTACTTAAAATAATTAAACAATCTGTCATAATAATTGAAAGCTTATGATTTTCAGTAGTTCCAGAAAAAAAAATCTTTAAGGATGCTAATGCAGAGATTAATTACAGGGAAAATATTAGTTTATTTGGATGTAATTTGTAACAAGCTTATGTTTTACAAGTGATTACAAATGCATTGTTTCATTGGAATGAAGCTCTTGAATGAAAGAAAGCTAAGTACTCAGTAGAGTAGTTTATTTCTACTATACAATTTACAGGGATTAATTCTGCACATTATTTTTTTCTAATTGTTTAAGTTAGCAGGAGAAATTACACAGAATGACAAATATACATCTTTTCTTCACAGACGACTTTATTCAAACAGAATTAGCTATGCAGACTACTGTAAAATACCACAAGTTTTTGTACAGTTTTTGATACTGCAATACGTGAATGTGTTAGGGCAGACATTCAAAACAAGCCAGTAGACATCATGATACTCTCCCCTAAAGTATCTAACAGTTAGGCAAAGCACTGGGAATGAGACTCAAGTCTTGTCATTTGAGGGTTCTCTAGAAGCAGAAAGCTAGACACATTTGTTCTTGGAGTACCCAACTACCAGAGCCACACGTGCCTGGAGCCTTTTTAAACTGTACTGTAAAACATTCTGGACAGACTCTTGAATATTAACTTACATTAAGTGGGCACCAGTCTCTTTATCAGTGATACCTAGATGGTTTGTTGAGTGCCAATGTCTCATATTTTCCTGAAACCAAAGACCAAAATCTGAATGGAAGCCTGGATTTTTTTCCATCGTTTAGCTGGCTGACTTTTAGCTACTTAAAGAATGTGAGGTTAGGGCTTCACAAACTGATTTTGTTTTCCATATGTGCTATGGTTCTTGGTACAGCATGATCTTGATAGACTTGTTTCCATTGAATTCTGCATTGTGATAGTTAGAAAGCCAAGTTTAAAAAGGTGAACAGGACCATTCAGTGTTACTTTTGTGTAAAGCATACTATTAATCCTTCAGTTTGAAAAAAGAGAGCAAAAACTGTATTGGGAAGTGATTCTACCTACCTGTGCTTTCAGCTTAAGTACAGATACTGCAAGAAGACGACTTATTTTTCAATATGTAATTTCTGTGAATTTCTATTTTTATGGTATTTGCCCTTGTTAATGTTAATGCCAGCTGGTAGAACACTGTGAAGATACAAAGCTCTCGAACAGCAAGAATCAGAGAAAAAAAATGTGTTATTTGCTTTATTTTCATCATTATGAAAGTACTAAAACCTTTTTGAAGTATTACTGTAAAATCAGACAAGGTTTTTTAATGTTCTAGTTACCAAGTGACTTGTTTAGGGGTGGTTTACAGTGGTATTTTTTTTTTTGCCTTTGTAAAATCAAAGGTTAATTTTCCACAGCAGCTTGTTTTTTCTTTCAGTTATTTCCCAGGCTGTTTACTAATCTGTCTGTCAAACCTTCTTCAAGCCTCCCAGGCTGCAAATGCAAAGTTCACTGTTAGACCTTGTTAAGGTTGTAGAGCAGTGACTCCCACTGCTGTTTACTGGCCTTTAATCTGTAAAACCTTAGCGAACAGTAAAGTTTATGAACTCTTCAGGTACAAGTTTGCTTTTGTGTTTGATTGTCAGAAGTTCTTACTGTTGATATTTGAAGTGTGTTGATCTAAAAAGTTCGGGAGCCAGTGCCATAGATTTCACAAGCAGCTACATGAAAAATATACTTATTGTAAACAGAAGTTCAGACAATTCTTTCTATGAGATCACTTTCTTTTTGGCAATAAAAATAATATTTTACCTTTTTTGATCAGTAATTTATTTATTTAGCTTTCCTTTTTTTCAAGTCTGTGCTGAGATTGTGGATTTGTGTGTTACAGCTTGACGATATGTTTGGCAATTGTCATCTGTTCCCAAAACTGCATGTATTTCAGAATTTATATATTATTTTGCTGGCTGCCTTAGGGAATATATGCCTTGTAGGCATATTCACCCTTTTTTCCCTTCTGGAACTCCCGAGAGCCAGGAGAATTTATAGAATAAAAAAGTATGTAATATTAAGGCTCTTCTAATGATCTTTATTGTGAGTAAGTAATGGGCAAAGTTCTTTGGAAAAAAGTGGTTATTGAGGGAGATGCCAATTCAGAAGGTTATACTTAATGAAACAAAATGCAGTGTGTGGAATTACAGTGTCTGTGACAGCAGGGGAGGCAGGTAACATACCAAATTTCCTGGCCTGCTTACCTGTAATAGTTTATAGCTGCAAGATTTTAAATACCTATCCTGTGATAAGAGTCAGGAGCTTCTTGTTTTTGTGAACATTCTTAAGAATTTATTTTACAGCATCAAATTTGTATCAAATAATCCAATTTACTTGGCATTTGAATGAATCAGGTATTCCATCATTTTAGCTAAGCAGCCTCAGTCTTCTCTGTACAGCAAGGTTATCACATCAGATCGTTTTATAGTACAGGATGCTCAGAAAACAAATGTCAAGTTCTTTATCAGTTCAGTAGTTTTGCATCATTAAGTTGAGCCATTGTTACAGAAGCCTTGAAAATGAAAGTTATGCTTCTGAAATTTGTAACTACAGAATGTTCATGTTCACATATTAAAATAATGCGTTAGAAGACCACCACAGTAAACAGTAGGAATTTAAATGCTATGTTGCAATAGCAGTTCTGCTATGTCATGGTTATTCTCAAGTAAGCATCTACATGGTTTTCTAAATGTCTGTCTGCCAAACCATAATACAACTTATTAACTATTTGAGTAAGAGATCTCAATAGGCAAAACAGCGATTTCTTACTGTTAGACAATTATTTTTCTTGTTCTTTCTTCTGCTATCCAGCAGATTTACTAGATCATTGATCTGTAATTAGTTAATCCATATGAGGTTTTTTGCTAGTAGGAGGCCTGAGTTAACTGTGCAAAATTTCATATATACTGATGGAAAACGTTCTTTTCTTGGTGTAATCTGAGAGTATGTTTTGCATTACTAAAGAAGCTCACACATGAAAAATAAAAAAAAGGTACAGGAACCTTTAAGATTCTGAGTTCTTTTCCTCACCATAGTCCATAGTATTATTCATATGGTTAAAATTGCATATGGCACCAATTTATGTAAACAAATGAATTGCATGCAATTGGGGCTTAATTTGAGTCTAAATCAAGAGTTCTGATTGTTAACTGCTGAATCTTGCCTTGTTTTTTATTGTGCTTTAGTTTGCAGTGATGTATTGGAGGGAACAAGTGACTATCCTCATCATACACATGTAGCATTATAACCTGACATATCATACTTGTATTTATGATATTATTCTTAATTTAATCATTTTGTAGTATGTATTTCAGTGCTGTTTAGTGAAGAACATACTTTTGAAAACAGAAACAAGCAATCAGATTAAAAAAAAAAATCCTATCACAGTGACTGTTTAGTGCTTTAATGCACTCAGTAAAGATGACTCTTCCTGCAGCATATATTACAGGAAACATTCAGTTTTTTTAATCAAACTCTGTTTTGAGAGAGCAGAAATAATTTCCCCATTGTATCTGCTAGTTAGCTAATTTGAAAAATACAAAGATTAATATTAATCTTCTGGGAGAGAAGGAAATAAGAGATGTCATTTCACTTGTTCCTGTATTTCAGCATAATTTTGGTGTGCAATACAGTTTTTATTTGGCCTACTGTAAGCAGTCCTACTTGTGTTCAGTATTGTTGTTGCCATTGAAATTATGGATTGAATAATCTAGACTAGATATAGCTTTTTTTTCTCCTCTAAGCAAATCTTAGTAGCTAGTAAAGTAGAATTACAGGTTTTTCATTTCCTTGTCTAACTTGCTATTTATTCTGTTATTTTCTTTTACATAATTTTTTTTGATAATCTGAGTTTTAAAACATTTGTCTTCTGTATTATGTCCAAGTCTAGGTTCAGAATTTGCTTTACCTTAAAACTCATAAACTGGTTTCCACCTTAGAACAACTGAAAATATTATTAGAGTATATATATTACTTACTGCTTTGTATAATCCCTTTACATTGTCATCTCAGTAAAACTGAATTTTTGTATCGTATTTGCTTCAGGCCATTTATGATGTCAAAGATAAGATTCCATAGCGAGACGAGTTCAGTATCACGGAATATTTTAGGTAGCAGTTCTTACCTTTAAAACAACCTCATTCTTTTTGCTCAGATTTTTTTTTCTAAACTTTAACCCTTCAGTGGATTTCTTTTCATGCTTTGTCTTTGCTTTAAAATATCTTTCTTTATCTTGACGTTTGAACAAATTTTCTCTGGATATTGTTGTCTCATGATGATGAGAAAAACATAACTAAAGAACTTTGCCATACTTTCTTGAAGAAGGTTACAACAAAGTTTTTATGCCTATCTCTGACTTCATCTTGTGGAAGGCCTGATACTCTTCCTTCTCAATATCAATTGAAGTTATGGAAAGGATGTAGAAGAAAATGTGTATGTTTTCTTGAAGAATATTTAAGAGCTGTTGGTAGAGACTTATATGGGGCTATTCTTTTTCATGTCACTGGATATAAAAATACAAAAGTCAGGGATAAATTAATTTGTAATTCTTTGATCAGCTGGCTATACTTTTATCATATAATTTCCAAAAACAAACAATATCTACCTGGGAGGAAACTCTACTTCCTCTGTTGCTGAGGCCCCCTAAAAAGCCCAAATGCTTCCAATTTCTGTTCAGCACTCAGCATTTTAATGAATCCTGAGTTGACAAAAGTTGACATTTCTATCATCCTATTGAAATGTATGATATATCCTGGGGGTCTTTTGGTGGCTTGCCCTTGTAATGGTGTTTTCTCTTCTCATCCAGAATTGTCAGTTAAACTAAGTATAATTGTACTATTGCATTGCATGTGTGCTGGAGGATCAGAAACACTAGATTCCTATAATTCTGGCTTTGAGATCTGGTGTCATGGCATATTAGGGAAATAGGCACTAATATAGCAAGTTGACTTTGGAATGTGGTATAGTTACTGACTTTTACCATTGCGCATAAACAGAGCAATTATTCTAAATCATAGCATCAATTTCAGCCAGATAACCACTAAAATCACTGCACTGTGGTTTCTTGAAAATGCCACAATCCTTCAACTGCCAAATTAAGCCCAGGGAGAACAACCATCAGGAGTGCCTACACGCTTATATAGTGGGATGAGCCCTGAACCAAGTGAAAAGATGTTCTGGAAGAACAGTAACCTTTCCCATGATGTGCGCATTTCCCATTACATTTCTGACACAAAATGCTGTGAAATGATTTAATGGTGACATTTTGTTTTACTGACTTTCCCTTTCTCATTAAAAAGAAACAAAAGTTAGGTTACGAAAGTAGAGGAAGGGTGGCCAAGCATTTGAATTCTATTACAGAAATCTTTGTTCTGTTTTCTAAAGATAAAAATAAAGCCGTTCTAGAGCTCTATTGTTTCTGATACTGGATTTTACTGGTTATGGGACAAGGATGCATACCTCCAGTAGCAGCACTGAACACCTTGCTCTGTGTGGTTAATTTATGTTGTTGCTTTGCAGTAATTGCACACAAAGTATGATAATTTAATAAAGCATCCTTTCTAATTAGCAGTCACAGAGACATTCACATCAGCTATATGGCATAGTGCACACAGTACTCTTATTTCTGCTTGTCATTTCTGATGTATGTTATTAGAAATGATTATAGAAGGGAGTAAAATATGAGTAGACATAGTACGCTGAAAGGTCAGCACTTGTCACTTGGAAAAGGATAAATTTTTATGGAGTGAGAAAACAAAAAGCTACTACCCATTAATACCATATAGGAGCTTGTCTGCATTTAAAGTAATGCATTTAAGAGTGGTTGGACAGAAAAATTACTTGTCTAAAGTGCAATGCAGCTGCATGGCAGCTTTCAGTTTCCTGTTTTGGAGCTAATAAAGAGCTTTTTCATTTCTAGCACAGAACAGTTTTATCCTTGAAAAGCACTAATAGTATTCTTTTTGTTTGTTTATTTTCTTCAAAAGAGGTATGAATTTTTCTTGGCACCTCTTTTCTTTTTATTCCTTTATTCCAGTTCTAACTGGTTGGATGATGATTGCTGTCATTGAAAGTCATTAATTTCCCTAAGTGAGGGGCATCTAAATATGAATAAAATGTTTTTGTTTGGAGTCACTGGAAATTATTTTACAGTTTTGAGTTATCCAGTAACTTACTTGAGAGAATATATACACATTGGAATGTGTTTTCATGTTATTTACTGGTTGGCTTTTGTCAAAGCCAGTGCTTTAACAATATATTTTAGGTTATTTGTGGAGTGAGGACCTCAGTTTCTTAATTTAAAACCAAAATCACGTACGTAATTTAAATCTTTGTAGTCAAAAGTGAAGAAAGAGAACTACCTTTACTTTTCCTGAAAGCTAATGTGTATAACCATGTTTTAAGGGTAGGAGATGTGTTGCAAGAACTGTGAGGCATCAGATAGCACTTTTAGGACTTTATGAAATTTTCAGCATCCTGCATTTGCCAAAACAGACTTTTGATGAGAAATTAAAATGGTAGTGAGAGCTGAAGGTGAATATAGTACTGCTATTTTAAAATTTGAAGTATAATTCCGTTTTAGCTTAGATAGAAGTAAATACTTACATAATTAAGTGATAGCAGTGGAGTGATAGCTAAGTTAGTAAACATTATAAAACAATATTCTAATAAAGACTAAGATAATTGTAAAAATTCTAATGACTATAACCTAAATGATAAAATTTGTGGATTTTTATTTCATCATAATATGTAACCAATAATTCCATAGCAGTTTCTTAAAAAAAAGCTATTAAAAAATGAGATAGGTGTGGCGAAATAGTTTTGGCAGCCTTTAGCTGCTTGCTATCAATTTAATACAGCAATAAAAGCTAGTAATAGTGGCACTCAAATTGCATAGCAGAAACTTGATTATAATTTGGTAGGAAAATATTGTATGTATAGGAGTGTACACTCTAGTATATACTGTTGCCAAGGTTTATCCTCCTGTTTAAAAATCCCATAAATTTGAAGACCTGGCTAAAATGCTGTTGTTACTGAAGGTCACTTAGAGAAAAATTATACCTGATCCTGATGTTGCTAAATAAGGAAATAGAGGAGAGGAGTTAACTCATCATCTACTCTATCAGTATGTCTCCATTAAGCCTCTCTAGGGCTCCAGATGGAAGTGTCTCTGAGCCTTCTGATACAGACTACGTATTTATTATTCCATTTCTGGTCAGCAGTCTGATTAAAGAGAAGAAGAGAAGAAGAGAATGAGTGAGACTCTTGTATGCATTTTTCCATCTAATGCAGAGCATGCTGATTAGCACAACCAAGTGAGAGCACAAACTTGTGGTTTATGCGTAGTTAAAGGTAATTAAAAGCTTTTTCTTCTTTAAACTCTTATCTTCAGTTATGAAGTCTATTAAAATTATGAATTTGACTCTCATTTTATTTGTAAGGCCGTTTTTGGGGTAATAAAGCCTGTATGGGTTTCTGAATTGGCTAGTTTTTGATGTACATAGAAATCAGCCTACAGCATTTCAGCACTGAAGAGAAACAGTTGAGCAGTTGAAGATGGTCAAAAAGAATAAAAACAGAATTCAGTAACAAAATGAGAAACTGTGGCAAGGCTAAGCTTATTATAAAGCTGTTTGCTTTTGTGTTGAAGACCATTTGATAATAAATGACAGGAAAAGAGAGCAACTTGAAGATTTTTTGGCTTGACGAGAACTAAGCAATTTGTAACTGCCAAATGTATGAGTCTGTGCAGAGATGTTAAGAAAATCATTTAATAGGAAATTCTACTCACATCAGTACTTAAAATGACATTTTTTAAAGCAAATAGAGTATGTTGTTAAGATTTTAACTTTGTATGACTAAAATTGGTAGTGCTGATTTTAGTAGTTAGCTGATATGAATGAATTCAGTAATATTTAGGGTTTTTTTACATTTTGGAGAGATTATACAAGTACTAGGTATAAAAAGTGGGAAGGGAGTAGTTTAGTCTCTTAAGATACAAAGTAGATGCTAAGAAAAAAATAATGTTACTTTGTAACTTTTCCTCCCCCTTTTGTCCCTCTTCCCTCTCTCCCTCACTCCCTCTCTCTCTCTCTCTCTCTCTCTCTCACACACACACACACACAAATGTGTATGTATATATATGTGTGTGTGTATAACTGTGTACATTTACATAGAAACAGCCTCTCCTCTGTTGGTACCTTCTAAAGCTTCTTTTAATAACACTGACTGTGAAAAAGAGATAAGAAATCCAGCAGGCTTTTAAAACTCCAATGGTAATTTTAATTCTTCATGTTAAAGAACAATAAGTAAACTGCAGGACTTCAGTTTTCTCGATTTCATTTCTGAAAGGCTAGTTAAACCATTTTACCTTTTATTGTAAGCAGAATCACAGCTGAGGCCGGACAGGACCTCTTGAGATTGTCTAGCCCAGCCCTGCCCCTCCCAGATCAAAGCGGGTTCAACTACAGCAAGTTATTCAGGGCCGTGCCCTTGAGCATCTTCAAGGTTGGAGATTTCACAGCCTCTCTAGGCAGCCTGCTATACTGTTTGGCCTCCCTCATAGTAAATATGTTTCTTCTTCTGTTTGAAAAGAATTTCCTGTATTTCAGTGTGTGCCCATTGCTTCTTGTATTTTTGCAGGCCACCTCTGGGAAGAGTCTGGCTCAGTCTTCTTTACTCGCCCACCAGGTGCTTATACACGTAGATAACATCTCCCTTACCTTTCTCTTCTCTAGTCTAAACAGTCCCAGCTGTCAGCACCTCTTTGTATGACAGATGCTCCAAGCCTTCGGTCATCTCTGTGGTCCTTTGCTGGACTTAATCCAGTTTGTCCATGTCTCTCTTGCACTGGGAAGCCCAGAACGTGTCACAATACTCCAGACATGGAGAAAAGCATGTTTCCATATTACCATTCAAAACAGTCTGCTGTGTATGCTGTGTATAACAGGTAGAACTTGATTTGTTATAAAACAGACATCTTCCTATCGTGATTGTACTGAAGCATTAGGACACTTTTTAAGGATGAGAAAGTATTTTAGTTACTTTTCTTATTAAATCTATGTCTTAGTAAGACCATGAAGTTATAGTTTAAAAGGTTGCAGCTCTAAGTAGCTTAACAGAGAGATATCAGTACTAATTTCTACAATTTTCCATTGAAAATTGTATCACTTAGTAAAGGGCTCCACTGTTACCAATCGTTCATCTCTGTGTGGGTTAAGGTAGTAGAAGGCAACAAGACATCCACAGTTCCAACCTTACCTTCTGCTTTCTTTTAATAAGTGTCTTTTCCAAATATATTTCAAAATTCTCTTCATTGGAGTCCCATCCAACCTAACAATAGCTTTCAGTGAGTAAAACTGTCAAACTGTATTAAAATTTCTTTATCATCTAACCTGTCCACTGAACTGTAAGGAGGGGCAAAACCATCTAAAACTCAGCTGCTAAGAGTAGTTTCCTAATTCCTTTTCAACTCCAAAAATGACATGTAGTAGTGTCATAGTTGAAGCTCCAAATTTTTCCTTAACTATGAAGTGCTAGGAAGGGAAGGTCTAATGGCTTTGTACTAGGGCAATAATGTCCCCTTCCTGAGGCGCAGGATCCAGTCAGTTATATCTCCTTTCTGATGAATTATGACCACAAAGTGGGATACTGAGTGTAATTCTTACAGATGCTGAGGATTAAGATCCTCTCCTCATTCCGGACAAAAGTGAGAATAGGAGCACTGATATTCTGTGGGGATCCAGAGGAATGCACTAACGTTCTATGTTTTTCTGATACACATCATTGTTCCTAAAAAAAAAAAAAAAAAAAAAAAAAAAAAAAAAAAAACTTAAAAATTTGTGTGACTTAACCACTAATTTCTCAGTCAAACCAAAACTATTGTGGTCTCTTTCATCTGTATGTAATTGCCTGTATCTATGTATAGACTGTTGATAAGTGTGTCTGTGTGCATGCATGTGTATATGCACGTGTACTAGTCAACATAGGTAAACGCAGACAGTAGAAGGAATATCCTGTGTCTCTGTTTATTGCCATTCCATCCATATTCTTCTCTGAAGAAAATGACAATTAAAAAAAGATTCATCAGCCTACCTTGGCCCATTGAACTGCTAGTTATATATAGCAGCATACGTTTGCATCTTAAAGGAAAGGAAATATGAATTAAGTTTACAGTAGTATAGTATTTTGTACTTACTGTATTTCCTTTTTTCAGATGGTACTACTTACTGTAGGAAAACATTTTTTAAAAAAGAACTGAATCTCCTATTTTAACATCTCAATCAGTTATGCATTCTACTTATATTTAAGTGTCTTATTGTCTTATTCCATTATGAAAATAATGTCTTAATATCTTAATATTCAGTTCAAAACTAGTTTCACTGTTCCATGAGATACTTTGGGAAAAATCCTATGCTCCCTTGATTTTTGCATTTGTATTAAACCAAGTGATAAATAACTTCTTAAATAATGAAAATGGTGAAAATAATGAAATTATGAGCTTAAGCAGCACAATATTTTCAGTATAAATAAAACCATGTTTAAAATTGTTGAAGCATGTTTTTCTGACTAGTCATAAATGGAAATGTTTGTGAAGCTGATGGAGTTTATAGGTTAATGGTTTTAAATAAAAGTGGAAAGATAGAAGACATTGTTGACAACCAAAATTTATCAGTTGACAGTGTGCTTAATGGATGTGAGCACATTACTTAACATATTACTTGAAGAAAAGGAAATACAGTGTTTCTACTAAATATTGTAGCTGTTGTCTTTTTCGGTAGCTTGAGAGTGTATTGTTCTTTGCCAGCCCCCGAAATGTGAATATTTTTAAAATGTTATTTTTTGTAGTATAATTACTTTAATAAGTAGCTTAGCTTTTAGTTGCTACAAGATAAGCAAAGACAAGATATGAATGGAGAACAAAGAGCTCAAATACGGTTTTGGCAACTGTGGTAATTTGAAGCCTGTTTGACTCAAATGCAGAGTGCTACACTAGATGAGAAGAATAAAATGGGACAGTGAACTTGGCAAGTATGTAACTCTCCCTCTGCTGGGTTACTTGCTTTTTGCAATGCATAGAGAATATGAATAACTGAAGAATACACAGCAATTATTTGTTAACATGTAGTAGATGGGTGAGGGCTAACATGCTGCTGGGCTAAACTTTAATACAAATATCACATCTAGTGTGGACACCTGATGCATCTTTGCTGATCAGGCAGTTACTAGTAAGATGGAGATGTTGCAGCCTCTGTTGTTACTGGGCACAAGCTGATCTTGATCTTGCTGATTTTCCATCTTCAAATTGTCTGCTCTTTTCTCAGATTTTTCATGTTTGTATTTTTCTCTCAAGTCATTTGCTTATACCATTTCAATTCAGAAGACACACAGTTTTTTGACTTACCTAGCATGATTTTGGCTGTTGTGCTTTTACTTCTTAACTATTTTTCTGGTAGAGCGAAGTAAATGTGCAGGATGAAATGAGGCTGTGGGTTACATGTAGTTGAACCCTCAAGCAGTGATCATCTAGGGAAAAAGACGCAGCCAAATATGGAGGTGACATATTCACATTGGCAAGCTGGAGGAGGAATTGAGTTTGGATGCTGAATTTGAAGAAATGGGATTGAGAGACAGTGGTAGGGTGACAGAAAAATAAGCTATTTTTCATACTTTGGGATTTGACAGAAAAGTTGGACAGCTTAGACAAAGACACTGGGACAAGAAAAACCTGTGAATGGTGGTCTGAGGCATGGAGACACTGAGACTGTAAAGAGCTGAGGAGAAGGAGGTGAGGTCAGGAAGGTTGTGTGGATGAGAAGTCTGCTACTGACCAGGGCTACAGTCGAGGAGGGTCAAGGAAGCTGAGAGAGGGAGTGAGTATCTGACAAATAGTATCTTAACAAATTTTCGTCTACCTTGTTGGTATATATGGCAGAGGATCTTTAAGATGATTATGAAAGTTCTATTTGATAGTGAAACTTTGTTTTGAAAACACTGAAAATATTTGAACAGGATTAGGGCTTGTATATAAGAACTAATAATACATCTCCAAGTTTCCTTTGGGTATTTTTCTTTTCTTCTCCCATTAGATTCCTTATGGAAGAGTTTGAACATCAGTATGTGCAACGTTATAGGAGTTAAGTTGTAGTATAAAATAGCTTCTGCCTGAAGTTGCTGTCTAGGTAAGAGAGGCACAGAAGATGAGCTACACTGGGTGAACTCTCAGATGTTTGTCCATTCTCATTTGTTAATGTCCATATACATCGTTATGTGATATACAGAAGTCTCTAGTACAAATACACCAAATAGATGAGGACTGATACTGCTGACAAATTAGTGAAGAGTCAGTACTGAACTGTATTTAAAATGATAATAACATAATAATAACATTGTTAGTCTACATTACTGCTAGTGCACTTGTTCAAAAACTATTTTAAGATCTTTGAAAGCTTCCTTTTTTTCCCCTTATATTGTCATAACATAGTCTGCATTCTCAGTGTAGTATTGTGAAAAAGTTGCCATTTTGTTTTAGTTTTGTGTTTCATGCTAAGTCATGTATTTGTTCACTTGTAGTATGTTAAATTATTTCAATGACAGTTCTACTGGTTTAAGTAAACTTGAGTTTGTGCAAACATGACTTTGGTGTATGTTTCATCTGAGTCTTCCTCTTGAAATCGGTGGAGCTGTTCACATAAAGTCTGGCAAAGGGGAAGAACTAGATTCATTGCATTTTCTAGATGGAAATTGCAGCTAGTATTAAAAAACAATGTAAAGTTAGTGGGACACCGTCATAGCCAAAGTTAGCAAGGGATTTGCTGTTGCACTGCAGCAGGATAAGGTGTTTCCTCGTATGCATGCCACATCCTTTCTCCTGCTTTTCTAGGGTTGCCCTGTGAGCTCTCATGTAACTGGAAGAGTAATGGTAGCTAAACAGTATGTTCTTACAACATGTGTGTCTTTGAGTCAGGAACACATAAACAGAATTATCCATCTTTTAGGGTTATAGACTCCAGATTTGTAAAGATAAAGAAAAGTAAGTGAATAAGTCCTACTAAATTTTGGTGGATTCTAATAACTAGTATTCATGAAACACTTATGTGGTAATAACTGCTTAAAATCTGCAAAACGTGTGTGTGTGTATATACATATATGTGTGTGTGTATATATATATGCCTGCTGCGGAAGTGAATGTGAATGCATTATGTTTTCCTTAGTTTTCATTTCTGACTTATTTTGTAGTTCGTAAATTCATCGAAGATGCAGGGTATTTTATATATTTAGTTTTTTATTGTAGAGTTGTAAAGATACGTGAAGAATAGTTTATTTTTATTATGATGGTTACAAATATGCTTAGATGTGCTCCCAGACATAAAAATTGTCTGCATAACCTTTTTTTCTTTTTTAGCTTGTACTGGATAAAATGTTTCTGTATCTTTATTTCAGTAAGCTATAAAATCACTTTTCAGTCAAAGATAAGGACCCTTATTGTGGCAAGTAACTTTGAATTTTAGGGTAGCATCAGGGATACAATGCTTTGCTATTTGTGAACATTGACGCTGATCATAATGGACTTTGATACCTCTTAGAAATCTGGTGTGAGTACGTGGACAATTAGATGCTGTCTACAGGAGAGCTTGGAAGGTAATTTCTTACTGTTCCTTGTAACTGACAGATATCACTACTGACCCAGATACTGATCATCACAATTTTTCCACATTACTGCTGTCCTAATCATAGGAATTAAAAACACTAAGAACTAATGGCTCATGTAGACAGATTGCTGTAACAACTGAAATGAAAGCTTCTAGAATATCTAGAACAAGTTACAGTTTCTTGCTTGTCTGTTTCCCATACAGTAGGTTGCAGATCTACAAATTCTTTAGAATCATAAAATGGCTGAGATTGGAAGGGACCTTTCGGAGATCATCTAGTCCAATCCCACCCCTTCTTCCTTATGCTTTGCCATATTATAAGTCTGATAGGTTATTTCTTCCCTTTGAGTTGACTGTTATCTGAAACTGTTAGGTATCAGGATTTACCTCCAGAAGGGGAGAAAATTAGTCATATAAAGGTTAGTTGGAAAGGACCACTGGTGGCCATAGTCTTACCTCCTTCTTACAACAGGAGTTACCAACCTTAGAGTAGGTCATTTGCGGCTGTGGTTAGCTGAATCTTGCAGACTGCTAGCTCTCTGTGCAACGTGTCCTAGTGCTGCACTACTTACATTGAGAAAGCTTTTCCTAATATGCAGTATGAACCTGCCAAATACAGTTTGTTGCTGTTACCCCTTGTGCTATCATCAGTTGCTACTGAGATGAGTTTGGCTGCACTGTCTTTAACTGCCTTTCAAGTGGTTGTGGGTTTCAGCTACATTCCTTTCTCTTAGCATGACTTTGCATTTTAAGTGCAGCCTCATGAGCACTGAGTAGCTGAAAAATAACCTCCCTTGATTTGTTGGTCCTGCTTCTGTTGAATCATACCAAGTCTGGCATTCACTTTATCTTCCAGGTCCTTTTTAGCAGGGCTGTTACTCAACCAACTGGTCCTCAGTTTGTACTGATTCCACCCTCATGCAAAATTCTTGTTATTGGATACTATCTAGAGCTCAAGCACCAGTCTACTGCTCTTAGAGCCGAGAAGTCCAGCTGGCTTTCAACCTGTTCATCTGACCTTGTATTTAACTTGGTAATAAGAATGTTGTAGGCGACTATTTCAAAAGCTTTACTCTGAAGTAAAAGTATGTTACAACTGCGACTCTTCCCTCTTTCATGTAGCTAATCATTTCAGTATAGAAGGCAATGAGGTTGGTCAGATGTGATCTGCCCTTGGTAAATCTTTACTGGCTACCTTGTGTTACTTTATTGTGCTTCATATGTTTGAAAATGACTCCCGAGATGATGTGCTCATTGATCTTTCTGGGACAGAGGCAAGGCTGACTGGTCTTCGATTTCCTTGGATAGACATGTCATTCGTATTATTCCATCTGTCAAGGGCCTATCTTGAATGCCATGATTTTTCTTAGATCTTAGAAAGGACCCTCACTGTTGTGTCAAGCAGCACTTTCAGAAACATTGGATAATCATGTCTGACCCCATGGACTTGAAGACAGCCTCTCTGAGTGGGCTCTGAATTGCTCCTTTCCTGCTGTTGGCTATTTTTTCTTTTTTTTTCCCTTCCTAAATCGTGCTCCCATATACATGGGAGCCTGAGAGCAGTTTTGACTGTGAAAACTGAAGCATTGAGTAAAAAGACATCAAGTACATCTGCGTCTTCTGTGCTATCACTATTCAGTCCTTGTTTCTCCTGAACTTCTCTTTTCACTGCTAACATTCTGTGAATGTTAGAATTGCTTTTTGTTGCCCTTTGTGTTCCTCACTGGAGTTCTAGGACCCTCTGGGTTTTTGCCTCCCAATTCCCTTTTTTCCATTTCTTACGTGTTTTCCTTTTGCATCTTTAATTCCGTAAGAAAGGTTCTTGGCTAGCCAAGCAGACCACCTGCTGAATTTCCTCGTCTCCTGCAGAATGGGGCAATGTGTTTCTGAACTTTGAATACATTTTCTTTTAAAAATCGACCATCTCTCACTTAATATCATTCCCTCTCTTATTAGCTACCCACACAATTATGCCTAGCAGTTCTGTCAACAAGCCAATGTCTCCCCTTCTGATGTCCCTGATACTGCTTTTCATAGTGTTCATGATGAAGTAGTAAACTCTTCTGTAATTTTTGTATCTTGGCAATGATAAGTGATTATACTTGCACCTTTTGTTTTGTGGACATGATGCTATAATAAGCAATAAAGTTTCAGTAGTATATACCAAAATTTAACTTGAAAAAATTAAAACCTGATCTTGTGTATTTCACAGTCATTGCAATAACCATATCACAGATTGTGAATTGTGTAATGAAATACAGTGGTTGTTTGTTAAACAGTTTACAAGTCATGCATTATATTCTAAAATGGCTCACCGTAACCCTATGACATTTTTAAGGTTTATAGTAGTGCCCTTCTCAAAAGAAAAAAAAACCACTATACAATTCTTGAAGGAGGAAAAAAAAATACCCATCTGTTAGCCCTGAATCTGTGCTTTAGATTGAGCAGGCAAAGAATCATAGAATCGTAGGATGGTAAGGTTGGAAGGGACCTCTGGAGATATCTAGTCCAACCCTCAGCAAAGCCCCGTACAGGGATTGAACCCGCAACCTTGGCATTAGCAGCACCACGCTCTAACCAACTGAGCTAAACTCAAGTTAGTCATGTAAAGGCTGAAACCTACAGTGGCACAGTTCATACTTCTTTTTAGACATGTTTAGTAGAGTAGTTGAGCTAGAAACCAGAATTGCTCCTTTGACTTGGATTTTTATTTCCAGTACAGACTCTATAAATATACAAGTATATTTACATAATTCTTTGAAAAGACAAGTGACAGTACTTTTAATAACAAAATCAGTTACAATCACAATTCACGAACAAAGAAATCATATAATTAATTACACTATTTCTGCAAGACATAACTCTACTGGGAAGCTTTAAGTGTTGTTACTGTCACCAGCATCCAGAGCCTTTTTGGCCTAGTTTAGGAGCAACTAAAGCAGCTGATGCTGAGGATTGTATTGTGGATTTTCTGCAAATGCTTCTGTAGGTATGTTGAGACCGCTTTAGAGCAGTGTGAATGTTCCTGCTACTTTAGATAGATAACTCTTATTTAAAAAACAAACAAAAAAACCCTTCTTATAACATTAAAATACATAAGTTGGACATACAGACTGAGTTGCGACAGAATTTGTATTGTCTTATGGGATACAAAAGTTAGGAAGGCACTGGAGGGCTACCAGAGCTGTTGATTTTTAGCCCCATTTTATTGTTAATTAGGTTATCAGAGGGAAGCTTACAAGTTCTGGTTTCTAAGCCAGTTAGCCATTTTTTAATTTATGAAATGTTTTGCATGCACAGACGGTATAAAATGAGTGAGTAAAAGCAAAGTTACTTCTGCAGTGCAAATATTTTCTTAATTATTTTTTGCATTTCATCCCATCTTCCTGAACAAAAAGAAAGGGAAAAATAAAACTTGACTAGCGTGATGAATATATACCAGATGGCTTTCCTGTGAAGCAGTTTTATCTTTCAAATAATAAATTTATTTAAGTATGAGATCAGAATACCCTTTTGTCAAATCTTTTGAAAAAGGTATTTCTACTGTTTAAGAAATACAAAGTTGATTTAGAAGATCAACATTTGCATGATTCTAAATTAAGATGCTGTCTGTAAATCAAATCTGTGTGTACTTGCATAGGTAAAATAGCTTTTTGAATTTCAGTGCTTGCATTGCCTTTGTTTTTGTTTTGTTGATTTTAATTTTTTTGCATGTTAAATCCATTTTGTTCCATGAAATAATTGAACATAATATGAAACTTTGCTGTCAGAAGATAGGCCTTTAATGAAATTTCCCATCTGTTGGCTTTCAGAACCGAGGTAATATAGAAACTGAAGAAAAACTGAGCATGTGGTAAAGTCATTATTCTTGAGAAGACGCTCTAAGCTTGTGAATTCCACTGTTTCAAGACAATTTTAATTGCATCTTATTGACATTACCACATGGTTACTCTTGGCTTGATTATGCTACCATTCCAGAGATAAATTTGCTATGTGTCGAAGTATTTGAGGAAGATCACAATTAATTATTAAAAAAGAGTCTGAAAATGAGTTTAGTATTTACAAATATTTTTGTAAATTATAAAATTCTGTTTTGCCGAAGGCTCCATTTTTTTTTGAAACACTGTAAAAGGCTCCGTTCCTTTTTGAACCAACACCCTTTTGAAGCAGCTTTTAGGACATACGTTTAGAATCTATTTTGCAGTCACAAGTCATTCAGTAAATAGAGAAACATTCTGTGAAATTCTGTGTTTTGTACTTCTAAAAGAAATGACCTGCCAGCTGTGTATTTTTAGCGACATCTGTTGTCACATCCTGATTCAGTTATTGATTCATTATCATATAACAATGATTATGATATTATTCATAGTCATTCAATTTCAGGTGTCTGAAAAATGACACTTCCTGAAAGAAAGAAAATGACTGAAGTTAAATCCTGATTTGACAGAGATTATGGTATTGGAGGAAAAAATGTCTTATATTGCAACATGCAAGAGTTGAATTATGAGCTAGACTTTTAGATATTTTGTTATTACCGTGGAAACTGCAACAAAGGAATTTTCTCATTTATTACATCTTTGAAAAGAAAAGTGCAACCAGTGTTTTTGTGAGGAGTTCAGTCATAGATCCTTCTAGATTACTTAGAGATGAGTAGTTTGACCTCAAGTGAGTCGTCTTTGAGATAAGATACCAGAATTCTTAAATTTTGCAGTGCAAAAGAAAGTAAACATTTTAAATTTACCTTAAGAAGAAATGAGTTGAAAGAATTGTACCAAATTGTGGATAAAGCGTCATGATTAAAGAATGCATTTATGCACATAAGGAACCCTGAGGTTTACATCAGATCCAGTCTGTGTTCCCCTTACCTCTGATGAAATGTAAACACAGTGTCTTAGGTTTAGCATTGCACCAAAATATGTGAACCGGATCTGGGAATGGTGGCCCACTCATTTCCATTAAAGGCTTTGCTCGCTCCTCATCTTGACCATGATATTTAATTCCTCAAATTTTGTCCTGTTTAAAATTAGCTTTACTTAGGAAGTTTCTACCAGTAGACCTCTTTTCTATTAAAACTATTGTAAACTAAACTTGTGTAGGAATATATATACACATATACATATATACACATATATATGTGTATATATACAGATATATACATAGGTATTGTATGTGTTTACAAATAATTACACTCATTGCATGCCAAGCATTTTTCTCTTTTGGATGCACTTAAGTACCCAACTGAAAAGATGTACAGTCTGTTTCAGTGTAGGTTATTTTACTCCATTAGTGCAGATTCGCTTGGGACTGAGAATTAACGTACTATCATATGACCTTGTATTGTGCAAGCCCTAACTCAGTATTTTGATATATAATACAAAAAAAGTATGCTCTACTATCTGTTTTGTTAACTACTTAATATGCTAGTAGTCGCCAGGTTTGGATAAATTCCTGATTTAGCGTTCAACTGAGAACTTTTTTTTTTTTGCACTGAGTACAGAGATTAAACTTAAAAATGCTCTCACATGCTGATTCTAAATAATAGCAAAAGGAAGGAGGAGTTTTGCTTTGAGTGGAAAGGGATAGTCACTCACACTTGCACATTGAATCAGATAGAGACAGCTGCAAGAGGAAGATATGCATTGCAAAAACCAGATCAATTGGATTCAGTCACATCCAAATGAAATTACATCAGTCAATAACCTTCCTTTCAAGGTGCTGAAATCTTTCTGGCCCAAATTTGTCTTTTCAGGTTACTGAGTTTTGCCAATGATTAAAGTATCTTGAAATTGCTTTGATAATATCAAGGACTTGTTTTGACAAGGTCTGTAAATGCAGTCTCTTAAAAGAGAAACCTTGAGTTTCACATAGAGTATTGAGTGTATTGACTGATTCTTTTCTATTTTTTTTTCTTTCTCCCTCCCATGGGTTCTCTAAAGTTTGTATTCACAAAGACATTGCAGAATGAAGAGAAATGACACTTCTAATATTGAAGGAAGTCATTTCAAATATCTGATACCAGTATTTTATTCAGCCTTTTGTATAGGATATGTAGTTTCTTCTAGGCTTTTAAATAGTTTGAAAATGTATGCTTCACATGCATGCGGACATACTAGTATTTAAAGCACAGATTTCTGTAAATCAGGACTGTTTTTGTTCGTCTCAGTCAACATGTTCATGCAGCGACCACTTTTCAAGGTCAGTATTTATACTCTGGGGTAGCTGTTTGTAGCATGAAGCAAAGCTTTTTAGTGATACCTTAGATGCTGTGGCGTTCTGTGCTGCGGATGGACTTTTTTCCAGTCTGATCAATGTATATATAAGCATATAGAGTTCTGAAACCTGTAACACTTACATATTTAATGGAGTTGTAGGTACACATTAATTCCTGAGATCAAGAGGTATACCTTAAGTTGCCTATATTAAAAATAAAAAATGTGTATTATTTGTTTCCGCTTCAGTTGGTTCATTCATTGCATTCCAAAAGGATACCTAGTTTTTGTCAACGTTTCTACTGTAGCTGAAAAGCTCTGTTTTCCCTATTTTTCACTTTATCTCATCAAACAAACTTTTCTCTAGCACCTCAACCTGCTCAGATACCTCTGTAGGCTTCACAAAGTTAGAATTTATAACTTATGTTTTAGAATTTATAACATATGTTGAAGCAGTTATCTTCAAAGGTTTGAAGAAAGGACAAACTGAACATATGTTATGCAAATATATTTTACTGGTGTCCAGGAAGAAACCAAAAACACTGTTCTCCTAGGATTCATTTACAGCGTTGAAACCAAATGTGAAAATGGCTAAAAAGGGACCAGGATCAAACCTACTAACATAAACATTATATTTGTTTGCTGTCACTTTTCAATAGGTGTTACACAAATGAATAGGATCTTTGGCAATTCCATTGGAAAATATCAAAATAATTTGTTTCTTGAGCTATAAATTCCTTTCAAAAGGGAATTTGCACAAGGACCCCCCGACGTACTATTTAGTAAACTGAGGAAGACGGAGCAGATATGTCCGTGTATGATTATGGGCAGAGTGAGGGTGGTTGAGATTTCTTTCCTCTTATACTAGAACTTAAAAGAAAAATGCCTCATAGTTCTTGTGGTCCAGAAGTAGGGAAGAGCCAGCAGAGAACAACAATTCTTCTAGAGGAGAAAATAATGCAACTGAAAACTACTTTGTTGGAAATACCTCACTATCTATGATGCTTTTTTCTAGCTGTTGGTTGTTTCATCTGCTGATAGAAAAGATAGGAAAGCTGTTCACTTTTGCCAACTATTTATTTTAGATTTTTTTTGCTAGGTAAATCTTTTTCCCAGCTAAGAGTGGAAATGCAATTTCAGGTGTTCCAGGCAGCTCTGAGTGCTGCAATCAGTAAAATTTAGAATGGAAATAACAGTTGGCTCAGTTTAATGTAAAATTTTTATAGTGGATTTGATTGTAATTTAATAAGTGCAAGGAAATTTTTAAACATGCCTTGTAATCAGAACAGTTCTTGTGTTGGAGATGATTGGGAAGTGGAAGATACAGATGGAAAAATTCAAAAGATGAGAATAGAACTAGAGACAGGAAGTTAGCGGATAAGAAGTCCAAGAAAAAATGTGAGTACGTAGTTTCCCAAATTTAGTAATCATTTTCACTTGAGTTCGTGGTTTACAAGCTACAGAAAGCTGCTGTATTTATCCATTTATATTCCTTTATCTTCTCTTTTCAGCAGTTTGTTGCTGTTTTAACCTGTATGTAGAAGTAGTTAGTGTTTTGTTTTGTTTTTTTTTTAACTAAATAGTACTTCGGAGGTAAAAGGAGTGAAGATAACCCAAAATTTGTAAAATAATTGGTGTCAAGTCACACTGTAAACAATTTTTCCAAATGTATTATTTATAACCAATTCAAAATAAGTTTACTTTCAAATATTAGTAAATATTATAATTTCCTTTAAAATATCTGGCAATCTAAAGAAATATTATAGAAATCACTTGTATGGATATAAGCTATTTATAATTCCTATTCCATGCTTCTGTTTTGCAATCTTATCTAAAAAGTACTACCAAAAATATGTTCTTAAGTCTCCACTGTGAACCTTGTTTGGCTTTCAGTGCTTTTTGATTTGTGAGCTTACTGTTAAAATTTAACTTACTATTGTGTTAGCTCAACTGACCCTTGCTAGCACAGATAGATTGTAGCCTATCACACTCTGGCCACACTCAGATGGTACATATTATTGAAAAGATAGAGAAGGCACAAAAATCTTGGGCTTATCTTGAGTCACAAGATACAACCCTTCAAGGAACCTCATCTTCTCTGAGGTGATCAGAACAAAACCGGTTGTAATAGCTCTAGAGGGAATTGTCATAAGATGGATGTTAAACATATTTCTGATCTACAACTCAGTTTTCCTTCTGTTTTCTTGGAGGGGGGAAAAAATGTTGGCATGGATGTAGTATCACTGCAGTTCAGTATACCTGATTTTGAAAAAATTAATCATGTTCCAAGGCAGAAATGAAAGCAGAACTAAAATAGATTTACATATGCTGCTTCTTTCATGGCCCTTTGTGGATCCTTACACTCAAAATTAAATGTAATATAGGAAGAACTGTTGGAACATGTGTCAATACTACAGGTGCTGTACTTCAAATAGTATTTTTTCTTTTTATTTTATGGAATTATGATAGTTTATAATTTCTCTTTATTTACAATTCTACTTTAATAAATTTCAAGGCAGAAAATAAAGTGCAATGTAGACTTTATGTAGGTGTTTCTTTGAAAACTGGTGCCAGCACAGCTCAAAGGCAATGCTGATTGTTTTGTGAGATTTTCAGTGGAGGAAAAAAAAAATCTTTGCATTTAAAAGAAGACATTTTTGCAATAATTTCCTCTATAGGGGGTAGTAGTAAAGAAGTTAAATTTGGAGAATGAAGTTAAAATTGTATTGGCTTCAAAAAAACAAAAAATATATCCTTGAAAATAGTTTAGTACATATGTCATGAAAGTGTCAGAAGACAAGAAGTACGAAGAGGAAAGAAAGAAAATGTAAACATATCTTGGCGAATGCTATGAGAACTTGAATAAAGACATTGTTTTAGAAATGACTAAAGCATTCTGTGTAATGAACTAGCAAATTGAATTTTGAAGAAAAACCCCTCACTTAATACTTCATAAATCTTATTTTTTTTCAAATCCTATTCTATAAAAGCAAACACATTTTTAAGCTATTAGACAGTACGTGTTTGTGTTTATCATGTGGTCGATTCTATGGCTACTTCTGTGAGGGTTTCAAAATGAGTGAAACACCAGCTTGTAAGATCAAGCCTACCTTTATTAAGCTGTTGCTTTTTTTTAATAATAAAAGAAAGGAAATTATATTTTATCTATCTTGAGATGGACTGCTTTTGTTCTTTGAGCTGTATTGAGCAAAAAGTCAAAAGGATGCTATACTTAACACAGCTCATTTTTATGTTTGACACGTAGAGACTCTTTGAAGCTTGCTATAAGTGTCTTGTACTATTTGGATCTGACCATACAAGTTGCTTGAACCTAGTGTGGTGTTAAAATGTTTCATAAGACGGAGCAGAGCTGCTATGATCTTTCAATGTTAATATTTTTTTCTTATCACTTTACTGTGTAGATACCCTTCATGAGACACAACTCTGCCACAACTCATCCTCGGAGGCAATCCTGGAAACCTCTTTTATATATATGATTTTAAAATATGGATAAAGCTCTCAATAGAGCACGTAAAGTAAAGGAGAACAGCTATCCTTTCTCTACCATAAGCTTATTATGACAAAAAGTTGAGTTTGCTTGTCAGGCTTGGATAGAATGTTATTGATTGGTTTGTTATTTGGACTGACAAGGTAGTTAATTTGCCTGCCTTTTTTTTTTTGCACTAATCAGGAACATATCATGTGTGCATTGTTGAAAAATCCCAGAT
Source organism: Rhea pennata (assembly GCF_028389875.1). Classification (NCBI taxonomy): domain Eukaryota; kingdom Metazoa; phylum Chordata; class Aves; order Rheiformes; family Rheidae; genus Rhea; species Rhea pennata. The sequence continues at coordinate 30,208,936 of NC_084664.1, forward strand.
AAATGTCTTGTCAGAATTGTCCTATTAAGTTAATGTCTTTTCCCCCTGTGCTTCCTTGCCAAATGATGTTATGCAATACTTGGATTCACTGAAGAGTGAAGGAAGCCTGTGGGACTTAAATATTGTGCGTGTGGTGATGTTGAATGAAATAAGCAACGATTTGCTGTCAGCCTGCTGCTCTACTTATATGCAGTTTAATAAGAACATTTCTATATAAAATACTATGTTGTACATAGAACTTAATGTAAAAAGGATTGTTTCCTATAAAAATGTTCAGTGCACTGATAATAAGAGACTTGTAAAACACTTGAGACTTATTATTCTGAAGTAATAGATTTGCCACGGAAGAATTGATTTTGTGCTTATTAGTATGAACTAACTGTTTCTAACTTGGACATTTGAGTAAATAGAACTTTATCTATATTGTTTGCTGGATCACTATTAAGAAAAAGAAAAATCTGAGTATATGGAAACATTGTTTGATTTGGCTTACTTCTCTGGCACTGTTCAGGACAACCTGATTTCCTCATAATATCAATATGAAATTGTTATGTAAGTTGGGAAAGGAATGAAGAAATGATCACACAGCATGACAGCTGGGATCTTCGTCTTCGTCCATATATATCCGGGTAGATGCAAAAATAGTATTTTGATCTACAGTACAATACTGATCCAGTTCTTAAATCTACGGTAGCAGTATATTGACATCTTCATCGTTTCATCTTGAACTTGCTTGGAAAAATTCTGCTCAAGTGCAATCACACTTGTACCTTTACAACGTATAATCTTTGAATTTCTTGAGATATGGTGGGTTTTGTCAACTATCAAGGCACGTTTCCATTTGAAAGTATTTTTTAACCTTAAGAAAGAAACTATATGCTGTATTAAATAATAGGAAAAATATACAAATTTGTGTATTCTTACCAACAAGTCATATCTTACTAGGGCATTTCATGTTTGGATATTATATTAAATAAAATTAACCTGATGTCTAACACGTCGTTTTATTTTAAAAAGGGGGAGGGAAGATACCAGAAAAAGATTTTGGTCTAAACTGTCTCATAAATGCTTACTGTTCTGTATTGGCAAGGCACACAAAGATGCCTTTAAAGTAATGTGCACTAGGAAATAGTTATTCATTCAGTAAATCAGTCTCTAAGACTACATGAATCTATTTTAGGAAAAGAAGACTTGGATTTAGTAATCATTTGTCCAGAATTCTGAAGTACACTAAAAAGTTGCATCCAGACATTGTGCTAACAAGAAAAACAGTGCCTGTACTTAATGCTGATTTAAAAAAAAAAAAAAAAAAAAAAAAAAAAACTTTAGAACACACTATGCACTGTGATTTATGGTTAGTTATTAAGCTAACAGTGTAGGCATTATGGGTGGGAGAGAAATGAAGAATGTAAGATATCTTGACTCTTGTAAGACTCCAAAATATTTTTTGTGTGACGTTATGCTAAGCAAGAAATACATTAGTTAAACTACAATAAAAAATATGTGTAGAGCTGATCAGGCTAGCAGACTAGTTATCATGAATTCACTGTCAAACTGGAATGATGTTCCACTCACTGGATTCCATTCCGATCTGTCCTGGATTCAGTATTATATTTTTGTTAACTTCTGTTTTAATGTATTAGCTGCTGGAATAAAGAGCTTGTTACATTTGGAGGTGACACCAGTATGATGTGAGGGACTACAATGTTAGAATTAAAAATGAAACTTTAGGAAGACTTCTAGAAAAAAAATACGTAATGCAGAAAAGGAAAAGGCAAATTACTGTGTTTAGTAGATGATTATGATACTAGTGTTAGGAGATATCCATCTTCAAATAGAAATTATGGAGGACTGTGTGTTTCACATGTGATCATGAATTGAGCTAATCATAACTGAGATGCGCAAAGACAGCTGTCGTATTTAATATCATGAAAATAATCCTTCTGATTTATACCTCAGCTTTGGAAAAACCTCAGCTAGTGTATTCTGTCCACATATGGGCGCCATTATCCAAGAAACATGTAGATAGATTCTAAAGAAAGTTGAAGGAGCGATGAAAAGACTGCAGGAAACGTAATTGGTTTAAAGGATTAAAATAGTTGACTTTCTTTACTTTGGAGAATCCATGTCTTCAAGCCAATCTAAATTCATAGTTGATGAAAAGAGAAGTTGCTGCAAGGAAGGAGAAACAAATAATAAGTTGTTCTTTGAATCTGATTAGACCAAAGATAAGTCTTGTTTTGTGGCAAGCTGATTTTGGATAGGCAATAGAAAGTTTTTTCTAATAATAATTGTGTTAGATAAGATTGTTAGGAAAGTTGAACAGTCTCGGTCACCTGAGACTTCTAAGGACAGATTAGCGTGTGTGCAAAATAATCTGAAAGTTGTTGATACTCCTTTGGGCATGTGTGATATCCTAAGATAGTTTCTTGCTCTATTTTGTGATTGTTCCCTAATACAGCTTTTATTTTTTTTTAATGCATATAAAGCTTTTTTTTAAAAAAGTTTTTTTTTTTCCTTTGCACTTTTTTATGATATGAGGTATTAGATTAGTTTTCAGTCAGTCTCTCTCTCTTTCATATGAGGTATTATGCCATTTGCCTTTCTTTATGGAAAGCCAGATGAGAACACTGGATATTTTACCTTTTGAAAGAAGTTTGATGATGCTCTTCAATATGTGAGGGACATTTGTAGTAGCTCACAAAGAGTATGTCATTAAGTATAGTAGTCTGAACACCTGTGAATGACACCATAGATGCAGTAATGTATTAGGACTAGAATGTACTTCAGGAAAAATAATGTAGTTTTTGCTGATACCTTTCTTAGAGTTAACAGATATTTTCAGTTTGTTAGTAGTGGCTATCCTAATCCTTTCAGAATTTCCTGCATTTCCCAAGAAAGAAAACGTATTGCATTTGGGGGGGGGGGGGGCTGCTCTTTGTGTAGCGTTTTCACATTAGTGTGTGGTTTGGAAGCATGGTCTTCACAGAAATACTTTGTTTGAAGTTAAATACAGTAAATATAAGTTCTATGCACTAGTTATACAATATAAACAAAAATAAATACATCTGACATACTGTTTACATCAGTGTATTCCCCTCATATATATGGACTTGATGAATTTTGCAAAATAGTTTGTCAATGCTAAGTGTTTTTTAGTTTATGAAGTAACATGAGAGCAAGAAAAGTGTACACTTCTTGCTAAAAGGAAGTTGTTTGCTAGTACAGTATAGTCAAGAAATTTTCTTCATAGTATTTGTATAATTCATTTTGTACATACAGACTAAGTTTCATGGAAGAGAAGAATTGCTGGCCGTTCAGAAAAAAAATGGATTACATAGAAATGTTGCATAAAGCAAGTTCAAAATAGCTAATTCAGAATATCTTTTCTTACCTATAGACAATCAGTGTTAAAAGTTTTTTTGCTTGTTTTTTGTTTAAGTGTTAAAAAGTATGGATAAAAGGAGATGAGAGAAGAGATGGTTTGGGATTTTGCAGAATAAATATATGTACACAGGTGTCACCAGGTGAACACTTACTTTCTTTTATTCAGTTGTGTTATAAGTGATTGACAATATCTGTCAATTTTGTTAAAATGAGCTATTGATATTTGAGTGACGTAATGATGGGGGGAATGGAAGCCACATTAAGTATTTTTTACTTTTGAATGTATAGGCGGTATATTTTGTTTATATTTTTGCTTAAAATAGAACTTCTTCTTATGGGTCAGAGCATAGCAGTTCGTACCATTATGTACGGTAATTGGTGCTAAATAGAGAGTTTTTTAAAAACTTATTTCATGTAGCAGATGTTGAAAAGTATAGTGTAGCTTCTCAAAGTGAATGAAGGTTTTTCCATAGGATTATTGTATGCTAAAGAGAAAATATGGTTATTTTATTAATTCTCATGAATTTGGACAAAAATATGAGTAAGTTCAAGATTGATGTGCTTCTACTCACATCTGAAACCATGAAGGTGCTTCATCGTGAATCCATTTTTAGCTGAGGTTGAGAAAGCTTGTCCTGCTCTATTAGGTCACGTCTGTTTTGCCCATGTACTGTCTTCATCAGCAATAGGTAGCGTAATTACCCACAGAAGGGTGTTTAAGAACTAGAATATAATAGTCATTCTGCTTCTGGCATAGTCTTTCCCCTTTCAGTAGTAGCTCTGTCCCTCAATCTTCCATGCATAGCAGAAGAGAGAGTCTACTCTGTCATCTAACATTACAAACTGTGGCAGTCGGAAACTTTATGCTTGTATTGTACCTAGCACAATGGAAATTAGAATGTGGCTTTTAACCTGAATTACTTTATTTATGCTGTAAGTATTATTCTTCCCAGAAAGAGTATTTAGTTTACTTTAGAGCAAATGAAAATACTAGAATCCCAGAACAACTGCTTGGAAGTGACGTCTGGAGGACCTCTGTTCCAATCTCCCACTCAGAGCAGGGCTGGCTACAAAGTTAAATCTAACTTTAAGGTTAGTTGAATATCTTTGGAGGTAGAGAGACAGCCTCTCTGGATAATTTGTTCCAGTGCTTGAAGAGACTGTATTATTAGGCTATATCATGTTTAATATTCGATATTGAATCTACATACATTCACCTAAGAATATTAGTGCTGAAACCAATCCCTGATCATGCTGAAATCGCCTAAAAGCTTGATTGGCCTATGTAAGAGGACTGTGTTAAATTACACTGGTACTAACAATTTCTTAAGATAGAAATTACAAAACACCTTGATCATCCATTTTCAGCTGTTACACTTAAGGCTAAGGCATTAAAAACAGGAAATGGAAAACCAGCCTTTTCTATTTTACAATCATAAATTTCCCTGTTGCTAAACCTGACAATGTTCTGCCTAGTGAGTCTGAAAAACAAAAAGGTGGCAAGGATCTAGACCTTTTAATTTTTATGTTAGACTTTTAAATTTTAAATTGGAGTCTAAATATAGGGTCGTATCACTTTTATTTTGTACTTGGGCTACGACATATACAGCAAAATGAAAGCAATTTCTGTTGGAATCCATGAAGCAGAACTGAACAGGTTTGATGTACAAAAGCAGTGTACGGTGTGGAGACTTAAAATATTTTCAGTTTTTTCAAGAGATGTCAGAAGCAAAGGCTAAAAATAATGTCAAAGTAGTCCATAATGGAAAAGTACTATTATGTTGTCTCCTCAACATAAAAGCGTACTTTTTAGACAGCATAACAATGCAGTTAGTATACTAATGTACGGTTATATCACTGTTAGTTTTTCAATTTGTTTTCTTCTTTAAATAAGGGAACAGGGGAGCAACTTCTGTGACGTTACTTGTAATAGTTGATGTTACTCCCCAGATCATAGTGTTTGTTCCTATCCACCAGAAGTTACCTTTTCCTTGGTCCTATTACAGTTAAGGTATAAAAGCAGCATTCGTCACCTGTTTAAGCACAAATCAATTACCTTGGATTTTACGACTTAAATTCACTTGAGCTACATTGGCTTACTTTATATTGGGGCGTGCTTACATGATCCTTTTCATCAATTCTATCAGGTAACCACTAACAAGAGACAAAATGATGACCGTGCCTTAAGCTGCCATCGCTGTTTTTAAGCTGTTTTTTCTGAATTCAAGAAAGTGCTGCAATCTAAAATTAGTTCCTTGTGCACTTCCCCAGCTCTTTGTAGTTTCAGAGTGGTCCAACACTGTTGGCTACTGAGGGATTAAGAGGAGAGAATCCTGTATCTGAGAAGCAGCATCTGTTTCTTGCATGTTAAGAGCCTTTAATCAGAAATGGGGCCCAGAACAAGCTACAAAGAAAAGATGTTTATCAGTAGAGTCAAATCCCTCAAATGTTGGAATAGCCATCATGTTGCTGCTCTGCACTAATGGGGATTGAGTGAGTACCCATCCCAATTTAGTTCTCCATGAGTTCTGGATTAGTTTACTTGGAAGTTTGCCAGAGTAGGGCTTGTGTGGTCTCTAATCACCATTAGAGATCGCTGTCACGCAATCTCTAATGCTCTAACGCTGTCCTACTCTGGCTTGATGATGATTTGTTGATAGTGTATCAAAGTTTCATGTCCTTTTCCTAATAAAATAGATTTTCTTTCTAATCTGTGCTGATTGATAGAGTATAGGGTATATATTTTGCGATTTTGTATTTTGCTCAACTGGTACCTTTTAGCATGACACTGTAGACATTGTGCAGTGATGTGTACATAAGTGAGAGATTTTCTGTAATCTCTGAAGCATATTTGTGAAGTTGTATTTAAAGATTAGCTTATTAACGTTGTGTTTCAGGGACATGTAGGTAATTACTTTTACAGCTATAGATGGGTGCTGCTATCTTCTGAATGCAAAATAGATTTCTTTACTCTGGCTGAGTCAGCTTTTTGTGGTTTTATATGGTATTAACTAGTGACTTACAAACATGCTAGTGGTGGGCATATTTTGCATTCACAGTTCCTTTATAAAAGCAAAGGTCTTTTTACCCCAGTGCTAATGTGAAGACTTCTGCAGGCCAGTTGATAAGACTCCCTCCTTTGCAGGTAGACGCAAGGTAATGAAATTGGATGTGTGCTGGACTTTGTAAATAAAATGAGATTGACCTCAGCCATTATCTCGTTTATCTCATTTACATTGTAAAATCAGTATCTACACTATTGATTAGAACATAATTAGTTAATTAAGAACAGTAAAAGTCAGAGTTATGTAGGGCTTGAGCACAGCTGGCTGTACTGCTAAAAAAAAAAAAAAAATCCAAGGAGATGAGCAGATGGAGATCATTTCATTAAAGAACAAAGCAGACAGGTTTCACTTATGGAAATGCTTAATCAAGCCTTGCCATGAAGATGTAGTTGACTTTCATTCTATATTTTTATATTGAAAAAAACAATTTCTTTCGTTGTTATTTACCTTTTAAACTTTGTCTTTCTTCCTGATACCCCATATTCTCTAAATATAGTGAGAATATCTATCCTCATTAATTGTTGAAATGAAGAGCAGAGCATCTTCTAATTTTGATATATAAGGTGATTTCAAACTTGTTGAAAGCATTGATAGTAAGCAATTACCTGTCAGTTAAAGATAATTTAGGAAGTAAGTTTAGCTTACTTTTATGTGAATCTCTGTTTTTATTTTTGCAGAGTTTGGGGTATAGCTATTAGGCCAGGCCACTGCACATAACTGTGTGCTTAAACGCATTGAGATCGTGTACTTAGTCCATAGTTATCCACAAATAATAGTAAATTAAAACATTCACTAGTTTAAGGACAATTTCGAAGATGTGACCTTGAATCCATAATTTAAATTTTAAAATTCTAGTTAAAAATTTGAACAGAATTTTTAAAATGGAGTAAGTAGGGGGTTCCTTTTTTTTTTCTTTTTCTTTTTCTTTTTTCTTTTTTTTTTTTTTTTTTTAAGTACAATAGTTTAGCTTGGACTATTTAACCATCTTCAGGTTGGGAATGGTTGATATTTGTGAATGTCAATGCAGTGTGGATCCTTCGATACTGTGACTGGTCTGTGAGTATATTTACTGAAAGACTGCAAGCACAATGCCTTTCATGACCCAACAATTTTGATCTATAATTAAGTTTGAAAGTACCTTTTTATCTTGTGTTTGTTTCTTGTGTGCTGTATCTGACAGTGCATTTTCTATCATCTCATGGTGCTAGACAAAGGAACGCACCTAATAATATATACCTAAGTACTTAATAATCTCATTTTATGAGTGACATTTGAATCTAGATGTAAGGTTTTCATACTGAATTAAACTGTGTTTACACATAACAATTTTTGTTTTCTGTACTGAAATGTAAACTTCACTTTCTGTCCCAATTCAACGGTATCAAACATCAGAGTTACCAAGCCGCGGGTGCAACTGTGAAATACTTTTGTTTTAATCCTGCAATTTTTTTTTAACGGGTGTGTGCACCAGCAATGTGCTCAGAATAATAGCTGCTTATGTCCAGTACTGCTGAAATGAGTCATGGCCAGACTTTCCTTAGCTTTTGTAGGAATGCTGTTGACTTGTGATCAGAATGTGGGGCTAAAAGCATCACCTTTAACCAAGGTACCACTGCATTCACCGTCTTCCTCCCAGCGTCATGCTCGTGGAATTTGTGCAATTATGTTCCACTATACATAATTTGTACCCTAATAAAAAGTACTGTGAAGAAATTGGTTCAAAAACTTTGGGATAGTCTTACTTTTATGGATATGCAGCTTTTAATATTTTTGATACATGAGAATATGCTTCTATTATTTGCCTTTTCTCAGCTGTGCAGGGGCAGTGAGAAAATATCAGAATTGAAAAGTATTCATACAGATATCTTTAATTTGTTCCAGGAAAGTGCTGTTTTTATTCTGCTAAGCTGATCAGATTTTAAATTAAAAATTAATAACAGCTGAATATTGTAAATATTTAGGGCCTCAAGACCTGAATTTATTTTCATAATGTTCTGATTTTTTCAACCCAACCTTGCTGACCTCATCAGCGTGCTTCTGAAACCTGGCTGAAGGTGCAAGCAGAGTGTAGCACATTCTAGGTACAAAATGAAGAAGATGTAGGAAAAGATGGCAAAGCATAATGCTGAAGAGGAAACGGTCTTTGTTGAACGTGTAACCTTTTCTTTTTATAGACAATCATTTTAGAAAAACCACAGCTGAATACAATCTGAATTAACACTTTGAAGTCAGATGTAGATTTTAGGATTAAGCATAATACTTTGAAAATGTACTAAATCAGTCAAAAATAGTTTTATCTTATGTGTTGCTTAGAGGATCTCAGGTAGTTTACAAAAATGGAGTTCTGATACACTGTACAAATGCTTATTTGCAGATTAAGATTCTAGGTATAGAAATAGGTTAGTATAATTATATTCCTTTACAGATCAGAATATTGAGGCTCAAAGGAAGTTTAATCATTTGCTGAAGGTCACACACACTGTTAACAGAGTCAGGTGATAGGATATAGGAGTGTGTAACCTATCTTATCTCCCACTCTCAACCTTTTTATTATTTTAATATGCCTTTTACAAGAAATAAAACTCTTAAATTTCTAATTATAAGTAACATATTTCTACACTAGAACTTCTGTGTCTTTAAAAAATGAAAAGGATGGTTTCCCTTTTTAAGTATTTTTCTTTGTGCTGGAATGAGGTTGAGTTATTAGAAAATATTCCTGAAGGTATAGTTTGCAATATAGTATATCCCATTTTTAAAAAATACCAAAACTGTACCAGCCCAATCTTGCACACTGACAGACTCCACTGCTTTGAATATCTACTTGACAGAAGACAGTACGTAAACATCCAGTACCCCTACCAGTGCTCAGCAGTTACACGTAACCAGCGGGTTACGTGTAACTGCTGAAAACAGGACTTGCCTAGCATGCATAGCCTTGACAGCAAGAATAGAAGTGTTTACTCACGTTAGACAGTCATATTCACAAACCAATTAGTTCTTTTTATATGAAGATTAATCTCAGGAAAAAAATCACATAAAGATCTTATTGTTTTAAATTAGAGGTATATGCTCCTTTGGTTGAATCCTCTTTCTGTAATGCGCTCTGTGTTTTGCTGATAAACGATACTTTTCTGTTCTTGCTCTGATGATGACCGTGCTATGTTCTTGTTGCAATTTTGGGGGGATTTTTTGTGTTTGTGCATTTTGCAGAGGAAAACGAGAGGCAAAGGAAGCAGAGAATGAAAGCACGTTTTAATCTCTAAATTTCAATCTTTAAATATGTTCTTTATTTCCTATTTTTGGATTATTTTTATTGGCTTTAATTCAGACCTTAAGGATACTAAATGAAGAAAATCTGACAAAATTAATTTTGAAAAAAGCTTTTTTTTCACACAGAAGAGTACGGGGGGATATGCAAATAAATTGAAGAAGACAGCAAGTTCAATGAGACACATTAACATCTTTTTCTCCTTTTGAGCCTATTTGTGTACAGTCTAATTTCAAACTCCTTTCATGAAGTACTTGCTTTACTGCAGCATATCTTCAGTGCTCATGCATTAAGAATATGTGAGCAAAGAATAGTATGATATATATTGTGAGCTTCATATGTGGACCAAATGTAGTGCAAATCATCAATGAAAGGTTTATTAATAAAACAAAGTTATTGTGTGTGCAGAGGGCAGTTTTTATAAGTGAAAAATGACAATGAAATGCTTTTAAGTGAATGCCTCTATCCAGTAAATTCAAGAGAATCCAGAAAATATTCTGTGAATTTATCAACCATGCAGTCATAGTTTTAAAAAATAAAATCCATAGACGTAAATTATACTTGAATTAATAGATATATGAGAAAATATTATGTAGTATTTGCCTTGAAAATATAGTAAAATGTTCATCTTGAAACTATGAAAAATGAATATTTATCTAAAAAAATCAAGAAATTTCTGAAAACATTCTAAAAAGTGACCTTGAAGTATCTTAAAATAAATGTGAATTGTTCATTATCTGTATTTTCTTTAATTTGTAAGTCTGTTAAATAATGTTATTTATATACAGTCATGCATACATAAGATACTCATCAAAAGGCAATTCATGAGTGTCTGCATCGGAATATTCCAAATAAGATAGAACCTACTTGAAATGTGTTTGCTTGAAAATACCCCTTTCAGAAAATGTGCATTCTGAATGCAATGTGCCCATGAGAATGGGTCAGGAAATCTTACACAAGAGTTGCAGGGAAGCTCTGTCTAAATAATAAAGAAATGCAATATCCATTTTTACTTTTGCAGATGTGATGAATGCAGGCTCTGCTACCATTTTGGTTGTCTAGACCCTCCCTTAAAAAAGTCTCCCAAGCAGACTGGCTATGGATGGATTTGTCAGGAATGTGACTCTACGTCCTCCAAAGTAAGTTAATTCATCCAATGCAAATAGTTGGAGTATTTTGGTCTTAGCGGTCTTACAAAGCATTTGAAGGTTTTTTTGGAATGCTGTGCATTACTCTTCTCTGAAAACTGCAGTGAAAGAATATAAGGTAATGATTTTAGATTCTCTGCACAACAGATTAAAAACAACGTATGTAAAATGGGAATATTCTTAATCATTATCATTTTACCATTTAAATATTTTCACATTAAAATGTTCTCCGTCATAAAAAATAAAAAAAGTAAAGATGCTATCTTGGGGTTGATAACTTTATTGACAAGTGATAATATCTTAGGAATAATACAGAGCAGAAGCCTCAAAGGATAAAAACAGAAAATATGTCTTTTTCGGTGTGACTGAAAATGATCTGAAAGAGTCCATCTGTGTGGTTTTTTTTTTTTTTTTCTTTCTTCAAGTTGGAAGAAACTTGTGAAGGGTTTATGGCAAACAACTTAAAGTTGTTTGGTAACTTGTTTAGTATAATTTCATCAAGTTCAACATTTTAAAATTAGAAGTAAACTTCTTATAGAGATTAACTTTCTTTAATAACATTAAAAGTAATTGTCTACTTCTGTAGTACTGACCAGTCAAAGAAGTAATGTTTTTGATTCTTTGTTTTTCTGCCTCAAAGCTTATTTAGTACTAGCATTCTTTTCTGTCGTCACCATAACCTCTGAAGAGACACTTTCCACTTGATTTTTAAAATTGAATTTTATAAAATTCAACTGATTTATCACTGCTGAAACAATAGAGCATTCTAAAAGTCTTTAAAATTTTAGAGACTGTTCTGCTATTTACTTGGTATTTGTTAGAATTTTTCAGCTAGTGAGAAAGTGACTCGGTATTTGGATATGCAGGGGCACAGGCTATGCAAAGATACTGTCATAAGGTACCTGTTAGCAGACTTGGATATTTACTCTTTCATGATATGGCTTTTCAAAATGGAAGATACAAAAAATCGAGACAGATTTATCCAAACAGAAGTATAATTTTTTTTGACTTGCTAGTGTCCCTGAACAGCTGGAGCAATGTGGTACTGAGTTTCACCAGGGGATTAATCAAATTGTCCTTTTGTAAGGAGATGTGGAGATAGACGTCGGAAATTAGCTGTCCACTGCAGTTTGGACATCAAGCAATCTTTCTTCAGTACCACTTACACACAGTGGACATTCCAAGAGCGAATTCACTTACTTCAACTAAAAGAATATGTTCTTCGTAATATTAGTAAAAATCTTCCATCTCCACTTCTTCTACATAAACAGAATCAAAGATAGTTTTTGCAATTTCTATTTTTTTTTCCAGGAAACTGGCACAGTACATACTAGGTAATTTTTTTTTTTCAAATAATTTAACATGTAAATTAAGTAGGATTGATTAAATTTACTGCAGGGAATGTGTTAGTTTAAAGGTGCCTGCTGAAAAAAAAAAAAAAACAATGTTTTGAGAAGTAAATCAAGTTTATGGGTTAGAATCATGATATATACTGTATTATGCTAGGAATTAATAAAATTATTTTTAAGTTTGTTATTATTTCTAATTTTAATTCATATAGAATTTTTAATGAGTGTACCTAAAGTCCCTATTGCACTTACAAATAAAGGCAGTTTGATCTGTATTTGAGTGAGAATGTGATGAATCTGATGGATACTGAAAAACTGTCTTATGAGGACTCCTTGTGGTTTTCTTTAGTTACTTGATATAGCCTTTTCATGAAGCTATACAAGGAAAATTCTCGGAAAAAGCTGTATTGCTCTCCATGTTTCAAGAAGATCTTTTTTATTTAATTTGTTTTATTCTATTTTGTGTTACAAATTAAAGCAAGATAGCTAATTAAACTACTTGCAAGTCATCCTTACTGTGAATGTATTTCTAAAAAGCTTTGAGCTTTGTTTATGTGTTTAATCATTTTCAAACTCAATTTTCTATGTGGCTTTTAGTTGGATGTTATGTATCCACTGCTTTGCTCAGATTTTCTCAGAAACAGCTCTGATACAAGGTTTTTTCTTTGCCCCCTACTATTAGAGGGAGTAGTCTCTCCAATGGGTATGTAGACCTGGGAGAAGGAGAACTGCAGAGAAAATGCCATTGTTTGCTGCACTCCAACTAATCCATGGATGAATTGCAAGCCTGAGCTACCAGCATTTTCGATCTCTCTGTCACCCACTAAATCCAATTTTTGGTGTGTCACAGCAAAGTTTCTTGTAAGGATTATAGCAGTAAAATAGGATTGCGTTTTCAGCTTTTGCCGAGGAGACTATTATGTACTTTTCATTTCTTCAACTTTGTTCGTCTGCTTTGATCCAATTTAAATCACTGTTATAGTGTAGATTTTAAAATTTCCCAACTATATCCTCTGTAGCTGTGTTGAGCCTTGAAAAAAATTAGTGAGTAAATTATGCTATTTCAATAGAGAGAGAGATTACAATGCATACATAGCATACTATGGTATATATAATAAGTTTTATTTCTAATTATGGTTTTAAATTGTAGGAACTCAGGAAAATTTGCTTATTGCTGACTTAATAAATAATGTGATTTTCTTTCAGATTTTACTAAACTCCTGCAGGCATCACCAGTATAAAGAGTGTAATACAGAAGTAATAAACATATGCTTTAAGTTGTTATCTATCATAAGCATTGGAGATGCTTCTTCCTTTTTGCTCTTAGTAATCACGGGACTCTCCAGCAACTTAGTCAGTTTTTCCACCAATTTAACGTATTCCCATATTACCCCGCCTGTCAGATAACAGACAGACAGTGACTTTGCTGTAGGGCATGAGGGCAGCAGTTTCTATGCTGTTGCCCTCATGCCCTACTAGCTGTCACATTTATGGAATGGGTGATGCTCACTACTAAGGTCTGACAAGCTTTCTCATCTCAGAAACACTGTAGATTTTGTTATATCACATGAAAGCTGAAGTAAATCTAGAAGGTAGCCATTTCATTAACATTATCTATCTTCCCGGCAGAAAGAATGATCTGCACTTTCAGTATTGCCAGACCTTACCACTGTATATCAGAAATTTCCCGGTAACTTTACATAACAATATGCAGAAGATTTGTTATGTAGAACCTTATTTGAGATGAATTTAATAAAAATAAAATGCAGGCCAAATCATTCCATATCATGATGTAGTAATATTCAGTAGGAATAGTCTACCCATCTCTTCATTTTCTGCTATAAAGCTCCCTTTGTAAACATTAGATGTAGCTGTTCAGGGTTGTTTTCTAGTGCCTTCCTTTTTAAAAGTTCTGTGTAGAGTATCTCCTCAAATTTTAAAATTTTGCAAGGGACCTAGGCAGCAAAAAGTTTGAACATATATCATATTACAATGACTGTGCTGGTTAGGTTTCTATCTGTTCATTTTTATGTACAATCTATTTTGCAAAAATCTGCAGAGTGTACATGTCAGGTCATTATTTGATTACTGCAAGATCAGCTGCCTTGCCTGTAGACTTCTGTTTAGTTTGCTTTATTTCATCTTTTTACGATATTGCACTTTTTTAGTGGATATAAATTGTCATGCATGTATGCATAGAATTCTCATCTAAACCCCTCTGGAAATAATTTCTGGAACTACAAATCCATGAGACACCAGCCCTGGCAAGTAATATTTTCTATACACCTTTTGTGGTGGAAAACAATCATGGAGTTTTGCTTATGTTCTGTTAGGCTAGTAGTCATTTGTTTGAGTACGTCCTGCTTTTACATAGGGAATAAGCACATGTAATTGGATACTATATTAAAATATTGAATATAATGTTGGAAATGATCTTTTAGAAATAAATATAAAGATTTATAAAATTTAAATTTATAAAATATGAAGAGGGTAGTTAACAAGGTCTATGAGGAGCATAGAAGAGTGTAGAAATTTCTGCTCTACTAATGAATCATGCAAGTGTTGATCTCATCATGATTTGTGCTGTTTCATTTTTCTGTTATTTCTTTTTCTAAAATTCAAGAAACATCTTTATCACATATTTTCACACAACCGTGTTAAAAAAAGAAACATCAGGAGCAAAAAATCCTGATGTCAAGGTCTCAAAATTTAGGAAATACCAGAACCAAGTTGGTATGCTCATCTTTAAGCTCTGTTAAGGGTATGTATGAATACGCAGCCTTAATTTGTTGCTGCTTTTTTTTTTTCTTCTTTCTTTTTTTTTATAGGACTTCTGATTTATCTGGTTTAGCTGTTAGGGGGTTCTGAAAGAGATTATTTTGTGTTGAATATTGGAAAAAAAATACTGTCTTTAGACTTTGGAAGATGTGAAAAGAAAAATAATGATTTCAGGAACAGAAAAGAGGAAAATTGGCCTTATGCTTAAAGTAGTTGAGTTGTGGCTGGAAAATTGAACTTTATCCAGAGCTGCTGTTAATGATAGACAAATTAAAATTTCAGACTTAAAAAAAGTTTATTATTAATGTTATTAACTTTTTCTTCTTATTTGCTGCTGCCCAGCTTGGGTGCCTTGGCTTAAAGTGCAAAAATGCTGAATTCTCAGAGCTGCAGCTGGTTGTACTGTAAACTATACTTTGAAAGCATTAAGTGTTGTATGATGCTTAACCTGCTCCGGAAAATGCAGTCTGGAATATCACAAATTAAGTACCAAATCTAATACAAATAGAAATTTTAAATCTTAATCTACCTGTCTCTAGGCTTCCTCCTTATACAATGAGCATGCCCTATGGTATCGGGGCACCTTCTTTGGAGGACGCACCAGACAAGCAAGTGTACTGTCACCATGGCATACAACACTGCAACTCAAAAAATGAGAAAAGAGTACTACTGAAAAATCTACCTACTGATACAAGCAGAAAATAATATAATAGAAAAAAATTCAATCTTTATATGACACTTTTCAGGCTTACATTAGGAGATTTCGGTGGTTTACCGAACAACAAATTGCATGGTGCAACAAATTGCATAATGCAGTGACTGCATTTGCAAAGGCAAAATCTGTTTTCACTTTTAGTTAGTGTACATATTATGACCTACTTTATGGTGAGTAAGGATAATAGTATTAAACATTTTTTGTGATTATAAAATTTAATTTTTTTTAAAATAAAAATTTTTTGTCAGAGTTGAAAAATGCTACATAAATCAGATTTGGAATTGTTTTTGCGTGTGTAACGTATCAAAAGATTTTTATATATATATATATATATATAAACATATATATGTGTGTATATATATATATATATATAAACATATATATGTATATATACACACACGCACACACACATACCATGTTATATATATATAAAAATACATATATAACACACGTGCACGCACGCGCACACACACACACGTATATATATATATAAAAAATAACTGTAAAATATTTGGTTGCTTTGAAATCACTGTTGACTTTTTAGATTTGTCAGAAGTTGTGAGAAGTAGTGAGATGTTGGCACTGGAGTGAACAAGAGAAAATTATCCAGATCTGTAAAGCTGTGTGAGATTTTAGCAGAAGTCTTTGTACCACTTAGACCCTGTGTAGAGAACTTAATAATGCCAAACCTTGGAAGAAGAATGAATTTTACTATCAATATAGTCCAAAAAAAGGTGAAATTTCAGTGTACGGTAGATCTTATCACTTGATTGAAATATTTGCTCCCCAGGTACCATATTTAGAAAAATGAGTTGGCACAGTCCCTGTATTTTTTTTTTTTTTTTCCTGGCAAGGAAGGATAATAAATCTATGTAATGAATAA
The DNA here is from genome assembly GCF_028389875.1 of Rhea pennata. Taxonomy (NCBI): domain Eukaryota; kingdom Metazoa; phylum Chordata; class Aves; order Rheiformes; family Rheidae; genus Rhea; species Rhea pennata. The sequence goes on from NC_084664.1 coordinate 30,225,529, forward strand.
TTTATGCCATAAAATATTCCAAAAATAATCAGCCTTGAAATTAACTTAAGATGGGACTTGATTTACAAATAGAAGATAAATTCAGCACAGAGTTCGTTGGTGTTAAATCCCCCAAATAATCCAAATAATACACTCAGTTGTCAGAAGAAGTTTCCCATAGTATAGCTAGGAACTTTAGGCTTTAATGAAAAAAAGATTAAGCACTGTAACATACTTCTAGAGGAGATGTTTATTTTAAATATTTAATTCTTTTCCACATCAAAATTAATTCCACCAATTCCGTATACCCCGTGTTATTGAATTCCAGATCCTCATCATGAACTTCCAGTGCTTGTACTTCTTATTAGATGCAGCATAACTGTATCAATAAAGCAGGGTCAAAAATGGGCAATGCAACATTTGTTTTCTTATAACCTTGTCTGAATAAGTCTTCTGATTGGTTACAGAGGGTGTAACCAGCCAGCAGTTTAAATAAATTGAAATACAGGGATCTTAATCGTCTGCTTAATAGTATACAGTTGTTTCAAATGCAAAGACAGATTTCTAGCTCTGAAGCATCATAAAATGGCAGAGATGATGTCTGAGTGTTTAAAAAAAACAAAGGTCTGGTAAGCAGTGCAAAATACGTAATTTGTACTTTTATTAACTTTTTTGGAAAACACCACTAATCACAAATCTGGTAGAGCCTGTTTTCACAGTGGTCTTTTATGGGCATGTCCTTAGACAACTGTTAAGATTTACACTACATATAGCAGTTTTAAACAGATATTGTTGCCACTAATGCCCCAGTTTAATGTTACTTGGATCAAAATTTATTTGGTTTCTGTTATTCATTTTTCTTTTGTCCCCTAACTTTATATATCCAGGAGGAGACTGAAGAATCCTCTTGCTACTTAACATCATTTATTCTTTTTACACAAACAAATATACAATGCAGCATTTTTTCAAAGTTGAAACTTTGCACACACATATAAGTTTTTTCTTAATAGACAGCAGCAGTACCATTTGATACCTTCCATAATGCTGTACATTTTCTGACAAAAGCAGAGTGAAAAAAATGTTCAAATACTACTGAAGAGAGTTTTACCTACTTAAAATAGCAATTCATTTGATGTCATTTTACACACAACTTATAGTACTTTTAAAATGAAGCAAATTATTTTTTCAAGAGGCCCTCATGAACCAGATTATTACTGAGGTGTTCCTGCTTTTCATAAATTGCCTTGACAGTTTTGCTTTATTGCAACTAAAAATGTACTGCTGAAGTAAGAATAAACAAGGGAGGCTGAAACTAGAAAGAAGCTTGATCATTTTCACTTAAATTAAAATACTCATCCATGTCTGATTTTCTGTGGAACGTTTACATGACATCTAAAAGGTACCTGATTTGTAATGTACCAGACTTAAAAAATTTAAATCACAAAGTAATGATTATGCATCTTTAGTGCACCTAATCTAAATATGTGCAGTCTACTGTTTAAATATCTGAGCCTCTAGTGTAGATGTGGTTTAGTTCAGATAGAATAACTCTGCTGCCTTCCCCTTAAGGTAGTGATTAAGGAAGCAAAATCTCTTCACTGGGCAGCTGTCAGGAGCACCAGTGCTACTCTTGTCTTCCTTAGGAGATGCTTCTAACAAAATCTGCTTAAAACTATGATTTATCTGTGAAACAACTCTCCTGTTGAATTATAGTGTATACTTCCTGAGCCTTGACAAAATGAATTTACAGCCTGAGTTGCCCACCGCTGTACTGCTGAATGGCAAGAAATCTCTGCTGGGAGAAACCTGCAATTGGGAAAAAATCCAACAGGCAGCTAGCATCATGTCTGAAGTAAAAACACTAAACCCCGTTTTATGCTAACACAAGATGAGAGAATAAAAAATGAGAGTACTTTCTCAGTACCAAGCACCACCCCAAGACAGGAAGAAGATTTTATAACTCCCCTTTAGTATGCAGGAATGAATAGAATCTACTTTAAAGTGTGGAAGAGGGTTAATCCAAAAGCAATGTCTGGGAACCAACAGGAGAAATGCTTACTCCTTAAGGGATCTAAAGGCTTTCTCTTTCTTGCTTTTGAAAATCAAGCCTCTAGATATTTACAGCTGTAGAGTAGTATTGTGACAGAGAATTTTAAAAATTGAAGGTGCTGTACGGGAATATAAAAGACATGGAAATAGTAAGCTTAAAATAGGTTTTCTCAGTAAATAAATTGAATTCAGAATGAAATTGAAAATAGCAGTATATGAAAGTTGCCAAAAGTAGCTGCACAAGCATTTTAGATTATACCACTAAGATACATTCAGATCTAATTTTCCAATCCGGTTGTCTTCTTATTTGCATATTTCCTAAAATAATGAGTTTTTAAACTGAGTGCTAATACTTAAAGGCTTCTTACTGACAATGGAGTAATGAACAAGTTTACCAATAAGTTGTAACTGACTATTACTACTTTCTGTTAACAAAGATTGTCTATTAGCAAAGACTGATTGCAAATATTGAGTTTTATTTACTTAATTAGTAGAACATGTTGATTCCTAAAGTGTCTGAATAACATGTGAGTGAAAATTTTGTATTTTAACTTTCTGAGCCTTGATTAACTTTCTGGTTTAGATACAAGCTGCCAGTAAGGCAATATTAAAAAACAGATACACCGTGCTTAATCTTTTCTGAGTTCAATATTCATCTGGATTTGAAGTTTCTGAACAGAAAGCATAAGCAATGAACACTTTGGAATTACATAAAACAAAGGGAACCCTGAGAAATGTGGTGGAATATGTAGCTGTTTTAGTGGCATCTCAGTCCAGCTGCATATGTTTTATGTAGGACCAGAGAATCAGTAATTAAAGAAAAATTATATATCGTAATTCTACACAGCTAGTCCAACTTTATTGTGCTGCGAATTATGTTAGCACATAATCATATTCCCTATGAGAAAGAAAGAATTAGATCCTAAGTTATTAGTCTCTGGATAGGGTCTGAACACAGTGTCATAGCTGCCTAACTAACCACTGAAGTTTGTGACCAAACACTTCACTTTAAGTAATGTGTCACTCATCAGTGTAAATTACTGATGCTGCCAGGGAAAATCTAATCATACTGAACCAGAGAGAGAAAGGAAAGGGAGAAAGAAACCAAAAAAATACCATTTTATAAAGTGCTAAGCAAGTTCAGAATTGTAGCAGAGTGAAGATTTGCTTTTTGTAGTAGAGTTAGATAGTGGTTGTGAGGTTTCGTCTCCATTCTCAAATAGAGATTCTCTTAGTGCCGGCCACATTTAATCACATTTTGCAAAAGACAGCTGGGCATTGCTGATTTGTGCTGCGTCAGCTGCTTTCTGTGCAAAGGAGGAGAGTGTCTCATCACTCGAATTTTAACATTCTTTAGCAGAAAAAAAACATTCTTTTAACATTCTTAAAATTGGCTTAGCAAATAGCTTATGTGGGAAAATAACTGTAACTGCATTATAATTAGCTCTACCAAGAAAGTGAACAAATACTATGTGCAATTTTAAGGTGCTTTTGAAAAGATTTTCCCAAAACCTTTAAAATGTATGTTGTTAAATTCTGACAGCAATTAAGTTTATCTCAGATTTTTCAGTAAATGTGTCTTTGGTAATGGTTGAAAATTATTATATGGTTCAGTGGTTTGAAACACCTTTAAGCATGTTTGGAAAGTCTCAAGTATGTTTCAGCTGCTTTGGAAGGCTCAAAGCATCAAACAGTACCAAATGTTTTCATATTTAGAAAGCCTTGGAATCTGTAGATATCAAGATTTTCTTATAGTTACTAATCTCTTGAAGACTGAAGGGCAGGTGATACCCTTTCAAATGTGGTTTAAATAGACAAAGAAAAGCAGTGTCAAAAAGGAAATAGCAAGATAACTCAGTATTTATGGAGGGTAAACAAGTGTGCTTAGAGCTGATCAGTCATATTACATGTTTATTTTTGGAAAAAGAAGAGCATCAGCAGATTCATGCAGCCACTGACATGATAAATATTAAATATGTAACCAGTCTTGTGCAATAAATAAGGATATCTTTCAAACACTTACTAATATTTGCAAGTATTTTAGAAAAGAAAGCAGAATGGGTAACAACAACTGTGCACAAATGGAAAGCATGGTACACCAGCAGTTCAGTAAAACTTTATGATTTGAATGAAAAATGTTCAATTCAGTACTTAATGCATGCAAAGAAACTGATCAACATGTACTTCTACAACTGCTTTAGTAAACTTTTTGGGGAAAATATTGTGCATTAAGTGAATGTACAATTTGCCCTGCTGCTTCCTACTAGCAGATAATATCTCCATTGCTTGTTCAGGATGAAAGTATTGCAGAAGGCCGAGCAATTTCAGAACAAAATTATATTCTAAGTAGTTTTTTTATATTGTCAGTGGTAAGTTACTTTTTGAAGGTTATTGTAAAGTGTCTGTGTCCTATTAATGACAGCTTGAAGAGTCTTCAGTATCACCCACATTTAAAGGCAAATTACGAGAAAATACAAGAAGTTTGAGATTTGGGAAATGTGATTTATTAATCTGTCGTTAACTCTCTCACTGGAATGACCTAGAAACTTCCTGTTGTTTATGTATTTTCTGGGTAGAGCTTAGATATGACTGTGAAGTGTTCTTTGAGATAAAACACTAAAGTATTCGGAAGACAGTCTGTACCCTTTCTCAGGTGCCCTAGCTACTTTACAATGAATCATTTTGTCCAGTGAATCATTCTTCCATGTGAAGAGAGCTACTTCAGCAAAAGACTAGCCAGATGGCTTAAGCAATCTCTTGGGAAATATGATTTTTAACCCTCTTAAGAGGAGACGGGAAGTGAACCAGGATCTCGCTCTGATGGTCGAATGTTTTGACCAATGGATTTGGGGCAACAATCAAACCATTCTCGTAAAAGTATGGCATTGCCTCTCCCTCTCTCTTCTCCCTCTCTCATGGAGTGCTCTCTCTCTGTCCTTTTTTTTTAATTAAAAAAAAAAGAGGGAGGTACTAGTTTCTAGACCCCAGAGAGCATTCAACGTAGTGAATCTCAAGAGGAGTAAAGGAACTCATGATAATCTAAAAGTAATGCTAATGAATTCTGAATAAAGATGATATTTAAAATATGGTATTATTCTGAACGTCCCTGAATTGTGGTGTGCTTATTTTCATGGATCTTAACCTGAGATATCTTAGTGTGCATTTATGTTAGCGTTTTACTTAAAATAGGGAATACATTTTCAAAGCAAATCACCCAATTGCCACCAATTACTACTATTTGCTTCCCGTTCTGGATCAGTCTCAAGAGTGTGCAAACTGAATTCCTTTGAACGGACACTAAAGCAGAAGATTTACTCCAACTGCTAATGGGCATTCAGTCACCCTGACCAAACCTAGGAAAATCCTTGCAACATGTATAGTGTGACTGACAGGTCTTCAACAGTGACTGTTTTACCCAGCAGCACTGTTCCTATAGCACAGTAATTACCTTTTGATCTTGTCAGTAGAAAGGTGCCACTAAAATTTACATGCAGCAAGTCATATTGTCCAAGTTTATTTTTCTGGATCCAGCTCATAAATATTTTAACTTTAAATATCAGTAAACAAATCAATTTTTCACATAAATGTATGCAATATTTTGCTGGGATTTTTTGAAGCTATCTTGTAAATGAAATTCAGGCTTGTTGGACTCAGATATTTTCAAACCAAGAGTACATGTTTTTATTTCTTGAAAAACCCTATTCTGTTGTTAAATCAGTCTTCCCTGTTTGTTATTTCTGATAGTTGTTTTTGTTTGGAAAATGTGAATCTTCTTTGTCATCTTGCCAGCTAGACTGATTTTAGTAGTTTACTATTTTGTGTAGTTGTGTATGCTGTACTCTTCAACACACAGCATTGTCTACACACTGGGAATGAGCTTCAGTCTTGGAGTACCACCTTCCAGGGATAGATTTGACTTGAAACATGGTAGGTCTGCTTGATGCAAGAGAAGCCTGGGCAGTAATTATGAAATACTGTTCCATTTCTAAAACACGCTGCCTACTCGCTTGTACAGTGCTCACCATTCAGGGGTTTCTGGTTGCAGTGGGAGGATAAATACTTTTAAGTTAGATACGTACGTTTTATGGAGATGTGAATAAGCGACATCCAAAGAAAACTGTCTTGGCATAAAGTCTTGGCATTCTTAGGTTTGCTGTATCAAAGGGATATTTGTCTTCTTGTTTCATTGACTACAAAAGTTACTTCAGCCCTATTTTGATGTGAGAGATTTTATGGAGAGATTTTGGATATCAGTAGCATCTGAAGAATTAATACACAGATACATACTTCTAGGATCTTAAATTCTATAATTTGTATATTTTAATACAAGCACTGTATACGTATTTTTAAATGAAAGAAACAGGTCACAATGTTATTTAAGCAATTGTAATTAAGAGTAAGGGGGTTGAGGTGTCTTTTACACATCTGAAAACCATAGAAAGGACTTTCATCTGGTAGATAAAATCTGAAAATAATCCAGGAAAATATTCATTCCTCTTAAAACAAAGTTCAGCCATTTCCAGTTAATACCTCATCATTCTATATATCATTTTCAGTGTTTTTAATTAGTGAAGAAAGAGGAATTTCCAGGGCTTTTTGAGGAGGCTTTAAAATAGCAGCACTAGTTTTGACCTTTCAGTTCCTGTAGACTCAGCAAAAGATGGCTGATTAATGTCACATCTTAAACTATGTCAACTGGACTCTTCATTACCTTTTTATTAAACAGCCCATTTTCAATGTAGCTCAACTTGATAGAATAGAATATCTTTTTGGTTTAGGTGGCTCCTTTGTATTAATAAGAGTATGTCTATTAGCAATTTTAAGTTACATGGGAGGTTTCTTTAATTATCGTACTGAAGCATTCTGCTGATCAGTGTGAATGAAAAAATCAGGGGCTTCCATGAAGTAGGCTTCCCAGCTTGCTTATTTGCAGCCCAGTAAATGATATCTGAAAGATTTTTTTCTTTGGCACATTTTGATGTGACACAGAAGTCTGAAAAGCAGAATATAAGAAATAAGCTTTTACTTACATCGACTAATTTTTTCATATATATTTTTATAATCTTGAACTAATTTTTTTTGTTCTGCTATATTAATTTAGAATAAAATATTTTAAGAAAAGGAGATTGAGGAAAAAATAATGGGACTGCAGAAGGGATCTTGGAAGGACTTAGAAGGACATGGAAGAAAATGTGCGTACACATACATTCTTAAGAGTGAGAAAATTCCACTTGGGGAAGTACATGATATCCCTCATAGGAGAGAGTAGAGCGAGGAAAAATATAGGGTCCTGGCCAAGTAAAAAGATGAATGTGGAGGGCACACAGAGCCCTTGCGTCAGAGCAGGATAGAGTGCTTATAGGAAATCTGTGAAGAACAGGCAGATAAGTGGGTGCCATATAAGGAAAGTTTAGGGAGCTATGAAACTTATGTAATAAACTCCGACTGAAGAAATGATATAGTGTGCAATCCCTTTATTTCATCTTGTTGCTGGAAAAAAATCCTCTATATGGGGAGAGCTGAAAACCAATCTTGATTTAATAAGTAGCCTTTGACGGTTTTGTGATGGTTTTGGCGATCTCACATTTTAATATCACTCTGTTTTACATTATGTTGGGAAAATTTGGACTTCAAAGAGTTGAAAAGCAAGAGTCAGTGCTGGCAAAGATGTAAGAAACTAAATAAAAATTACTTAAAGGACATCTCAATTTTTTATATATATATATGTGTGTGTGTGTGTGTGTGTGTGTGTATGAATATGCTGACCCTGTCTTGAGAATTAAGTTAGATGGGACAATTTAAAGCTTTGTTCCAACATCTGACAGACACATTCTGCATGCTGATGCATAACATCTAAAAATTGTGTGCTCAGAAGAAAGCCTTTTCTAAGCTACATTCTATTTTTGGCAGAATAAAGCAGCTGTTTTTTGGAGCAGAGATCTTCTCAAGTGCGCAATCTTGTAGCACAAGTTAAGCATTAGCACTGTGAACGAAGTTTTTGTTTGTTTTTCCCAGTCCATTGAAGTGGAGTAAAGCAAACTGCTTGGCCATAATTTGTGTGACTGTACAGCTTGACCATGAGAGGTGGAAGCAAGTTTGCTGTTCTGCTTTGTTGCTAAGTTAATAATACTATATTCCTAAATGTAGTCACTTTGGGCTTAGCAGTCCAAGGCCTTGGAACTTTGGGGGCAATTTAAACATGAAATATAATAAGCTAGGAGAGTTTGCTTAGAAAGGTGGAAAATTCAGTCCAAAGAGAAGTGGGAAGAGTACAGTGACTAATGGAAATAAAATATATGGGTTAGAAGGGGGAAACTGATTCAGGTTCCAGAGTTCGATGAATAATGATACCTTCAAATGGTACCTTGCTGTTTTCTATTTCCATTTGCGTACGATAAAGTTGGAAGAATGAACATGAAAAGCATTATTTTGAGAGTGCTCTTTCTACCTTTAAATATATGTAAATGAATGGGTCCTTTTGTTTGATTGAGCATTTTTTGCCATTTGAAGCTTCCTGGATGCCCTTGCTCTATGACCCTGTTTCCTTTCATGCTTTGTTCAAACACTTTTAATACATTATCAGCAATAGTAGCAGCCTTATTTTAAAACAGCACTCAAGGTAGACGTTCAGTCTATGACACATGGAACTGTTGGTAGATTTCAAAGTTGTAAGCTTGCTTTATCAGTGCTGCAATTTGTAGGTTGAAAGGATAATACAATTACCGGTAAACAGATTGGTGTTTAGTGGAAACTTGTAACTTTATTAGTTTCCATGTAATTGAAGGAAAAAAATGGTGTGAGACTAAAGAAATCTAAATAAGTTTCTATATTTGGAAAATGGAGAATTATAAAAAAGATTTTCTTTTGCTTCTCTCTTTAAAGGAAGGCAGACTATTTTGATAACTTTAGGTTTGTTTATTACCTGAACCAAAATAGTTTGAGTCAACTGAGAATGAGACCCTGTTAACAGTGTATAAATATAGAATTTATTCTCCTCTTCTCCAGGGAGAGACAAAATAGCCAAAAATGTACAAGAAGAGTGAACAACGGTATTACTTCTGTGGTTAACAGTGGAGGAGATTAGCATGTGTTCGGCAAGGGTTGTGTTTGTAACTTCGTATCTGTGGTGGCAGGAGAGGAAGAAAGGAGACTGTCAGATGTTAATTAAAAGCAGGATGAAGAAAGTGTCAAAAGAAGGATAGGAGGAAGAAGGGAAATTTTGCAGACCATGTGGAGTGTGACTTAGAAATTTAAAACCTTTAAATTTAAGAATTTAAATTATTACCTTATTAGCTCACCTAGGGTGAGATCCTGGGAAAGACAGAGTGATTGCTAGTTCTCACAGGTATAAGCAGGTTGAGATAAACTGTGAATTCATCCTAGAGGAATTTGCCTTAGTTTCCTCCGAACTTTGTATAAAACTGCAGATATTTTGTCTTCAGGAGATTTTAAGTTATTCTGACTTAGATGTCAAAAATACTTTCAAAGTACACACTTAGGCTATAAGAGCGAATAAAGAAAGGTAGGACTGTTCACCTGCTCAGAAAGAGTTGTGGGCTTCTGATCTAAAGAGGGACCCTGGGTCAGATCACTAAAGTTTTTCCTATGTAGTAGTAAAAATGAGACTCAGTGAGACTAGAAGCATTTCAGCATTTCATCACAAATGTGCTTATTTTTTGCTATAGTCCTTCAGCCTTAAGAAGCTGTCTTCATGTTTCACAGAGAGCTTTTGTTTTCTTCTTTTCCTTATGTAAGTCTAAAGACAGACAAATATTTCTGCTTTAATACTGTTGAAAGTCTTTGTTAGTAACTTTGGCTTCCAACTCGTTACTGCAGTCATGTTTTCAGAGCCTGGCATAAGAGATAAACCCTTTGCAAATGAAGACGGCATCCATTTTCCTTCCACCTCAGGCCACACAGAATTGATTGGGGTAATAAAATGACGGCACCATGTAATATACTGACGGCTCTTTAATTTGAAGACTAGTTCCAGGCTGATTTAAAGCTTGTTTAAAGCTAATTTATGGCTTGTGTAGTTTTCAACTGGACCAAGGTAAAGGATATGTAAGAAGTGATGTAGAGTTAATATAATATATTCAAATTTGTCACGTTGAAATCATTTATAAAGGGAATTTGGTTTTCTGGATTGGTTTGTTTGGATTTTTTTTTTTTTTTTTTTTTTTTTTTTTTTTTTGTTCTGTTTTATTTCATAGTAGCAATGGCAGAAAAAATAGCTGATATTTGGCTGGTATAAAAATTGTAAGACAACATTTTTCCATCATCTTTATTCAAAAATAACTTCTTAGGCTTTCTAGCAAAGTGTTGTAAGTGTACCTTTATTTTATGCATCAACTCCATTTTCTTCAAAATAAGAGGCTATGTCAAGCTTCTGTTTGTTATGAGTTAACATCTGTTATGACTTTTACATAGATGAGGAAACAATTATAGTATTTTGTTACCATAATGTTTCCTACAAATATTGCGTTTGAAAGTGATATTTGAGAATGCTGTCATTTTCACTGTGAAACCTTTTATGGTAAGGGTTGAAAGTTACGTGTATTTAGATTGTTTTATATTGTGTTTAAAACTTAGCATGCATGTGTTTGTGCTTTGTGATTTGTGTGTTTATATACTTCTAAACACACAATACATACATACACCACAAAAAACTATTTTTAATTCATAATATTTGACTGAATACATTTTAAAACATAATACATATCTTCGTATATGTATTGTTCTTGTGGTTTTTTTTAATACTCTGTTCTTTAAAAAATAAAAAGTAAAAATAAGTCCTCAGATAATCAGCATAGCATAACATAAAATGTAAATATTATCCCTCTAAATCTATCACTTTTATATAGCTCAAATAAAATCCACATCTCTTCTAGATATTCATTATTTCTGCATGCCCTATTGATTTTTCAGTTTATTGTATCGGTGATACTTCTGCACAGTGAAGGATAAAACTAAAAGACCAATGTTTGCTTCTATTACAGTAGATGCAAATAGAAAATATACCAAATGGGATGAAGGGGAGGAAGGAAATGAATATTTTGAGGGAATTGCATCCACACTTACATGGAGTGCAAAGACGTCTCTTAGAAGATTTATCCAGAAGTCTGATAGAGCTGGATACACCTTTGATTTCCCACCTCCTACCATTCGTTGTCAACTTTGAGCTCTGCTGACCTGAACTTAAAAAACAAAACAAAACAAAATAAAAACTGTGCTGAGGGTCTAAGACTCAGAATTTAACCGGCTATGCTTTTGTGTCCCCTGCCAAGAAGGGTCTAACTGGTGCCAAGACTCTAGCAAGCAAGTCCCTCCCAGGACTAGAAGATCTGATTTGTTACTTATTTGTGTCAACATGTAATTCAAATACTATTTTTTGCAGAAGTGTGATTGATTCAAGTTAATGCAATTGTGATATCTTAAACTGTGTGAATATTTAGGTAATATAAAAAGAGCCACAGTTGGAAACAGAACTGTTTCCTTGCATGAGCATGATAGTATGTCTACTTGTATTTCATATTTCCTCTTTTCTTCAAGGTTTTATAAGTCCAAGAAATGTCATGTTCTAGAGCTTTGATCAAAATCAGAATTTTACAGGAAAAATGTAATTACTGAACATTCAGAATGTATGTGTTTATGTCACACTTATATTTCCCTAACTAATCAATATATTTTCAGGAGCCTGGAAATACCATTTACATAATTGTGGTTTCTTTTCATAATTTGTTAATTAATGTAATTAAATACTGTGGTTCATTAGAAAGTTATCTATTGGTCTATCTGTCTGTCTGCCTATTCGAAATGCAGATATGTGGCCTTCCATATATAGGCTGGAAAATACAATAATGTTACAATGAAATTGGAAGGGCATAAGCACCAAAAAAGATACATATTAAATAGTTCAATTCATTGTGTAGCTTACGTATGTGTATACATTACAGAAGTAGTATGTGTACATATTACAGGAAAAGTCATGTCCTTCGTTGTTACAGGTGAGGCCTTCCGGTGTCATGTTTGTTATGATACAAGGCCATGTAGAAAGAAAGCAGAGGTATCTTTGCAAAGTCAGTCTGGTATATTGTGATATAAATAATATTTAGGGAAGCCAAGAAAGTAATTTTAATACTGTTTGTTTTAAAGTACTTATTTCCATTTAACAGTAAAAACATACAGTAAAAACATTGTTTTAGATCAATAGTATAGATTTTATGCCTTTCCTTTACAAAAATAAATAATGGTGATTTTTTTCAGTTTATTTCATTTGTCTGAATATCAGCTGACGTACTAGAATTCTTACTAGAACTATTGCCCATTTGGTCATGTACTCGTTAAGCACTGAGAATAAGCTTTACAAAAACTTTCACTTGCACCTTACAGCATTTTTACTATTCTACCTTACATGGATGGATCGTATTCCACTTACTGAATATATTCAGATCTGAAAACCGTACTTCACATGTTGCTTATCTGGCTCAGAATGACACCGAGTGACTCTCATACATATGTTCAGTTCCTATTCTGTTTTCCTAAGAAGTGACAGCAGTGTGAGAAAAGATAATAAATCCATGTAATTGGAATGAGAGGATTATATTCTCACATCTCTTTATGAATAATAAAGTATAATTCATTTCCATCTATCTCCTTAAAAACGGAAGACTTACATTAGCTAGTTGGTCCTTAAGAGAAGGATGGCGAAGCTGCTTTGGAAGAAGACATTCTAGACCTGATGGGGGAAGAGAATCTGTGTAGTGCTCGTGCTGTTGAGACAAATATAGGAGTATGTGTTCACGAAGTAACAGTTTTTCAGACCATTTTTGAAGACCATTATTTATTAATTACCTCTAAAAAAATATGATTTAAAAATGTTGCCTTCATTATTTGGCCACAAGTAATAGCAGTGTAATAAAAACATTCTTAGCAGAATTTAAGACGAGAAATCACCTGAACCAAAGAATCTAGACAAGTTCATCATTTTTCTCTAACAGAAATGGCCGTTAATTTAATTTTTGAAAGTAGCATTTTCTGGAAACAGAGAGTTTCTGGAAACATACTGTGATGATAAATACACGCCGATGTTTTAACTTTCTAGGCCTCAAAGAGAAAACAAAGTAATACTACTCCGTACTCATAGAGTCAGCTCTTGGCTAACTGGCCCAACAACAAGAGATAGTCTAGTCAGCATGGTTAACCAGGACACCCACTGAGGAGGCCTCTGGGGGGAAGGACGTGCTCCCTGCGTCAAGCCAGCTCTGCTAGGGCGCAGTTGGGATGAACAGGGTGCAGTGGTCACTGGAGGGGCTTCCAGCGCGTGGGGCTTTTGTACGATCAGCGCTGAAGAGTCAGATTGTTATTAGCACTATGCCAGAAATGTTTCTCCTGTAGTTCACCATGTTGAGCCACCACATTGATACTCTTCTGTGTATCTTTGAGTTAAGGCAAAAAATAGTGCCTTATTATTCCTGTCATAGAATTAACTGAAAACTGCCTTTTTTATAAAGTCTTCCTGCTACTGAACCTTAAACTTAAGATGGTAGACTACAGAACAGGATGGAATATTTTGTTTCTAAGATATAAGGAGGAGTTGCAACAAAAAGGGCATAAAGAGCTGTGTTTGGAATAAGTTCAGAGGCATTATTTTTACAAGGATTCAACAGAAAATTTATATGAAGTAAGGATGCCAGGGTATGCCCCCTCCAGGCCCAAAGAGATTTTTCCTGCTTTCTAACCTCCGATAATGGCTCCATGTAATAATTCTTTTAATAATTCTTATGGTCTTCTCTGTGATTCTTAGTGCAATTTAGTGATGGATGTTGGGGCATAGCATTCACCCTTTGCCCATCAGATATTCAAAACATATTCACTGGGCTAAGCTGCAAATGCTGAATGTTATCAGTAAGAAATTTGAGTTTATTTTTTAGAGATCATTATGTTCAAAAACTTAATAATGAGCTTTGCAGCTTGCAGTTTCCAAAAGTGTAATCTTGATTTCCTTGCAGTTAATGACTCTAGAGAGAAAGAAAGTGATATATCAAAAGCGCATATTCTGCTTACTAAGCAGTGACATCTAAAATATCTTCCATAATGAGCACTACAACAAGCACAGTAGAGATGGGACCGATTAGTAGATATTTTTCTCTGTAGTAAAATATCTCAGTCTGTGCAATTATCAGAACCATGATATGAAGTAGTGGAGATATTAAAGGATTTTTTATTTTGACTGATCTGTTCTAGTGATGTTGCACTGGAAAGTCAATGTAAAGGTAATTTAGAAAATAAAATGTAAACTACTAAAGTGTTTGTATTTTATTTATTGTAGTGTAAAATTTGCTAATAGAGCACCAACTAGATGTGCTAAGTTTGCTAACTTAAGCAGTTTTCTGTGCTATGTCAGTTTATAGTGATCCACAAAATACATTTCTGTTGAGCTGTTCTAGCATGATCCCCACTGTTTGCAGAGTCTTCCATCTTGAAGAAGGGGAATGAAAATTTAATTTTCCCTTCCTTACAGTTCAAGAGCAGGGGAAGGTATGGGCAAAACAAGCATGTTTATTCAGAACTTTACAATTTTGAAATACTATATAACTGTTTGTTAAGTCTTATAATGCTTTTATGAAGGAAATATTATTTTTTTAAGATAAAATTTATGATGGATGTATTTGCCTCTGGAGTAAAAGAAGTTGCCTGAGGTAAAAAGAGTAGAGTTTTAGAACTCTCTCGGTGCTTAGAGCACAGTTTCTCTAAAAAGTCTCTTTTTCTTGGAGTACCACTTCAACACACTGCTGAGGGGTCTATTTGTCTCTATTGCCCTCAGGACTCCGAACCGTCAAATGAGGTGGTCTCAGAGGCCCCAGGTAATGTGGTACCCTCTACCTCAAGAAGTAGCTCTGAAGAGCTGGTATCGGTGGCACAGAAACGTCCAGAAGAGGTAGGACATTCTGTGTCTATTCTATTCCAAGATTAACTGTTGCGGAATGTAGGTTCGCCTCTATTTTTCATGCCTAGTGTTGTTTTACTCATAGCAGAGACTTTTAAAAGCTGAACCTCAATCTTATCCTCCCATATCAACAACACCTAAGACCATGGTAAATTTTAGGGGCTTTATTAATGGTACCTATAAGCCGAATACACTCCATCTACTACTTTTTTAATAGTGTTTCTTAGTATCAGTGATTGGGAAAATAATTTAGCTTGTTTCTGTCTCTCACATACCCAAGATGGTAATGAGAATTCCTTTAGATTCTGCCAAATTGATTTTTACAAGACTGAAGAGTCAGAAGTAGAGTCTTTACGTAGACATACAGGTAACTGTAAAGCTTTTATCAAATTTCACTAAAGTTAAATATAGCCAACTCCTTGCCTGTACAAAGGAAAGGCCCTTGATAATTTTACTATGCTTTTTTTGTGTGCCTTTGTTTTCCAAAAGGTTATACTAAATGCTAAGGATTAGTCTGTTTATAAGACCAGACTCCCCGTTGCTGTAAGAAAAAGTATTAATTTGTAAGTTAGTCCCAGAATACAACATATTTAACTACCAATATTACTTCATTACAGTGCCATTTCATTAGTTTTCTAATGTAACTTTTAGATAATTAGCAATCACCTTCTTGAGTTTTCTCTTTTCCATTGACAGTCTTGTCACTTTGTCCAAATAAGCAGAAAGTCTCAGTGAAGGGCCAGGAGAATTCTTAAGATTATAGATTAAGACTGAATAGGTACTTCACTTATTTTGGAGCATCACCATACATTGCAAGAAAGTTTACTGCATCTAAGCAGTCCCCAGAATGGAGTAATATTAGTTATTAATAATACTTTTGTCTATTCTTGAATAGCAAAGGGAGCCTGGTCTATTGAGGTCATTGATTCTGGCTCCTAAGTCTCAGCATTACCAGTTTATCTCAATAATTTCATTGATGCTTCTACTCTTTACAGATATTTATCTGCTACTGTTTCCACTGGAGAAATTAAAATTGAGAGCACAGATGATACTTAAAAGCAAAAGCAGAGGAAAAGTGCTGCAGAAAAAGGAATGAAACATGATTAGTTAGTAAAAGGAGAAAGAAGAGAAGATGTGTATACGATTTTTGCCCTTGCGGAATAAAATCTTCTAAACTGTGGAGGAGAGAGAAAATTTTAGAGAACTGAAAGATGAAAATACACCTTTTGAATTTTAGTAAATAACTCAGTAGTAATTTATGGTGAAACTGTTTTGCTGAAGACAGGGGCATAAAGTATTATATATGTTTTATAAAAGAATGAGAATTTGTCCAAAAATGGTTTGTACGGGAACAGAGAGAGGTGAGTTAGAGGGAGTTTTATGGTTGGATTTGCAGGGAACCTTGAGAGGAGAACACCAGTATGCTGAATTTCCAAATTCAGATCCTACCATGAAACAGTCTTAAGTTACACATTGGTAAGTCAGTATGATAAACAAGTATTTGTGAATTACACCTTAAGAAACAGATCTTTAACAGAAACAAAAAGTTTTTGCAGAGTTTTACTTTAACTAATGCCTTCTAAAATTTTCCTTTCAGTAGCATTCTGATACATCTGTCCCGTAAATTAGGACATTTCAGGAGAGAAGCTTAAGGAAGGCAAAGTAGCTACTAGACTAAGGTCTCCACCTAAAAAAGGTGGAATTGATGGGAGATTATCAAAAACAGATACAGAAACTGATGTTCAGAAAGGAGTCGGAGTGCTGTAAATGTGAGGAGAGAACAGATTATAGTAGAGAAAGTAAGGAAAAGCCTAAGAGTTACTATGTTAGTTTATGTAAACCTTAACTTTTTTGTGCTTTGTGGGGGTTTTTTTTGTTTATTTTTTTGTTTTTTGGGAGGTCTTAGGCCAGTCTAAACCTCACACTCAGTTACTTCTAGTTTTCACCAATTTTAACTTCATATGATGTTATTTGTTCACTCAGAGGAGGCCTTGTATTGCCGTTCAGTTGTTCATTCTAAAAGAAATGATGGCTGAATTTCCGATTTTACTTTGTCTGTGACTGCCAGTAATAAGTAGGAGAATAGTATGGTATCCATCCTGTTACAGTCTCTCTTTCAGCCTGTCTTCTTTAAAATCAGATTTAACTCAGATTAGCATATAGCAAGCTACTGTAGAAATAATTTGCATGTTGGGTATTTAAATTTTATACCCATTATTATTTTGTACCTTTCAAAGATTCAAAAAAGTATGTATACACATTGCTGTATTGGTAAGCAGAAATGCTTTGGGTTGAAAAAATAACAAAACTGTGTTTTAAGTTTAAAGGAAATTTTATTCTGTATTTCTGTGCAATCTTGAATTAATTTAATTTAATTTGTTTAGTGATGAGTACAGTTTGGTATCCATACTAAAATAAGAAAGTTACTTGTGTGGTTGGTTAGTTCATATTATGTATGTTTATTATCTTATTTGAGAAGCAGCATGCAACAGTGTAACTCAAAAAAAAAAATTTTTTTTGAAAAAGTGGGCCAGATGTATGCAATCCTAATTTCAGTCATTCGGTTAGATTTTCTTAACAGTTTCTTAGAGAACTGTAGAACAATACTGTTTTTCAAAAAAATTTTTACAAAAATATATAATTTGTTGGTCTCTTTCCAGCAATAGTACTGAATATCAGAATTTTGTCTCAGTCATTTGAAAATTCAGTACTGCACTGTTGTCCTGGTTCAGTGTATTGAGTATCTGTGGTATCACACATTTTCTAATGTGAACTGATGAAAGACGAATTTTTGGACATTTTGATTACTTAAGATACAGAATTTTCAAAATGTTTTAAATAACAAATACACTTGTTTGAAAACACTATAAAATTGTTTGATAAAATTAAAATGATGAGAAACTACATTTATTGACCCTCTGTTTTGTGTGGTCGCTTTCATTGTTCAAGTGGCAGTTGCAGTATATTTGGTAAAAATATTTGTATCTTTTTTTTATCTTCTGTAATGCAGAGTCACATTGAAGAAAGTGGAAGTTTGGTGTTAAAATAGTTTGGCCTTCCTTTTCTTATATAATAACTAGAGAGCAAGAATCATGGCCTACAATTTGATTTCTCATAGGTAGCGCTTTAATCTGCAGGGAATGATGGTGTCAGTGGTTGGTTATCTGAATACGAAAAGACTAGTTTTGACAGTTCCCGTAAACTAAAGTCTCAAAAGAAGCATTTCTTCTTCTTTAATTAGAAGTAAAATAGAAATATATGAGTTATGTTTATTAATTTCCTTTGCTGATGCTGTGGCAAATCAATTAATCATGTTCTAGTAGTGTAAGCCTGGAGGCTAACAGAGCTGTTCTTTCTGAATATATGCATTGCCAAAGCAACAGAGGCAGATAAAATGCTATGCTGTTCTCTCCTCTGCTCATGACATTTAGCTCGGCGTGCAGAAAAGGAATGAAAAAATAAACAACCCTCTGCCCTCCCCCAAAAAGTGTATACATGTGTTCTGAGGCACTTTAGGGTAAAATATAAATGACAGAACTGTAGCATATGAGCATGAATAACCTGTGCATCTATGTTGCTTTCTGAGTGATGTGTTAAAACTGCCAAAACTGTGCAAAACACTGTGATACTGAAAAAAGGGAAGATTAAGATAGGTACCCATTAATCTGTTCCTGAACTATTAGGCATTCACTGCTTGCAGTGTATCTGAATTGAGTATAGTCTTTTTCCCATCAGTAATTCCCAGCTGTAGTACTGTGTTTTGCTTTATAGGAAAGGATGTGTCCTGCACTTAAGTCAACTGCTATTAGTTGTAAGTATTCTACAAGCAGCCCAAAAGGATTGTAGAGTTTGGTGTTAAAACCATTATGTTATTCTTTGAAAGTTTGGGAGAGCCATCCACATTACTTCATACACGAGCAAGGGGAGCATTTCTTCGTTTTTATGAGCACAGTAGGTAGGCGATATTTTCTTTTGTTTCTTGGGTTATATTCACTCCTTGATCTTTAGATAGAACATTTTCCTATAAGAGCATTGACTCTTCAAGCTAATGCTAAAAGAGATTTTTTAAAAAAACTCAGAGCCATAAACCTCGTCAGCAGAGCCTCCAAACCATTCCTATGCTGTTTTATTACACTGAGGTTTCTGCTTTTAAAACAAGATATAATGTGACGTGTTCATGAAAGAACTGAATAAAAATAATTCTGTGGAGGAGCTTGTAATAATGCTTATGTAATATTTTCTCCATCTTTTATTATTAGGAAACTGCTGAGCTGAATTTCCATCATTGACATCCTTCATTTTCCTTTGCGTAAGGAAAATGCTTATTCCGTGTGACGATAGAGTTAAACAAGGGCAAGAAGTGGAAAGATGATTTATTCTTTTAAAGGGACAAAAGAAAACGTTAGACAATCTATAAACTTATATGTATGTATCTCTGTAAGTGCAAAGCCTTTATCCTTGTGCCTGTGAAGACTGCATTTTTTAAACTTCACGGACATCACTGTATTTTCCCTCTGCTCTCTGTAGCTGCTAGCTTGAACTCGCTCAGCAGCAGCAGCGTGTCAGGCTGCTGCTGCTGTAAATATGTCGTTCCTCCTGACATGCAGTTAATTGAAAACAAAATACAGTTACGCACACAGAATGGGCTGGACTACATATTTACTCTTGAACGCTAAATTTTTGTGGTTTTACTTTTTAAAAGTGCCTTCCTGCTCAGAAAAGTGCCTGGAAATTTCCACGCTGTAGGGACCTCGCAGACACTGTTTTCTGAAGAAAAACCGTTAGCGCAATTTTACTAATTAATCTGTGCGGTGGATAAACGAGTCTCATTGATGTCAGATGCTGGAGGCCTGTGAGGCCGAGATCCCCGAGATCAGGGTGTCCATGCTGGGCAACATCGCAAATACTATAAAATGTACCTCGGCGAAGGGAGGAGAGCATGTTCAGTCATTAGTGCCGTCCACCCCCTTGCAAACACGGCCCTGGTCCCTCCAGTGCATTCGTTAGTACTTTGTTCCGGTTTTAAAACTTTGGAGCAATGGCATTTCTGACGCCTTCAGAGCTTCTCCTTCGACTCTCCTGACAGAAGATTGCAGCCGTCTTTGCTTTCTGTGTGATGAGGAGTTGCAGCAGATAGCAAAGGTGGAGTTGCTGTGTGTTTACGGTATTTTCTGCTTCTGAGTCAGATGCGTTTAGAAGTGTTTAGAAATTTGGTTACCGGATGCTGATAATCCAACTTCTCATGTCAACTGGGGATTCCTACCAGCACTTAATTTGCCAAATTATAGAGAGGTTTACTAACCTAGCCAGATCATTTGGCACTCTGTATACAGATTTGTTTGATTTTACTTGCTATCCTATTACAGGTAATTATTATGTTTGCTATAGTTCCCATTCATATTTCCCATTTTCATAACAAAAGTGCTAAGCCACATATTTCAAAAGCACTGCCATTTGGTCTAACTGTATAAAAAAGTGAATTAATAATGAGCAGAGAGGAGAACATAATACCTTTGACTACTGAAGTGATTCCTCTGTAAGAATAAACTAGGAAGTAAGCATGCAAATTCTGTGAAGTTTTGAATTAATATTTTCCATCTAATCTCTTCAAAAGACTATTTTATGTAATTTTTTAATAACAAAGTATAAAGGTCACAAGAAGGCTGAGAAATGTTGTCGTGAAGTACTGCTTTTGAAGTTAAAATTTATTTATGTATATTTAAGCTTTAAATGGCCTTATGGAACTCGGCCTCCTTTTGAAAGAACATTATTAGTTTCAAAAATGAATTAGTTCTAGTTAAAATTTCCACAAATCCAGGACATTTTTCTTTATTTAACCTTTTCACAGTCTCTGCCCTTCTTTAAAGTACATTCAGTCCTATATCATCTATTACTTGGGAAGATATTTAATACATGACTTGGCATCATTTGCATTATACAAGAAGATTAACTTTACAAGCTCTGCTATTAATCTGAGTAGCTCTACATATTGACCTATGAAAGAACATAATTAAGTTAGCTTAATTAAGTTAATTAATTGTTACACTCTGATGAACTTACTATTGAGAGGAAATTAAAGGCAAATAGAAAATGGCATTCATGGTTTGAGATCATATTTTAAAGGATTTTACAAAGATACATTATATTTAGAAGGTGAAAATATCTATTGTGTAATAACCAAAGCAGAGGCAATTAAAAATGTTAAAAGCTAAAAATCCCTGCAGTATTCACTCTTATTGCCTGACATTCAGCCATATTTCCAAAAGACCAATTAAAGAAAGCATGCTGGAAATTTAAAAAATAAGATTGATTTTTTTTTAAATACCCAAATAGTTGAATTCCGAAATTGATACCACTGTCTACGTATGGACTACTGAAAAAGCACATTATAAATGTTAGACGCGTATTATAATCTGATAACAAACTCTCTTTGGAGGGTGAGAGAAAGGGGGAAGGATTTAAAGAAAGTAGGGTAGCAAGCAGAGCTGAAACAAAAATACGGAATTGCACATTAGCGTAAGAAGGTCTTTCTGATGCAGTGATGGAAGGGAAAGGAGACAGATTCTGGGAATTTGGTCTGTCAACTACATTTCTGTTATGAGGACTGCCTGCAAGTTCACTGCAGGAAAACATACAGGGTTACAGCAAGGATCCCATGTATAGGCAGATTTTTCCCTTGGGCTAAAAGATCTGGGAGCACATTCATCAATCTTGATATTTATTGAAATGTACATTGGTATTGCTTCAGTGATCATCAATTCAAAGTAGCCCTAATTAATAAAATGTAACAGAAAAATGAAGACACATGCAACAGCATGCCACGATATATGCTGCCAAATGAGCAGGCTGTTTAATCTGGGAAATGCATTAGTTTTACCATTACTTTAGTTTTAAATGAATTTATGCATAGAATTATTAGTTCTCTTCTGTATGTTTTCCTTTTTTTCTCCCAGATATATAGATATTCTGCATGGTATCTCATTGATTCTAGGATTTTATTTTGTCTTTCTATTGTAAAAATGATCATTTTAACTCAAGTGAAAACAGTATTTTCCTTGAGGTATTACTCTTTGGCATTTCCAGATTGTATGAAAGGGTTATTGATCTGTGGATGCATTCTCTGGAAAAATAGCATCCTTGGAAAGGAGAAGCCAATGGCATTCAGAAATCAGTTATGTACAACTTCCGTATGGGTATTCTGAATACAGAAAAATTGGAAATTCATTCCTTCAAAGAGGAAAATAAAAAATTTGTCCTTTTTAGAATGATAGTATCTTTTTTATTTGCAAAACTAATCTGAAATATTCTTTAAAGTGGAGAGGATTAGAAGAAACAATATATTTAAAGGTGTTGTATATTTAATAAGCCTTACTGGGGTTTTTGAATCTATTCCCACAAAAATGTTTGTTTTATTTTTTGTAAATTTAATTTAAAACTAATGTTTTATTTTGTCTCAAACAATTGTGGAGTGTTAAACAGAATTATATCCTAGCAAGAAAGAATGGATTTTTTTTTTCAGTTTAAACCTCATATTTAAATCTTTAAAAATATTTTGTGTTTGGCCGTAGGAAGAGAGCAGGAAAGGGAATCAAAAATCAGGATTAAGCCAGCTTTAGGCAGGAAAATAGCCGCTGCCTGAGTTGAAGACTGTTTGCCACTTGCTGTATCGTTTGATAAAGCCGCAGTGATGTCGATGGTGCGCCCGTGCCCGCTGCCTGCTCAGCTGTGGTCGGACGCTTTGAGGTCTTTGACATCGTAGCAATGTACTACCCTACTGCTGTTGTTGCTGTGACACGTGATACACACGTGGCTTTCTTTACTGGAAGAAGGTGTATTTAACTCCTTTCTTCAAAATATACACATCCTTAGTCCTTCTTCTTTTTTTTGAGGAATTTATTTTCTCAATCTGTAATATTTGAATGAAAAATTAAGCAAATACCTTCTCTGATCATTGTGTATAGGGTAACCGTTAGACTTCACATTATACTGTGTGAAGAAAGCAGTGATCTTTTTTCCAGGATTCCTAATCTCAGAAAATTTCTGTTTTACTTTAATATGACAGGTTGAAAATATCATTGGAATTCTTCTAGATGTTTATGGTCTAGATTTCAAATACTGAAGCTGAAGCACTACTGGAAATTTCAATGTCATCTCTTTAAGGTAGTGAAGATAAGCAGAGGTCACTCGGTCATCGTTAATAACGTAGGTTATATAGATTTTTTCCCTACCCAGTTGTTTTGTGGTTATCTCTGAACTGCAGTGCAATCCCAATGCTGTCACAATGCTGCTTCATCAAAGTATGGTTTCTTTAAATTGCTCTCACTTTTAAGAAAAAATAAGTAAGTAAGAATATTTAACAATGAAGAACTCATGATAGCCATGTGTTTTAGCACAGCAGAATCAGTGATCTGTTATCTATTAGCGTAAGTTTCTGCTATGAATATATCTTTTTTTTATAGTCATGTATACTTTATCTACTGTAATTAACGCTAAGTGAAAACAAAACCGGGGGCACCTGGATGTGAATCAGGGACCTCTTGGTTGTCTTTCATAGTCCTCATTTGACCTGCTAAATCCTTCTTAGGTGAGTACTTTCCCTGCAGGTATTTTTTTTTTAAGTCACTATTCAGCTGTCTTAGTCTCCATAAACTTCTGTATTGCTTGCAATACCCAGAATTGTGTATTTTACGGGGTAGTTGTGGGCTTTGACTTGCTGCTGTTATTGGAACGTGCTGCTGAGGATTAGTAAGGTGGCTCGGTGAGCAGACCTAGTAGACCGTGCAGTGGCATTCAGGGAAGGCAGAGGAAACTAGTGAAATATTTTTAGATTCTTTATTAGAAAAAATCTTGTCAGGATATTACTGCACAGAGAAATATCCACACTTTATATGTTGGCTTATGTTTGGGACTCAACAAAATGTACTGAATATTCAAATCTAAGACTCTAACAGGGAGTAAATTTTAAGTAGTAGGTTCTAAATAATCACTCACCCCTAGGCTTGATTTACAACTGAAATTCCACATTGAGCTTTCAGTGTAGATAATTGCCTTAAATCTGTACATGTTAATGACAGCAGAATTGTTCTCTGTATCCTTGATTTTTGGAAATATGTAAATATTAATGACAACTTTGGTTTCATAAATCAATAGTCAGGGTTTGTTGTCTGTTGTAGGATTCACAGCTTAGAATGCCAGGAGAGACTGCTGTTGTCAGCTAGGTTAATTTACTGCGTAACGCAGCCACATACTTCTCTCCTAAACTTCGTGTGCATGAGAGCAACTTTTGGGGGGGGGGGGAGTGTCCGTCTTCATTTAAAACATTTCAGATGATCCAGAAGCAATTTAGATTTTCTTTTTGCTATATAACATTTATGGACTGCCAGCTACTAGAATCTGCCACTTTAAGGTATGTTTTCCAAACCTTAAATTGTACTTGACTCCAGTTTTCTCCAAAATTTCAATAGTCTTTTTGCATTTAGACACTCCTTATAGGTAAACTCGGTTAATCCAATATTGACTGCACAGAGCTGATGTTTCAAAGATAAATATCTGTAGTCTAGGAGGATAAAAATATACTTTTAGAAAATATCTTTTTAGAAAATTTAACACAGAGTCAAGAATAAGGTTATATTTGTTCAATAGAGCTCTTATTCTGGGAGGTGAAATATTGCAAATGAAAGATGAGCATGAGGAAAGAGAAAAGGACAGTGAATTTTCTCTGTATTTTTTGATATTATTTTTAGACTCATTTTCTGAAAGCTCTTATTTATTTCTCAGTAGCTCTGGGAAAAAGACCTCAGCAGGTCAGCATTTAAAAATAGAGTCTCCGATAGAATGCTGCAGAATTTTAGATGTTGCTGCCCACAAAATATTGCTTGTTTTTAACTATGTCTTTTTAGTTGAGAGGGTGGTCTTTGAAATAGAAATAGAGGCAAAAATGAGACATTGTCTTTCAGAGCCCATAGATATCCATTGATCTTATTTTAGCCTGGTAAGCAGCAGAATAAAAATAGCCCAATTTTGAAGTCGTTACTCAAGAAAGCTTTCAGTATCTGCAGAGGCAGAAGTTATTCAAAAAGGAAAAGCACACAAAAAACTTTCTCAAACCAAAACAGACTCAACTGCATTTCTTGTAAGAAAGATTGAATAGAGGAAACTTGCTTTCACCATAAGCATGAGACCCTGGAAAGCATCTCCTCATTCCATGGCAGGAAATACATTTTATGCCTCTATCTGTCCCTGGAGACTTCTTATAGAAACATTGAGAAAATTTGAAAATAAACTTTTATCTAAATTGTTTTATCTAAAAAGTAAAAGAATTTATAGTGTTGTTTAAAATAATATTGCTATTGCAAAATCCTAGCCTCTCAAAATTCCTTCCATAATATTAAGTATTTCAGATGAAATTTCTTCATCTCCAAAGTTATACTATTTAGTAATAGCATTTAATGTTGGAAGTTAATAGGGATAAATTTCTTATCTTTTTGGCCTGATGTTGCAGTCCTCCGCTTGCATCTGCTTATGGCCATTGAAGGAGACAAACTGGGCTAGACAGACCTTTGGTGTCACCCAATGCAGCTTCTTATTTCTTAAGCCATAAGTTAGCCTGCGCATACCAAAATGGAGAGATGAAGCCAAGAAGTAGTTTCAAAAATTAATACTCTTCAGATGTAATACTGCATATGCGGTGTGGTTTCTGTACTTTTTTTCTGCTAACAGTATGAATGAATTGCACTTTATAGTTCACTATTTGATACAAATATAGCACACTATACCAAGCCAATTTAGATAACTGAGCCAATTTTTCCAAGGTAGTATAATTTTAGAACTTCCTGATTTTTTTTATTGAATTAATACTAGTTAATAATTCTGTGCAATTATGTACAATAGTTTTCTCATGACAGTCTTACCTCAAGAGCTTATGACTTTATGTTTAATTCTATAATTTGTATTGTGAATGCATTTAGATTTTGCAGTCAGAGCTATATGCTTAAAAGTACTGAAACAAGAAGATGGTTATTGCATCAGAGAACTTTCATTGCTACTGTAAATCCAGCCTTTGTAGGTAAAAAATAAAACTTTTTTCAAATTATATTAATGTTTTCTGCGCTTTGGTTAGTACTTGCACATAATAGTTTGGGAAGTTTTTTTGAAGGAAAGTGATATAATAATACAGATAATACTACTTCAAATATTCAGAAGATTTCAATTTTTTGAATTACCCTATTTCTACAGGAGAATTATAGTAAAACTTGGGTAGTTTTCCGAGTTTGTTATAATATCCTATACTTTCTTGTATAATACAGGAACTAATGTTATTAATAGAAACAAGATTAAAGACAGTGAATAGGTTACTTGATCAAGCAAATGGATTTCTGGTCTTATTAATTGGTGAATATAAGCTAGGAAAGTATTGCATATACAAGCTGGAAAATGGAAGATTGTTTACATAAATATTTTTCCACTGTTAAAGCATGCCATTAATAGATTTTATCAAATCAGACCAAGGGTCTGAAGGGCAGCTTCATCAACCATGTAGTCATGAAGTGAATGTCAACAGAAATCATTGGGCTCAAATACTTAGCAGCTCAGTATGATAAGATGACCGCATTTTTATTTACACAATAACCTCAAATCCTCATATTAAAAAGTGGCAAATTTTTTTGCCCTTTGCTGTTGTAAGTGTGACACATGTAACAATTATTCATCATCCCATAATGGATCATTTTTATCAGAGTCCTGTGTCTCTTCTGTATATATAGAATAAATATTTATGTTTTCTTATTTTTCTGTACTAGAAGATACAGATAGAATAGGTTTGAAGTGTCAACTATAATTCATTGCCTGCAAAGAAAAGCTTTATACTGATATTGTGTGAAAGGAAAAGAATAACTAAATCATTTCAGCAGCAAGCTTATAACCAAGATAATATCAGCATTTTGCTTCTTGAAAATATATCTGCCATAAATTAAAGGAGATCTTCAGTATTTTATTAAAATACTTGGGACAAGTTTAACCCCGTCTTCAACAGAAATGTATATATGAATAAGAAAACTTGTTTTTCTTTAAGTGAAGGTCAAGAGAAAGTTAAAGCAAGCTTGCAGTTTACTTCTTACTAATTCTGCAAATACTTTCTTAAAAATGATTTAATAGAACAGAATGCATGATGCTTATGTAATACCAAAGTGAAGGCACACATTATAATGTGATGGAAAGCTTAAGATAGTAGATATATGTAAGGCTTTACTATTATTACAATAGTAATATAATATGCAAAAGTACCAACTTAAAACATTAGTGAGTATACTTGAATGAGCTCTTAATTTAAATAAAATTGGCTTCAGCAATAAACAGTGTGGTGGAGGTGCTTATCACATAAAAAATATCCATTTAATACATAAATAGCAAAGTAATTGGGGTTCTAAGAATATGATTAGCATTCAAAATAAGTTTGTAATAAAACATTTTATACACAAACACTGCATCTTGCAACATTTTCAGGTGTGCTTCTGCAGTTTCTTTAATGAGAAAACCACAGGAAGGTGTTGGTACTACTTGTAGCAAGGTAGTAACACAAGAGAAAGGTTGTATGTGATGAAACTGTACTTGTTTGACAGAATTCATCGTTGTCCCTTTATTATTTATTAAAGCGTGCTTGTTTAGTTCAGAGTAGTTTAAAGGACCATACATGGCATTTCTCTGCCTAGGGGAGAAACGCACCCACTCCCATTTACAGGGGAAGTAGTTTCAGACTTTATGTGAAGTGTCCTGGCCCAGGCATCATGCAGCACCAGTGTATCACCCATTTGCAGCCAGTCCTGTGGATTCTCCACTGCGCTGTAATTTCAGCTGGGGCCAGCGAGTGTGCATCTTCTGAGAGATGTGCTCTCTAAGGCACTTTTATGGAAGAGACGTTTATTCTCTGGAGCCTGTTCTTTCCACATCAGTCCCTTCCACAGAAGACCTAAAACATCTATCACAGACTAGAGCAGTTTTTTGCAAATAACTGGAAAACTGGAATTTGGAATTCTTGCATGTCTGAATTTTAGTGTGAACTTCAAGTGTTTGTTCTGCAATAAATTTTACATAACCAGTGTAGCATGATGTTGATGAAATGAGCTAAAGATTTAGTAACGTGATATATTTATAGGAATGATATATGTGATTTTACTAGATATACCCTACATTTCAACTTAGAATTGCTAGCAAGAAACATGAAAATAATAATTTTCTTTTTTAAAAAAATCAGGTGTTAAGTAGGCAATATGAAAATGAATCCTTCCTTGCTATGACTAAAACATCCAAAAGCAGCCCTTTATTTTGGGAGTACATTAAGAAGATCATTAATGTAAAGTTATGCCTGTGTCCCTGTGAATGACATGAGTAAGGCATTTTCTGTTGTAAAATTGCATTAGTATTTTAGGAGTTATAAGAATGTCATTAATATGAAACAAAAATTAATTACTATGATAAAGTAATAAAATTTGTTTAATAGTGAATGATCAGTAGCTTAAAAGAAAATTGCAATTTCGATTTTAATTCCTTCTGTAAATAATTTCAATTGCAACCAGCTCTGAATCTTTAACTTCTGTGATTATTTACAGATAAGGTGGAATTTGCTCCTAGATGATCAGTCTGTAGAAGCAAAGTATTATGGGTGACTCCATTTCCTTGCCATCTGTGCCTGCCATAATGTATTTAGCATATGCATTCAGGTAGGGAAGTGTTGTACCATCCCATCTTCAAATCGGTATGTAAGAAAGACAAGGGTGATAAATTATGTTCTGGACATTCTGCTTTCCCCAGAGAGCAGAGGACTTAGCATCTTGTGTGAGCAAATTGTCTAACTTTCAGGGAGTTTGAAGGCAGGTGAGATGAATCTGGGTCTTCGGAGCTGAAATTACCAGCCATTCTATATGAATTAGAAATGAATTGATTAGGTCCATTCACATTTGATTCAGGTTGCAGACATCTTTTTTAAGATGATGTTGTTTATATTGACTGAATTTTTGTCAGCCGTCCCAAGAGGCCTCCTAAATAACACAGGAATTCAACCCAAACAGCTGCCTGCAGATGGAGTGATAACTTCCTTTAACTGTTAGGTAGGCTTTGAATCCTTAGTAAAGAGGAAGACGTTGAAAGCATTTATATCTATAAATTCTGCCTCTTCCTTTATAAGCAGCATAATACTGTAAGAATTGTTATTTTCTGGACAACAGACAACCATTTATACGTGGCCTTTTCTTCTTGCAGATTCACTAGGTCTTCTATCTTAAAATGAATAAATTAGTAGTAGTAAAGATAAGAAGTTCAAATTAATTGTACCATTTTCCACCAACTACTCTGAGGCTGGAAAACTTTTTTTAGGTTAAAGACTTTCAGCAATGTTCCAAAGGCATTTGATATTGAAAATAAACCTTGGCTGAGTAGACAACGTAAAACTCAGAATCGAAAACACTCACAGTGATGCCTGCATCTGTATGGATATGCTTCTAGAGAACTATCTAGAGTTTTCTATTGCTTACATACAATTAGATGCATGCTGAAAGCTTGTAATCAAGTATGGCTAGCTCATTGTTCTTCTCTTTAAAATATC
This sequence comes from Rhea pennata, assembly GCF_028389875.1. Classification (NCBI taxonomy): domain Eukaryota; kingdom Metazoa; phylum Chordata; class Aves; order Rheiformes; family Rheidae; genus Rhea; species Rhea pennata. The sequence continues at coordinate 30,255,102 of NC_084664.1, forward strand.
TATTTCTATATCAGTGTGAGAGAGAGACTAAGGATATGTCTACACTGAACTGCGTGGTCATGCACATGAGAAGGTAGGCACTCATGTACCATCAGTCATTTTAGGCTGTTGTATGTATCTGGCTTTCAGCTGTGGAGGTATATGCCTTTTAGCATTCTCAGTCCATCTTTTCAAAGAATTTGCTTGTGGTGTGTTGTGGGACAAGTTCATCAGAAAAAAAAAATTATTAGCCTACTAATACATAAAGCAGAAGCATTTCTTGCTCTGAAAACACCTCAGTATCCTCTGTTCCTTTTCACCAAGTATGTGGATACACCAGATGAATAGGTTTCATTGCAAGTCAGCTGTCTGCCCTTGGAAATAGAGGTACTGAGAAGTTCTTGTTTACTTTCATACTTTTGTGAACTGTGGGAGCCTGCTGATGTTGTAGAACAAGTATGAGGCCTTCACTGATGCTTCCTTCATAATCTCCCACATATGGCAATACTTCTAAAGCACGGAAACTCCAGATTCATATAATCTTACAGACTTTGGATACTGTTGGTGACTACTGAATTTCAGCATGAGAATTCACATCTTCACAGTGCTCTGTGAGTAGCTTGCTTTGATCTTCCAGCGCCAGGAAACTTTTTTGAAGAAGCTTGCGCTTGGTCAGAGCTGTGTTCATCTTGGTCTTGTCATACTAGTGTCCCACATGGCTGTAAGCCTGTGCCTTAGAAATTTCAGCAAGTCAACTAATGTTGTGTTTGTGAGGTGGGTCCCGATGCTGTTTTGGCAAGCAGTACATCCCATTCCAAGTGAAACAGTCAGAAGGAACAACAGGCTTTCTGGAGTGCTAATTTCAGTTAGCCTACTGAAGTACGCTTCAGTACGCTTGCGTGTGTCTTCCTGAAAGGATAAGCAAATTTGTTAACTGTGGAGTATCTGTTCTTTGATTTTACAGGGCTTGATGGATCACTGGTTCATAATCGTTAAAGTAGGAAGTGGCAGAATTATGTGCAAGCCAAGCCATGGAGGATATTTGGCATTTTGTATGTTTGGACAGACATAAGATTTTGTTATCAATTGACTCTTCTAATCCTTTCCTGCCACGAGTTATGAAATCATATGCCCTGAGGAAAGGAAATTCAATTATGCTTTTAACATTTTCAGATTAGTGGGGAATATGCATCTGGTGTGGGGAAAGCAAGATAGTTGTAACTACAAAAGTTAGTTACAAAAATTATCCCAGCTGATATAAATACAATCACAACCTGCTCTATTCTTCAGAAAAGCTCTAGCATTTGAGATAAAGGCTTCTGTTATCACTGTTAGAATCTGTTTTTTTTGGAGTTATGAAACATTAATGTGGTGACGCTTACTCCATGTACTTAGTCAGGCTGCTATATCAGATATGTGTCAGAATACCAAATATTTAGACTTTAAAATATTGAAAAGTTTGGCTTATTAAAGCAATGGTAGAATTCTATCATATGCCACCAAATGGATTTTTGGGAGATAACTGGCATAACAGCATACCAGCAGATAGACCAGTACATTGAGACTCTAGTTCTCCACTCCGCTGCATCCCATCTCACTAAAATTTTACAGTTTTTGATAATTCCTTTTTCCATGAAAAAAATGGAAGCTTAGTTTTCCAGTTACATTCCAGATTAAACAAGAAAAATACTGGGATGAGAAGTGAATGGATGTTGCTAAGCAAGGAGGAGTGATGTAGTCATGTACTTGTTCTCTTCCCAAAGCAGAAGAAGCCAGCATAAGCTGCAGAATAGACAGGTGGACTGTAAGAAAATATATATATATATGTAGCCAGTTGAAAAAATTAACTTTTATGTTTTGTTCTTTCATTGAAAAAGTTTAACCCTCAGACTCCCAGTCATTTTTGGTCAAATGGATAAAATATGTTGCTGAATATAATAAACCTTAGGATAAATATGGTTTCCTTTATCCCCTCAGCAGAATACAACAAGACTCTTGGCTTGAAAAGTCTTTAAAACAGGTGAATAAGTTGAAAGTAGCATTAATTGATGAACTATTAGTCAATGCCTAAGTCAGTCATTATGAAGTGGACACCATTGATGCTAATTTTATAGTTGGAACATATTGCATTATTCCTCAGACAAATTTCTAATTTTGTAAAGAGAGATATTTGTCCTTTTTCAATTTTTCCTCTTTGGTTCTGTGCTGGTTTTCTTCCTAATCCTGTTAAATCTCAGATTAGAAGAAAAAAAATGATATAGAATTTAAAAAAACACAAAGCAGGTACCAAATATTTCCTTTCTAGAAAAATCTCTTCAGTCCCATCACCTTGAATGTATCTATAAATGGAAAGCTGTTGTTTCTATCTTGCCTTATGTCAAGACAAGATGAAGTGGCTGAAGTTTGAAAATAGAGAGAGGATTTCTGTTGAATGGTGGTCCCATAGCTTGGAACATTCCTTAATGCTTAAAGACACTTACAGATTATAAACCATCTTTAAGTCAAATTTAATCCAGAAAACAAGGCAGTCATAGAGCTAGACAACCTGAAATTTTGTTCTTTTAAAAAAGTGGAATGGGGACAGCAACAAAGAGAGGAGAGCTCATATGCAAAGGGAAAGGCCACTGAGGAGATTTTTAAGAGTTATATTAAGGTCCTTCAGAAACTTTCCAGTTAAAAAGATGAGAATTTTGTGAAATGGACTGTGAAAGGCCAAAAGGAAATAAGATACTGCAAGCAGTAAGGTTTCTCTGAAACATTCACCAAAGGGTGAAGTTTCAGACATATGAAGGCAGCAAAAGGAAATGGCTTTCAGGAGGAGGATGGTGTGGGCTTGTGACATGTTGTGTATCCCTGCTTCTGTCTAAAGCCGTCAGGTCAAAGTAACTCAATGGGCCTGCAGAAAACACCCTTTTCCTGTTTGCATCAAGGTATAAGATCTTGGGAATGAAAAATCTATGGGATTTTAGCCAAGGCATAGAAGAGGGCTGAACTACTATGATGAAACTACTCATACAAAATAAAAATCCACTCTCAAAGGAACAGAAAAAGAATTATAAGTAAAGCCTGAATTTTTGCATACACCAAGAGTGGAAGTTCTTTCATTACACAAGAACACTAGCTTATACTAGCCAATGCAAGCAAAGCGGTATTCAAAAAGTCTTGTTCTGAAAAGTAAATCACCTTGCAAAAATATTGCCATGAAATGTATTTTCCATTTTTTGCAGGTCTTCCTCCTGCATACTTCTGTGCTTCTTGCGGCTTAATTTTGAAATATCCTATATAAATCAAATCCTTATAGTTTGTGAGAAATTGTAGAAATTGTTAAGGAAAGTGTTAGCCTTAAGTGGTGAAGTGTGGTGGGTTTGGCTATGCAAGAGAAAGTGCATTTCTGCAGATTCTGAGTTGTGCAGCTGTAATCCATTAATTTATTGAAATTTACTTTTGCCAGGGGTGGTTACAGGATTTTAATCTCTTGCTTCTGTTCAAGGAATGGATTAAAGATGGAGACCTCTATCAATAGTTACTATATTTTGTGCAGAATAAAAAGATATGTGGTAAAAAGAATGTGGTAGTGGTCATTTGAGGTAATATCTTAAATAGGCTTCTGCTAAATGGGCTCCTTCTGTCTGTTATGGGGTGGCTGTTGATGGTATGCATAGGTCCTTTGGCCTATAAAGAAGAAAAGATAATACATACTAATGAGGAAGGTATTGCTGAATTGGGTAGCTCATAGGCATATGGGCTGCAGCAGCACAGTATCTAATACTGTAATAGTCTACAAATAGGAGCTATTCAAGTTGGGATATGTGTACCAATCAATTATTGGTATTTAAGTCTGATATATTGGCATATAAGTCTGTTTTTTGTTTGTTTGTTTGGTTGGTTTTTTGCCAGACTTAGCTTCTTACCTGCTTTTTGAGTCATATCTTGATGTGTGATGATTGTATGCAGCCAGAGCTAGTTTGTATGCTGATTTGTTTGAAGCTATCTGTGGATTAAACTTCTGAGTTAATGAGGAACTGATTGTGTGGATTGGATTACCTCCTGGATTAGATTTCAAAAATAATTAATTTCCAGTCATCCTCTTTCAGTATTTTCATGACATTTTAGTCCAAATTAAGGTGAAAATTGGATTAAAAAGACAAAGCGTGAATTAATTTGCTGAAGCAAACAGTGTTAGTGCCAAATTTTGTTAAAGGGATGCTACTGAAAGAACTGCGGGTCTCTCTTCTAATCCACAGGGAATCCGTGGGCCTCTGAGTTTAAGGACCTCATTTCCAAATACAATGCACAAAGGGTACATAAAATCCTGTTAAGTAGTTTATTTTGTGCATTCATCTCTTGTTTGTTTACAATAATAAAAATGTTGTTTTCAACCTGGAATAATCCCATTCATGCAGAAAACGCTTTGTAAATGTAAATACTGTATTAATGACAGCTCTGTTCAGAGCAAGTGTTTTAACCTGTTAGGCAATGCAAATTGCTGTCTTCCTGTAATTGAAGTTTTGAATACAGAAAAGAAAATTCTGCCTTTTATTATCCTTAACAAAATAAAGATTTTCAACAGGAAAAACTCACTACCAATAGAGGTAATGCTCACTATGTCTGCAAATGTTGTGTTAACAAGGCAAATGAATTACTGCTGTTCTTGGATGAATGGAGTGTTGCACGTGAAACTTCTGCTGGCCGTTGAGTAAACAGCAAAGTTTGAGACATGATCAGAAGACAGGATTAAGTGATCCATTTTAAAAATTTAAAACTAGAAAGTAAATATCCCAAAGTTCATGCACCCTAAGGTGTAATTCTGGGCCACAGCCTTAAAAATTACAGTCACCTAATGCAAGACAACCTCCATATGAAGTACATTCACATAGTAAAAACTGATCTAACTCAAGGGGACTACTATAGCTTTCACAGAAGAAATATTGACTACCACTTAAATGCTATTAAGATCTGGTCTTCCATGGGGAGCAGATACCTGTCCTCCTGATGAAAAAGAGGAAGAGATACAACAATTTCATTTGATCCCTATGGCTGATTTACTAACACAGACTGTATGGTTACTTTCTTATTTCATTACGTTTTAAAAATTAACTCTTTGTCTTTTCATCATTCCAAAACAGACACCTTTTATGTGCGTTGCCTTCTGATTACTCTCAAAGCATCTTTCCAATTAAATAATTTCCTAGTGAAAAACAAGTTTATGTGAAGTAGAATTGCTTTTCATATACTTTATAGCTTTCCACATATTTTACCATATTGTGTATCATAAAATTCCTGCTATTAATGGTTATTTACTTTTCCTAGAGACAATATGTGTACATATATCAGAGTTTAGAACCAAACAGTTTCTTGCAGTAACTACACTCATTTTATGCCTTCTTTTGCTGGCTTGAAAAAGAGCGGGTGATGATCTGCTCTAGAAAAGTTAATGCTTTTAGAGCCTTCTGTACCTTCTGAATGTAATAATAATGGCACCGCTTAGCATTTCTATAAAGCTTGTCATGTATAGAGCTCCTTCCTGACATTGAAAGTGTTATTATTCACATTTAATGGATGAGTCCTTAAATGTAGCAGTGAGTTTGATTTGCACGCCCCTCCTCCGCCCAGGACAGATGCATATTATAGGTAGGGGTTAAGTGTCGGTGCTGAGATTTTTACTGAGAAATTTCTCATCTGAGTGTCAGACCTATGTGCTATGCTTTACTATAGCCACATACATTAACTTTATCCAGATTTCTGATAGTAGCCCTCTTTCAGATTATAAATCCTGTTACGTACCTGTCCTGTATTGACATTTGTCAGCTCATTTCATAGAAGTTTTCACAGCTTCTTAAACACACTGTGCTTCATACATGCAATTCTCACCTAGGCCCGAACTCGGTTTCCCCTGCAAAAGCACACCTGTGTGGACCTCAGGGCTCAGCACTTTTTGATGAAATATCTGCAACAACTGTCTGATTCTGTCTGTCTGTCATTAGTCAGTATATTTATTTTATAATGAAATACAAAAAATGAAATATATGAAATAGTTCACATACATTTCAATGATATCTGTTTTTAAACACTTTTGACCTTCCTTGGCCCAAGGAACAAAAGAGTGAATGCCCATTCTACTGATCCACTTACTATTTTTATTGTTTTATTTCTTACCCTTCTCTTCCTTCATCTTTCTTTTGTAACTGATTTTAGACTCTGCAAGACCAGACTCCCCAGATGTGTTTGTACAATATCTGGCATGATATGACTTGGCCATGATTCAGATGATTAATTGATATTATAGTTAAGTAAGTACTGTGTAGATATAACTTATCAAATTGAATGACTATTTATTGGAAGGCGCTGAGACCCTTCTAGATCAATCTCTTAAAAGACATCATTTTAGGAGTTTTGAATGGATAGTGGAAGCAACAGCTAACAAAATTTTTCTGGTGATCATTTTTGAGAACTTTCCTCCTTAAAAAAAAAACAAAAAAAAAAACAAACAAACAAACAAAAAAAAAAAACTCCTAAAAGGTTTCCTTGAAATTGAATGAAAATATCTGACTGAAAATTTCTTAGTCCAGTTCAGTGCAGAAATGATTAATGTCAGTGACTGTCACTGATATTAAGGACAGTAGTACTGGCAGACTAAGACTGGTTAATACAGAAGGTAGAAGAACCTTGATTTGTTGTCTGACAACATACGTAGCATTTGCTGTATTTGCCCCATAGTCTTCATATTCTTAATGATCATATTTTTAAATTGCATTCACAAATGAATTCATGTAATTACATGTTTGTTTCTAAATATAAATACTCTATTAAATGACACCACTACCGACTTTTGTAATTCTTGATTTGTTGTATGATCGATGGTGCATCTAGATGAGAGGAAACAGGCAAAATTAATTGTATCTAATACAAGGAAGTATTTGCCACAGCAGAACTCTGCTCTGTACTACAAAAACATTTCTTTATTACCTATTCTGTTTTGTGAGTAAAAGAGATAGATGAAATTCGTTTAAATTGTCAGTAAATAGAAAATAATCAAGTAGGTACTGACTGTTACCTTGATATCCAGTTCTTTGAGCTCCTGTATTGTAAAGAAAGAGACAGGACAATGATTGAAAAGAAACAAATAGATTGCAACTAAGTAAATTAAGTAAGCAAGCACGTATTTGATAGTGATAGTAAGAACAGTGAGAATTATGATAGCAGCAGTTCCATGAAGAGCAGAAAGAGTTAAGTATTGAACGTTGCTGCAAAGCCATTTGCTGACACTAAGGTGCTGGGCAGAAATTCTTCAGAGGCAGCTGACAAGAAGCACTACAGTTTCGGAAAAAATGCCATGCTTGACCTGGGTCAATTTAAGTTCAGTATTCCATTCAAGAGAGGCCTTATTCTACAGTTCTACCGTCATACATAACTATTTTCTGGTAAATGGTATGTTCAGTTCAATGATCAGCTGAGCTGAATGTAAAGATGCAGCTGAATTTGTTTGATGGGCCCTTGATGACTGTGAATATATTAGAAGCATCATGATACAACCTAAAGGCAGAACGGGAAACAAAAAAAAACGTTTCGGTGAATACACTTCTGAGGAATAGAACTCAGCTTCATACAGAGTTTCAACAAATGATATTAAATGGCTTCAGTATTTTAAGGAAAAGTAGATAAATAGTGATTTATAATGTTTACTCTGCCATGAGCTGTTCTACCATAAATATGCAAAACACTAACTAGTTATAGCCAAATTTCCCTTTTGGGAATCATTTAGCTTTTCAGTAATTGAATCACATCGAAGTATTTTTTCTCCAACTTTTCTAACGTGATTTGTTGGAAGGCAGGGAGAGATAGGAAGCAAGCTGTTGTCAAACCACAAGATATCTTTGATGTGGTGTAGTGAAAGAATAGTGCCTAGATTTCCTAGAAGGAAATGCACCAGGAACGCTTCAGGAATCCTATTTGTGGTGATTATCTAGACCAGGGTAAGGTCTGTCGATGGATTTGATCCTCATTTCTGAAAGGCAAATGATCTTTTTTTACAGAATGTCTATAAATAGTGATATAGGGAAAAGTTTTGTAAGCACAGCAGAACATGTTTGGAGTTGGATGCTGCTTGTACAGAGCAGATTTCCCAAAGTCAATTTTAATTATGGTAGTACCTTAAATGCTGGACATTGCATCGCTTCCAGCAGGAAGTGTTTCATCATATTATCACTACATAAAACTACAGTGAAACATCATTCCTATCATGACAAAGAAATTACTGAAACATCCACTAAATATGCCCGTGGAATTTAGTAACAGTTGATTTTAGAACCTCACTTTGAAATGCAAAGCCCGAAATGGGGATTAAGGAGAATTCATTCTGTTGTAATACATAATACTTTTTTTTATTATTATTTAGAAGCTGACCAACTTGAAAATATTAAAGCTTTAGTATATTAAATGTAAGGGTTTTAACCACAAATTTACTATGTCTTTATTACCAAAACAGGGCTTGAGCTTTCAAACACAAATATTCCATTGTATGAAACAGGACTGTTCACATATGTAGTCTCATATTTACAGGATCAGAACAGCAAATGCTACCTTTAAATACAGAAATAAAGTCAAAGTACAGTAGCAAACATATCTCCAAGCCTCCATTTACTGTCTCACCAACTTCACTCCAACTTCCAAAGCTATAGTCTTCCTGTCCTGTATCATTTCAGGTCCATAGCCAAACGTTTGCATTGTATTGCCTAAATAAAAGTATGTTTATACAGACTGTAAAGGAAGGACTTTTACTTTTGAGTTGACCTGCATGTGCTAGCTTAAATTTAGGTTAAATAAATGATAATAGTAAGGAAGGTATAGTTCTTCCATTAGGGATTGTACTTGGGTTGTTAGTGTAAAGCTGTGGATGTGGTCCTGACCTAGAATATTCTTTGGGGAATTTTATTTAATGGATGTTGAAATCATTGGAAGTTCTGTCTAGTTATAGTTGTTGGACTTCGGATTTTATCCTTTTGTTTCATACTGTAGGAAAACGATACAATTCCTTGTTACTACACCCCATATATTTGGGAGCCAAAAGAACAGGAAAAGGAAATAGAAGTTTTCTGCATTTGCCGTCCAGAATTTGTCCTATCTAGTAATTTGTTTCTAAATCTAAATATTGATATGTAAAGAGTATTAGAGCTGTCAGAACAAATCTAATAATATTAGAAGTTCACTGAAATGTTTGATAACACCATAAGTAATGCCCAGAACTGCAGTGATGTGTTCATGCCGGTGGAATTCTGAATGTCAGTTTGTAGTTTTGGGGACATAATAGATGGGATTGTGTTTTTAAAAAAATCTAAAAGTCTTATCCTTCTCTCTGATTTTTTCCTCACTAGCACAGCTTTTATTTATTCTCTTAGCTAATTGCTCCATCTACTTCTACAGCTTATTACTTTTCTATAATTTATCATTTGTAACTTCATAGATTGGCTTTAAAAATTGACATTCTATATTAGAGCAAATGCAAAGGCATTTTTACAGCATTTTCTTATATCGTTTTTTTGGAAAACAAGTGACTAAAATTCATTTGCTATGTTGTTCAGACTGCTGTATCATCATATTAACACTATAGAAAGATTCATCATTATGCCGTGAACCTGACCAGAAATTCATGACTATACTCAGGTGAAATGCTCTAATGAAATATAGAAAGAGGAAAAAAAAAACTGGTAGCTGTCACATTATAGGAATGTTTTCATGGATTTCCTGGTTATTAAATTTATAATACTGCAGTAGACTTTTTCTAATTAAACATACATTTTCTATTGTCATAAAAAAACCTTTGATTATGCTTTTTACAGTAATTTAATTAAGCATTTCCTGTAAGTTCATTTCAGTATCTGTCATGGCTCACTAAAGTTAGAAGTCAGCGTAGAATGGTAGATTAATTGTCCTTTGTCTTAAATGAAATAAGAATCCCAAATATGCAGAGTCATGAAATTTAATTGTGTTCCTGAATTGGTTATTCAATGCTTTGGAAACCTGAATCAAGAAATACTGAAGAAGAGGGCCAAAGGTTGTTAAATGTAGCGAGTAACACAGATTTTGAACTTTACTTAATGAGCCAAGTGTTTATTACTATGAAATAAATGCACCATTTAAAGAATTATGGTGGAAATGTAAAGCATTAAAGCTCTAATTAATTTTGGTCAGAAGCATGCAATGCACTCATTTTTCCTAAAACATTTTCATTAGTGTTTAGATCTCCTCTGTTTCTGAGATAAATTCATTCTTTTCATGCATTTTTTCACTTCAAAACATGTACGTCATTAATGTTGAGGGATGTCTTTCAGCTGCCTTCAATGTGTATATTTCTTGTTCATAATTTACACAAGTGTTTATATTTCACTTATTTGTGTCTACTTTTCTATTTGATGTTGCTAATCATTTGGGGAATGATTTCTTGATCAAATCACAAGCTTATTTGTGAAAATAGTTAAAGCATGAAAAAAAGGCTTCAACTGCCATTTAGTAACTACCAAAATATATGCATATGTATAGTATAGCAATTGAACGGTTAAAATTAGCCTCTTATAGAATTTCTTTTGTATTAAACGGCACTTAGAAATGTAATTGGTTAAAAAAACATTAATTCCTCATTGTTGGCCCGAGAACCTTTGCACTCGTGTACATAGCTGTTGTAGGAATAAATCATTTTTCTCTAAGTATCAAGAATATGCACATCATGAGGTTTTGCTTGTTATAATTTAATAAATGCCCAGTGTAAGTATGCGAGGAGTATGCACAACAAATATTTAAAATCATCTTGATATAGGAAATGTTCTAAATATGCATTGTTAGGTGGTGAAGTATTATTCTGTAGTAGTATAAAGAGTATTTATAAAGTAGAACTTTTTGATTTAATTTACAATTCATAAAAAAGCTTATATTGTCACATAAGTGGAAAATGTTATTGTAATTCCCATATATATGCTCATAGGTGTAGATGCACAGATGTAAGTAGTGTAGTTGAGTGACAGATATGCTTTAGAAAGGATCTTAATCAGAATAGTTAATCAGATAGTCTTAATTATGAAAGCTAAGCCTGCATTCTGAGACTGAAGTGGAGATTAACGAAACCTCTCCTCTGCAGGCACAGTGCAATCCTGTTTAAGTTGCTTTTCCTCGTCTCCAGTTCATAATATGTCAGCATTTATTGATAGAGTGTAAGGTTTATAAACAGAAACTTTTTAGAGTCTCAGACTGTTAAAGAGCAAACATTTCCTTGTACTTTCTTCAAGGAGACCCAGCTGAGCTGGTAGAACAATGGTTTGGTTTGAAGCACCACCTGCCTTGAAGAACATCCCAACTGTAGTGGCAGTCAGCCAAAAGGGCCACTCAGTGGAATGGCTGCCTCCGAAACGGGAGAGAAACAGATGGAGGGTCTGAAATCTGGCAGCCAGTCCCACTTCTGTAGTAAGCGTTAAATGCAGTTTGACTGTAAGGACTCTTGCAATGGTACATTTATCTATATAATCAGAATTAGAAACAAGGAAATAGAAAATACAGAACACTGACAAACATTTCAAAAAGCCTTAAAGTTCTTGTACCAGTGCAAGTTAAAAGAGTTTGTGATAAACATGCAGCTGCTCATAGCTTTTTAAGAGGCTCTTTATTATAAAAATAACTCTCCTGATCTTGCATTGCCACCTAGGGTACAATACCATTTACTGCAGGAATGAAGCACTGCTTTGGAAACATCCAGCAGTTAGCATTGCTCTTTTTACTGAACAAAATGGGGTGGAGAGCTGCATTCAGTTAATTGATGTCATGTTTACTTACATTATAATGCCAAGCTCATTCATAGCCCCCGTTTTTAACGTACCGGATCAGCAGAGATTCTGTTGTAGGGATTTGGTGGGTTTTGACAGTAAGAATTAATGGAGATACACATTAAAAGGTAAGACTGTCAGCTGGCGAGCGGTCCCAGAGGGTGTATTTTCTCGATGGCTGCTTCAGAATACTTCATGAAGCAAATGTCAAACTTGTCAAGGCTGTCACTATGAAAATGATCCATGTAGCAAGGGTCTCCTTTCCTTGGGAAACAAACAGCTGCCTTATCACTGCATAGCTGCAGTGACAGAAACCTCTCATCTATCACAGGAAATTTATATTTGCTTCTAATATCCATTGGTAAAGAACTGTTCCAGTCATACTCTGTATTTTTGCACCACTCTTCATTATAGGGCTTGTCAGCAATATATTTGAAAAGATAGCGTGGACTTTGGAAGAAAAATAACTTTAGAATTTCACTACTTGATGCTCAGCTTCCTTACTGATTTAACTCTTAATATATAGCCCTCCAGGCTCATTTTCCTCCACACTTTGACTATTACACTGGAAAATAAGAATTTAGAATTTAACATAGACAAAAAAAAATCTGAAATCTGTCCTTCCTGGTATATTTTTGAAGGGTATTAAAAACATTTTTACCTACTTACAACCATTGTTTTTATATCTTCTATCTGTGAGGTGGAAGATGAAATATCTGCTGCATACTGCAGATTTTGGAACTGCTAATTGGACAGCAGCCCCTCAGTGAGATATGAACAGTAATATTTATATATTTTTACATTAGCACTTTGTTCTGAGAAGCAGTGGCATCTTCACTATTATAATAGAAGTGAAGAGTAGACTCCGAGTGAAAGGACACAGGGAACAGCACATGTCTTTCACTGTTGCTAGATGGTGACATGGGCATTATGTAGGGTTTTGGTGCAGCTTTTGTGGCATTCCCAAGGGCCGGTGCCTGTGAGTAGCATTAAAATGCCCAGTGGGGCCAACATTTTAACATTAAATAGTTTTGCAGCTCAAGTAGGGAAAGGGCACATATGTCAGTACGCACAGTTAAGGAGTTGTGGGGCCTTGAAGTGGGCTGGGCGGTTGCCAGTACCTTTTAAATGTCATTCAGAAGTTTAAGCTTTAACAAGCTTTAAAATGCTTTCTTTCTGTGGGCTTTCCTGTGGCTAGGCACTGTGTGTGCCGGGGACTCAGGAGAGGTGTGTGACCGCTGTGCAAAAATTCCCCAGTAATCTTGATTTTATATAGTGATTTTACATGTATTTATGAGTCCTCTGTAGAGTTAAGAAGTGTTTAGAGTAACTGCTTTCCATCTATTTGAGTGCATAAAGCTCCTCCACTGACCAGACAGCCAGTTCAGATCTTACTGCTGGCTGTGGTTACCCTTCCTGTTGGCATCTCAGGTGCTTGAGACCATTTGGTAGGTGATTGCAGTTCACGGTTCTACTCAAGAAGACGTATAATCTCTGCAGGAACCACATTAGAGGAAATGTAGGTATAAACAGCCTCAGAAATCTTCTAGCCATGTATTTGCGCTGAAGAACATCCTTTATTCTTCTGGAGTGCATGTGATAATTATTCCTTTTGCTTGAATAGGCTATATAATCTTTCACCTGTTTAGGCTTAATTTCCTGACAAAGCCTTCAAGACTTTTTACTTTTTATCCTGTGAAATACTTGCTGTTTCTTATGACCAGTTGGACCAGCTCACAGAAGCTTAGTATATAAGTCCTATTACAGCTTTGGGGAAGAGAAGACTGAGGGGGGATCTTATCAATGTGCACAAGTACCTGAAGGGAGGGTGTCAAGGGGACGGGGCCAAACTCTTTTCAGTTGTCCCGTGTGACAGGACAAGAGGCAATGGGCAGAAACTGAACCACAGGAAGTTCTGCCTGAACATGAGGGGGAATTTCTTCCCAGTGAGAGTGACGGAGCCCTGGAACAGGTTGCCCAGAGAGGTTGTGGAGTCTCCTTCTCTGGAGATATTCAAGGCCCGCCTGGATGCAACCCTGTCTACCATGCTCTAGGTGACTGTGCTGGAGCAGGGAGGTTGGACTAGATGATCTCCAGAGGTCCCTTCCAACCTTGCTGATTCTATGATTCTCTGATTTGTTGGATTAAGATACTCTGTAAAGTAATAGTGTCTGAATTTGGCCCTAAGTGTTTCTGAGATGGTACTTGTAGTTTATGTGAAAGTAAAGAGAAACCTCTAATTAGTCGTTCTTCGGTATACATGTATGGTTTTGGTCTTTGCTTCCTTTTTTATTTGTTCAAGTATTCATTGACATCATACTATAATATGTAGCTGCCTGTTAAGCTTATAATATGGGTTAAACTTTGCATAGCACAAAAATAGTAAATCTATTTTGTTAAATAACTCTTTGTAATAGAACTTACTTAGAAATTTGTTCCTCCATCTTGATGCATTAAAAACATCCTGTACAGTTTTTTGATTCTGTCACTGAAGGCTTAGAATGCCTTTTTTTTATGAAATGTATAGGAAGAGACAAATTACAGATATGGTTTAATGCACAATCTGTAAAATGGTGCATTTTCCAGCACAGTTAATTGATGTGTGATATGTTCTACATACAGAACATTATGTCAGATTCCCTGTAGAGTTAAGAATTGTCTAATTCTCTGTTATCTTCCAGATTTCGTATCATTAACTAATGGAATAAAAAGAAATTGGCAGACACTTTAAATGAAAATGGCTAGAGAGGGGGAAAAAGAGAAAGGGACACTCAAAACCCTATTTATAGTTGGGTTTTATGTCAGAATTTGTCGATGGGGGAATATCCTGGAATAACTACTACAGAATTAACTTTTCACGTGGACCCTCTTGTGCTGTGCTCTGAGCACCATTTGTAGTTGGCCTTCAACATGCTTCCAAAGGAGATTAGGTTGTATGACTGAAACACACAATCTCAACTGTCAGGTCAAAATTTTCGGAGCTTGATTCTTAAAAGTAAGCCCCTTACCTTTGCTTTCTGGTTCCTAAGGGCATGTAAATATCATGGTGCTTAGTATTCTCATTAACCTCAGCAGAACTATTGAGTGCTCAGTACTGTATGAATACTTTGCAACATTTATTTAGGTGCCAGGTAGTAGGCTCTCGGTTCTTAAATGTTCACCCTAATAGTTGTGACCCAGGAACGCTCAGCTGCCTAGTGTCGACTGAGTGGTTTGAACCATGAAATGTCCATAGGATATTTAAAAACATCCCTAGGGCATCCAAGGGACCTTTAATCCAATACCCTGCTCCATCGAGGAAAGGAGAGATGCCTCGGAAAGGAGTGTGAGAAACATGAACATGTTTTCGGGGTCCCCCTGGCCCCCCCACTCCCCAGTGAGGCTTTTCCAGCTTCCTGCAGTCAGTGGCTTAAGGAGCTCTGAACTGAACTTTTGATTCAGGGTGTTGTGTTTAAGAGCACTTTTAAAGCCCTTTATACTTTTTCTTGTCACTATTGTTTTTGTAAATTTATAAGAATAACAATTCCAAGCTTAATAACAATGCCATCTTAATTCATTCCAACAGGAAAATAATCCTTGGGCTGTTCAGTGTACTTTCTCAGTAAAAGTAATAATGTAATCTTGAGGAATTCACTTCCCTTTACGCTCTTACAAATCACCAGATCTGTGCTTAGGAATATTTTAGGTGAGTGAATTCAAAATGTGCTTTATCAGAATTTGAGTCTCTAGTTGTCTGCAGTCAGAAAAGATACTGAGCCAAGTTTGATTTGTGGGAGCTACTAGCAAAAATTACTTTGTTCCTTTTACATTTTAACACCAAAATGACTGTTCTCTGTTTCAGGATTTTTAGGGGAGAAAGCACAAGACAGTAAATCATAGACAGCTGAAGCAGAATAAATAAAAAAGTAAAATAGAGATGTGAGGTGTTAATGTGAATAATGTGAATTGAATTACTGTGAACTGGAAACTGGAATTCAGAACTTCACCAACAGTAGCAACTTTACACACTGCCATCATGAACTGATAATGTAAAAATAGAATGCTTTCTTTCTTTTGCTGTCCTTTAGAATTAAAAGCATTATAATAGTAGGTGATAATTAGTAAAACAAACATATTAAACATGTTTAATCTTCAGTCTCTCTGGCATCATTTCTTGATAATGAGGCTATATCGGCTATGTAGTTGAAAATTCAAACATTATTAATGACATTAAAAACTTCAACTAATTCAGTGTTCTATATGCAGTCATTGGCATGCCTCTTGCATTGTGAGAAAGGAAAAAGATTAAAAATTGCATTGAAACTTTGCAGTGTCAGCAAGCTGAAGGAACAGTCAGTCAGTCTGCACATCTTAGAGTGTGGTTAATGCATACTCCCTCAATTGCCAGTTTAAATCTTTCCTGAGTAAACTGGCAGTGATATTCCACTTCTTAATTGATGGGAGTTCACGTCCCATAATTTTCTGACAATTTACAATAATTAGCCACCCTGTCATTTTCAGGCCACTGCTGTCACTTTTTTCTGGCAGTGATCTACATGGATGCCAGAAGAGGTAGTTCAGACTCCCCAGCGTCCCTGGCCCATCACTTCTGCCATCTCTTTTTGTGTAAGCACTGTTATTCATGTGGCAATGCACACATCAAGGAACTGTCCTGGCTGAAGACACATCTGACAAAGAACGGGCTTTCTCCTCCTGTTAATGTATTACCATAAAAAAGGGTGAATCATCGTTATTCTGCCTTTTGCATAACAGTCACCCATGTTCAGAGATATTGCACTTAGAAAGTTTCAAAATGAAACATGGCAGTTTCTGACCTTGGAAAACAGAGCTGGAGTAAAAATGCCTCTACAAAATTAAAAAGTCATGTATATTTATGATATAATATTAAGAAGTCCTATATATGCATGATACAAGCATGATATAATATGACACTCTTCAGAAAATTCTTGTGCTTAAAAAGCACAAAATTGGAGGAGGGACCTGGATGTCCCTGGAAGTCTGCCCACATAAAACCTCTTTATACTCTGTATATTTTACCTGTTCAGATTTGTTCTACCTGGTTGAAACAACAGAAATGAATGTAGAAAAGAGTATTGGTACTCCAAAATATCCTGAAGCAAAGGCTTCCATCTTTAGTATTTAATCCAAGCAAAGCCTGCACTGCCTTTAGCCAGTCAGCTGTCATTTCTGTATCTCAGGAGACATTGATCATTGCAGCTATTGCTGTAAACTAGGAAATCTGCCAGAGATCAAACGTGACCTCATGAACACAGAATTAAAACATTTCAAGTCTACACAAAATCAGAAGATCCTGTTACAAAACCTCTTCTCCTGGGTCAAACATTTTGTCAAAGAAAAATAGGCTCAGGAGGCTAATGTTCAGCATTGAGTTTCATATTCCCTCAGCCTCCTGTAGTCCTCAATGGAGGCAAGTCCCAGTTCCTTTTCCTGTAATCTTTTAAATTTCTACATGTTTGCTCTATTAGGAGAAGAACCCATTAGCAATATTTCAAGTATGTGGGCAAAGGAATTGCATAGGGTTTTGGTTCCCTATAGGAGGGAGTATAAGAAAGGCTGTTGGGTTAGTGGCAGGTTCTGTGATAGGGGGGTGGATTACTTGTCAGAGAGCCATTAGAGATACAACTTCCAGACCATTTAGTAAGCAACGTCAGAAACACGCAGATTTGGTGTTCTTATTTATATAAGTCATTTATAAAAGAGCCTTACTGTTTTTTTCTGTAAGGGACAGCAGTTCCTGTGGGTGGCTGTTTAATGCAGCAGCGTTCCTTGTCTCTCGTCAGCAGTGTATCTGACACACAAGCATCTTTACATGCTGCTGCTTTGTTGTTGCACATTTTGTCTAGCCTTTATGTTCCTGAGAAGTCTGACCTCTATGTGTGTGCTGTAGACTGCTCTCTCGTGAATATAGGATGCACATTAGCAGGCTGTTGGTGTACACCTATGCACAGACATGTTTCCTCACCTGAACCAAAAGTGCCACAGGGCACCCTACAAATTTTTTAAAAGGATGATGATCCAGAAACATAAGAAGAAAAGCTTTTAGCCTTTTGTGGTCAGTTGTGACAATATTTTTCACGGCCTACCCTATCCCAGGAAGGGGAGAGAGGATTTAGAGGCAGAATGCTTTGAAATAGGTGCATCCGTAATAGAGAAACTGGCTTTTCAATTTTATGTTAATGTTGTGTAACATAATATAAGACTACAATTTTTAATGAGATTTTTCATTGCTCTTCTATTTTGTGATGCTCATGTGATCTTCCTATATATTCAGTATCTTAAAGTCATTTTTCTAATTATTCTCACAAGCACCCATTTCAAGTAGAGGATGGAGGACCAGAAACAAAGAGATAAAGTTACTTGCCTAAAATAATAGAAGGGGCCTGTGTTAAAACAGGAAACAGTACCCAGGGTTCATGGATATGACATAACTTCTTCATTGTTTTCTCTCTCTTTGCTTTGATTAATTGATATTGGTTATGATGAGGGGCATTGCTAGAGTACCTCTTAGCTCCCAAATGTCTTTTTGTTATGGAATTGGGTTTTGTTTGTATTTTCAGAATGAAGAAAAGTCTCCATATTGTAAATCAAAATACGGACAGGAAAACTGGCCGTACTTTGAATGAGTGGAAAGGTCTGTTCATGATGTGATGGGTTACAAGTGGCCCCATGAACTTAGTCTAGTTCTCTTAGACTTTCATAATTTGTATTTTGGAGGTCACTATTTTAGACTGAACACAAAAGAGTATTAATTCCTATGGAAACGAGCATTATAATGTCACTTCATTTTTACAGTATGACCCAAAGAAGCCCATAGTGAATTATGAGCCCAACTCCTGGAGTTGAAGCTGTGGAATATTGTAAGCATGCTGCTGCCTGACATGCTCATGTTTCCTATTTTAGACCTGACTGATCTTCAGATAACATATGGTGGTACAAGTAATTGGAAAATTGGCAGACCTGTCAAGAAAACATGCTAGATGGGACAAAAATACGATGCTGCAGCACATAAAGTGTCTTTGAAGTTAAATTTATTGCCTTTTATCAAATGGTGAAGTAAACGTATCTGGTCTCAAAAAAAATGAAACATTTTTCAATGGCAGTTGCTTTTCAAAAGTAGTTTTTAGAATAATGATGAAAGTTCTTGTGTTTTGAGAGTAATTTTGTGGAAACCTCTGTTCAAGAGCAAAGAAAAAGTCTGAAATGGCTGCAAAAGTTTGAATATCATGTCATATTTGTATGTTTTAGTGAGTGGTCAGGGCTACAAATAAAACATTTACTAATTAAATTATTCTTTCAATCTTAATGTAGATGAATAGCCTTTTTAAAATTTTGAATATTCTTAACATTTTCATTTCAGCTTTTCAGAAAAATCAAACTCTTCAATAAATAATAAATGACAATTACTGTTTATATTTATGCTTATTAGTCAGCCAAGAGGTGGCTAAAATATATACATATATTTTGTTTGTACATGTATTATATACATACAAGTACAAAAGGCTTACCTCTTCAATAAATTAATTAATGTTTGCGTTTTCATTTTCTTTTGTAGGAAGATGAAAATGAAGCTGATGAAAAAAATCCATCTCAGGAGCTGACTTTGGAACAGAAAAAATCAAAAAAATAGGAGATTACTGTCTTGTTTGAAATATTTACAAGTTGTGTAACAGTGATTATAGTTTCTCATTGTAAAATTAACAGAAATATTCTCAATAAAGTCATTGAAAATTAAATTTGTGCTGCACTGGGAAATTAATTAAGTGGCTTTTGGTGACATTTATGATTATATTAAAAGCTGAATTCTCAGATCTGAAACACAATACCAATATAATTATAAAAGCTTTTAGAACACAGTGCAGAAAGCTGATGTGTTATCCATCACTAATAACATTTCCTGATCAAACAGGTCAAATTTTTTTTTTTTTAACTACACTGAGCAGTGCTATCCTGAAAAGCTAGCTATAACTCAGGCACATTCTGGTATTTCTGGGTGAGAGTTTTGATACTTAAGAGATAGGAAAATGTACAATCTACTAAATAAGTACTGAAATTTCTTCTGATCAGTGATAAAAATAAATGTTGCCAGGGACTGCACAGGGGCAAAGATTTTATAATATGCCCTGTGTGTTTTCAAACATACTTGGCTTTTGCATACTTATTGTGATTTTTAGTTTGTTTCATGTTGTGTTATCATTTTCTTCCATATAAACCTTTTCATCTGCATATGATCATTGTTTTTTAATAAATGTCAAGCTTTTGTCTTTACAGGTTATCCCATCCAAATTTAATTTCTTTCTACCCATCTTTCCATTCTAACAAAGAACTTTTCTTGCTGTGTCATAAAACCTTAAGTCGGTAGCGAAAAATATTTAAAAAATCCTACACTCAGCATTTTTTATTTCAGATTAACCCCAGTTTTTCTGTCTGTGCAGGTCAGTCAATGGGAAGGTTAGTACAAGAAGCTCAGATGTAGGTCTCTGGCCAGATAGCTTGGCGGCACACTACAAGAAGAAATCAGGAAATTGCTAATTGCATATTTTAGAAAAAGAGCAACCATCACTCAAGTCTCTACAGTGAAATTTATCTTGATCTAGGAGAGCTGAATTTTCTTCAGTTGATAAAGTTCACCTCTTTTCCCACTGTTCTGCGTTTTTACTCTTTTTTGGTATATTGGGCACTAAATCAGATTGTAAATAATATTCACCAGTCAATTTTATCCCATCTGTATAAATTATAGTTTCAGATATTTTAAAACAGGATGAATATGCTTCAGTAATATTCTTTTCTGGTTCATGAGGTTCAAATATACATAGTTCTTGGACAAATTTCAATCATAATTACTCTACAGGAGTTTAGTAGTAGTTCTCAGTTGAAAGAGGGCAGCTATCATGTAAATTAGGATATAAAACAAGTTCAGCATTGGTCTGGTTGGTACAGATCAGCCACTGTGGCCAGCGCAGAAAGAAGAGGGAGTATGATTTCAGTTTACGATAGCAGAAGAGACAGGTGAAGGACAGGAGCACGCAGATTTACCACGTAGGAACCTGATGGACAGCCCTCTGCACCACGGCGGGATCACGAGGAGGGAGGGAATGGAGTGACTCTTCCTTCTTTTTTAGACTAACCCAGAAAGCCAAGGTCAGTTCTCACAGCTTGGCAATTACCAGAACCTGAGGAAGATGCAGGATCGTCGTCGGGAAGGGCTGCAAGGCAACTGAGCGTTGAAGGAGGCGACAGCAGGCTGCTAAGCAAAGGTGAGAGCGCGAGCTTTGTGTAGGAAATATGGGAGAGGGCTTAATATCACTGTAGTGTAATGGGAGGGAGACCATGTCCGTGACCGTGATGTGGTCTCTGCCCGACCACCCTGAATGCACTCAGTGTTTGAGTTTATCCGTGCAAATTCTCTTACTGAAATTAGTAGATACAGTCTCCATTTTGCAGAATAATCTACTTTCACTCAGTCCATGGCAGTAAGTTTGTACCTTTGCTGTGGGCCTAAGCTCTGTGACAGCCTGGCACTGCACCAGTTCCTGATACAGGAAAGGTAGTTATTTGAAATTCAGTTTTTGCCTGAAAATGTATTACTTGGCTCTCAAACACCTGGATGAGAAAGACTTACAGATGTGGAAAGATACTGAAGCCTTCAATTGGTGCATAGTGAGGATGATTTTAAAAAGAGTATATATTTCATAAATTCTTGAGAATCTAATGTGAAAGTATATAGTATATGTAATTACTTAATCGTACTTTCAGTAACTTTTTCAGAAATCCAACAGACACCTATCAGCAGAAACCTACAATCAGGACTGATAAATAGCAATTAATCCCCAAGTTAAGTTACTTAATTCCAAAAATTTTTAAATGTGAGAAAATAGAAATTTCCACTGCAAAAGAATAATCAGCAGTATCAGCAGCAGCAGCTGGATTTGAGAGTAACTGAAACAAATGCGACTGAGTTAAAATGCAGTCCTAACTTCATCCTTCCAGAAAAATGGAAGAGACCTATTTAGTGACTTGAGTGTAGACTTTTTTTCTAAATAGATTTTTTTTGGCTGATAAAGGCCAAATAAACACTGTACTGGAATAGGTAAATTTATTTATTTTGATTCTGGTTAAATTCAGTTTGCAATTGGTTTGACTTCTTTGTTTACTCTTGGATTTTCAGTATGAATTTTCACTGCATTTTTTCACATATTTTTCTCGCAGTTTCTGAGGGGTTTTTTTTTTTGGATACAGCTTGCTGGGTAAAGCAGATGGCCGCAACAGGCCCGTAGGACTGGCACGTGACACATGATGAAGAGTGTTACTCTTCATCAGAACTATGTCTTCAAAATCTTGTGAAAAAAATGTGGGTTTTCTTTAAGGTGTATCTGTGCTACAGACAACCATAAGCCAGGTGGAGTACTAAATGCAATCTGCCTCTCGAAGCAGGAAGAAACTAAGCATGGTAATTTAATGTACCAAATGCCATAGGGTGATATTCAGATTTGACTTCTATTTCTACATCACCTTGTCCTTCCTTGAAGGCTAACTTAAACCTGGGATGGGCAAAAGTTTAGACAAATTTGATTCAGTTGAACCAGTGTATATGAACACACGTGCACACAGACACATACATGAGCCCCAACAGCCAGTTTTAATCTGTCCTGTTCACTTTGATTCTCTTTCTATTTATGCATAAAAATGATATGGTGCTCTGAAAGTCTAGAGAGAAGATCTTTGCTTCCAGGTTGGCCCCTACGATGCACGACAGTGAGTGGTGTTGCCCAGCTGGGAACTGAAGTTTTCTTGTTTGCAATGATAGTTATTTTGGGGTGACTTAAGGGGTAATTGTTTTCTGTTCCTAAGAAGAAACTGTCGTATTTCTCATATTACAGCAAATGTATTACGTATTATTGTTTTTATTCAATCATCTGTATTTGTTCTCAGTGATCTGCCTAGGATTTTGTGAACTCCAGCACTATTGTATCTAGTATATACACCACTTTAACCTTAGAGAAGAGCACATGATTTAGCTATGACTTCATTTTTTGTTCTCAGAAAATGCTTAATTAATCTCTTGCTTCTAGCTCTACAGGCTCTGAAATATTTGGATCTTAAATGCTGTGCAATTCTGAGGATACTACACAAGAGGAAACATATTTTCATATTTTAATCCCAGTATTTGTGTAACTTCTTACTAGTTAAAATGAGAATTCACAGTGTTCTTGTTATGTTTCCAATGACATCTTGAAATATATTCCTACACTGGCCATGTAGTGCTCGTGTATGATTTTTCTCCTGAACAGCACAGATCATAGTGCATTATATGCACAAAATATGACATGTAGCAGCTAATCCTGAAACAATATTTGTTTTCAACCCTGTAGAAAAGCTTGTTATACTTTTAAATGAAGAAAAGAATTTAAACATGATTGTTCATTCTCAGGAGAAACAGTATTTATGCATAAAGAATGTTTAAAAGGAAAAAAAAAAACATACTAAAGAGACATATTTCACTTAAATCCCTCTTTGCTGTAGTGGTTCTATAAACCTTCTTTCTACCTCTGAATTAGTTGCCCTACAACATACTAGAGAAACAGCTCTCCCTAACGTAAGGCTGGACAGGTGGTTTTACACTATGAAAAGTGAAGGTTGATTAGAAAATGAGTCTATTTTGCATTACCTAAAGAAAGCCATTTTTGCATAGGAATGAATGAGCAACTTCTGTCACCTATCTAAAGCTCTCATAGTCTAAAGCAGTCATAGTAGGTATTAAATGTTTCCCCATGGTGAGTTCAATGTGGATTCTACAGTGATGTTATCTGGAAAAGAAAGTAAAATGCTGAAGGCAACTGCATGAAAATGCATGCAGCCATGGCATAATTCCGATTTGTTTTAGAAGAACTATTAATTTTCTTGTTACAAAGCCAAGTAGAGCAACCCTTTAAAACTGTTGAACCATGAAAGCCATTTCCTTAAGGGTTTTAAATTTGGGAACAGACTCGTGAAATTTATGGCTTTGATGAGATATTTTTTGCCTGCAGTCAAAATGAGAGCCAGATCATTGGTTTCCCAGCATGACACCTATGTATTCTTGTGTGCACTAGATATCATTAGGCTCATAATAACACAGCTATCATCACATTAATGTCTGAAAGGTTCAGCTATGATGCTTGGTTTAAGTCTCTCATTTATACCTACAGCATACTAAACAGCTGAATAAAACAAAAGCTATACCATACCGATATTATGCTATGGTTCTACAATTTAACCAAAAATACAGTCATTTTATGCCTGATCAAATTTTTATTAAATGCTTTCTTGCCAAATCATGTTGTTTTGAAGGGGCTATAATGATGAACTAATAGCATACCATGAGTACTGCAGCAGATAATGGCACAGTAACACCATTTTTTTCTGATTCATACCCTAAGGATAGTAGTGAACATCGTATACTTACTGATCTAATAACTGTAAGTTTTAATATATTATTGGAAGTTTATGTACTATGTCTATCGCTCTTACAGCGTAGAAGGCAAGAGTGTTAAAACAAGCTGATAGCATTTCATTGTTCTTGCAGGTAAAGTAATGCATTCTGTAGTGTTTTAGCAATGCACCAGCGATTATAAGTTACACAAAGAAGTAATTAGTATTGCAAGTGATTGACACCCTAACTCTGCTGCATACTTCTAGTTTGTATGGGAGAAATAAAGAATAGTCCTTTTAGAGACTGTAATGTTGCCAACGCGGTTTTACTGTGAATATTTTACCATTTGTGCCAAATGAGATTGTTGTAGAGAGAGATACTGAGAGAAGGCAAGATTTATTCTGCCCTGTGACTCGGCAGGCAGATAGATTTGGGGAGAAACATCTTCGTTCTTGTAACGGAGAGAAAAAGCTTGGAAAAGCACCAGTATATAAAACAGCAACTTGAGGCTTATTGACAAATTGCTTATTACTGTGATTTGAAAAGCTTTTTCCTGACCAGTGTTAGAGCTTTCATTCCTATAGATTGGAGGTGATAGCTGTAGGAGTTCTGGCTACAGACAGTTTGCAAATTGGGACCGTGAAATGAATTGTTTCAAAATCAGCCAATTCCAGTGATCTGGAAAGAAAAAAATACGGAGAGAAATTCAATCTTCAGTCAGCAGTGAGTGCCTTGAAGATTTTACAGACTACATGAGACAATACTCAGCAAGTGCTTAAAACCCTGGGGGAATACAAAACACTAATTAGCTGTGGAGGAGATGGGGCTTATAAAAGCTACATCACAGTAGTGTTACCCGTGAGAAAGACTTTGGGACCTTTTAGTTTTAATTGTTGAAACTGTATGTGCAGCATCATTACTTAGTATTTGTTTTAAGCATCAGTGTTTCAGTCATCGATACCTCATTTTTCTTGTCTCTCTGTGATAAAGACAAACATCTTATTTTCATCATCTTGCTAAAATATCTGGATTCTGAAATAATGTCATTAAGCCTTTATCTTCCCTTAAGTATTTTAATAATCAGTTGAAATCTTTATATCTTTAGACTTCTACCTCTGTTTCAAATATAAAATCAGCTGCAGTATTATGAGATATTTTTTTCTTGAAAAGAAGTACAATGTTCTTTCTTAACCATAAACATCAAATAAGGGCCTAGGTGCAAAACTCTTCTTTTGACCCTCATTTGTTCCCAGGAAGTTTCCTGCCCTCTTTTGAGGGCCGTCATAGTCCAGATAATATTGCTAGCCAGCTTGCTTAACTAAATCTTGGTACGTATTTTAAGGTGCTGTAAAGGTTACGTGTTCCCCACAGTGTTCTTCTGTTCCGTTATGGAGACCTGGAAACTCAGACTGAGGAGGTATAGCTTGGATTGTTTTTCAGAACATCCCTACATAGTCTGTCAGTATTTTCAGAGCCTGTGTTAGGAAACAAAAGGAGCAGAAGGCTGCATTGTCTCTGACAAGTCGCTGGGGCTAGTCTTCAGTCACTTTGTTGCTCAGTCCTGGGTAAATCTCCCTGGGTAGCTGTGGGCAATTACTCATCTTCCTAAGGAGCTGCTGAGTGCAGAGTGCTGCAGTGTGCCGACCTGTCATGTTTGTGACTTTGTTCCCTCAAATCGGTGAGCCTGGAGGCCAGAAAGGTTGGCATGGGGCAGCTATAGTGCAGCTTGCCTGATCTGTATATTCAGCTCAGTACTACAGCCAGTCTGATCAAAGTTGGAGCAGGAGCAGGAGTGAGCTGGTTATACTGAGACAAGATTGAGATGATCATGAAAGTATGGAGTCATCAGCTGAGAAACTGGCAGAAATAACTGTAGTCCTTTAAGTAAAGGAGTATGTTTTTCTGTTAATAGCTATTATTGACAACTAGGAAGCAGTCTTTAGACCCGTATCTTCTAGTCACCTAATCATTTCCTTCACAATTTAGTCAGATTTTCCTATCCACATGTGGCTAGGAAGTTAAAGCTTTTTGCTTGTAGACCTCAGCCTGTAAGTTTGTACAATTCCTCAAGATGAGAATTTGGCAGTGCAGCCTGTACAGTCCCTGAAAGCATTTGGAGTGCAGATGGTAGTGTCTTACTAAAGAAAGTAAAATACACAAAATTCTCTGTAATGTTTGCTGTTTGTTGGTTTCTGGTATGGATCTGAATACAAATTTGTGACCAAGCACCTACCTCTGCTCTCTGCTCTTTACTCCTTCCTTTTTAAAAAGATGATTCCCTCACTATAAAAATTAGCAGTTCTGAGTGTTTTCTGAGAAGACTCTAAGACTGGATTAACTTCCCACTTTATTTTTCTAATTGCTTCTAAATACTTCTAACCTTCCCAGAGCAGCAGAGCTTTGCTGCAAGGCAAAATCCATCTACATTAGGGCTTGAGAGAAGGCTAAAGATATGACTCCTATAACAAAAATAACTGTTTTGTTGGAATAATCATTTACTACATAATTATTTCAGTGCTATTGGTCACCTTGTTTTCTTTTTTGAGCAGTTACAGCCTTGAGTAGAAGTTCTTTTCGATGATTTTGAAGCTTAGTAAGCTATTTGTGCTTAGTTATGTGTTGACTTAGAAGCAGTAAAGGTAATAGGCCTTGACCTATGCTATGCTAACAGTGGAAATTATCCAATATTTACAATGAAGGGAACTTTTTTGTTATAACGATTTGACATTATTGTATGTTATTATTACAGTAGAGCCTAATCATGAGCCTGGACTCCAAATTTTTAGTCATAGTACAAATGTATAAGAATAAGTTGGTCATTATTCTATTCTGAGTTAAAGGCATGTGGTGAGGGTTTGGTTTCAGCCCACAAGATGTTTTCTGGCAGTATGGGTAGATTTCTTTGATTCAAAGCAGCACCATGCAAGGCTTTAGAAATACTCATAATTAGCTCTAAAATATCTTGGGAAGCTAAAGGCTCAAATCTTAGAGGATTTGAATATAACAGTGACAACAGTGACCATTTACTTCAGAGAACTGATCAAGCTGAGATTTTTAATGTTATGTTATGAATTTTTAATGATTTTTAAACAGTTTTTAAACTGTTAGCACATCAAATGGCATTTCAAATTAGCTATTTGTGTTCTAATACCAGGGCTCACCATTAACCATGTTAATGATTAATACATCAAGTGAAACTTTGGGCAAGAATGGGACATAAAAAATTACAACTTCTACTTCTTCGTCATTAGTTCTATGTTAACCAGATCCATATCGTGCGAATGGTGTACTTTGAAGTCATACACTCTTCTGAAAGAAAATAAATACAGGAATCTCTAGCACAACATCTTAGAAATGGAAAAATGCACCAATTTTCAAACTTTTATAGCTCATTTAGAAAGAGTAGCATCCCGTTTGTATCACATATGTAATAATAGAAAAATAATGGTTGTCATGCATTGAGGTTCTGCCTTGATAGGAGAATCAGTTACACCTTTAATGTGTTGCAGGCATACGTATTTGCATATGCAAATGACTGTAGTGTAGCCATTCAGTCCACATGGACTGCAGAATGGTGTTTTTAAGTATTTAAGTACATACAATGCACTGTATTTAAGTACATACAGTACATAAAGTACACACAGTGAGAGGAGTACAAGTTTCTAGTAGCACTACAGCCTTGCTGTTATTGAAAACTCACAGGGACAGACCAGAAAGGCCACACATACAAGAATACTATTAGAAATATCATTGCACCTTATGATCACATCATGATCATGCACTAAAAATGAAACAATCTGTGTGTTTGCTGAGACTGATAGTGAAGAGTTAAAGAAATGCAATAATTAAACAGTTTTGGTATCAGTGCTTTTGAACTTGTACCATTACATTTTAAAGATCTTGATTTTTAAGTAAATGTATTTTCACATCAGGAGCATTCTGCCATTAGAAAGTCTTACTAATATAATATTTGTGAATTACAGTTCTATTATGAATCATATTTCAGCTGCTTTTAATAGTACTACTTTATCTATAGCATGAGAAAACAAAGCTGACCTTTATTTGCCTCTTTTAGAAACAATTCTAGCTTTAGATCACAGCCTAAATATTTAAGATCTGATATTTAAGATCTGTCCCTTGATACGTTAAATCCAAATGTTTTTGAATATGCTCAGCTATTTTTCTAATTCTATACATTAATTAAATATTTTATATATAGATATATACACACATGTACACATTCACATATAAAAAAATATATACTGTATCTCTTATAGCTACATAGATGTGTAGGTTGTGTAATGTCCCTCCTTGGAAAATAAGGCCCAGAGCAACCTGTTCTGATCTCAGGGCTGACCCTGCTATGAGCAAGAGGTTCAACTAGAGACCTACTGGGCTCCTTTCCTACCTGAATTATTCTGTGATTCTATGATAATTATTTCACATTATATGTTTAGCAGCTTGTATGTACAACTAGAAAGTGTGATAAAGCACTTATAAACTCCAAATATATCTGTTTTTCCCTTTGGGAATGTGAGGGAAGTGTCATGTTCCTATTCCAGTCATTCATTAAGCTTCTTGCTGCATCCAGTTCCCCACCTTTGAGCAGAATCCTGGCATTGCCCCGGGCTCTGGGCGTCGAGGCGAACCCTTGGGCTTCAGACCTGCACTGCCTTCTGGAAAACAAGAGACTCACAGTGCAGCTGCTCAGCCTCACTCTGACAACTCCATGATCTCGATCCTACGGAGGATTGTTCACTTCTTGCAAATAAATCAATTATTGTCTGTTCTTGTAGCTCAGGCCTCCACTTTATTGTGCGCTTTGTCCTGCTCAAGTGGCCACAATTAAATGTCACCTAGTTCCGATAGGTCCTTTGCTTAAGGGACTTTTGCTGTTCCTGGGTACACAAGGACTATGCCACAGACCACCAGCTCTGCATGTTTGGAAAGTGACTGAACTCTGGAGGTTTTAATAAACCACACACACATCAACTTGCAAGAAAAAAACATGCAGAAGTAATATTGCCAAAAATAGTGGCCTATATATATTCGTTGGAATATATATTCCTACATATTTCTTGGAAAGGAGTAATATTTTTGAGGCTATGCCTAGTTCACCAGGGAATACGAATAAGAGTATGTTTTTCTTGTGTTCTTTTTTCTGTTGTCGTTCTTTCATCAAGAGGATCATTTTTATATGTGTTTACTTTACCTCTCACCCTACGTGAAACATGAAACAACTACCAATAAAAAGAGATATAGCTAGAAAATAAGGTTTTGGGTCAGATTTTTAATCTGCTAAATAGTGTTCCCTTGCCTACTCTTTTTCTTCAAAAGGATGGATGTAAGCTTTTGCTCTGTAAGGGACGCCCGTCCACCCGGCTAAGGGAAACACTGTGCGCAGGCCCGTGGAGACAAGTGGCTACAGAGCTGCTCTCGGAACTGTCATCGCTCTGTGTTTCTCTGCGAGTTGCTAGTCGCTGTTTCATCAAAGTCTGTGTAGCCCAAACGCTCTGTTAAAATATAGTTATCTCAGAGTACAATCTACAGTTTTCCAGTGAAGACTTCTGAACTAATTTTGTTTAGGAAGGAAATGAAATAACTGTAATTATAAAATTATATGGGTGTTACCTCTCTAGGGACCGTCCTGCAGAGTCTCCTTTGAGACTAAGATGAGTTCTACCATTGAAGAGTCCATCCATCCATGATGTGACTAAGATCTTAACAAAGCCTGGGGTTTTAGTGTTTATTAAAGAGCAGGAGTGTGGCACGAAACTGTAATTCTCTGGCGAAGCAGGAACCTCAGGAGCTCTGATTCAGCAGAGGCTTCATGACATCTTTCCCTTGGGTCCGGTCAATTGAGATTGAAAGGATTGCAAAAGTGACATACGGAGGGCTCTTGAAGACAGGACTGACACTTATTTACAGCCCCGCGTAGGGCAGCGTATCCGCGGAGCACTATTGATTACCTTGTGAGGAGGCGGCCGTATATCCTACCCTTTCTGCCAAGGCAAGCTAAGTTATGGGGACACAGGTAATGGAAGCTGTGAATTTGGGGAAAAAACAGCGCAATGCATGAAGTAAAGTACAAGACACTGATGACAAGAAAGGTGCTGTGATTAAAAAAAAAAAAAACATGGAAAAATCAAAGCTGCCAAGTGCTCGTCGGAGTTCGATCTGTGCTGGAGTGGCAAGCAGCAGCGCCGTTCGCGTGACAGACTTATACAAGCTATCTATTTTTGCCCTGCCAAATTATTCTATGCCCAGGTCTTGTGAAAACGCCGATTTGCTGTGGCGCTGTAAGTACGTCACCACAGCAGACCAGATCTAAGGGACCGTGGTGGCTCACGTGACTTTTTGCGGGGTTTATTCTGCAAGCTGCTGCTTTATCACCACGTGCAGGGCGACAACATCCTCAGGAAATTCAGGTTTTCTGTCCCTCCATGCACACTGCTGCTCATCTCCCGCGGTAAAACGCTTGCTCTTTATACTTAGGGTGCAGATATTGCCTACCCTAACAAATTTAGCGATGAGGATCCTCTCGTGTGGTGCTCCTCTCAGCTCCGTTGCACCAGTCACGACTGGGGTGTGTGCGAGCACAGCGGGGGCCAGGGCAGCGCGCTGCCGCCCCGTCCCGCTGCCGCCCTGCGGCCTCTCCCTGCGCCGGCGAGACCCCGCTCCCCGCAGAGGCTCTCCTCTCTTCGGGGTGGAAACACGGCCGTCCTTGGCACCCAAAAGCCGGCCGAGCTGACCGTTATTGGCAACGTTTGTCATCTCCAGTTAATCTAGTATTGCAAAGTAACGTTCTTCAAATGAAGTGGGTTGGCTCTAAAAAACTAAATGCTTTGTGTACTTGAGGGAAACAATTATTTCAATATATCTAGTCAAATTTTAAAAGATATGCCTAGGCATCAATTCTTTGTTCAAGAACAAGGGGTTTTTTAGATTAGTCCGGTCTTACCCACATTGCTCTGCTGGTGCTTCTGAGCCCAAGTCTGCAAAGCCTCTTCCGACTCGGGCTCCTGTAAAGCAGAGACAGACATTGCTCTAATTTCGGGTAAACTGGAAGTGGTTTACAGTGCTGTGTGTGCACAGAATTAAGATGGAATAATGACATATACGTTGATTTGAGATTTAAGAACTGACCTTGAGTGAAAGCAGATTGCACTCTGCCACTCCTCATCAGCGTGTGTGCGCGCGTGGGCCTACCCACACAGGAACACACGCAGATTTGTGTGCATAGGTATATTTGCTTGATTTTTTTACTTGATTGAACATCGCTAGAAGTATTACGATGTTTTTAAATTATATTACAGAGTGATTTAATTTTCAATAGGAGCTGGAATTTTAATTTACACTTTGAAAAACTTCTCAGTTTATTAGTATGGTTGTTCTCATTGGGAAATAGGAGCTTGGAGAAACGTCTCCATCTTCCCTTCTGGTAGAGATGCTAATTTAGTCTTCTAATAGCAATAAAAACTAACATACTTCACAACATCCTATCCAATGAGTATTCACATTAAAATATTTTAGAATGTGGTCAAATTATATTTATGTCATAAATTGAAGTTTTACTATGATAGAACTCTAATCAAGTCACAATTATTTCCATTTGGCATAAAAAGAAATTTTAAACTCTTGCTGTTTATCAACTTAACTTTGTTAATTGAAGGAAATGGTTTGTCTGTCCTTTATAGGAAATACAAAGCACATTTCATTGCCAAATAGTCTTTCGTTTTTTAAATAATTTTTTATTTTTCAAAGATGTTTTCAAGGTAGAGTGTAATGGCTTTTGAACAATAAGGAACAGAATGTTTCTTCTGCATTTAAAGGCCACTACTTTTTTCTTTTCTTAGGTAAAATATAATTTAAGCTGTTAATTCAACTTATAGCCAACCAAGTAAATAAAAAAAAATTGACAATAATATATTTTGGTATGCTAGTTATATACAGTAAGCAAAGAAGTTCATATGAACGAGGACAGGAGGTTTTTGCTTTCTGATTAATGTACATATTTCTATTATGCCTACCCACAGTCTATACAATAATAGACCCACTGCTATAAGAGATGACATCAAGTTGTTTGCTGCATAATATAAACATCCGGTTTGTTTAAAATATTATCTTATGACAAGAGATACTTTAAAGAGGTGAGAATTCTGCTTGTTTGGGGAAGTGTCATGTGTTCCTAAGTGTTTTCTGATTTTTTTTAAAGTTCCCATCTAAAAAATTACTTGAAGGCTTCTCTTTTGACATTAGACATGTCTTAATTGTGCCAGTCACTAAACAAAAGACTTTTCATTCCCATGTGAGAAAATGCAGCAGAGACTGATTTTAATAGCATTAAGTGTTATACCAAAACATTTTGATTTCCATACTGCTGCTATTTATCTCAGCAGGAAAGCTTTTATTTCTAAATTCCCCATGGAACCAGCTCTTGTACTTGCTAATTACTATAACACTTCCCTGAAGCTTATCATGACTAAAGTCTAAGTTTCTGATAGAGAGCGTGACAATAAAGGAAAGCTCAAATAAAGGATGTTTTCCACTAAAAACAGGAAAATTATAGTCCACCTTCTTATAATGCCTGTTATCATGTAAATATTCAACCACACGTACATAGAGTGTAATTATACCTGAAGCTGCCATAGAAAACATTCATTCTAGAGATGACTTCCTAGCTAACTTGCTGTTTCGATGTTTGTTTACTGGTGTATCAGGAACAGTCACATCAGTGGCACATGCAGAGTATGTAATCATGTATTGAATATTCAAACGATGAAAACATAGGCTTGTATTTTAATGTATGCCAAGGCAATCTATTTTTATGAGATATCAGTAACATACAATGAGTCCAACCAAGATTCCTTTATGCACAAGATTAAGCTGTGATGATTAATTTGTGAAGGTTTTTACATCAGAGAGATAGACCATGTTTGATATGTGATACTGAATTATATACATAACATAATATGGATATTATATTGAATTACTTAAATTGTTCCTTGGAGCCTAAGTCCTTTCTATGCTAGACACTATATAATCACAGAATGTTTAATTTTTGATTAATGTTATATCAGGAGATTATGTAAAGTAGAGGAAGATCAGACATGCTAAAAAGGTACTATGTCTACTATGAAGCATAGTAGTGTATCCTGATATTCGATTGCAGGCTGTCTTTAAGTGAACATCCCTGGAATCAAGACTAGAAATGACAGTGCTTTAGCTGATAGTTTAAATGACTGATTTAGTAAATGGAAACAGACTTTTACTAAGAAAGGAATTTTTTTACAAAGAGAAAAAGAAGGTACCAATTCCTGTTACAGCAAAAAGAATTTACGGGCAAGTAGACCTGTTTGATACCATAGCGAAAAGTCAGTATATCAAATGAAAGATATAGTCAACATGCTTTCATAATCTTTCCATCATCAGAGAACCCTCTTTTCAACACAGAAATACTGCATTTAAGCAGGGTGTGGTTATAACTGCTGAACAACAATTTTAACATTGCAAGGAACCACTGTAAGCAGTAAAATTGGTTAGTAATCTTTTGTTTTAATATGTAGCCTTTAGGAATACATTCTCCCATACTTAGTAAAAAATACCAAGCATTACTGCATGTATTAAGTCTCTGAGATTCATCCTCAAAGTGTTGTCTACATTATCATGTGCATCTTGCATGTAAAGGTAACAGTTTTCTGGTTGTTTTGCTTTTTTTTTTCTATAAAAGTTTTAAGAATTTAAATATCATCACCTCAGGCTTGTAACTTTTGTATATATTTATATACATATATACATTATATACATAATTTATATACCTACAGGCAATGTGAAAGATATCTTTCTGGGAATAGTCTTAATACTTTCACTTTACAGGCTTTATTTTTCACTCAACAGGTCCACAACAGTTGATCCCTACTCAATCACCAAAATAAAAAGCACCAAATTCTGAAAGTTGTTGAATGCCACAAAGCCCTGTGACTCCATAGATAATTTGTCAGAGCCTGACAAAACATTGTTGGAAATCAGCTGTCAGCTATATCTTGAACATTTAACTGATATCAAAGAGCTCCAGTTCCTGCTGTTCTCTGTTTCCTAATTGCTGGCAGGAGTAGAGAAGAATAGGTTTTATAGCATATTCACAGCAAATGTTGGATAATAGCTGATCCTATTGTTCAGCTGGGTTAGGATATCATTATTTCACTTAGAAATTTGGGAATTAGAAATTGCTCCTTGGTTACATGTTAGAATACGCTACAGGGTATATTTGATAATTCTCACAGTGACTTAATGTAGCCTAAGAGGCTTTGCTGGTGATGTGGGGCGTTAGGCAGCAGCACCGCTTGCTCCACATCCCGTGCAGGCCAAGTCCTGAATTAAGCTGAATTTTGACCTTGGACATTTCTAGAACATTTTGTGATTCAGCCTAACATATTCCTGTATGAGGGCTATGGGTCCATGCTAGGACTTGGCAGCAGGAGTATGTTTTCTGGTGCCATGACTTCAAGTAATTCTGATGGAGTTTTTTCTCACTGCCATCAGCATGCTCTGCTCTGTTTTCCCCATTGATTGGGGCTGGTCAGCTGCAACCTTGCTGTCCTTTCGCTTTGGTCACTGAGGTACTGTCCTTCCAGAAGGTAAAGTATGAATTCTCTGTAATTTTATAAGGGCTCAGCAATTAGGTATGCCTGAAGCATGACTTATGAAATGAGACTTTCTTATTTGAGTTATTCTGTGTTTGGACAACTTCCACTATCCTGTACATGGAAATTTCAGGTAGGAAATGAGGGAAGTTTCTATGGGCAAATTAGATTTTGGGGCTAGTTGATAGGGGTTATCTGGAGGCAAGAACAGGACCCAAGCTGGGAGGAGTGGCTGACACACCTGAGGGCTGTGCTGCCATTCAGAGAGACCTGGACAGGCTGGAGAGTTGGGCCAAGAGGAACATCATGAGGTTCAACAAGGGCAAGTGCAGAGACCTGCACCTAGGGAAAAATAACCCTAGGCACCAGTACAAACTGCGGGCTGACCTTCTGGAGAGTAACTCTACAGAGAAAGACCTGGGAGTGCTGGTGGATGACAGATTGACCATAAGCCAGCAATGTGCCCTTGTGGCCAAGAAGGCCAATGGTATCCTGGGGTGCACTGGGAAGAGTGTTGGCAGCAGGTGGAGGGAGGTGATCCTGCCCCTCTCCTCAGCCCTACGGAGGCCTCATCTCGAGTGCTGTGTCCAGTTCTGGGCTCCCCACTACAAGAGAGACACGGAGCTACTGGAGAGAATCCAGCGTAGGGCTGCAAAGATGATCAGAGGGCTGGAGCACCTGCCGTATGAGGAACAGCTGCGAGAGCTGGGTCTCTTGAGCCTGGGGAAGAGAAGACTGAGGGGGGATCTTATCAATGTGTAGAAGTACCTGAAGGGAGGGTGTCAGGGGGATGGGGCCAAACTCTTTTCAATTGTCCCATGTGACAGGACCAGAGGCAATGGGCAGAAATTGAAGCACAGGAAGTTCTGCCTGAACGTGAGGGGGAATTTCTTCCCTGTGAGAGTGATGGAGCACTGGAACAGGTTGCCCAGAGAGGTGGTGGAGTCTTTTTCTCTGGAGATCTCCAAGGCCCGCCTGGAAGCAACCCTGTCTACCATGCTCTAGGTGACCCTGTTGAGCGGGGAGGTTGGACTAGATGATCTCCAGAGGTCCCTTCCAACCTTACTGATTCTATGATCCTATGATCCTATGACCCTTTTTGAAAATGACATGATGAGATACTCCAGTGCCATACTCTGGGAAAGGGTAGCTACTGAGGGAGAGTTTGCTTCAGTTGCTGTAGCAGCAGAGCTCTGTCTTCTTAAAGGTTGCAAAGACCAGTCGATCTGTCCTTAATGATTGATAATAGGATAAATCTGTTGAAGTCTGCAGCTGGAGTCCTACCAGTGCTCACAATAAATAACAGTATATCATATCTGAATGATTATGAGAACTGGTGGGTAAAAATTTTAATTTCTACCTATTGTTTAATCTTGGCAATAAATTATTCCTTAGTGAAAAATAAATAGAATTCTGCTACTTAATTCCTGCCAACACTAGAACATTGCTATCATCTTTCTGCATGTTTCACTGATCCCTCAATGACACAATATTAATGAGTTTAAGGGTTATTTTGAAGGAG
Source organism: Rhea pennata (assembly GCF_028389875.1). Lineage (NCBI taxonomy): Eukaryota > Metazoa > Chordata > Aves > Rheiformes > Rheidae > Rhea > Rhea pennata. The sequence goes on from NC_084664.1 coordinate 30,291,483, forward strand.
AGATTTCGTATGTATTGCCTATCTTCTGTTTAACAAGTAGAGAGTTTGTGCTTTGAAGTCTGTACATTTTACTGCACCTTTTTTCCCCTCTATCAACTCTTTTCCGTTAGTGAGTGTGCAACTTCAGGAACAGCTGTAAAAATCTTTTGCAAGCAAGTTTCATTCTTGGGTTTTGGTCATCTTATATACAAACTACTGAACTGCACAGTTATCTTGTGATATCTGTTGAATACGGTTATCTTTCAGTGTAGTCATATCAAATCGTTTCTTTATTTCTGACATTGTATCGACCCATGGTGATTTTTTTTACTCAAACTTTGTAGTTTTGAATGAATTTTTCTAGTTCTGTTTAAGTTTGCTTTTGTTGCAGTGTATTTAGGCTGGCTTTGAAGAAATGATATTTACACATTGTAGATAGATGGACAGACAAATGTTTTAATAAATGCCCAGAAAAGGCTGTATATCCTCAGTTATTTCTGAGACTCCCTTGAGTTTCTGGTTTTGGTCTTAATTTGCCTTATTCTTAGGCATCTTCACAGGATAACATCTAATTCACAATGTGAGACACTGTACCATGTACTGATGGTTATATATAGATACGAACTGATTCCTTTTCTTACCTCAGGGAATAAGTTGTAAGACATTCACTCACAGATATTTTGAGGCAGGTTGTTATTACATGTTGTTTCATTTGGCATCCTTTTTTATCCAGCTCTTGGGTATGATTGTAGGCACAGATAAATTTAATTCCTCTGCTTATATGTACAACAGATTGCTCTTTTATTCCACAGACTATTATCCCAGACACCATAAGTGTTAAAGTGTGGGGCTAACCTTACTTACATAGGTTTGGGCATACTGGGTTTCATTGGACAATTGGACCCCCTCAAAGGGCTCCTAGCATGTGCTGGGAGCACCATGGACGTCAGTGGTGCTCCTTGGTGGACCTAATGACAGGACTAGGATCCAGGACCACATGTTTGGAAAATACATGGAGTGCTTTACTATTTGCAGACTCTAAGTCCTTGGGGGATTTTAGTGTTAAATAGGCAGCTAGTTAACTTAATTACATTTTTAAAAATTGTATTAGTTTTTACAAGGCATTGATTTTGTGCATCATCTGAATTGTCTAAGGAGTCCAGTTTAGCTGATCATTTGCACAACTTTCCTGGGCTTGAGTCTTTTGGGATTACACACCTAGAAGGGGAGAGCTGTGTTTCAAAACAACTGTGGCACAAAAGAGTGAGGGATTACTGTGAATAGTACTGCCAGGATCATTTCAACAGCATGAGAACTGCTGATAAACACGGTGGAAAAAACCTGAAGTCCCCAGCTCCATGAGGCCTGCTTGTCCAGATAGGCTTGACTAGCTGCCAGGGGGTGAATCAGACGTCACCGGGGTTTGCACTAGAGAAGGCAATCTGTTCCAGCAGCACTGGGGCCTGAAAAGCAGGAATGAATCAATGGGAAGGAACTCCACACACAATGTCCTTTTCATGTTACCAGGAAAGCCTGTTTTATGCCAAATTGCTCTGGGATCAGGATTGTGCTATTTACCTTATTGGAAAGCAATAACTCCCCTTTATCAGTCAGTACAGTACTCATTTTCATTCCCATCTTTGCATTAAAGAAAGGGATATGGTTTCTTTGAGAATGCTGCTGAATTGGGTTCATTCTGTGAGGACATGCAACTGAATATGCTGTTGATAAATAATTCTTTTTGCAGACATTTAAATTACTGGCTTTTTTTCAGGATAAGGAGAATTTAGATTTTCTTTTGAATTAGCAGAAATTTTGCAGATTTCAGATTCAGTTATACCCCTAGGGCACTGTCTACCCCACTTACAAAATGCCAAATTAAATGAGAGTAAAATACATTAATGTCAGTTCTGTGGTCTGAAGCTTTATTCTTCCCCCACAAACACACACCCACACACACACCCCTCTTTTTGGTCACTTGAATGGTTGAAAATGGCTTGAATTATATAAAATGACAGTTGATTGTTGTTATTGATGCTACTACAGGCATTGTGTTATTGTAGTTATTGAATTGGAGCCTGCCTCATTTGAAGGCAAAGTTTCTCTGTTTTATTTTTCTTTTTTTCTTTTCTTTTCTTTTCTTTTTTTTTTTTTTTTTTTTTTTTTGGCATTTGTGTGAAATTTAGTGATGCATTCAGAAGGACAAACCACTTAGCTGCATGGCGATGTTCCTGTATCTTCTTAATTATCCTTTTTTCCTCAGTCAGTCACACTTTCTTCTTTGGATGGGAGGAGATGAGCCCTTCTGTTCTGCTGGACTTTGGGTATAGTCTGCTGCCGCGGAGAGTGACGAGGGGGGAAGCTGGGCACCCTGCAGCCGAGTGCAGGGACCGCCCTCCTCTGTAGCCAGTGGGCACAAGCATGTGAAGCTGAGCATATGCTCCTCATGGCCACCAGCCCCCAAATCTCTGGAGCACGTGGGTGTCATACGGGACCGGATGCCAAAAGGGAGTTAGAGCAGTAATTGCACACTGTTTCTGGTTGTAGGCCTTTGGTGTTGTGCTTGTGAGTCCAAATAATTGAATAGTTAAACCTCTCTTAGACTTGCATCTTCCCTCTGTGATCCCATTCCAGGTGATGATTATAGATTTGGACCTCTGCAAAGACATACTGTGGATATGTTATAAATGCATGTTCTTTTACTGCCTCAGCTTGTGGAGGGGTTGCAGGATGGGAAGATGATGCTGTTTGTTTTTTAAATTTTGTTGAAAGTAAGCTGTCAAGAACCATATAGGAGTTTAGAATTGAACAGCCATTCATTTTATGCCTCTGATTTGTAGTCTTGCAGCTTCTGATTTTGTGATTTTGTAATGAAGATACTGGGAGGTGCACATTATGCTGGCCAGAAGGGAGTTACTGCCATGGATGGTGCAATGAATTCTGTACGTTCACTCTTACAATGACAAACTACTCACTTTCTAAGTTAAATAGTTGTAATAATAACAGGAATAACCATGTGGACTTTTTTGTTTTGCTAGAGAGGTTAGCCTGATTGCTGATGCTAGAAGTTTCATCTGGATTTCCTCCAGCATGCTCCTCACTGGCAGTAGTGAAAATTGGGCAGCTCAAATTATGCACTGGGCTGTTGCCTACAGATTATGTCGAGAGAGACATTTGTGTAAAGGTAATTGGGCTGTCCCCTGAACAGTGACTCTGAGGGTCTGAGGCAGTGGAAATCCCAGAAGCACCAGGAAAACTCATGAGCAATCTATTTCGATGTGCTAACTAGATTTTTTTTTTAACTGTAATGAAAGAAATATTATAGCTATGAAGCCTTACACAACTTTTGTAAGTCACTTTTGCAGTAGGTGGGTAGTTTTAGAAGTGAAAATAAATTTATTGGCACGGTAATTTGAAGAGAAAACCTTTATATCCCAAAGAACATAGAGCAGAAAAGTTTATACAGGAATAAGTATGAAATAAGGGAATCATGTAAAGTATTCTGATCCCCAGAAAGGTAAGTGCTGAAATTTTTGTGACTTCTCATGCACTTCTATGCATTCAACAGCAGAGCTGACCAAACATAATTTTCTTTTCATAAAATGGTGAAACTGGGTAATCTGTTGTACTTTCTCAATTAGTTGTAATGAGAGACATTTAACTACGTTATTGGAAAGGTAATACAATTATCGGATGCTGTATTGGAAAATTCATAATGATTTGAAGCTGCTGGCAACATTTAATGAGATTTCCTGTTTGGCTTTCATTCATTCAGCTATGTCCTATAGCATTGGATTGGTATGAGTTGAAATATTTTGACATGAAAGAGTTTCCTATATGCAAAAATGTGTAGCAGGGAGAGTTCATACCCCAAACTGTGTGCCTTACATAAGCCTCATTATTATGGAGAAGCTTTATTTGGCTTCATCTGTGTCATCTGTTTCATGATAAAGTTTCTCTCATAAATGATGAGAAAATTAGATTTTTCTGAAGTCAGATTTCTGTTTAATCTATGACTGCATTATGCAAGAAAAAAATAAGGCTGAATTGAAGGATTTAAGTACTCGTGATGTTTTGCTTTATCAGGAAAAGGGGAAAAATAAACAAAACAGGATCCAACAATACTTATTGTATGCAATTCTTATTTTTGGATTTTAAATAGAGCTTTTGACTATAAAATATCTATAATGCAGACTTTGAGACAAGATTTAAATATAATAGTAATCCATAACAAATATATTTATTCTTCTCTATTGCAAAAATGACTTATGAAGAATAAAAGTTATCTGTGGTTTTAAGTAAGCTGTATCTTTGAGTGCAACTTTGGAAGTAATTATTTTTGTGTTGTATAATATGACCCAAATATTGTATTTTTGTCAGCATGTCTAATAGGTTGCTCAATACTCTTGTTCTGTACAGGTCATTGAGCCCATTCATGTTCAATGATATACAGTAAGAATGTTCATGGGTAGTTTGATACAGCTTTAACAGAAGGTGAAGGAAATGGCACAAGTTTATTTTTTGACCTTCTAGAAGTATGTTCCCAGCAGGAGTGAATTGTACTTCTAGTCTGATCAATGGGAAGAGAAATTCTGGAGAAGAAAATGTTTAATTACTGCAGATAAACTTCTAAGAGCTAGACAGTCATTTCCTGTGATTACCATTATAAAGCAAATTAAAGGAACATTTGTTTTAGATAAATTATGGTACAAAGTGAAAGGTCATCACAAGCATTTTCCTCTCACTTCTGAGTTCTTGGATTAACTTATGCTGCTTTAATGACCTCTTCTCTGCCCTCAATGCAAAATGCTCTGGATAAGTAGTCCTGTTCAGAGCCCTTAGCCAGAGACTATATGAAAGAATGCAGAATACTTGAGCACAAGTAATATATATGAAAAATTGATGCAGTAGACATTTAAAAAATTAGAAGTGGATAATTTACTTCTTGGAAACTAATAACTAAAGTGTGTGAAATCATGAAGGAAATTAATATGAAGATATAAAGTCAATAAAATGTAGATAATATTAAACAGACAGGTGCAAAAAGGACCCTGAAAGTCTAGTCCATGATGACCATTAACTTTGTTAATGCAGAGTTTAAATGATTTACTGTTTATTCTGGCCCTTTTTAGGGCCACCAAGTGGCACAGAATCAAATTCATGAGACCCAGGGTGGGCAGTCCAGGCCCATTCCCCAGTGACTTTGATGGAGTGCCATCATGGAGCGGGTAGCTGGTGGTGGTTATCTGGAGGATGGAGCTACTTGTGCTCTGTTGCTCTGGATTGACAGGTGGAAGAATTAACTGGAGCAGTTTACTGCAACATGACTGTAAATTAAGGAAACTGGAATTACTACCCACCTCTCCATGGCAGTGAAGTGATGATGAACCTGACTCCATGTTCAATAAAAGGAAAGAGGTGTAGGTGATCTTTCAAAGATCCAGGGTGCCTTCCTTCTCCAGTAGATCACTGGACTGGGCCTTCTTGCTGTGGAAACTGTTGGCAGAGGCAGAGTTTAATGAAAGATTAGTAAGTAGTGTGACATATCAGAGTGTAAAATAGCATAAAAGGACTTTAAAACTTAGTGGTGGAGCAATGTCATGTATTCTAAAAGACCACACGAAGTGTACCCTGTACAGCCCATGCACAGCAACTCAGGGTTCATTGCAGGAGCAGCACTTTTGTTCTCAGACGGATTTTGGAAGTCCTGTGTTACATTCAATGCACTGATCCCTCCTACTCCTCATTGACCAGGGTTCTGGTTTTCTCACCTTAACAATGCCTATGGAAATGGCATGCTTGCCTCACAGTTAGCTTTTGGCCTTAGCGTCAACAGCCTTACTGGAAAAAAAAAAAAAAAAAAAAAAAAAAAATCAACAAATGACAGAGTTATATTTCTCTCCCTGTTTCCCCTCCAGTGTCTTCAGGAAATGAAAGTGAGAGTATCATTGGTTAAAGTACTAACTGATAACTGGGTGGCATGTTGCAACATTTTTGTAACACTTGTAGCATTGTAGTATTTACAACATTTATAACAAGTGTTGCAAGGTTGAGAAAAATGACTAATGGGTAATTCTGTGATGTGGATGATCAAAACATCAGTAATCAGTTTTCTTTATAGAAAAATGAAGGTTCTGAGCAGGGAAGAATATACATTAGTGAAAGAGAACCTACAAAGCTGTACTGAGAAGCTAAACAACACTTAAAAGACAAAATGAAAAGAACATTTAGAACAGAGTTTGTCTAATTAAAATTTCACAGAGATTTAGAGATCAAACTAAGTGAAAAGTTCATTCTCACCTTCTCTTTGTCAGGTTTGTGCTTAGATGTAGTTCCTAGTATACTATAAGCTTTATTTCCAACCTGACCACAAGTGAGTGCCTCTTCTTTAACCAGTTCTTTTGATTTTTACCCAAGATTAATTATGCCACAGTACACTGTAGGTCATTATAAATCTTGCTGTGCACATACCGGTGTCCTCCAAATTGGTCTTACGGGCATTTATGCTGACTTTTGCCAACGCACTTTCTATCATCAGTGTATTTTTTAATCTAGTCTCCATTTTACCTTTGAAGTTAGTGTTAGTTATGTAGAGTTAATTTAAAGGTCTAATTGTCATTGGGTTGTGCATTTGACAGAAATATTTAACTGTCAGTAAACAGATAGCAAACTGGTAACACTTCAGTTGACAGTGACACTTTGAAAAGTTTCAAAACAGTGGATGAAATGCTATTTGTGGTCAGAGTAAATAAGGTCAGGTGAAAGGATGTAGTGCCAAAGCCTTTACCGGAAGAAGATACAAGAGCAATTACTAATTGCTTTGATATTCACTTTCAATGAGGGAACAGATTACCAAATATCACCACAAGAGCAGTGCCATAGCTGCCGTGAAAAGAGGGAACCTCGTATATATTGCATTCTGCAGCAAAGCAGCAGGCAGCTTGGGTAGGAAATGCAAATTCTGAGGTGGAGCTGGACCACACGGTCAGGCGAGCTGTATAGGAGAGATAACAAAATTGCAGATTAATTTTAAGAATGAAGGCTTTATGGTTCTGGTTTTAAAATGGATGTAATCTCATCTGGGTTCCTGCTGCCATCAGAAGGGCGGCTGTGGCCGCCCGCCACCTCTGCCGCCTTAGCGCCGCTTCTCGCAGCTGGGAGGGCTCCCTGCGTGCCCCCACGTGCACACCTCTGGCGGCCGCCTTCCACGGGCCTGCTCTGGGCCGGTGTGTGGGGTGGGGGGACAGTGGGACTCGTGTTCATGCTTTTTTCTCAGTTTCACCAGATGGGTTACTGATCTGAATCCAAGAGATCCTTTTCTTCACCCTGGGGATTTTGCATGTGTGTAACAACATGACCAATGAATAGAGGTCAGAAATGTTTCCTCTCTTCCTTGTTGCCTTGGGGTTTTTTATTTTATGTAATACTATTTATTTATTTATTTACTCACAAGGCAGTTTTGGTTGGCCACATGCTGAGTCTCTCACTCATTGCAGCATTTAGCAAGAGTGCTCTGGTGGATAGGTTTGGCTTATGAATTCATTTTCTTAATGTTCCAGCATCCACATCGTGGCTTTTTGCCTGACAAGAGGGAGATTTTCAAAAAAATAATAACAAAAAATAAGCACGTTATAACCCAGCAGGAATGATTCTGGCAAAGTTGCATCTTAATGCAAGAACTACATAGTAAGAGGCTTTTTAGGTCAGTCTAATTGAGCTCTAGGGTTGGCTTTTTCTTTTTTTCCCTTTTTTTTTATTTTTTTAAGGCTATTTTTCACTGAACCATTTAAACCATTTGACTGGCATCACAGAGAATTAGCTGATGAAAAAGGAGCACAACAGTTGTCAAACTGGAGCAATGGGCATCTGGGGGTGTGTGTTTTGTCCAAGTAGAATGATCCTCCAGGAGGAGTCAAATATTCAAAGAAATCACTGTGTAAGATAGATTTTGGGGTGTGCATTTTAGGGAAGCTTGCTGCTGCTATGTGGGAGAGTTCAAGCTCCTACTAAATTAAAAGACCTGCAGTGACCAGGCTGGAGAGATGTTGCAAGTTTTTATAATGCCCAGGAGAAAAGGAGGCCATTACCCTCACAGGGAGTCTCCTAAATGTGCAGTCGTCGTTGTTCTGCCAGGCAAAGAAACCGTATAGAATGGGACTAATTAAGGGTTTTAAATTTTTAAGGAGATTTGCAAAGGATTTTACTGATTTATAGGCTCTTTCTCTTACTCAGCAAGTCATCAGTCTTTTGCTCACACTAGCAAACATGAGAACCTCCCACCAAAAGCTGTGCCTCCAGCGATTTCTGCTGCAGCCAGGCGCTGCTACGTGGCTTGTTTCCACAAATCAGCGGATGGATTTCTCAGTTTTCCACATACTAGCTGAAATCTGTCTGGAAAAACAGAAAACCTGCCCCCTTTTCAGTGCTGCTGACAGGATAAGCAGCCCAGAAACATTTGCCAGTTCGATCATAATGTTATCAGAAGGCATCAGGAGAGTCTAGGTGACTTCAGGCCCCAGCACTCAGGAAAGCAGACACACACGAAGCCGTCAGCTGCGCCTCAACGCGCTTACAGTTTAAAAGACATATTTTAAAATAAGTTACTTGCAGAGAACCTTTTTGTTTTGATAACACCACATCCTCTTCAGCTTTGCACATATAAAACATACAGTGTCTCAATACGTTTTTTTTTTTAATTATTTGTTGTGCTCTTTAAGTCAAATACAGTGGACTGTGTCAGGTGTGAGCGTGCCAGATTTCTTTCCAATATCTTTCTTCTGTATTTATAGATACACAAAATGGCACAAAATGTCATAACAAAGGAGTCACGGCCTCTACTGGGACTATTTGGATATGAATAGTAAATAACACATTTCAAGAGTCAGATAGTTTTTCATTTTCATTAAAATAAGTATGTTCAGATTTGTTTTAATGGGGATTGAGGGTGGTGATACAAGACATTCTAAAACCTTTACTCGGTTGAATGGATTACTCTAGCTCTTTTTCTTCCAGGGAAAAATCCTATTCTTCAGAGTGTAGAAAGAATATGAAAAAAATTCACAGAAATTTTGAAATAAGCCTGTAGGTTGTTTTTATTATAATTACTGTAAATCTTGCATATGTTTGTTTAATCAATCCTGTAAAATATTTAGAAGTGTTTTTCATTTCTTCGTTGCTCATTCTCTAAAATGTCTAAAATTAAATAAAAAAATGATCAAGGCATTTTTCCCTTAGCTGGTTCCAGCAAACAGGCTTGTTTAGTCTGAGATTTGAAAGACTTTCTGCCCATCTGTTTTCTTTTTGGTCTTTGACGTTTTACCCACTGAGATTAAATGATCGAAGAGATAACATCTGCACCATGTCCAAACCTGGATTACACTGTGCGGGAGACAAACATGGGAAATTTTGTGGAATAAACTTTTGAAAAAGATCTGCAACAGAAGAAACTAAGTGCGTGTATGCAGTAAATACATGGAATCATCACTTGTCCTCTGGGTTTAATTACACTGGCATACAATGAAACACTTGACAGAAGAAAGAGGCAGAGGGGAGGTTGTTTATTCAAGATTCTGCATTTTGCTAACACAGAGCAGCCTCAGCTCGCCTATAGTACTAGTTTCCTGACTTGTGAACTGAAAGAAAAAAAAAAAAAGGAAAAAAAAAAAAAAAAAAAGGCAGGCATGGGGGAAGGAAATTAGAGACAATTCCAGTTTATAAAGTAATAACTAGAAGGAGCGCCACGACTTGTCCTTTCATAGCTACAAACATGGCACTCTTAAATGGCAGCCTCTTAAAGCAGAGCTGTTAGGCACACAGGGCTTCATTTATAGTGCTCCCGCTCCTACTAAAATTAGTGACTCAGAGATCAGGCAAGTAGTCTTCCTCTGAAATCCTGTCACATGAATATTTCATGAAGCTTTCTAGACAGATGGAAGGAGAAAACAAAAACAGTCCTTGGCTAGCCCAAATTTGTCTCAGACTGAGAGTCACTAGGCTGTTTTCTAGAAATCTGACAAACGTGGTCTTGTCCCTTTTGTGGAGATGAAAGATCAAGCATTGAGTATACTGCTCCAGTGACAACAGGAGAATTAACTGCATTTAATATCAGGAGTCATTATTAGGAATGACTCAAAAATAAGAGTTTACTCTTGCAAAAATCTCAGCAGTAATTGCTATATGCTTCATTATTTGATTCTCTTCCACAATAGAATGAAAGATTTTTTTTTTTTTTTTTTTTTTTTTCAGGTCATGGGCATGGGGAAATTCACCCACTTTCTACAAAAGTTAGTAGGACAAGTAAATAATTTGTATATCACCAGACCTTCAGACTTATGGTCAAATTCTTCCTCTGCTAGTTCAGAGCAAGAATAAGAACTTTGTGAGTATCACAAATCTGCTTATTCACCTTTCTTTCACCATAAAACCTATGCTCAGTCTCAGAATAGTCCCTACAATGTCTCGGCCAAAACAAGTGTATTTCCTTCTAAACTTTTGCTGAGGTGATTCAACATTTTCTACCAGAGGAAGTTGTCTGTCAAAAACTTCCCAGCTCACTCCTACCCTGAGTTCCAGGAATATTTAATCTGTCACAGAAAAAAAAAAAAAAAAAAAAAAAAAAAAAAAAAAAAAACACGCAGTGACATAAATCATACCTAAGTAACTCATGTACTGCTTTGGTGGGTATGCATTTTGTTCTGTAGAGACAAAAATAAACACAGAGGATGTTACTGAAAATGGAGGAATAGTTGCATTAAAATATACAAAGTACTACAGAGCAAGCAGACAAAAGAGGGATTGTTTAATAGATGAAATTGTTGAAATAATTTAAATGTTGAAATAGTTCTCTCAGTATCTCGGATGATCTAGAAATTTTCTGTTTAAGATTGATTAAGCACATAAAACTCTGCATTGTGCTCACCTCCATCCAGCTGGGAAACATCTGGCTTTGAGATATTAGAGATCATAACTGTGCTAATAAAGAGAAGATTCTGAGAGCAGTGAGGATTATTTAACATTTGTCTTTGCAAAGGATGTAAATTGTCTCTTCTTAATGATGTTTCAGCTTCTACAATTTACAGAAAAGAAAGTTTGAATAGATAAGAAGCAAGAAAGTTTATTACAGAGAGACGGATATACTTTGAAGTTTTTCAGCTACCAAGGACAAATTTTCGAAATTAAACCATGAGCAAAAAAAAAAAAAAAAACCTTTTACCACTAAATACTGGAAACTTTCTAAATGCTACAGACTGCTGAGGCCATCTCAGGGCAATTAGAATAATTTTGCATTGTGTAAATTCCAGCTGGGACATAGTCAAACTGATCTCAGGAAGTCAGCAGTCTCCTTGAAGGTTTGAGAAATTATTTTCTGCTAACACTTTACCTGTAGTCTTTATAGACATTTTTTATCCATGCTTCAATACAGTTGCTCTGTTATGATCTGTCTTAGGACTAATATGAACTTATCTCTTGGTGCAAATGTTCTTTATGTAAATTATAGAATGGAGAACGGAGAGCTTTTATATCATTTTATTGCTTAATGCTTCATAATACGGAACAAAGATTTTATATTGCGTTTTGGAGATGCTGCTATAATGAAAGGGATAAGAAGGCAAATAAATACATCTTAAACAGTTTTGATAATTTATAAAAGGACAAAGGATATCAATGTTTGCTGCAATGACCTTTGCAAACTAACAAGTTGTTGTGAAATTATTTTAAGGTTCCTGTTAAAAGTCAAGCATATTTTCATCTTCTTTTTTCCTTTGTGGATTCTGACAAGGGAAGTTTTGTGCAAGTAAAATGTTGCCATTTTTCTTCCAAGACATCTTTAGCATTTGGAGATGAAAGAATTCTTTAGGCAGAAATTCATTGACTTGTCATCATTTCAAAATATTCTCAAATATTCTACCATAATTCCAAATGTTTCTGGGGAAATTTTCTGAAGCTTAATCCAGTATTGTGAATTAACATGGCACACATTTGTGATGGCTTAAATTACATGTTCTCAGCATCACTACTCAATGCAACAAGTTATACCAATTATTATTGTTATACAGCATTGTAACTTTTTGTAAAGCAGTAATTGTCTAAAGAAAAGTTACATTTGCAAACCTATTTGAAATGATTTTGTCTGTTTAAATCCAATGGTAATGACTTGGTATAACTCAAATATCATGCACTTACCAATAAATCTAGTATTACGGCACTATTTCAGCAATTATGCACAGTTTTTGCTTGCAATACAATTCACTTGGTAATGTACATGGCAATGAAAAGATACTTTTGCTGATCTTGCATGTTTGCATTTAGGACACTGAGAAAAGAGCTTCCAGACAAGAATTTTACCACTGTATTGTGTGGAAAATATTCATCGATGCACCTGATGCTGGAGCTATGCCTCAGGTCATTACATCTAGCTACGAGGTAAATGAAATCGGTATCATTTTTCCCGTGAACATTTCCTGTGAATGTGTCACTGTAGAGACCATGAGCCTGCTTACATCTTAGAATATACAAATCCAAGTGACAAAAGGTCTCATTTTCTCAGGAAGAGCAAGAAATGATCACAGCATTGTGAGAAATTGCACAATCAGAATCAAGAATATAGAATAAAATTAGAATCTCTTTGTCAAAAAAAAAAAAAAAAAAAAAAAAGGCTCCCAAAATAAGAAGCAGGAAGCTTCTTTATGATATGCTTATCATAAGTATATCTTAATGCATATCTTAAAGATTATCTTTATGATAACTTTATGATAAGCATCTTTATGATACTTCTTTATGATACTTCTTTATCTTTATGATAGCACCTACAATTCAGAAGCAGGAGAAGTGACCTGAAGTGGGAGAGGAACAGAGGAAACACTTTTGGGAGACCACAGTCTGCAACACAGGAAAGGAGATGAACTATTACAGAGAAAAAGAAAGTGACCTTCAGCTAATTGAGAAAGTTGATTAGACCCAACTTTATCAGTACTTTTCAAACTACTGATTATGTCTGTATTCTTCTTTCCTTTCCACTTCTTTTTTGACGTTTTCAGAGTAGCTGGTGCTTTAGAGTCATTAATTGGTAAGTTTTAGCTCCATACTAGGCTGAAAATTGTATTGTGGTGAAACCACATTTGCGCTTTCTGTGGCATGTAGTCCAGTACGAGTGTGTGCGCATTTCAAAATGAAGTGCCTTCACTAAATAACTAAAAGTGACAGTAGCTCAGTCCCAAAGGGTTTGCCAACCAATGGCTGATTGGTAGTGTCCTCCCATGGCCAGCAGTTGAGAATTAAATGGAGAGATTTGATTAGATTTGATTGGATTCAATGGATTTAGGGACCGAGTAGAGAATTGAGAAAAGGACTTATTGAGGATGTTTAATAAAGAGTAGGATGAAGAGAAAAGGGTGACTGATAGGGCTGCTATCTTGACAGAAGAGCGTTTTCTTATATTAGCACTTAGTACACTGAAAGGAGTTAATCCTGGTGCAGGTCAGTGGTTGTATGCATATGCAGAGCCTTCAGAAAGTAATTAAATACATTGCGTACTACACAAACTCTAGACTGAATACAGGGCAGCATAGAAGATGCATAGATAAGAGTCTGAGAAGGACATGAAAGGATGGTGGCACGATATGCTTTAGCTTTGCTATTTTTGATCATGCATATATCAGAACTGAATTAGCACATTTACCTTGACAATTTTTAAGGTTTCTCCTGAACAGATAAGCACAACATGTGTTTTTATTGTTCATACTCTGTTGTAGATGTCATGTTTGCAACACGGTTGTTCAAACCCCTCACCCTTCTTCCCTTGAATTATACAGTGCCAAAAAAAAATTATACCTCTAAAAATCTAGATTTATTATACATGTTTGAAGCTCCCACCTGGGGGAATTTTCCATCAGACATCTCAAAGAAGTTCTATTTGTTCTGCCTAGTTTAGCTTTTTTCTACTTTGTGGATAAAATGAAAGGACTTTTCTTTTAAAAGCAATTTTCTCAACTCCTCTACAAAAGTCAAAATCAGTGGTTTTAATGATTCCCTTGGCAACTGACTCCTCAGGCAACAATACAGCAATTAAATAAGACTAATACATTCATCTGATGACTTCTGATAGCAAGTCATTTTCAGAATTCCTTATATATACATATTTTTTAAGAGCATGGGGCTTTAGTTGTTGAGAAAAAGGCAGAAATATTTGTATGTGTATGAGAGAGAGAGAGAGAGAGAGAACTGATTTGCCTGCAAGCTACAATATATGTCTCAAAATATATACAAGGAAATTCCTTGTAATAGTGCTGTTACAACCATCATCTCCAAAACAAAATGAGAGCAAGGAACTAAACCTAATTAAAATGACTGGATGTTCAGTAAACATCCCATTTGCAAAAATTAAATTTATTATAATATAAAATGGAAGTGCCACAATCAAAGTTTTCAGAAGTAATTTGGATACTTCTGGTTTTTGGGCACCCAACTTGAAGCATCTCCATCTTAAAGGAATTCATTAAGGATGTAGTCATAGATTCCTGGCTGCTCTACCCCTAATCTGACTGACACTTGTTAAATGACTAATCTTAAAAAAAAAAAAAAAAAAAAAAAAAAAAAAAAAAAAAGTAAAGAAGACTTGAAATCCACATTCTTGAACCTGCCAATTGCACTGTCTTTGTTGTTAAAAGAAGAAGAGATGTAGATGTGTGCACCACAAAACAGAACTGTGGTTGCAGAGACCTGATACTATACATCTGTGGATTCAAGAGCTATTATTTGACGTAGACGTGGAATTAGCCTGCTTTATTTCTTGTGGTATAGTTTAGACATTTTTCCTGAATTACAGAAGTTAGAGTGCAGAGAAATCTCAGTTAAAATAGTGTTTCAGTAATAACAGCTCTAAGAATAAATATATATATGCAGAACAAATATATTTTGTGCTTATGAGATAGTACTTCCATTATTAGAGATAGATGCATGTTATGTAGCAAAATGCTGATAATAAAATGTTTGCCTACCTATCTTTTGAAATTGTATGTATACACAGTCGTTTCAGTAAAAAAATACTGTGTGGATTAGTAAGGATGGTTTTCCATCATAAAAATAAAGATAATTTTATTGAATGCAAAACTCGTATGAAGAAGTTTCATCTCTTGCCTACAACTTTCATATAATAAAACAGTTGGTGATTGAATCTGGTATATCAATAATGTCCGCCTATCTAAATGACCTTCACTATTGTTTCCCAGCCCAGTATTTTTTCCTCATCTTCAATCTCAATAAGCAATGATTTTATATGTCTTCTGGTTAATTGCCTGAAGTTATTTATCATTTTCTAGCCAAGAATCTAGCCCTTCAGAATGCAGCAAGATAATGATTTCCAATTAAGAGTTAATTTATTACTACAGTAAAAAATATCTGTATTATTCATTCAGTTTTAAAAAATTTTTCATTTGTATTTGCACTCTCTTAAAGTGCTAAGTCAGATACTTGACAGAATACCAAGAAAATATAGTTTATTTTTATTAAATAAATATTGAATAACATCCCCAAAAATAGAGAGTAATATTATCTTGTGCAGATGACTTAAAAGTGTACCCATTTATCCAAAGGCTGTCTGATGCCCTAGATTTCCATTAACTTAAAACACATGATGTTTCATAAATTCCTAATCCCTCCAAGCATTTAAACCTCTCTCCAGCAGAAGATAATAACCAGGTGAAACACAAACTAAGAAAATCCTCCTGTACTACAGTGTCCAGGCACTACGATGTTAACTGGGTATTGAAAAGTAAAAGCAGAATTTTTGGAAAGATACAAATATGAGACCTCTGCGAAGATGGGCTTTCCAGGGCATTATAAATTGTGAAGAGGAGGCAACCATGGCCTTAAAAGAGTAGCTTGCAGCAACTTTTTGGTTCTATGTCACTAAGCTTCCTGGGAATACTCCCTGGCCAGGGGAGATCCCGAGCCTCCCAGAGTTACATCTCTGTATGTTAGCCCACTGTCTCAAACGGTTGTCCAGCATGAATCATGACGATAATTGCCTTCACCTCCAGCACAGATGCAGGTGGGCAGGAATCACGTAATTTGCCAAAAACGACTTACACAGGATTATCCAGAACATCTAAGGAGTGTGAAAAAACGCAAAGCCCTTATTTCATTATGTCAAGGAATAAACAATGCAGATAAATGATTATTCAGACTGAAATGGTAAAGAAAATCTGAGATTCAAAAATCCCTGATATAAATAAGAACTATTTTACTGATGATTTTTATTACATCTTATTCTGAGAAGCTTTAAAAAACAGAAATATTTATTCATCCCTGTTGCTGGTTGCTCCTTTCTGTTACTGCTGTGCATAGTGAAAATTAGTGATGACAGCTTTTATTTCCATGTTTGGATTTCAAATACTGCGGAGGAGTATTTGTTTATTTAAAACTACTTGTTATCTTTGCATTGTTGAAGGTGGCAGGGTGGGAAAAGAAATAATTTTGTTGTTCTTGATGTCATAGTGATAGGCACTGCAATTTCCTCAGGGAGTTCTGTAAAAACTATAAAGGTTCTTTTAATGCCACGCAAGGGAAAATTTGAGCCTTTCAAAAGCTGTACAAGATAAGAAACTGAGAAGTAACGTGTTCAGGATCTTACTTTTCTCTAAACCTGATTTACTATGATTGATTTCTGCAAGGCATTGTTCTCGAGAAATTATCTTCAGTCTTTTTTCTGGAGATTATTCTGTCTCCATAGGCAAACGCCAGCTACATGTTGTAAGCAGCAGTACACACAAGTAGGTCCGCAGGGGCTTCTGCTTCGGTTCATGAGTGCGATACAACGGGCAGGTTTCAGGAAGAATGCCTGAGCAGGGAGCAGTATGAAAGGTTCGGAGACCGAGTCCATGGACGAAAGTGCTTTTAGTAAGTATTTTGGGAAGATGTGTGCATGTCAGGGTGTATTCCCATGTGCCCTTGAAGGCATCAGGTTAAGTATGTATGAGAAACAGACCAAGAAGGAAGTGTCAACGTATCCTAAAGGTACTAAAGAAGCAGAAAGAAAGAGGAGTTTTAGACAGAAGCTGCTGCCTGGTACAATTCTGGTGTTAAGGCAAGGAAAATAGGATTTGGCAGGTTGAGACCTTCAGTGCAAAGAATGCAAGACTTTGTACTTTCGTATAAATAAATGGAATTCCAGTGAGGATAACTGACCTAATTACCAATTGCTCTTTCAAATTGAAATAGTGCACAGAGTGACTACACCTAACCAGATTTAAAAAAAATCATTTATTTTTCTATACAAAATTCATTTAGGTCTGATTTAAGTGGGCAAATACTAGTGTTGTATATCTATAACCTCACACATTCAACATCTACGTAAAGAGGAAAATGCATATTCTACCTATGTCTAGTGGTGCCAGTTACATGCAAGGCACAGGCTGCTATTTGAGACTAAATTTAAAAATTATAGGAAACATTTCTGGAAACTTATGCCACTAGTGGTTCATGGTACTACTACAGATAGACATATTTAATGTAGGCAAAATTAAATTCCTCATGAATATACCGAGTCTAAACAATGCCTTAAGAAATTCCCTTAAAAATCATTATTCTCATACTTTTCGTTAGGATTGCTTTATTCAAAGTTACTGATCTGTTTGTGACACAGTTTACAGTCTCCTCAAAATATGAGGGAAACCTGCTAAACATTCCTAGATACGCACTGTGCTTTGTTTTGCAAGACGAATGGTTAAAGTCATTATAAAGTTTTATTTGTAGAGGTTACGAGCAAGGATCATGGCATGTCAGTAAACACCTGGATTAAATTTGATGCTTCAGTGGTACTAAGCCTGGTACTAAGAGTGCTCTGCATAGCAGATGTTGAGCACACGGGAGTACCTTCACAAGACGCATCACACTGTCAGCTCCAGAAGGCCTATCCTTAAGAGGGCCCTTAGAAAAAGGTTTTCTCGGTTTGTTAACCTAAAGGCTTTGTGTTGCTTTTGTTTTTCTTTTTAAACATGATCTACCATAATTAGTATACTTGAATTGCAATGTTTTCTAGATGGCTCCCTGATTGAGTTGGGGACCCTGTTAGTTCTCCCCATGACCCGTCAGAGATAAAGAATTTGTTTACCGTAAATTGCTCACCACTCACTCCTATGCACCATCTGCCACAGTTACCCACAAAGAGCTACATTTCTAATAATAGCTCTTCTAACTTAAGAAAAATAATGCAAAATGTCTTGTATACATCCCTGGGTTATATTTGCAGTTTTAATCTTCCTACTTATCGCACCTTTACATGTTAAGCTATGAATTAGTGTCAATAAATCCATTTGTTTTTAGATATGCAAACTTTTTGTGTAATAGTCAAAGTTTTACATCATCAAAGAAAGCAAGGAGAATGGTGCCAATTTTCTTCTAAATTTGCATCAGATAAACTTATCAATATATTTAGATTTCGTTAGCAAATTACTCTAATACCTTATAATAACTTTTTTTCTTGCCATATCAATGAGGTCTTATTTTAAGAATACGGAAATATATTAACAGAGAGAAAAGCACTAGATACAGTAAAAAAATTTAATGCCTGTATCTTGGCTCCATAAAATTAGATATCTGTCCCTGGAGTTGAATCCAGACTGAGGTATGTGGGAAGAGTTAAGAATGGGAGCTGAAATGGGAACAACCATCCTATAACTAGCAAATAAGGAAGATTACAAGGAAGGGAAAGGGAATATCTGAATTCCTATTTGTTTCTGTGAAACCTAGGCTCTAACTCAGAATTGCCTGAGTGCACTTAGGCTGTCTGTCTAAAGTTGTTTATATAAGATAGGCTCCTACCAGCATTCTTCAAAAACATAAACAAAACTCTCATGAATAGTCTTGTATTTTTATTTAAAATGTATCTGCAAGAGGAAGAGCTGCTCCTAACTTATATTACAGCCAAATTCAGGTATTCACAGCTATTCTTATTGCCTAATACCAAGATTACTAATGAGTGGCAAACAGCAGCAATGTTGTTGGGTGCTGCATTGGCAATGACTCTGGCTTTATACTGGGATGCCCCTCACCTTTAAGTAGTTTTAATGTCGTCGTTGTTGGAAATATCATCATTTGGGAGATCCTTGCTAGACCTGAAGTGGAAAGTTTGTGTTCAGACTCTTCAAAACTCATCAAAACTAGATCTCCAGCTTCTTAGTGAATGTGGTAGCTGCAGGGCTAGGCCAAGCATGGGCACTTTCCATTCTCTCTTTCGAACTTGAGGCACCGCAGCAAAGAATGTGAGGAACAAACAGGCTGGTGAGAAACAACATAAGACAACAGGCCTTACACCAAGTGGTTAAGATGTTACCCCAAATGGATGCAATAATTGCAACTAGAGACTGTTTTGCATATTTCTGATATATAATTGTCTCTTAGTAAAAGGTTAAAATCCTCTTAGGTATTTTAGTCATAAGTCTTCATAATAGCAAAAGCAAAATAGTTTTCATTGGTTTGTGGCTGTAAAATGTTTTGTGATGCTTGGCTACTTGTGCATTTCCTTCCATATTTGCTGTTCATCTTGCTCTATGGGTTAAAATTATCTAATCAAGTCATTAAATGACTTTGCAGGGTGTCCAATGGGCACCTGCTTTTAAAGGCTCACTAAATGATAAATTTATTGGATTTAGCACCTTCAAACCAGTTGCTGTTTTGAACTCCATCTTTCACTACTCTAGTTATGCCTGAACGCTATAGAATATTTAAATAGTAGATAATTTTATGTATCAGTGTAATGCAATTCTTACTCACAGTCAGTAGGTGTTACCTGAAGGGGCTGAAGAACCCTGAATTTCTTGCAATCTAGATGAAGCAGAGAAAATGATTTCACTTTTTTTTATTTACTTAATTTTTATGTCAATATTTATTGTAGCTTGGTTGAAGAATAGCTTAAGTAGACAACTGCAGTAAAGTAGCCAAGCCATTCCCGTTTCAAACTGAGCGTCTGTTTCTCAAGGTTTTTAAGCTTTGGGCAGTCTTCTGACTGGCTTAATATTACGTATGTTTTACCAGAAAGTTCTACAGCTTCATAAATGGAATATTTATGAATATTTAAAATTTATAAATGATTCCCAGTCTTCTCCGGATTTTTGTTCCAGATTTAAGTCTGAAATTGATTATTTAAAATCTCAAAGAACTAAAGCAGTTTTACATAATTTTTTTTTCAAACACTACACTCCTGCCAAATTTCCTAGTACTCTTCTGCAAAGTCTTTTGACATTTGGGGTTCTTCAGTTCACCAGGAATATTTCCTTCATTTATTCCCTTGGTCTTTTTGCTTCATATTGTCTGGGACCAAAAAGGTTCAAAGATGAAACTGTTTCATGGCCTTGACAGTGAAGTTATTCTGAATACTAGGATATCACGTGGGAAGAGCCCTTTGGGGGATGGAGATCTTACCATGATTTTTCAAAGGACATTTTCTCCAAGAAATAAATGGTTTTTGTTGTTGCACTGTCCGTAAAGTATCTTTGGAGCCAGAAATATACTGGTTAATTTTTCTAAGTGTTTTGCAAACTTTGAGAAGATGATTAGAGAGTATCATTACTTTGGATTAGCTTTAATACTTCTTTATAAATAGGGAAGTTTCTCTGAATGAAAAGATTCAGAAGGAATTTAGCAGCTTTTGAAAATGTTCTATTGTAGAATCATAGAATCAGTAAGGTTGGAAGGGACCTCTGGAAGTCATCTAGTCCAACCTCCCTGCTCAACAGGGTAGAAGAGACTCTAAATTGTGAGGCACAATTTAGATGGATGACTACATCCTGCCAAATTTGGTGGTGCTCAGAACAGAATTTGCATGAAACCTGAGGCCCATCACAGTGATAAGTCAGTCATTAGTCTGAGTTGGTCCTTGGAGCTTTGCCTGGGGGCTGTGCCCAGAGTGACAAACTGCAAACCTCAAAGAGAACTGTGAGCTTATAAGTAAAGAACCACCACCTGATTGCAGAGATATTTGTGGTTGCACTTGCAAAGCAATTATGAGTGGACAAGGAGAAATGGTTGTCCATAACCAATTAGTTCTTTTCTTCTGTCAGTTTGTACTGGAAAAAAAAGAGTATTGTTTTGCATGAAGACATCTGTCTCAGGTGTTTTACTCTCTGCGATGAGAGGAATTAAAAAAAAAATGTGTAAGTAGTTATATAAAGAAAAAACAAACAAGCTTTCCTTCTATGCCCTATTCGATCTTCCCTAAATAATTCTAAAACTATGATTCCTTTGAGTTTGAAAGTTGCACATATGGAGCAAGCAGATGTAGGTCATGCTATTATACTCCTAAAAAAATAAACCTAAATCTGCAAGTGGAAGGCTATGCCCGTACAGAACAGGAACTAACTTCCCAATTCTCAGGTGAGCTCAGCCAGACTCCTCTCCTGTTGTCTTGATTGAATTTGTTCCTAACAAATTAATTTTGACTTGATTTCCTCCCTTATTACCCTTTCTAATTGACTTGTTTACTATGGATTGGGAAAAACTAATTCTGGATGACTTAAAACTTAACTGATTGGGATCTGAATTAAAAATAAAAAAACACACAAAAGCAAAAATAAATAAAATTATCTATTATGCCTAGCTTGTGCAAATAAAATCATTCTGAATTTAATAGCAAGTGAAAATGTATGGACTAGGATCTGGTCCAGTATTCTTGTGAATTCTCATTTTTTGCTAATTATATTAAAAATTAAAATAAAATTTTATTTCATTTCTTGCTTCTATGATTGTCAATTATGTGATTTCCTGGTTATGTTGCTAGGTTTGTTTGTTTGTTTGTAGATAGTATGAGTGACCTGCAAAGGTTTATACTTTTATTTTAATTTTTAATAGTGGAGAGCTATTGATGAGTGACAACCTGCAGGACAAATCTTTAAGGCTTTTGTCATTGCAAGTTTGTGTTCTTAGTTTAAATGTACATGGAAGACAAAAACTCTAATTATTTAATAATGGTCTTATCTCTAGAACAGTAGAATTCAATAACAAAGATCAATCCCCCGCCCAATTCAATAACAAGAGTGTCCTTATAGCCACTATCCTAATTTTTTTGTAGTGCATTTATTGCATCCCGTAACAATTTATGAGGGAACAGAAATAGTAGGATGGACTCCTTTGGTGACTTGACACTACATCATTTCATCATATGACAGAAATTTCTGAAATATCAGGCTTATGCTGCAGTCTTACATTGGAGGAAATAATAGAAAACATTATAAGTAATTGCCATATCACTTGGTACAGATTCAGCAGAGAAAAGAAAATGAGGGCTCATCTGCACTCCCTAAAGATGTCATCATAATTCATGCTAGAGAAAATAGTTTAAACCATAAAACACGACATTGCATAAATTTCTCAAAATTTTTGGTACCATTAACTATTGTTGTTGTGGCTATGATATGATCTACCATGATTCTGTGAATCAATCCTTTCTTGGTATCCTTAATGCCAAGAATTTAGCAAGATTCAGTGACATGGGTGTGCCCCAAATCCTTCTGCCAAACTGCATAGTGTATAGAAAAAAAGGAAAATCTTTTCTAAATTTGTGTTTTGTCATGCTTTGATTTTGTAGACTATCCTCTCCCTCTCAAGTTAATGAGGAGCTCCCTTCCTCCCTTCTCTGCTCCACTCATTATCTTCTCGGCTGCTTCTGTTCCCATGAGAGCTCAGGGTTTCCTGGGAGCTACAGGACTTTTCTCAGCGCTCTGATCATTGCAGAGGGAAGCACTGGTTCATGCTTGCTGGAGTCCACTTGCTCCTAATCATCATGCCAGTTCTCTAAACTATTTCTTTGCAATTGGGAAGTAAACACTCTCCAGAGCACAAATTTCTTCCAGGGTGGCCTTGCTCACTTCTGTCTCTGTGCAACTCTCTAAGTTCGCAGGTTTCAGCCTTATTACCATCATCTCCAGCACCAGGCAGACTTAATCATGAAACAAAATTTGTTTTGTGGGTCTAAGGGTCTCACTATTCATTATAAGTTTGGAAAGAAACGGTTGCAGGGAAGCTAATAGAAAACATAGTTTCAGCTCTCTAGGTGCTTAACTTCTCACTAAAGCCACTAGAGCTTGTCTAGCTGCCCACTTTCCCTGCTTTCTTGTGCGTGTGTGTATGTGTTTATATAAAGCCCTTCCTCCTTTCAGCCTTCATTTGAAAATCTGAATTGCTTTTTCACCTACCCTCCACTGTATGTTGGGCTGACACTTGTATTTTACTAACAATATACAATGATTCTTTCCCAAGAAAACATCTGGGAGATCATTACCATTCGTTTAATTTCATTTTAAGAGCAATTTCTTAAAAAGTTGTGTATAGTTATTGCCATCGTGATTACATGAGAATGTTATGATTTGTTTATCTTGAAACAGTTGTTATAAATGAGATCCTTTTTTTCATTACATTATTTGCAGTAATCAACCATGAAAAGTAAAACAGACAGATAGCTTTAAAATACATGGCATTAGGGACAAATATTAACTATTCTTCTTTGTTTTACCAGCTTCAAGAAGGAAAAACTAATTTTCTTTCAAAGAAAATGCAGTATACAGATTCCTCCAAAGAATGTGTGGTTTTTATTATGCTATTCACTTGATTTATTATTCACAAAGAACCTTTGAACAGAAGCTGGCCAATGTATAAGCCAAAATACTGACTTTAAAGAGATTCTTTGGCCGTAATTCTTACTGCCCTGTGCAAATCAACAGGGAATATGAAAGCTTGTTAAATTTAGTGTTTTGAAAGTTAAATCTGATAAAAGTAGACTTACCAAAACATATTTTGCAAAGTAAAATGAAGCATTTCATTGATATTTAATATTCTTTCTCTTCTAAGTTGTAGAGAAATACATGCTGCTCAAGGTGTTGTGTGTTTTCAACATTTATATCTTACTAATTGCATTTTAGTTGAAAATAAGAGTTAACAAAAATATTAGGTCCAATTTCTGTTTTCCCCAATACAGTGATTTTATTTTAATTTGGCTTAATGTAGTGACTGCCAAAGGATGGTAATTAGACTGCTAGAAAGATGCAGTATCAAGAGGGAAAATGGCCTTCTCAAAAAAACTCTGAGACAGATTTAGGGAGGCTGCAGACTTTTCTTAGACCT